>NC_082655.1:8809200-9409200 GCF_028023285.1 Balaenoptera ricei
AAGCAATTAAAGCTGTCGGTCATCACCATACTTAAGATGATCCTCACTCTTCAACAAACTTACAAATACATCACATTACAAATCCAAACTCCTCTCTACCTTTCACTTTTCCAGAAAACTATCTTACACCTTTGACTTTCTCAAACAGTTTTTCGAATACTTAAAAAGGAAAAAAATATTGTGCCTTCCCTCTACCTCAGTACATTTTTTAACCATTATAAGAAACAAGAACCACACCCCAATGATAATTAGCTACATCTCCACAAATATACCAGAAATTCTGGGGGAAAAAAAATCAAACCACTAGGCTAGTACTCTGATTAGACACAAAGTCACTGGAATTAAACATTTCCATGTACAATCACTACTTTGACATTTTAGGATACATCATTCAACTAACATAACTTAGTTATTATACAGCTATTTACATTCGTCTATCTTTCAGTCTTGTTACTATTGCTATATAAAAGAAAATACAAACGTTTTCAAATGCACATCTAAAAATAAATTCCCGGGGCTTCCCTGGTGGTGCAGTGGTTAAGTATCCACCTGCCAATGCAGGGTACACAGGTTCGAGCCCTGGTCTGGGAAGATCCCACATGCTGCAGAGCAACTAAGCCCGTGTGCCACAACTACTGAGCCTGCACTCTAGAGCCCATGAGCCACAACTACTGAGCCCACGCGCCTAGTGTCCGTGCTCCGCAACAAAAGAAGCCACCACAATGAGAAGCCCACGCACAGCAATGAAAACCTGAAGCAGCCAAAAATAAATAAATTAAATACATAAAGTAAAAATATACACATTTAAAAAACTAATGACTTTATCATTTAAAAAATAAATAAATAAAAATAAATTCCCCAATGAATATATATCATTTTAACTTGAACATATTTTTCATATATTCAGTACAGCAACAAATTCCAGATTGCTAAAGGACTCATAAGAACTTCACCAGGAAAAGTATCTCAAAGGGTTAAAGGTGATTCAGAAATCTTGTGAAAACAGGGAAAAGAAAAATTAATTACCCTACAGATAGAAGGGGCTTAGAAATTGTCCAAAGACAATGCATCAGTTCTGGGAAATGACAAGAAATGTTTCAAAGCCTACAAATCTTCAAATTTGGGCACTGATTTTTTTAAAACAAGATATGGAAACACTATCACATACAAAATAACTTCAGTCTTTTATTGATTAATGGAACTGTAGAACACTGTATGTTTAATATTAGTTACACTTTCACTTTGAAAGAAGGAACAAGAAGGTAACAGCAGTAATATAAAAAGTATGCTTCTTAAGTTACTTCAATCATTTTATTTTAATATACACCACCACCAGAAAAGAGCAAGCTCTATTTTATACTTCACCCAAGGATTTGATAAAGTGGTTTCAGAGAAGATGCTACTAAAATCGATTATCCCCAGTGCTCTCTGGCTGCTAATCAAAAAACAGTTTTATGTTTTTCCCTACTTCTGAACTGACTCAATTCACCTCATTCATCCATCTACTGATAATACCAAATTAGTAATTTACTGGAAAAGCATTTGAAATTAGTATTTGCCTTTTTTTTTCTTTTACTGTAGGGACTCTTTGGTTGAGGTTAAAATTCTATAAAACTTCCAAGTAAAACAATGTAACCATATAAGCGAAATATAAATAAATATAAATCTAATATTCTGTTAGATTAAAATATCAACTTGATAAAATACCTCCGAAAGATTTCAGATTACAATAAGTGTCATAAAATCATCAAAAAATGTCTTATTGAGTATGGCTGATTTTACACATTAGACTCCCAAAATAACATTACAACAAATTACATTTAAATTTTGGAGATTCTGCTCCAAAATATGGGATTATATGTAAGATACAGGTATATAAATTAATTTAAGCTAAGTGTTTCTTAAATATTAAATTCTATTAAATCCTTAAACCTAAGTATTGAGCCCATTAAGTTATTTTCTGGCTTCAAAACCAAGAAACTTCTGCAATTATATTTAGCTCTAGTAATTCCTATTTAGTAGAAACAGGATATAAGAAAGAAGTAGCGAGAAGGAAGTAGATTAAAGTGACAAAATAAGAAGTATATCCAGAGAATATGATAGTAAACGGTCACACAAAAGGACTTTAAACAGACTGAAAAACCCTATCTTCCACAGATGTTATGGAGAAGTATTTATAAAGAGGAACTACATATTAAAATAATGTAATTATACATCAAACTGTTTTTACTGTATAAATGCAAGCCTAGCTAACTTGTAAAATGAATCTTTTTTACCTGATGCTGTTGGAGCTCCTCGTCCATCAGTTACTGCTTTGGAAGAAAGATTTGTAAGCATCTGTGTATCTTCCTTTTCTGCCCTGGGGCATTCATTATGGTAAGAGGGATCTGGGACTAGCGGTGCTGTAACTTCCGAACCACGACTTAAGTCAAGAGGGAGACAGGGTCCCAGTTTCTCAAGTGACAAATGTGCAACATCAGGCACTACACAAAATAAAGAATGTAATATGTTAATATAAATACACTGCCTCAGTTAATATCCATGTGGATTAAAATGTTATATAAATTAAACAGTGCCTGGAAATAAAGACGGCACTAAATAAATACTTGTAGAATTAAATGAAGTGCTTATAAGTCCAAAAGATGTTAAGGAAAAAGCTGAAATTTCTTAATATTTTAATAAGCTTTATCTCAGTGTTTTGTCTTCTTTTATGTTTGGTTCTATAGAAAATCAATATACATTACCCTCTGGTACTGAAGACTCTTGCTGATTTTGAGAACTGATGGAGAATACTTTCCCATCAGTGGCTGGAGAGGGAGGAGAAACCTTTTCTACAGAATCATCAGGCATGGGCAAGGTGGCTAAACGCTGAGATCTTCTTCTCCGCTCACTATGCTTGAAAGGTCTAGGGGGGTTCACAGGCTGTGGAGGACCTAGAAAAAGATCTTCAATGTTCACGAAGCAGATACATGCCAGGATCATCTTATAATACTTAAGGAGAAAAATGGGAAAAATGATTCAAATTCTGCCCTCTGATGTTGTAAGGTATCCACAAGGAATGGTATGTTCCAAAAGTAATCAAAGGCAAAAACTGCCCTCATTCACAAGGGTTAATCAAAACTTCTAAAATCTAAAGCCTACTAGAACCAAAAGAAAATAACATGGAACATTAATTTCAGGTAGTTTCCCAAGTAACAGACTACAGTTAATTCTCTAATTGCAGATCGTTGTTAGTTGCCATTTTTCCTTTGGGAAAATAATCTCTGTATAGCCAAAGATTTAAAAAAAAAAAAAAAAAAAAAAAATATATATATATATATATATATATATATATATATATATGTATATCCCTTTTGCTACATTACAAATCTAGAAACTCTAAGGAACAAAAAAGGCAGGGGCATAGGTGACAAAAATCTGACATGCATTGTAGAGTTAGTGCTTTACTTGCCAAAGTAAAACTAATGTAAGTAATTTTATCCCACCCTCGTTCCCGCAAATGGATTTTTATAAACATATATTTGGGCCTGATTCATTAAAAAAAATTGAACACAAACAACTTTAAGTACTCATTATGGGCAAAAACCGAGGATTTTTAAAGAATATGACACTTCTTGTACTCACGTGTTTTTTGTTTTGTTTTAAAAAACTAACTTGGTGAGCCATTTAAGCATCTTCTAGCTATGTATTAACAGAAGTTTGGAAATTTTTTTTTTTTAACCTTTCATTTTCTTCTTTCTACATGGCATGTAAACATGTTTGATGATTTAGAACAGGCAGGACTACATAAGCCAATATACGCATGTTAATTTAGAAGGAGGAAATAAGAGTGGTCTAAAAAGGTTGATGCTTTGGGTATTTAAAAATAATTTTACAAAAGTCAAAATGCAAGAGACATGGTGATAATGGAAAAACAAAAGAATAAAATTCAGTTGCTGTAACACTGGCCATAATACCAAAATACAAAACAATTGCAAAATAAAATACGTATCAATGTCATGTGACATTGTAGTGACTACTAATGATATTATTTCATGATAAATGCCATAACGAAATGAAGCTTATGAAGAAACAATCGAGTTTTTCTGTGTCCATCCTTTCTACTCATTTATTAAAAAGAACCAAAACAAAACAAAGAAGTACCAAAACCTGATCAAAAATTGAAAAACACGGTTTGGCAAAAAAAGTACAGCAATGGAATGCAAGAGAAAGTTAATATATTTGACTGATAGAAGTCTTCTCAATGTCACCATTTTTAATTGTTGTGGAAGATATGATATGGAGAAGTTCATAAGGAAATGTGTCATATTCATTTAATAATCAGGTTACTAATTCATTCACTGTATAAACAGCAAAATTATCTTTTACCCAGTGACTTTTCAGGTAATTATTTTTCATATGTCTCTAACTTAGAATACTAAAACATGAGAAACACACGGTCAACACAAATCTTGTCTTATATATATCCAAACCCATGTCAAAAGGCTATTTAAAAAAGACCAAGTTAACTCTTGAAAGATCAGTGGTATTGAAACAGTAAAATCTTTAAAAATAAGACCAAGGAAGCAATCTTCTCTCCTTAGTAAGATTAAACTGAAGTTTGCACTCTAAATACTACAGTAAGAACTGAATAAAATGTATTGCCGCAGGGGGTACAGACAACTGGAGACGATAACTAAATCTATCCATAAGAATAGTCTTAGGAGTTCAGGAAAACATCCACCATGGGTCTTTTTGTATCTCATAATGGTTTTGTTCTGTTTTTTTGTAATGAATCAGGCCTCTCATTGTGCTTGGATTATTAGTTGAGGAGAGTCAAACTACAGTGGAATTTTGGTTATTAAATGCTAAGGTTTAACCAGCAGTACAGTCACTGTACCTCTGTACAATACATCAGTCAGAAATGTAAATGGTTTTTGCCCCTAAAATAGTTTCAAGTCTTCCCTATCATATCCACTTAAGTTTGAATTTTTAAAATGCAACTTCATAAAAATACAATATAACTACAACCAAACTGTTTTTAATGTATCTTATAGGATAAGTAACTATTTTTTAAAAATCTGTGCTCACTAGTTTTATTTATCATTGAAGAAGAAAGCTGAGATACAAGCGTCAAATCCTCGACTTGTATTAATTCTGGGGAAAGTGGTGATTTAGGGGGTTTTATACACCCAGAAGAATCTCCAGATTCATGTTTGCATTTCTTGCTGCGAGCCTTCCCTGAAGACAAAGTTGAGGATAACAGTGCAGGTTTCTGAGTGTTGGCAGAACTGCTAATGTCAGCTTCATTTTTTTTCTGACTTTGAGGTTTAGGTGAAATCGCCTGAATAAATAATAAAAAATTGATATTTTTATTTTGGTTTCTTCATTTTTGTTCTTGTTTTCTATTTTGATTGTTAAGCAACTTTAGTATCCAAAAACATTGTTAAGCAACATATAACATTTCTATTACAAATGAAAAACCAAAAAGAACCCCACAAATTATTAACTAAAAGTTGAATAGGCTGTCTTTAAAGGGATGCTGTCAACTTGTAGTCTAAATTTGGGTTTTTTTAAATGTATTATTTATAATATTCTCAGAAAATAAAATGTTATCTTACTGGACAAATATGTTCTGTATTGAGTTAAAATATACCTCTTTTGACACCATAATTACCAATGACATTGACAATAATTAGGTAAACAGCATTTTCAAGTTTTAGAGCATTAGAGGAATACATTTAAGCTTCTGCCTTTCAGATTTTTTTTAATAAAATAATTTCCTTTATCAAGTTCAATGCAGAGGTTTAAGTAGACAATTTCCCTTTAAAGAAAGATCTCAACAGGAAAACAATGATCAAATTAACGAAACATTATCTTTAACTCATTTTAGTGCTGAAAGCTAGAGTTTCATAAGCATAATGCATCATGAAATCAAAGCCACCAGCAATACAGAGTTAAAAGACTAAAAAACAATACAAAACAAGCAACAACAACAACAACAAAAAAAAAACAAGGAGTAAAACCAAGTGTAAGTTAAAAACATTGGATTTAAAAACAAAATACGTCGCATTCTTAGATGAGAGTTTTTACCTTCTTCCTGCCAACTGATACTTTTAAAAAAAAATTAGAACTTTGTCAGTTCTTTCATAAAGAATATCTTCATTCATTTGGCAGTAAAATGTCCTACATATGTCAAACTATATGTGAATGTGTCCTAAGACAACAGAGAACAGCCACATTCGATGGATTTGCAATCTATGGTGTTGGAATGCCTACCCTGCATCTCTTTTTGATATATGTATCTGAGAGCAAAGTATGAGATACACTTTTTTTTAAAAAAACCTATGCTAAAATAGGCTTTTATAAAGAACCAAACTACTAGCTCTATGAACAACATGCTTGTCCCCAAGATACCTTTTTACTTCCATATCTTTTGTGAGGGATGACCATCAGGTCTGCAGTCTGCAGTTCTCTGGAATATGGAAGATCATTGTCTGGGGACCAAACAGCTTTCTGTTCCCACTAAAAATATTTATAAAGTGCTCAAATTTTGGTGGAAAAAAAGTGAATATGTGGTATTAAGTATGGCACCTCTGTGCTACAGGTGGCACGCTGGGCATGCCACACGGAAGGGCTGGCGTCAAGTGTCTCATTCACTGAGTTGTCATCATTTCTATTCTTGAATTTACTCATTACACACGTGTATAAGTGCAGATTAATCATTTGAAAAAAACCCTCCATATACAGAAAGGATTCCTAAGCTTATCATAAAAGGTGTTGCCAGAAAAGTAATTAGAGCCATTACTTGTAAATAAACAATTTTATTGTTCATCTTCACATATGTGAGAGACATCACTACAGCATCCATTACTCTCAAGTTACAAAGTTATAAAACAAGATTTTAATACTTAAATTAATATCTTGATAAGGTGCTTAACCTCTAAACAAGGACAAATAAACATTTTTTAAAACTTACTGAATTATGCATCTAATGCAGGTTTTATCCAAAAGTAAATATAACATGACAATTCCCTAATACAATTAAATGATCTATAATTAATAATCTGAGAACTGGGGCTCAAGACCACAGAGTTTGAGTTTTTTTTAAATGTAAATAAATAAATCCCTTAGGACAGTAAGTTTTGGCCTTAGGCCTGTTATAAATCTACGTCATGAGTGGCATTATTTTACTCATTAGGGCAACAGAGGTTAGTGACAATCTCTCTCCTTCAAGTCTATTGTTGATACCGAGATGTAATTAAGAATTTTATAACTCGGCTTTTTAACTTTGAAGAAGGGCAAACACTTAGCACAAAAATTAAGAGTATGGTTACAAAACATTTCACACTGAAATCAACCTGAATGACAAAAAAGGGGGGGGAACAGCATTCTGTTCCTTAAAAATATAAAATAATTTACAAAGTTTTCATTAATGATCATTGGTCTCTTCGTTACAAAACTGGGAAGGACTCTCAAAATTTTTTTGATTATGTAAATAAAAACAGCCGAGTTACTCAATTTTTTTTCTTTTTTTTAAGCTCAGTTTCAAAATGTTGTACTTCTCTCTGAAATGGGCACTGCCCTCTACACTAACTTTCACATATAATAAATAATTTTCACAATCACATTCATCTCAGCAGGATTGTGCATAATGAAAGATTGACATTGTAATGAATTTTCCAGAAACATTTTATTACCCAAGTCCCTGATTTATTGCATTCTGAGAATACCATAAACAGTGGTGAAGATACAAAATATTGTTATATCTGGGACGTTGAATATAGTAATACACAGTAAAAAAGTCACTTAAAATTTGGTTGATATACTGACAATAACGGCAAAGACTTAACCGTTTGATGACCACAGAAAATCAGAAGGTATGATTCGCTGACATATTAATCAATTTAAAAGATCATTGATTCAATACAACATTAATGGAGGCACCAAAACAATGCACTGTTATCAAATCAGGCCTAAAATAACCCTGAAAAACTCAATACAATATCAATTAAATTTGGACTGGTTTTTAAAACGCATATAGAGAAGAGCAACAGGTACTCATTGTAAAGTCTTCTTTATTAGGCTACTAATAAAGAAAATTGAAATAATACAAAAAGGGTATATTAAACCTACATTAAGGCTCAGATTTTAAAACAGGAGAACCAAGGAAATCCAGTTATGGCTATTACTGTGTTCTTATAGTCTTACAGTGCCCAAGAAGGTAAGCCCTTAGGAAATGGAAAAGCATGCACAGTCCACTATATACAGGTATTGTGGGAATCTGAAGGTAGCCAAGGCAAAATCTAGCAACTGCAACCTTCACTTTTAAATTCCTCTATTAGGTGGTTTAAAGACAGACCCTTAATAGTTTTTAAAAATTTTTTTTTGTAGTTATTAAAATATACATCCTAGCAAAAATGTATGGCTCATTGATCAATTCATAAAACACATAGTCAGTCTAACAACACCAATTGTTACAATATAAAAGAAACTTCTTACAAAAGAAGCTTTATTAGATGTCAGAAAACCCTGTTTTAACTCACAAATGAAAGGTATTTGTGTAAGGGTCTTTTTGTAAGCTAGTTAAATGTGATCCAGCTGGAAGCCTATACCCTGGGATGCCTGTCTCCAGGCCTTCAACTGTTGGGGGACAAAGGCTTTAATGCCAGCCTACTGAAAATAAACACTAATGAAGTCTGTAGTTTATCTGTATACCTTGGAGAAGGCAGAGTTAAAAATATAGCATCAATTAATTACCTTCCTATTCCCATATCTGATCAAAAGGGCAATTTCAATTATGTGGATACTATAGCTCCGTGATCATTCCAGTTGGGAACCTTGAAAAAAATCAAATGCTACCATTTCATACCTGCTCCAGCATTGGAGCCGTTTCACTGTAGTCTTCCTTTTTTTCAGCACCATCCACCCCAACAGCTTTGGATGCCAACAAACCTTGAGAAAAATTGTACAGAAATTGCTTATTAGAAAAAATATTGACTTTCACACTAAAACTTCTCAAAAATTTTAGCAGTTGAAATCCCCTATACTCTTTTATAGAAAGTAAATACAACACTCTCAGAAGTTTACTTGTCAAAAATACAAACACCCTTAATAATGGCTCAAGGGGCTGAGTTAGAACTTGAGAGTGGCTTACACAATTAGTTTTTAAAATAAAAAAATTAACTAAAAATACCCTTTTAAAAAAAATCACACATATACACATTTATTCTGTACAAATTTAAATTTCTATGGTTTAATGTCCCAAAACCTAAGATGGCTTAGATTGTTAATACTTAGGCTTTGTCCATACAACTGAAATAAAATATGGAATTAATATTAAGATGTAAGGAATCCTTCCAAACATCCAGAATATAAAATAAGATTGTTGTTGTTGTTGGATTATTAGTTAAAAAAATACTCCCAATTTTTTATTTCACCTGGATCCTTTAACCTAAGCTTGACAGGTTTGTTTCTATACCCAGTTGTAGCTTACCTTCTTACAAAAGTGGTAAAAACATGGATACATCCATTTTATGTTAATGGAAAAGAGTACAGATCCTTCCTACAACATTTGAACTTACTTAATATTATAGCCTCATTCTACAATTAATGAAATAAACTGGGAGTTCCAGTTTTCTCCAATATATACCATTAATTCTGAATTTTAGAAGACAGAATATTTTATCTGGAGTATATATAATTAACTTTACAAGACATTAAAACTCTGCTTTAATTTAGAAATTACAGGCATTTACTTAGTCAAGATTCTTTGCTAAGCACCAGATAGGTACCCTCAATGGAATCAAATTTATTTGCTGCTTCTTATGGCCACCAAGCACATAAAAAGTCACCAAAAATCATTTTTGTGTCATTTCAAAGTCAGGCACACAAAACTGTGGCCTCAAAGGAAGCATGTTTAATAATCGACAAAATAATAGTCAACTTACTTCAGCAATTATACCACTATATTATTAAAGCTGTCTTCAGCATATTTAATAGGAGAAAAAAGGTGCCCCAAAATGCCACCTAACTTCGAGCTACCCTGTGGCAACATCGCTTGACTTTTTCAGGTAACAATCTCAAAGATATTAAGTAATCTAAGTGGAAATTCAAATATTAAAATTGTATTCTCAAAAAAAGTAGTACTAGAGCCAAGTGTTAAATCAGGCAAAAGGCACCTTTCCATTATTAGATAATAAAGTTGAATATCTATCACTCAGAATTGTAATTCAAAACAGCAAAGGCTGAGAATAAAACAATGATTTTGATACAGCAATGATTGGTATTAAAACTGCTATTTGGTGCAGTTTGAGATAATCCATACTGCTCAAGTCCCACACAGTATTAAGTGTAGGTTTAAATGGAGGAAAAAAGACCCAATGTATAAGTAATTTTACAAAAATAGTTTATAAATCATAAATTCAATCCTAACTATATTAATATAACTTTTGAACACATTTTTAGATGACTAAACAAGATGTAGCACAGAATATTTCTTTAACATTTAAAGCTGCATTCACTAGGTTTTTCTTCTCTAGCTATTTTTGAGGTTAAATACTGCTAAAAAGAAAAAGAAAAATAATTAGGAAATTAGGTTCTTCTTTTGCAGGGAACTGAGTAGAGGCCCTACTTCGAAGGGGTACTCAAAGAGGACAAATATTTGCTATTCTATCTACTAAATACACTTTACGTTTTTCGTTTCCTTTCATATAGGTGGTGGAAATACTTTTAAATCACATCAATAGATGAAATAGATCACAACCTTCAAGAATTAATTGGAGGGAAATAAATGCAAATGAAATTAATTTGTTATTTGCAAATATGTATTATCAATATATTACTTACCAATATATTACTAACAAGTTCTCATCCAAATAAGATATCTATAAACATTTTAACAGAATGTGTTATGCAGTTTCAAGAAATTATTTAAATACCAGGTAGAAGTAGAATATAAATTTTTATAAGTCCCACCCACAAAGTGATAATTTCTCAATACTCTACTTCAGTTATAAAATAGAGTTAGTCTCTCACTGCCGATAGGAATAAACAGAACAGAGGCCAGAGCATCCGGTAATGGGGAAGATAGAAAGAGCAAAGTGGTTAAATTCATGGTCTACTTTTCATCCAGCGATTCCAAAACACAATATTCTTGCTTAGATTAAGAACCAAATATCCTGGATATTATAATCAATAACTTATTACTGGCCAATTCAAATCTCTGGGGTTTTTTAATTGTTTTTTAAATTCCTTAAGCTGTACAAACATATCTAAACTGGCTGAACGTCTAGGAACTCCTAGAACTATTACAAACAGACCATGCACCAACTGCTGTTTCTTCTTTTACTCTCTGACAACCCGTACTTTAAAATCTACTCAAATTTGCTTACAGTTTGCTTGCAACTTTGTGCCAAAGTATAAACTTTATTATCTTTGTAAAATTGTTTGTTCTAAATCAGTATGCATAAAGTATATAATTATCAATAAGGTACATGACAATGAAAAATAAGATTCTGGAAGAACATATATATACTATGCAACAATAATTTCAGTGTCTACTTATTAGAAAATTTTGAAGAAAGCCATCCTATTCCATTCTCTGTAGAGAAATCATGTTTGGAATCTCTGTAGGGTGTATATATGAGGAAGAAACAGAAAGAGAGTGAATAAATACATGAATTAAGTTTATCCAGCGGCTGGTCCACTTATTTCCTGTTAGAACTATTTAAAAAATAAATAAAATGGTGTGCGTGGGGGGGTACTACATCAGAGCAGGCTGAGATGCTGCCACGTTGCCCGCCTATTCCTCTCAGTAGTAAAGGGACAAAAAGACAGATATAAGTGAGCTTGAGAAATTTAAAATATACCATAATTCCATAACAAAATTGCTATTTCATATTAGTTCTCATCTCTTTTTATGGTCCACAGATGAAATTTACTGTACAGAGGCAAGCCTGAGTTTCAATCATAAAAGACAATCTTAAAATATCTAGTATCTTTTTGCATGATATAGTTGTAACATGAAATCAGAAATAGATGCAGAGATGAACTATTAAAAAAACTAACATACATCTTCTGAGTAAATAAAGGGAAAAGATCATAACAGTTTCACATTCATAAAATCTTATGCCTTTCCACTGTTGCCCAAACTATTACTTGTTGATTTGAGATTCCCAAGAGGAAGTGAAGACAAAGTCCCTCCACAGAAGGCACAGGGTGTTACTAAAGCAACCAGTATTAGAACTTCCTTGAGGTACATGGTAAAATGGTTTTCCCCCCACTACTGTCTTTTCAAGGCCAAGCGGAAATACTGCATCATTGTGGACTGAGCTGTTTTCTTACTTCTTTAAATGGTGAGCTTGAACTTCTCAGTAAGACACATGTAAGAGTATACTGACTGAAACTAAAATCAGATTATCCAGATTGTAGGAAAAACCATGATGCTGGGAAACTGGCAGTTGTAGCGTCAGTGTCACTTCCATCTTCCTTGATCTTGGCTCCCCCAATAAGGCTGTTTCAATCTTGGTATCACGGCAGTTAGAAGTACTATTCCACAGTACAGAGCTCGGAGTTCCATTATTCTAAGTCAAAACGGAAGTCTCAAGTTGCCATCATAATAATCACTAGGATAACATTTTGGCTTTCTCAAAAGCTAATAGTTTCTAAGGAAAAGGTGGAATGGGAATGGGTAAATTGATCTGAAATATTTCCTGTCCTGGGGCCAAATATATCCTTTATCAGAGAAAGGCACAAAAATAATATTAACAATGGAAAGACTAAATATTCTCACTTGTTGAAACCAATTATAATTACTTAGATGAATACTGTAATAAAACAGTGGCTCTAAAGAACCCTCAGCTGCAAAGTCATCTTTCAGTGAGTTTACACTCTTTAGAAAATGGTCAAAATGTTTAATTTATATTTATTCTTGGGTCTGACAATGAAACCAAGCTTTTTCAAGTTATTTAGAAGAATGTCAACAAAGATTTACATAGCTTTATTAGGCCAAAGGCACAAAAAATCATTTGTCCTTAAAATAAGAGCATATGACTGAATATTAATTAAAATATTTTACCTCCCCTTTTATAACATATACTCAGAAAAATTAAATATATTCACAATTTCTTTTAAAGATTAGAATCATTAGGCTGAATGGAACTGTGGGTCTTAGTATGACTGGCCCCTTCTTCTGTAAACACTAACCAGGCTAGAATTTCCAGTGCTTTTCATCATTCTAGTATTCTACTTCCTAATTACAACAAGGCATAGAGAAATAAGCCCAAATTCTAGAGACCAACCTGAAGGTAAGAACAGAAATTTTAAAAACGTATAGAAGTACTTTTACATTGGGCATAACAAATTTGGGAGCTGAATTTAATTCAGTATTCATCTTTCCAACCATATATGGTACCATCCTTAATGAGACCAGTCAAGAGTAAGAATGTGTAATATTTAGAACCTCAGACATTATGTCACCACAAGTTGACAAAAGCGTATAATTCAATTCTTAGAGAAACTACTCCTGCCACCCAGGTGATTTTAAAACTATGGAATTTTGTAACATTTGATCCTATGGATCCTCACAACATCCCTGTGAGGTAGGTAGAAAATATGTGATACTTTTCACATTTCCAACAGAAAAAGCCCCGTGGTGTTGAAAGGGATGACCTTGAAGAAACAAAGCAACTGTCTTTCTTATTAACCAGTTAGCTACACTAAACCAATAGATACATTTTCCTTTATTTAAAACAAACTACTATAAAATCAAACCCTCCATTCCCCCCCAAAAAGAATCATTGTAGTTTACCAGTAATCTTGTTAAGTCGAGCTCTCTTTGCCTGAAATGAGTTGCCTTGATTATTTTTCCTCTTGTTTGATAATGTGCTCTCTGGCTGTGGAAAGACCATCTTTGGAACGTTCTCTACATGAAGTCCTACTTTTAATAGAATATATATATGAGAGTTTATCTAGAATCCAAAGTTAAAACACATGAATATTTTTTAAATAGCAAAATAATACAAAAGCTTTGCACCTAATTTTTTTAATCTAGTGCTTGACAAAGAACTTTAAAAAACACAAATCTCTCTAGACCAATATATTAGAAATAAAAAAACTACTAAGCAGTTATGCTTTAGGAAAGGAATGACTTACTGCTTTTACTGTATTATATATTGAAATGCATGCAGAAGCATTTTAAAGGCTAAAGAAAAGAAAACAAACAAACAAAAAAACCCACACAAAAGAAATCCCAAAACCTACTTAGAAGTTACAAATCAAATTCTCAATGCATTTCTATTCAAGAATACTGAGGGTAACCATTATCAAGCACCCATATTAGGCCATTAATCTTCAGATCTGTAAGATGCTAAAAAACTTAACCATCATATTATGCTAGGAAAAAAAATCCTAATAATTTCACTACATGTTCAAATTACAGGCAGCCAAAGGATTTGACTTATTCACTATGTGAGTTTACCACTGCCATCGGGAATGAATGTAAGAACATATTTTGTACCAAATGTTTCACTAGATGTGGGCAGATCTTCCTTCTTCTCAACTTCTGGTGTGGCTATAGAAGCTGAAGTTTCTTCCTTTTTTGAAGGTACTTTAAACCATTTTCTCTCATCTTTCTCTTTATCTTTATTGCTGTTAGCGCTAGTCCGAGGTTTGTTCCCTGTTTTATTCTTGGCTGCAGCTGCAGCAGCTGCTTTGACTAAAGCTATCCAATCCTCCAAAGGAAAAACACAAAACATGTGAAGCATTAAAAATTAATTAAAATTTAATTATACTAATGAATAAAAACATGTATCACATTTTCAAAGCTACTTTCACTCACATGCACACAAACATAAAAATCAAATTAACTACATTTACAAGGTAGATCATCAACACGGTAGATTATCAAATTTAATAATCTAATCGGTTATATGATCTTACATAAAATGGGAAAATATTCAATATCAAATACTCTTTTGATGGAATTAAATCTAAAATATAAGAAAACCTATGACAAATGTGGAATATTACATGACATTCTACCTTGGTAACTTTAGGGTTTAAACGCTGAATTATGTTTCTTCTCTATAATGCAACAGATCATAAAAGTAATAAGAAAAAAAGCTTATGTTGTAATTCTGCAAAGATTAAAAGAAACATACAGTCAGCCCGCCCTATCCTTGGGTTCTGCAGGCGTGTATTCAACCAACTGTGGATCAAAAATAGTTGGGAAAATAAATTCCAGAAAGTTCCAAAAAGCAAAACGTGAATTTGCCATGCTCTGGCAACTATTTACATAGCATTTACACTGTATTTACAACTATTTACATAGCTTTTACCTTGTATTAGGTATTGTAAGTAATCTAGAGATGACTTGGGAGCATGTGAATAGGTTATATGCAATATTGTGCCATTTTATAAAAGGGACTTGAGCATCTACAGACTTTGGTATCCATGAGGGTCCTGGAACCAATCTCCTGCAGATAATGAGGAACGACTGTATTACCATAGAGCAAATTACTATTCCTTATTAGGAAGAATGTATCACTCAAGGTAAGGTCAATTTCATAGGAATCAAAGTATGATTTTATTTTTTAAAGCTTTTAAAGTTTGGATACCTATTTATCACAATAGCTTAATATTACTAGCAAAAAAAAAAAAAAAAAAAAGAGCTACTTGACTTGACCAAGGTAAAGTACACACTGTCAGACTCCAGTTTAATTTCCCTCCCTCTACAATTTCCTGAATCTGTATTAGTTACCATTCTTCTGAGATGCAAATATTTATATTTCCTGTGTTAATTTTTTTAGTTTGTGGCTAAACAATTTTTACTGTTTTACTTTTAACTAAAAACACTTATTGTAATAATTATGGAAAGATGTAAAGAAGTGGTACTAACATTTAAATTTTCACAATCAAAAAGACTTTTTTACAACAAATATTTATAATATCTCTACAGAGTTAATCTTCAACTGATGACTGATGCCACTAAGCTATCAAATAGACCACTGATTCAGACTCAACCAAAATGCGTAATACATTAAATTCTTAGTCCAAGCAACTAAAAACAATTTCACAACATCAAATGCATTTAATTCATGGGTTACATTAACAAACACAGGCCACTAAGCAATTCAAGTTGATGGCTCCTCAGTCTTGAAAATATATGGTAAAGACAATAAGCCATTAAAAGCAAACATACAAAATCTGTCTCTCTCTCCCCCATGACTGAAATGAACTGAAAACATCCTGCGATTGCACCTAACACATTCATTCACCAATTTTCTATTGGATACCCTATTATACATGCCAGGAAACATGCTAAGCTAATAAAAGATGCTAGATGAAAACCCCAGGAACCCACTGGCCTGGAGTGACCACATCTTTGCTCCTGCCTGGAAGACACTCAATATCCAGATTTCCCCGTATTTTAAACTACATCCCCCATGCATGTCTTATTAGAATATGAATTATGACAAAGTTGTGAAATAAAATTTTATATCTCTAGTTTGTAAAAACTAAGAACACCAGATGCACCAGTACTGTCCAATCCAAGTTTTACTTAGAACCACCTCCTTTTTTAGTCCTGCCCATATAAGGAACTGACAAGCAAATAAAATTAACTATAAGACAATGTGACAGGAGAGACAGTAGAGAATAAACAAAATATTACAGGAGAACAACAAAATTTTGCCTGAAGAGAAAGACTAGTGAAAGGCTTCAGGGAAAATGATAAATGATTTGAACTCTAAAGTAGGAATTTGCTAGGGAAAAAGGCAAAGAAAAAGAAATGGACACTCCAAGCAAAAGGAAAACCATTAAACAAAGGGGTGGCAAAGTGTACACTAATAGGAAAGAGGGGTTTAAGGTCAAGGAGCAATCTGGGTGACTTAAGTATCATGGCTAAGTTGAGCCTTGAGACTAACATTTAAGTAGAAGGAAAAAAGCAACACCAATGAAAACAACCTATAGAGTGTCATCAACAAAGCAGAAAGAAAAACAAGAGTAAGTACAACAGGCAAGCAAAGGAAAGTGATAATTCAGCAGAGATCATATGTTTGCAGTCTTATTAAGAACAGGGCATTTAATTCTGGGTTCCACATTGCAAGGAAAATTTTAAGTTGTTAAGAGAAATGCTAAAAGATGCCGGGGATAAATTCCATGCCCAGTTGTTTCCTCTCTCCAATAAAGAGAAAACTAGAAGAAAGAGATTCATGCTGTACTCTTTAAAAGTGAAATTAGATAAAACAGTTCTTGATCACATGATTTGTTAATCATGGGAATCACTGCAGTTGCATGATTAAATAATTCTCCCATTATTTTGTTCTTCTATTTTTTAATTGGAAAGATTCACTATCAAAAATAACTCGTGTAGGAACCCTGGCAGTCCAGTGGTTAAGCCTTCGCCTTCCAATGCAGGGGGTGTGGGTTCGATCCCTGGTCGGGAGCTAAGATCCCACATGCCTCGGGGCCAAAAAGCCAAAACATGAAACAAAGGCAATATTGTAACAAATTCAATAAAGACTTTAAAAATGGTCCACATCGGGGCTTCCCTGGTGGTGCAGTGGTTGAGAATCTGCCTGCCAATGCAGGGGACACGGGTTCGAGCCCTGGTCTGGGAAGATCCCACATGCCGCAGAGCAACTAGGCCCGTGAGCCACAATTACTGAGCCTGCGCGTCTGGAGCCTGTGCTCCGCAACAAGAGAGGCCACGATAGTGAGAGGCCCACGCACCGCGATGAAGAGTGGCCCCCACTTGCCACAACCAGAGAAAGCCCTCGCACAGAAATGAAGACCCAACACAGCCATAAATAAATAAATAAATAAAATTTTTTTAAAAAAATGGTCCACATCAAAAAAATCTTTTAAATAAATAAATAACTGGTGTGATCCTTCCATGAATGAGAACTAAAGATATGTTTCAAAGTTTCCTGTAGATAACACAGAGCACTGCACTATAATGAACACTACAATGAAATCAGATGAGTTCAGTCACTCTGCACACTATGGTTGAATGAAATTTTAGGTAAGTCATTCTCTAAATTCTGAATTCCTCAACTGTGAAATAGAAATATCAGCTATACCTATGTCAAAGGATTTGCTGTAAGAATCCAATAAAACAATGTATACAAAAAATGTTCTAAAAATGGTAAAGGATCTTATGAGCCAATCTTTAACACTAGTGAGTTACAGTGTAAATTTTATATCAGCACACTCTCAAGAAGAAAAATAGGTGAGAAAAAGCCACAGAAAGTTTAAAGAAGAACATTTCCACAGTGCATTTATTTGATTCCTTATCCTTTGCTGGTTTAATAAAAGAAATTTTACTGTATAGTTTTATAAAGGAATTCTCAAAGGACTCAAAATTTAGATGATAATATGCAAAGTTGGATTCTCTTAGCACGGCCCAAACAACACCTGATCTATTAAGACATTCAAAAAATAAGAACATTTTATAAAAAACAATTCTACAAATGTTTTGAATGTGCTCGTAATTAAAAATTATGAAGAAAATGTAAAATTAAAGGAAATATACTACTAATATTTTCTTCTAGGAGTTTGTATTTGACATTGATTTTAATGTTAAATACATCATGGTGTGACTAGAATACTTATTAAAAATAAACATCCAATACATCCAAAAAATTAATTTTTACAACTTATTATTTTACCACAAACCAAACTGGCTCAATGTCTCTTTGGAAAAAATAAAGTTTCAATGTTAGTGCCATCTCATAAACATTCGAATGACTAGAATGACAAAATAATAGTTTTAAAGCAAAAAAAAAAAAATTGAGAATTTTAATTAAACAGGTACTAACTTCCCAATGTTTAAATCAATCTTTCCATGCAGTAACCAAGGAATCACACCACTGAATGCTTAAGAGAACATTTTATTTATACATACAAGTAGGAAGACACAAAGCAATTTCATGACCAAAAGCATTTCCATTTTAAACGGCATTCCACATTAATTGGGGGAAAAAAAAACTGCTAGCTGATGATTTCAAAATTAAATTTTTGAAAACCACGTCACTTAAAACACTCACGCACTTCTCAGAAAACATCAAAAATAATTTTTTTAACTGTGATAGTCTACGTTCTGGACTACTAAATATATACACTTGACTGAAACTGACCATGTGACTTCAACACAGTTCAGGATGACATTTTTTACTGCATGGTATGCAACAAATATGTAACATAATTCCATATTAGACATTTTTATAGATCACTTTCAATTTCTTAAAATTAATTGTAGGTCCAGGTGCTGAAAATCCCAAATAACAGCAGAACATAAAAGAAAATATTTTAAATTTCTACCGCACCTTTTCTTTCCAGTATTTCAGGAAACATATTCAACCATAATGGAATTATGGTTTTAACTTCATCCCAGATTCTCCTTCAAATGCTTACCGTTCATTCTTGCTTTGAGCAGTGACAAAGCATGTAATACACTGCTTACATCATATAACTCAGAAAGCCCTACCTGAAACAGCCTACAGAGTGTCAGGTAAGCGCCTTTTGAAAGATTAACGACTATGATTTATAGAAGAAAAGAAGAAGATAAGAAACTCAATATAAAATTTTATATTAAAAATTAACTTTCTAAATGATACTATATACCAGGAAAAACAAAACAAAATTAAAAAAAGGCACTTACCTCACTTCCCATAGACTGGTTACACGATCCAGCTGGGTCGATAGGACAACACCAGCTTAGTGGATGCTGGGATTTCACCTGGAACAGAAACTAGTGACCTATAACTTTAGCAGGTCTAAAACCAAAGAAGCAAAAATCAAGTGTATAATTTTACATTCTAAGCTTCTCTTTCTTGCTGCTATTTGGGGCTATCAGCACATAATCCTACAATTAGTTCACTTTAAAATATATATATGTCTGTATATATATATATTTTGACCAGTCACCATTCAAGAAAACATCCCTGTGGGTAGCTAGGAATGCTGAACACTCTTACCTGCCCCTTAGCATCCTCGGGCATGGCTTTAATGTGCATTCTCTTTAAACAACGAATAACTCCATCATAAAACTGAACTGTGAAAGTTCCTGAAATAGGAGCGAGTCAGCATCATTAGAAAATATAATTCAACCTTACAGCAACACATGATATAGAACAAGCAATGCCCTGACAGAAATAAACACCCTATGATTGCAGTAACTGCAAACACACTGCTAAGGACCCCACCAAGTTTACTGAGTTTATTGTCTCTTTCCCTGTAAAAATAACTTTGATTTCCCTTATAAAGTACACAAATTAAATCTTGATAAGTTAGTTGCATGTAATTTTGATTTTTACTGGAGGATTTTAAAATTTATAACAATTTAAATATATGTTAAATAACATATCAGGTATGTTATACCTGAAGAAAATAAAATCATTACTTACAAAAATGTATAATATTTCTAAGAATCATCATTTGCTCTCTTTGAAAGCTTCTAAATAATGGAGAGAAAGATCTGCTATAGGGAAAAAATCATTTTCTCAGGAAAGGATTATTCCTTTGCAATATTAATTAACTGGCAAACAAGAATTATAGATTCACAGGCTTTTCAGCTAGAAAATATACGTATCGTCTGCACAGCAGTCTTCCTGTGCAGATAAGAACACTGACTTCCAGGGAGGCGAAATGCTGCATCCAATGACAGCTAAGCAGCAGCACAGCCATTAGCTTAAAACCCTGATTCCCCTCTCTTTCCCACTGAACCATTCTGCTTTTAGGACTCAATATTCTGTTTATATGGCTATTTCAAAGCATATTCACTTTTTGTTACAGACTCCATGCTTTCAAGTCTTTTACTGTACTATCAGTACTATCAGAAAACATCAGTTACGTAGATTTTATACTTATGGAAATTCCAATGTTTTTCTATCATTTCCTATACAAATGAGGGCAGAGTGCCACTTCGACCTTTACTAAAGAGGTATAAACAATTGGCGCCAAAGCCAATAAATCTACGTACAAAGATTTTTCTTTTCTTTGTAATTTGAATAACACCATTGATTTCATATCTTTCTATAATTAGCATAATGTACAAATCACAGATATAAAGATCTAAACCCAAGTTATGAAAACAACTGATGAGCTGAATAGCAAGAAAGTAAAGAATCTGGGAAGACTGTGAGAATGCCAAACCGCATGAACCCCTTACACCCCAACATTCTTGCCCCTGTCCTCCTCCTTCTTCACGGGGCGCTGCAGACAACAGCAGGCTCTTCACTACGCAGACCGTGCGTTCATCCCTCCCTGCCGTTGCTCACGCTGCTTCGGCTGCTGTGATGCCATCCTCCTTCCTAACTCCAGCCCACTCTTCAAGGATCAGCTCTTCAAATCCCACCCATACTATGAAAACTTCCCTGACCACTCCAATCTACACTGATCTGTCCATTCTCTTCAACTTCTCTAAGACATATTACATATACCTAAATGTTCACATTTGTTAGTTTTGTTTAGCTTTTGTAGTGAACAGAAAACTCTTTGAGGGCTTCCTTTTTCTTTCTTTTTTTTGGCGGGGGGCAGGGGGATAGTGGCAGGTGGCGGGGGAGGCTCATCCACCATGTGGGACCTACAGAAAAATGACCAAATTAATACTTCCCATGGAAATTTTTAAAAAAACAAGTTATATCTGCCAATATTTCACTAAGGGCTTACTCAAAACTACTCCTGAAATGGCAGAGGCTGCAATCAGTAACATCACTCTTCCACTGACGTAAGCTTAAATTTCTATATAACATGCCCATGGACAAACAGGATAGGATAAAAAATGAGGGTGGTTTGTTTTTGTGTATGTTGTATGTGTGTATGCATATACTTGTAAAAGAAGCTTTAAGCATGGAAGAAAGGTCCCAAAGCTCACACATTTAAAGAAATCTCTCCTAATGAAAAGAGAGAGCATTGTTTAATTTTGCTTTGCTTTGTTCCATTTTGGGTAGATCCTATTATCCTACGAAACTGATTCATTACTTCTTTTCCTTCCAAAAACTGTTACTGACTGTCTACTCTGTGCTGGGCTCTGGACTAGACACTTGGGGAGCCAGTGTGAGTTAAGACATGGGAATAAGAGCTCCATAACACAGCTCTCCAGAAGTTTAAGTGAACAGTGATTTAAAGGCCCCACTAGAAAAGAAGTAACCTGCAAACTTAATAACTGAGATGTCCCTCAGGTGACCAGTAATAAACTCATAGCCATATTTGTTATTTCAATTAGGTAAACCAATAAATTGGACCTTGGCTTTTGTAAAGTTGCATTATCATTTCTAGCTAGACAACTATGATTTACTTTTTTACACCTAACATTTCTTAATATATGTCTTTTTAAATGTTTTCCTCTTCTATCTTCTCTTACCTCAATTTTTCTCAAGTTTTTTGTTAGTTTAAATTCTCAGCTTAAATCCCTTCCATGGTTCCCATCACCTCCAAGTAAAATTCAAATTCTTTAGGAAGACCACAAGATACTTCATATGCCAATCCTTGCTTCTCTCTCCCACCTCTTCTGCTATTCTACAACCTTTAAAGGAATCCTTCATTCCAGTCACATCAAAGATTTGCAGTTCCTTAAAAATGGCATGCTTCTCTACTATTCTTTTGCATACACCATTTCTTCTGACAGAAAAACCTTTTCATCCGTCCTTTTCTAGATAACTTGTCTGGCTTTCAAGATACAGTTTAAAGTAAGTATCCCCTTACTTAGGTTAAATGCCCTTCTTGCAAAGAAGTTGTCACTCAATGTGTTTTTTCTCTTTTTTTTTTTTTTCGGCCATGCCATGTGGCTTGTGGGATCTTAGTTCCCCAACCAGGGATTGAACCCAGGCCCTCAGCAGTGAAAGCGTTGAGTCCTAACCACTGGACCACCTGGGAATTCCCTCAATGTGTTTCTTTAGTAAAAAGAATGAATGAGTGGTCGAGTTTAAGAAATAACTAATAGAAAACCAATGTATTTTGGAAAATACACTTACAAGTATTTCACGACTGTTTTAAATGAGATTTTAAACAAGAAATTTAAAAAATAAAATATTTAAGTATATTTCCAATAATAATTTAATGCCTTTCTAAATTAATGCCTTTCTAAATTAATCGGTCTACAATTTTTAAAATTCATTATCTGTCCAACAGACTCTCTCGTTTTATGCCACACTAACACACCTGATTTCTGTGGTACTTTCAACATTTCTGATAAGTTCAGTAACTTTTTATCAGTAGTAATATTAGATACCACAAAAGGCTGTTAGAAAAACTAATTCTCAATTGTCTACAGAAATCAAGAAAAAAAGAGCAGGGAGAAAAACGCAATAAAGGAAATCCTCAAATTGAAAAGTTCCATACTCTTTCCTCACAAAATTGTACTGTGTTTCACTTCCAAGTTGAACTGATTTGAATTTTCCTATATCTTTAGCACTCAGGTTGAGATCTTCATAAAATAACTTAGTCAACAAACTGGAAACAGAGAAGTAGAAATAAAATGCATATAATATAAACCTGTCAACCGAAAGCTGAAACATTTTAAGCAACTGTTTACCTCTACTAATTTAAACAGTCTATTTCGGCAGTGTATTATGTATCATCTTATTCTATACACTATGTAACATATTGATGCTCCTAAAAAAGAGTATTATTAGAAGATTCATTAGGTTAAGTGTAAAACAAAGAGAAGCAGCAGCTATATGTAACAATTTCATACATTAATTAAAATTAGAAATATAGTTAAATTTTACTATAAATCCCATTTTAATTCTCAGATCATTCCAAACACATACCTTCTTTGTTAATCGCCTCAATCTTGGCAGGGTAATAGCGACAGTCTGTCCAACGAGCCAGAACTTCTTCTCCGGCTTTAAAATCCTATTTTAAACAACTTTTAAGATCAATACCATGTATAATAAATAAGCATTTCCTTAATAAAAAACAAGCTTTTGTAAAATTTAACAGAATTCCTTTTAAAAATACATCATTACATATCTGGCAAACAGAAAAGCTTGCTACTTACAAAGAAGTCTTCCTCGTCTTTTAGCCCTTCTTTTCTTAATGCAGGTCTCTCAAGGGGTCTCAATCTATTGCTATCCCAGTAAATCCACTCATCATAACGATGACTCCAGCGCTCAAAATGGACCAACATCTTGCCCTCCTCGTAGTCAATTTTTTCAATTCGTGATGGATACCTCAAAAATAAAAAGAGCCTTCATATCAAAAGAAAATTCTTACATTTGTTTATACAAAGTATTAACTGAAATACTGCTTACTATTACAACCATAAATAAATATGGATCCATATTTTTAAACTACTGACCAACAAAGTTTGCTTTATTCTTTGTCTTTTCTTTTTAATGATTGTTCTCAAGACCTAATGAAATAGTTTGATACACTCCCAGTGGAAATATAAATTATATAATTTAGAATATAAATTGTGCTGTCTTGGGAAATAATTTGGTAACATGTATCAAGTGCCTTAAACATATCCCTCCTTTTTGACCAAATAATTCCAATTCTAGAACTATATACACAAAACATTTATAATAACAAAAGGTAGAAGCCATATGATTAAGAAAACTGAAGACTGTCTATAACGATACTAACAATGGTATATCCACTGAATGGAATATTATATAGACTTTAAATGTAATGCTTACAAACGATTTATAATGTAGGAAAATGTAAAAAAGTAGTACTATGTTCACTAGAATTATAAGTATAGAAAATAAATTTGTCTAGCAAAAAATATCAACATGTACATTTATCTCTATATGGCAAAAAAAGTACTTTCTCTTTTCTGTTCTTCTACACTTTCCAATATTTTATAATGAGCATCAATGATGGTAGGGAAAGCTCAAACCTTCAGTTTAAAAATATAAAAATAACATCACATTGTTCTGTCTTTATGTGTGCTGATTCTCTTATGATGAATTCCAAAATAAAAATTAGTTAACTTGAAACTTTTAGCACAAAAAAGGCCTCTTCATTCCTAATGTACTGTATTAAATGTTCAGTGACTCAAAGGTTTTTTTAAAAGTAACATTAAATAACATTCAAAATTCAACAGCAGCATACGGTAGATGATTCAGCCATAGAGTTTATCTCATACTTTTGCTGGTTTTTGATAAATCTCAATTTTTTATTTTCCCTGTGGAATAAATGTAAATTTATATTGTTAACATAAATTTAAATATAAAGCACAATAGACCTCACATAACTTTGAAATCTAGGCACCGATTACTACCTGCTTCACAGACCCCTCATGCTGTTCAAGGCTTTTTATGCGTCTCCAGGGCCCTGAACTGTTCTCTGGTATAGCTTCTTTCTTTCCTTCCTTCAGTCTAAGGAACTGAACCGTTTGGAGTTTCCTCAAACACAACAATGCGCTGTCAAACGTCTGTGCTTTTGTACCTTCTGTTCCTTCTGCCTGGACCTCAGCTGCCCTTCCCTTCCTCTGTATGCTCATCATTCAAGACTTGGTTTAACATGTAGCCACTTGTGTGAAGACTTCCCCGACTCTCCTCCCCCTGGTGCTCTCACTGCACCCGTCTCATCATAATCATCTCTGGGCACGTTCCTAAACTGTGTGCTGTGGAGCATTTACAGCCCTTGAGACATTAATACATGTGACACAAAAAAAGGGTCCCGTGGTCAAATAAGCTAGGGAAATGGATTAAATAAACCGTTTTCTTTACTGAAAGACTTCTTGGTCCTGTCAATAAGACAGAAATAAAGCATGCACTATTACCAAACCATGTCACCCTTTCATCACAAAGTATTTATGAACATTTCCTGAGAGAGTAGAGGTCTAAGGAACATGATGTTAGCAACTACTCTGGCCTGTGAGTTTCAGGGACTGAGTCACGGCCACCTTTGTACCCCCAGCATCTTCACAGTGACAGACACACACTGGCTACTCAGGGAATGCTCGGCATGAATAAGAAGTGACGTTAAAGAAAGAAAATCTGCACGTTTCTTCAGAACTAAGAAGGCTGTCGACCCAATTATAACTTTATGTTAGATCTTACTCTTAAGTCTTTTTGAGGGAATAGGTGTGGGTAAGGAAACGTTTTGTCCAAGAAAAGCATGAAAACAAGAAAACCTAGGGGATTGATATACTCCCTGAGGTGGATATGCCGATTCCACTCATTTAGAATCAGTGCTATAATGCATGTCTTTTGCAGTGTTGCTTTGATGTGTTTTTGCTGCTTTGGTTTTTAAAACATAAAAAATGTCAATAGCATTAAGGGAAGCCTAGAGATATGGTTGTCCTTTAGTTTATTTTTCAACATTCACTAGCCACTTAACTACTATAAACAGATGTTCTATCAGTTCTAAGTTTCTAATTTATGTGTTTATTATCATATCTTTCTGATTTTGAAAAAAAAAATTAGAGGTTTATTCCATAGGTTCCTTCAAATTCTAAATGTACACAATTAAATGGTAGGTTAAAAGGAAACATACTTAACTCTTATCTTCAAGGAGCTTAGCTTAGTGTTAGATGAAGAGAGAGAAGCAGCAGAATATTGACAGAGTCATAAATCCATCAGGCCCTATGTTCTTTCTTTACTGAGCATCAGCTGATTTTTATATACCTTATCTCATTAGATCCTGGTAACCATGGAAGGTACAGATAACACAGTCACCATTTAACAGATGAAGACTGTCCAAGGATACACATGGTAAGAGTATTCAAAGTCAAAGCTAACTGGCACAAAAAGCCTATAGGAGAAATGGGATAAGGCCTGTATCAAAGTAATTATACCATACATGGTAAACTGGTAAGTATATATAACATTTTTTTTCTCCTTTGTATCAAGCTTTTATTTCTGAAAAACCATGAATATTGAGGTGGACATATAATAGCAATTATTTGGTAAGGGCCCAGATATTATGCTTTTGACATAGCATGAGATTAATGACAACATTATAGCAAAGGTATCTAAAAAGAAAACAAAAATTTTTGTCAGAGTTGATACTCTCATTAACAGATTTCCTAACAAATTTAGTTAGTTCTTCCTGAAGACAGTGAGCAGTGGGATACTAACTTCGTGCTAATTTTGACTATGATTTCTCTCTGCCACTATATAATGTTTTTATATATATTTTTTTGTAATTTGAATATACTTTATTTTTTTCATTGACGTATAGTTGACTTCTCAAAAATTCGACATAAGATGCTGTAATTAATTGTTCAGAGAAAATTGGAGCATTCACTGAAGGTTCTTGGGAGACATTATCTATGTTGGTCTTGGTGGGGAACTTTAAGGATTTAGACCTAATGAACATGGTACGAAGGTAAAGTGTATACATAAAGCATTGCTCATTTATTCAATCAATGTTCATTTACTTAAAACCATCATGTGACTCAGAGTTAAGCAATCTACCAGACAAGGAGGATTCAGACAAGTACACTGTCGTTTCTGTCCTCATGGACCTCAGGATCAGAGATTGGAGGGGCACTTCAAGGAAACAGTTCCCTTTGGCTAGGCTACACGGTAAGTAGTAAGGTGAGTAAAGGAGAATAGTGGGACATCAGACTGGACTGGTTAGCTAGGTTCAAACTAAAGGGCTCTGAAACAACGCACTAATGAAATGACCCTTCATTCATTACATTCAAACAGGGAATCCCGTAAAGTCTGTACTTAATTTGGTTATCAGTTACACCTTAGAAAAAAGTCCTAACATCAAGATCTTTGCTATACACGTAAAATGCACAAAATGGCAATTTAACATATAGTTCTATACAGTGAAATGATTTCCTTGTTCAAGATGGCCCATAGTAATAATGCCTTGATACACACAGTGAATAAAAAATACTTCCAAACAAATGCATTCACAAATGCCTCTGGATCTTCAACGACAGCAATACTATTTTGATGCACAATTTATGTTTTATCATAACTGAGTGTGAATGGAATGTAAGATCTTTCTTACTGAATTTGGAAGATGTCATGATCATGTTTTATTTCTTTTTTTTTAAAGAATGAATCATGAAAGCTGTTAAGAGTAAAGAATAGTGACTACGCTGGGTCCCGAACATTTATAAATGATGCGGAAAAGATTTGAAAAGTAGGAGACTGGGGTTTCAGAGTTAAAACAATTAGGGATAAGAAGAAAGAAAAAGAAAAAAAACATAGTTGGCATCTCTCCAGGGCACAAAGAAAGAGATGGAGAGAAGGCAACCTCACTAGGACTATGATCCCTCAACGCCAAAATTCTACATAGAACTCTACTACTCCTTATCGTGTCACTGCAAAATACCATAAAATTGCCACTGTCTTCCCTATTATAATCCCACTTTGAAATGCTTGCACTGTTTAAATGATATTTACTTGTATAGAAATTAAGGGACTGCCTCCATTGCTCTGGGCCTACCTTGCCCTCATATGTCTTTTGCACTTGAATCTTACAGAGCACAGTTTACTCTGAGCAAACTTAGCAAGAAAAATAATCCACCCTAAATTGTTTATTAGGTTTAATGGAAACAAATAGCATTCAGAAACACTGAGAAGTCTTTACAATGATTCTTGCTGAATTTAACAGAATTCTCATACATGCAATTCTACTACTGTAATCTCTCAATTGATTTCTTAGGACTCTTTCTGAATCAGTGTGGTCAAAATCCTCTAATGGTCAAGTTCAACTGTAACAACAGAGTAGAGCAAGACCATTACCAAAAACGAAAATAATTTTCACCTTCTCTGAACTCTTGTAACTCTTTATTGCCTCATCTAATACCAGCATTTTAACACCGTCACTGGTGCCTCCCACTTACACAAGATAGTTCAGAGAATCAAGATTTATGGATTCTGAACTAAACCTGTAACCCAATAAGAACCAGATACTGACCAAAGAGGTTAGCTACACACTGAATATACTGTATTGGTTCCCTGTAACATCAACTCTTTTGTGTTGTCAAAACACAAAGAGAAGTGAGAAACCTAAAATGGGAATTACCATTACAGATGAATTACTATACTGGCTCACCGGTGTTAACTGTTTTACATGGGCAGATCCTGACTGACAGCTAGATCAGGAAACATGATCCCCTGAGGCTATATGAAAAAAACACTTTGGTGTAGATGTGTATGAGTATTCTCTTGAGAGAGGGGTTCCCAACTTTAATCAGATTTCAAAGGGTTCCATGATCAAAAAAAAAAAAATTCTCTGGAAGGCAAGATCATCTATTAACACTGAAAACTATAGGTGTCCCACTCTCCTTGGAAGGAAGAAAGAAATGATGGGCATGCAGCTATGTCAGAACTACAATATGATAGATTAAAAAAAAAAACTTTTATATTCAATGCAGTAACAGTAAAACAATTAAACATGATTTGAATTTAGAGAACTCAATCTGATTTACCTAGTTTGATACATCTAGATTTTTACCTGTACTGATAGAGAACATCAACCATGAGGAAATGATAAGGGAAATTCCTTGATACACTGATGGCCTACAATCTCCTACACTTAAGCCAAAGGACATGGTTGTTAACTACTCGTTGATAGGTTACAACCCCCTGAGCAAGGCCAGACTTTATCAAACGTCCCAAAAACCATCAGAATTCACTCTGAGATTTAACTAATCATTTGAATAAGTGCTGTATAAATCAAAAAGGCAATTAACCCAATAAATTATTCAAATTATGTATTTTAAATAATAGTCCTGTTCTTGTTTATATTGGTAAGACAATAAAATTTCTAATTTATATAAATTTAAAAACTGACAGTTCCTCATCCATTTCATTTAACTCAACACTGAGTCTCTAATTCACTGTATGTCAAGACACTAAACTAGGAATAAAGCTACAAATACAAATAACAATCAACAAACTCAGATTCAGCAGGGAGGGGAGAGAAAAAGGGAATCAATAAGCTAATACAATTACAATATAGCACATAGAAGGAGTACCTAAATTAGATGTTCTCTTGGATAAAGCAGTTCTTCGATTTTTAAAGGATGAAATACACTTAAAATACGACTTAAACATAATGTAAATGTTAGCAGAATCTTTGGGAGTTAGAATTCACAATTCACAACAGTCTTGTTGGTAAGAATTACATAGGCAAGAAACTCTAACATGGTATCATGAAAAATGACTAAGACATATTGCAAGAGATAGAAATAGAGACCTTTCTTACATACAATTGTCAGGAAGAGGATTATTTGCCAAATAATAAAAATTAATGGAGAATGAAGTCCAAAGCAAACATAATATTCCTATAACCTACTAACCTTTTAAAATTTTTAGCTTCCTGGAAATACTTTAAATTTACATTATGCTTTGTAATTTTCAAGTGTTTTCTCACCATTCACTCTCTACAACAATGTCACCTACTATTACAGTATTTTTAGATGATGTGCTTGTAGGTATTGCATGTTAATTTATTTCACACTTGAGGAACAGACTGAAAACAGAACCCTTTTGATTAATTCAAACCTGATATTCCAAAATAAAGTATAAATCCAAAGAATCTATTAATAGAATTTCAAGAACATTCAGAGGATGGTTATATATGTCAAAATCACATCTTTTACAACACTGAATTCTAAGGATCTCAGTGCATTATCCCTCAGGTCCTCTTTTCAGACCCATTCATCCCCAGGACCCATGTTCAACACAAGCAGCCAGACCACCCTGCTTCCTACCTGTCCATAATCTTTGCAGCAAAGAATGGGTAAGATCAGAGTTAGCTACGTATTCTGCTTCAGTAACTCGGAGCAGCCACCTTTCAAATTAAGGTTTCATTTCAAATCACTGGATTTATTTAAACTCCTGTTCCTCTCTACCTCCTTGCCACGCCTACATTCGTTATACCATCAGTGCTGACCAAATCAAAATGCCCACCCCACAGCCTTTATGCTCATTACCATCTCCTGCCGTAAGAATCAATTAGACTATCAAAAATTCCTTTCCCACTCCACCAAAACCGCCACCAGTATTCTACTCAAAGTTTATGTACTTCATACAATTTGTTCAGGCCAACATAACCATTCTTCGTTATTTAATTCTGTTACAAAACTCCAAACTCTAGCAAGTTGCAGCCCACCCAGTTTCTATTTCTTAATATTTAGCATTTAAAAATTATTTTAATACTACAGATAGTCATATATGCTTATACACCTATGATTAAAGTTTTAAGAATTTACACACTGACTCCTCTCCCATTAGATTCTACTTTCTTAGAATAACTAATATTCATGCTATTATTATTACTAAAGCTAACGTTTATTAAGTGCCTACCATGTGGCAGAAAACATGAAAAGCTCTAAATGTGCACTGTCTTGCTCATCCTCAAAGAACCCTTTGAGTTAGGTACTACTACTGTTCCCAGTTATTTAAGGAGGTCATAGAGGCTCTGAAAGTCAAGTAATTTTCTCAAGTCGAAACAGTGGTGGATCCCTGAATGGAGGTTTGTCTATCTCTTAAAGAATGTGTTTTTGATCATTATATATTCTGCATCTTACAACTGATCATTTTCAGCTCTTGTAAAACTTACGGCAGTATTTCAAATATAGGGGGCTCTTTATCAAGAGGTACTGAAAACAAAAACAATATAAAATCAAGTTATCTGTTTATTTTTTCTTGCAACTTTACTCTTCTGCTTCTGATACAAAATAAAATGTGTAAAGCTTTTCGTTAGCCCAGAGATTATGGAAAACAGCTTTTATTATACTGTACAAAATAAACATCCCCCCTCCCTTGTGTAATTCATAATAGTTTGACAAATATCATTTTATGCTTAGTTTTCAACCAGTAAGTCACAATTCCTTTGCAGTAGTGTTCTGCAATGGTAACCAGATTTCAGAATATCCCCAAAACTTTTGGGTTCATTCTTTACCAACCCACCAAAATTCAATGAACTTTGCTGGGCACCTTTTATGAGTAAAAGGGGCTAGGCCTTGTATATAATTCATTTCACATCAGTAGCTTATTCTTCAGTACTTTACCTACCCATGATGTACTAGAAACGTATTCATTTTTAATTGAGGAGGGTTGGTTTTTTGGCACTGAGAAAACAGACTTTTAAGACACACTGAATATTAAATATCCACATTCTTTCTTCAATTTTATTGCAACAATTCTCTCCAAGTTGTGTTAACTTTAATGACTGAAATAACATAATACTTACATACCAGTTTCTAATTTAATAAGAAGAAAAATTTTATCTACTGATTAATGATCTGCAGGAGGTGGTAGGAGGAACGGTCAATAGTTCTTCAATACAAAGTCATATAAAAATACTAAAACACTGAAACCCTTATGAAGAATAGCAAAACTAAGCTGCTTTTTCAATACCATGTTAATTTCTTTTAAGAAATTATACTACCAATTTTTAAAACTTAAAGCTAGTATTCTCTCCCTCAGTTAAAAAAATCATTTAAAAATAAAATTAAAAACCCTTAAGCATCTGCAGATACAGTTCTGTCTACTCAGCGAAACTAGAATTGCAAAACATTCTTTTTAGTAAAATTGATTACCACCACAGATAAATTATTTCCTAATTATTGGCTTTAATCAATTACTCATCACAAAACAAAGCATTACGTAATGTGATAAGACAAGTGTAAAATCTCGCAACACATAATAATAATATTCAGCAGGAAAAATGTAACAAACAGGGAACTGATTGTGTGTGACAGATGATGATCGAACTTCAACCAAATATCAGATAAGCAAATAAAACTGTCTTCTCTCTTGATCCAACCCTTGTCATTACATGAATGCACACAAAGCACAGAACGATAAAAGTCAATTCATGATTAACCGTAACCACAGGTAGCCTTTTTTTTTTTTTTTTTTTTTTTTTTTTTTTTTAATAAAGCAACAAGGGCCTAAACCTTAACAACTATCCAGCCAGATAGCGCTTGGGACTACAGAAAGAGGAGAAGCAAGAAAACGGACGCACATCAAAGTACGCGCAGCTCAATATATTCTGTTCTACTGAAAAATAACAAAAAAGGATTTTTGGATCATGCATCACTTTGTCCATACTTACATTTTACTTCCTCCAACTAACATAAACAGTTAAAACAGACTATAATACCAAAAAATAATCCTGGATATTTCCACTGCTGTCCGCCTCAAAAACTGTATCTTCAGGTTAACAATTCTGTATGGTCTAGACAGGTGGTTCTCGTATGTGGTCCCTAGACCAGCAGCATCGGCCTCATGTGGAGACCTGTTAGAATGCACATTATCGCCCCCACCTCAGACCTACTAAATTAGAAGCTTGTAGCCGTTGGGCCCACCAATCTGTGCCTTACAAACCCTTCAGGTGATTCTTATACAGGCTCATGTTTAAGAACTACTCTTTCAGACTTCACCTGAATCACTTTCAAAACTGTAGGATCAATGAACTTTGTAAGAGAACCAATTTGTTAGTGAATGGGTACTACACAGAAAGTTAGTGAGTTAAAGTACTAAAGCCAATAGTTATGATTCTAAGTAATTTCAAAATTAAACAGTTAATGAGAAAGCATTTAAATGATGGGAGAGCAGGATGTAGAAAGAGTAACTACCTGCCCAATACCACTATACTACAAATAACTTCAAACCTCTATATTTTTGTTCCCAGTTATATTCACCTTTCTCCACCTTTTTCAATACATTTTCTCTTCTTCTAGAGACCAGCAGTTTTGGGCAAACTACATTGGACTTCTAGTCCTTGCCTACTTTACTTCTGCCTCAAGCCATTATTTACCTATCTAAAAGTGAGATTAAAAAACCTGTCACCCCTGAATAGGTGAAAAGTAGATAAAAGAGCTTGGGTTTCTAGTTCAAGGGATCTGAGAGATCACTGAATATGTCACACCTTTACTTTAAGGACATTAAAGCAGAGAAGTAAGTCTCCAAAGTCCCACAGTCCATGGCAGAACAGCACCTAGAACCCACATTTTCTGACTTTAGTTAAATTTACTTTTTTCAATATTCCTTTTCTCTTGCCTTTCAAGAAAACTAGGATAAGCAAAAAATTTGAGCAGAAAAGAAAAAGCTCAATTAAAAAAAAACATGAATCAACATAATGAAAGGAAGACTATTAGAGAAAGAACAATAAGAACAAAGCAGGTGTGTTTCAAAATAAATATGTCTACTCCTATTTCTAATCTTGCTTTCAACATTTTTTTGTGGGGGGGAGAAGGGGAGAAGGGAGAACTTTATCTTTAAAAGTTCATGGGGTTTTCTTTTGTGGAAATTTTAAAAATTAAAGTACTAAAATGTTTGTACACTGGTGCAGACCTGTTTGATGATTATTAAACTGAGGGTTCACTTAGATCTTAGGATTCAAAACTTGTGACTTTCTGAATGTAAAGAATCTCAGAATTTAAAAACAAGTCCTATGAATTTCAATTTGAAATTCTCTACAGGCAGGGTCCTTAATCTGGAGTCCACGGGTAAGTTTTCTACCACCACCCATAATATATATTACTCAGTTATTTTGGTATATAAACACGATTGTACATTTTTCTGAGTCTACAGGTGAAATTAGGTTTTCAAAGGTGGTAACTCAAAATTAGAATCAATACTTTCCAAGTACAAAGAGATTTAGGAAAGGTCAACATACAAAAGGACAAATTTTATTTATATTAGCAAAATAATATTTTTAAAGTATTCGCCTATTTCTACAAATTCCAAACTCACCTAATGTAATTTAAATGTGTTTTCAGTTTTTAAATTTGATCTACATACTACTTTTCAGGAGCACACTTCTGTTCCAAATACAGATCACACAACTTATCTCTACTAGTGTTTTCCTTTGAATAGCAAATCCAATCAGTAAAAGACAATCCCTTTTAATTCAGACAATACGTAATTTTATTTAAATTAGAAAGTATTTGTACTTCCTACAATCTAAATTTCTTCGATTTTCCGACTCTACTAAAATTCTGTTCATGAACATTTTAAAAACTCACATTTGCAAATGTTCCATACAGTTCAAAAAACTCCAAATGTGTGGAAACAGCATTTGTCAATTCAAATTTATACTGTTCTATCAAACTCTGTACTTGCAGACATCTCCACATTTTTTTTATCTTTCATTTTCCTTTCCTTTAGATCTAGAAGAGAATTACATAGAAATATTCCAATAAAGGTCGGACGAGCGTAACTCATCTGAATATTTTAAAATGACTTTATAATTTCAAGTTGAAGAGTAACACCAGAGCATATTACTTTATTTGTTTTGTTTTCACAACTAAAATTTGCTATAGAGTATTTTAATTTCAGTCAAAAAGTTAAATCAGTAGTCAAAACTGGTTTATCACATTTTTTTACTGAATAATGTTCAGAATGATTAGATACTTTAACATTTTTAAGGGTGCTTTCTAAATTATAAAACTCTGCAAAAACAAAGATTTTATTATCACCTCAAAAAGAAGGTTTTATAGCATGTTGCAATGACATGATATTCCTTCTGTATTCCAGGCCATTCTCATGTCAACACTAAGGCTACATTTAAAAACTTATACACTTGAGTCTTCAGATCCCCAAAGATATATTTTTGAATATACTCTCCCTCTTCCCTTGCATTTACCTCAGTGCTTTATAATTATGCATTATTTTATATAATTTGAAGCAAGTTTAAATACATTATTTTATTTGATCCTTAAAATAATTATGTAAGTAAAAATCAGTAACACTGCTTGCATTTTACTGCTAAGCCAACCAAGTTCAAGGACTTAACTCATATTTACAGGATCAGAAAGTGGCAGTCTGAATTTGAACCTGCCTCTTTCCTCTTTAGAATCCACTGATATTGTCTCAAATATAACTTCAACTCTGAACTTTCTCTTTCCCCAAACACATTCCTGTATCAACGACCTGTATTTATTTTCATTCTTATGATGTTACTGCATTCAAGAAATTATAAAGCTAATATGTTCAGGTTTGGATATACAGAGGCTGCGGTGGCATATATGAGGGAGATAAGACAGAAAATGGTTGATTGTGTTAGCTGTGAACATTAACACATTAAAAGTCTTTTCAAAGACTTTTAAATTAAAAGACTGTTGAGAAAGACATTAAAATGTTTTGAGTAAAACTACAAATTTTTTAAAAATTAAAGCAACCCACATTTCTCAGTAGGAGTTAGGTTTAGTCCATATAGAAGAGATCCAGGTATCAAAAAACCACACACTGGAACAGAAGGCGACTGGCCTCTCACTGGCTTCTCAGGGCCTGCATTCATTAGTATTGGTAAATAATCAAATCACCAGGGTTTTCCAATGTAGCTGGAAAATTACTTTGAAAGCAAAAAGTAATAAATTGCTACTTAAAAATGTGGAGTGTATTTTCGAGGATGAAGTATCTTTCTGAACTTTAAAGAATATGTGATATGGTTTGCTCAAGGAATAATAATATACTTTCCCCTAAAAAAATAGGTTGAGTCTTCCTCTTAAATCAAATCTACCCCAAACCTAAATGTGGGAGCTTAACTTTAATTTCTGCCCACTAAACTTAGAGTTTATCCTTTTATTTCTAGAGCACATACTAAAAAATATTTTCCTTTTTTTAATATAGGACAAACCTTCTACATATAAGACAAATTGGCATTCAGGTGCCCTACTATCACAACCTTCCCTCCGTACTTCTCTTTAAAAGCTAATGTATCAACGTATAAGTCATTTTCTTAGTAATAGCTATACTGCTTATTATAAATGTCTTACGTACAAAGAGAGTAAGTAATATTTGCATTTCTGCCTGTCCCTCCCCGTCCAATGCCTATAATTCAAAAGACATTTATGGAATAGTATTGAGTAGGGCCTCAATACTATTCCAACTGAATGAATAAATGTGGAAGACTAAGCACTCAATATGGATGCAACCCAAAGAGAATATGAAAGAAAGTAGAGAGGGAGGGATGAAAGATGGAAGGAAATTAGTTCAGTATATTTTCAGTGATTAACTGTTTTGCTCTCATAAGAGTATCAAAGTTTCTCAACACTTAAATAATCCTTCTATATTTTTACATGCTATTAAAGCAAAAATTTGTGGAATTTATAGGGGATACAGAATGGCCCTTAACAAAAGAAACAATATAAAGAATAAAGTTTATCTCATTTAAAAATAACATCTGTTAAGAGCACCATGTCTCAAAGAACTTCTTTTGTGCCCCATATAAAATTCAATACATCTTAGCAGTTAATTAGCTGTCCTACAGTAAAGTACTTTACTTTCAATAGTGTGTCCCTTCAGAGCAAAAAGCTTCTTTTGGTCAAAATCAGAACCAAAGAGAGCCAATTACTGACTAAAATAGCATCTTTCATTGTATGGTCTAATGCAGTGGCTCTCAATCAGGAGCACATAAGCCCTCCACCCCCCAAAAAAAACATTCGGCAACATCCGGAGACACTGTGTACCATCGTAACTCGGAGGGACGCTACTGCCTGGCTCGCAGGTGCTTTCCAAGCCCCTCCTGAGAACACTGCGTACGTCCTCCAGCTGAGGAGAGTAATTAAGCCCCTTAAAAAGGAGCACTCACTGAGATGCAGCTTGGAGGCATGAGGCCAAATAACTGTGCTTTCCCACCTCAAACTACAGATTCAAACTGTCCCAAGCAGACCCCATTAAGCTGGGGGCCACGGACGTTTGCAGAGTTCCAACACCTTTGTTTTTGCTAATAGACAAAAACCCCAGGCTGGTCTAAAGTCAAATATCATGACTAATCAAGATTTCTCTGCCTGCCATTGCCAACTCAGGAAGTTGACTTAATACAAATCAATCAAAGACAAATCTACAAAATGCCCACTACATTTTAAAGGGAGTTGTAGTGAAAAGAAAATGTCAAAAAGGCTGGTAAAGTTGTTGAACTGCTAGACCCCTCATCAAATAAATGGGCTTCAAGAGGAACTGAGGCTGAACCAGGAGACAGCCACCCAGAACTAGAGGCCAGCTAACTGGAATGAGGAAGGCATTCCCTAGGAGAAAGGGGGAATTCTTATTCCTACTGCAGTCCAGTGATCCTGGTGTGTGCTATTTCCCCTTCTCTCCTTTCCAGGTGGTGATTTTATCCTAGGTAACCAATTCCTCCTATACCACTGTATGTAGGGGTATGTTGGAGGTGTCTGAATTCACCCCTTATCATAGATGGCCGGTATAGGAGAAGAAATAAGAGAAGGCCTGAAAGGATTACTCATTTAAAACTGGAAACAGTAACAACCTGCCTTTAGGTCACTGCACTCTGGGGAAGGAGGAGGTAAACTGGGTTTTGGTTTTAGGTGGACTAGTGAATGACAGCTATGCTAACCATCAACATATTCTGTAGTTTGAAAGACCACCTCTGACACAGGCCAAAAAAAGTAGATTTGCATCAAGTTTTATCCAAAACTTGGGAATCTGGTTATCTGGATTAATCTTCTCCCTCCTACCACCCATAGAGCTCATATTAAGTACAAAAGAGTACTGATAACTGCAAAATCTGAAGAGTAGGAAAACTAAAAAAACAATGTATATGTTTATTCAAAATGTGAACAAGTTAATGTTCCTGCCACTGTCAGAAGAAGAGCAATTAACCAGCCCATGTAAAACTACAGATATCATGCTTTAGGTCAAGGGCTCCGTATTTTCCATACCATTTTTGTAAGTAGTCCAGTGCCTCCAAACGAGCACCAATCTCAAAAGTGATTCCAGGACGATTTGGGGGCTTTTTACTCATCTTGAGATCCTGTTCTTCGGGGTTCTCTTTTCACTACCTCAAGAGAAAAAAAAAAAGTTAGATTCTGATGCATAAAAGGCACAAGGGATTAAACAGAATTTTTTAAACATTACATGAGAAGTTAAAGGAACTGCCAAATTTTTAAGAAATTTGAATGATGATTACCAATATCTCTAGGTAAAGTACTGTACAACTTGCAGGCAATCTTAACAATGAATTAAGAAAAGGGACATTAGAAAGCTAACTACTTTAAAAGAATGAATAGATGGGGATTAAAACTAACTAATGGCTAAAATGCTTTAAATTTTAACTCGAAAATACCCAAGAAAATTCTTCAGGATAACAGCTGAAAATGTTTTTCTGTCTTTGAAAACTCAGTACAATTGAGTGTCCTGGCATATGGCTACTGAAATTCTTAAGAGAACAAATTAATCAAGTTTTTCAACAAATATTTACTGAGTGCCTTGTAACATAAAACACTTGATAACACACTAAAGAACACAATGATGGAAGAAACAGTAGACACACTCTTCCAGTGCAGATTTAGTAATTCCTCTTGTGATTAGGATTTTTCATTACCTATGATCTCCCACCTTGGTAGCACATGATTCAATAATTTTAATTTAACATATAAACCTGCAGAGGAAATTTCTTTCTTTTTCTTCACATTCAACAAGCAACAATGATACATACATTTCTTAACTCTGAGAACTTATTTCTACTATATTTCAACACAGACAGTGCCCACTCTGACAATAAAAACGACTGTACGTTCAAACAAACAAAACACTACAAAGGAATACCTATTCCTCTCTAGACCACGGACATGTGGAATATTCACAATCCTCTTGGCCAGTGGCGACCCAGCACACTTGAGGTAGCCTCTTTTTCACTAACTAGCACCTGAGGAATATGAATGCATTTTGCAACAGCCCAACCAAAATATAATATTTAATCAGGAATGGAAACCTACTGGGGGAGAGGAGAAATCTCTAAAACCGTTTTGAAATTTAGAATTACTAATATGACTATGCTCCCTCCCAATTTAAAAAAGAAAACACACAACTGTGTCATGTTTTTTCAATGGTTTTGCCACAATTCAAAAGGAACAAAACAGCAAGCATAAACACCAACTGCCCTTTCCTCTTAGAAAGAATCTGCTAAGTAAGGGAAAATACATGCCATATATGCCAAATACAACAATACATGTCATAAAAATACGTAAAATCAAACTTAAATACTCATGGGGGGTGGGCGGCGGGGGGGAGATATCCTCCTGCCTGCCCTGGCAGCAGTAAAGATTAATGCATTAAAGTTAACAGTAGGCTCAGCCAGAGGGCGTTTGGTGCATAAGAAACAGTAGTATGAATATTTTTAAGAGCGGTCTGGTCAGTGTGCAACATACAAGGCAGTTACTTGTAGAAATGTAATCCACCTTTTCTGCTGCTCTTCACAGGGAGAACTTAGTAAGGGGTAATTGACAAGTTACACTAACATTTTCTAGGATCAAACTTAGAACCCACAAGAAGTGACAAAGTTAATACATATAATTCCCCCCCAGTGACACCGCGGGATGAGGTGCCAGAAAAGGAAAGATTTCCTTCTTCTTGGGTGGAGAGGAGCAGATGGGGAGGGATCTGAATTAAGGAAAAGTAAGACCAAGTAAACAGTCTATTGGGGGAGGGGAGTAAAACCTGAAGCAGAAAGAGAAAGGGGGACGGAGAGAACGGAGAGGAATAAAAACCGGGAAGGAAAACGAACAAGAAAGCAAAAATATATAAGGGTGGTGAAACCTGAGGACCGGACAAACGGGAAGGAAGAGTAAATCAGCAAGAAGATACAACCCTGGGAAAGTGAAGCAATGGTCAGAGAATGGCCGCGGGGCCAAAAAAACGGTGGGGGGGAGGTGATGCGGGGCGGGAGGGGGCTGACCAGAGACAGACAGGAAAGGCTCAGACCGGGCGGCCAGGGTGCAGGAGACGCCTCCAGGTTTGACAGCCGTCCGGCCCTCGGCAGGGGGGGGTAGGAAGGGAGGGGGAGAGGGAGCGGCGGCGCCCAGACAATAGGGGCGGCAAGTTACGGAGAGGGACGCGGGAGGGGAGCGGGCCAGAGACAGACACCAGCGCTGGGGTGTCCCGGGCGGCCAGGCGGGGGTCAGGCGGCCTCCAGGCCCTGGGCGCCGCCGCCTCTTACCGACTCGGCCTCCTCTTTGCACAGTTGCCGGGCTGTCCGGGGCCGAGCCGGGGCGCGAACAGGACGGCCAGCCCGGGACTCCGCCTCCGCCTCCTCCCAGGCAGCGGTCGGGGAGGGAGCAGGAGCGGAGCGGAGCGAGCTGGGGCCGCAGCGCGGGGTCGGGCCCGAGGTCGCGCGGGAGGGAGCAGGTCCGAGCCCTCAAGCCCGCTCCGTGTCCGCTGCCATCGCCTCCTCCGCCACCGGCCAGCCCTGACGCGACGCCGGCCCAGACGACGTCAGCCGCCCGCGACGAACCGGAAGCGGGCCTGGTCGCGTCACGTGACGCGAGAGGGTTGGGCCCGGGCCGTGCGGCCGATTGGAGGGCCGCCCTGGGAGGCGGGGCTTTGCGGCAGTTGGCTGACAGCTGGCGGGAGGGGCCCCGGTTAGCGAAGGAAGGAACGCGGGCCCCGGGACCCCACTGGCAATTGAGAAGTGTTTGACCTTTGGGAGATGAGAACGAAGCCCACTGAATGTCATTGTTGTTGATTTGTTAGGAACCAGGTTCTCAAAATTCCTCAATCCCAGCACCCTGGGCAAACTTTTGTAAAGGCACACTACACGCTTTCTTAGATACCCACCCCATTCCACATTAAGAATAGAGCAAATGGTTACTGTTATAAAGTAAATAAACGTCTATTGAATGAATGCTTAGTGGCAGGCACTGTGCTGTAAGTACATCACATGACAACCACAATCTCACAATTGTATTCCTTTATAGTCTAGGAGATCCTTATAACACAAAAGGCAAATATTACTAAGACATTCTGTGTGTGTTGCGTGTGTGTGTGTGTGTGTGTGTGTGTGTGTGTGCAGCTCAAGAACCTATGGCTAAATCGACATGACTTTCCTAAGAATACACAACTAATGACAGCAGAACTACTTTTCTTGAATACTTACCATATCCCAAACTCTGTACTACGCACAGAAGAAAGTGTCCCCACTTTGGGGAAACCAACAAGTGAACACATTCAAAGCAATATTGAGATAAACATCTTTTTTCTCTTTCCAGTGTGCCACTCTGATTCTCAAGCTTTCTAAATGCAACACTGCATGCAAATAATACATTTATCATGCTTTACAGAGTGCAGTTAAAATAGCAAAGTAGCACTCTTTAAGCTTCAATTATAGTGAGATTCAGTAATTTAAACAACCATATCCATATCCTCTTATTCAACAGATGTTCAATCAGCACTTACTATGTTACTAATAACTACTGAATTACACTGAGGATGGCAATATACAGAAAAGATATAAATAAGACAGTCTCTAGTGGACATTTGTCTTCTTGGTTTTCAGTTGACCAGCATCTGAAATCCCTTTCCATGTTTGGGAAATTTCCCATCGTGGTTGTCATGAGTACAGTACACCATATATTTCCAGATTCCACATGACAGGATTACACTTTGCACCCTCCTTAGACTTCTATGTGACCTTTTGATTTGCTTTGGCTAATAAAATGAAATTGGAAGTGAGTTTTGTCACAGCCAGTTGGTAATTTAAGAAATCCAGGGGCTTCCCTGGTGGCGCAGTGGTTGAGAATCTGCCTGCCAATGCAGGGGACACGGGTTCGAGCCCTGGTCTGGGAAGATCCCACATGCCGCAGAGCAACTAGGCCCGTGAGCCACAATTACTGAGCCTGTGTGTCTGGAGCCTGTGCTCCACAACAAGAGAGGCCGCGATAATGAGAGGCCTGCGCACCGCGATGAAGAGTGGTCCCCACTTGCCACAACTAGAGAAAGCCCTCGCACAGAAACGAAGACCCAACACAGCCATAAATAAATTAAATAAATAAAAATAAATAAATAAATAAATAAAAACTTCGCATTTCATTAAAAAAAAAAGAAATCCAGTTCACCAAGCTTTTTCTCTCTGGCACAGCAAAATGCAATTTTTGAGATGGTGGCTGCTCTAACAACCCATATTCTAAAGAGATTATGATGATGCTAATTCACAACTGATATGTCGTACAAGGAAAAAAATATTTGTTGGTTTAAGCTATTGAAATTTTGAGAGTTGTTTGTTACACAGCATAACCTAATGCAAACTGACGTATACACCCACCTTATGAGCCTTAGGGCAAAGTCAACCTCACACTAAATAAGATGAAAGTATAAGAAACTCATGTTCCCTGTTTCCCTTGCGGCTAAAGTTCTATTCTTGGCTATACCAATTAGACTCTCTCACTGAGAACTATGTATCAGAAGCTGCTGGTGATGTTCAAAATAAGGAAAATTTTCTCCAGCAGCAGTGGCAATACCAGTAATCAAATTTCTAACGTTCAGCCCAGAGCTAACTAACTGAACCCTGGCAAAATCCCTGCTGACCCACAAACCAATAGGTGAGAAAAAAATAAATATTTGTTGTTTTACATCACTGAAAATTTGAGGTTATTTGTGATTTAAATAAAATACATAATGTAAAGGATAGCACAGATTCTATCCAATTTCCACAGTTTGCTGACAATCTACCAGTCTACCCTGAACAGATGATTCTTCCATTTTAATTGGGACTTAACAAGAGATCCCGCCAATAATGTAACTTGAAAGAAAATAAGTGGAAATTGGGTCTAATGTATCAATAAATGATTCCTGGCTTGAATGGATTGTATAGGTGAGTGTCCTCAATGGAGTCAATACCGTCCTTTAGAAGGCACCTTGGGAATGGGCGGAGGAGGCATATTTTTAGTTGTCACATGATTGGAGGAAGGCATTGCTGCAACTTAATGAGGAGGGACCAGGGCTACTAGACATCCTGAAATGCACAATGCAGTCCCATACCTTGAAGAATTGTCCCAGGTCGTACATGACTTTTGAATGGCCCTCCGAACTTTCATGTAGGTTAAAAAAAAAACCTGTCGATCATTTTCGGAGCCTAGAACTCAGTTTTACACATAAGCACAAAGTATTTTTGCAAGGTTTTAATATGCGCTCAGCTTTCGAGGAATGAGGCCACTATATAACATGAGGGAAGGCTGTCCTCTTTGTATGAATATTACCGAGAGTTTAATGCATTTTTAAAAATCATACCACCAATGGCAAAGCTACTCATAGTATTTGAGGCACTGATAGAACACACCTATATCACTCTGCATTTTATAGCTGTTACATTCAGGATAAATCTAAATTTCCATACTAGCACTTGACTGCTTCATTGTGGCTCTTCGTGAGTCATGGCTGACCACTTAAGTACTGAGATAGATATTATTTTTATTGTGAATTACTTTCATAAATGTATTCTCACATTATTGTTATGGCATTGTATTGATTTTTTAAAAATATGTGGAGCTTGATTATTTCACTTATGGATTTAATTTCAGAAGAGTGCAGAAGATGTGACATAGTATTAACTCTAAAAAGGGGACATTAAGTCTGATAAGACTCATAGAAAACTCATATAGGCTATCATCGCTGCTTTTGACCCTACAAAGTCAAAGGTCAGAACCAGGGAAGGGATACAAGATACTGTATAGAAAAGTCTGGAGATGACTCCCCAGCCATACAGTGAAGCTATGCGTGACTATGTTCCCTCTCCTCTCGTACCCAACACACCCCTCGTCCAGATGGTACATGTTAGCCATCAGTCACTTCATCTCCAAATTTAGAAAGAAAGAACTTACAGCTGTGTTTGAGTGGAACCAAACAAGCAGTGGGCAAATTATCTTGAAACAAGGGTCCTTAGGCAGAAATCACTGAACTAAATTTCTCCAACATTGAAAATATGAATATGGAACCATAATATCTCCTGGAATACTTAACAACTGTATATACCTATTTTAAGGGGAGAAGTCGTTACTAAATACCAGATATTCCTTCATTACATGCAAAACACAGAAAGCTATTTTGTGTGTTTGCTTTAATATATATAATCAGTGAAGAAAATCAAAGCAATTTAAAGATTTTTTTTAACAGACTAGTTTAGTAGAAACCTAACCTACTGCAACAGACACCCTTGGCATATCTACCTATTCCATTTTAAAATCTTTGAGAATGGCATTAATATCACATCCTTCACCTGCCAAAGAACTTAGTTGTCTTGTCTCTCTAGCACCATATCCTTTTATCAACTGACCAGAAGTGATAGTTGTTCCAGAATTAATCTCTGGCAGTTAAGCTCCTAGGCCAGGTATGAACGTGACAAGGAGATATTATTTCTCTCATATGTTCACACACAGCATTCTGTTCACATTCCTAAAGTATTATATTTCCCATTGAATATGAAATCAACTCCTAATTCCCCAATGGATTTTCCCGTTTGTGATACTGGAACAAAGGATGGGCTCTTTACTTTCAGCTACTATGTTGATACTTCAAAACTCCTCTGATTCTGGTTATTGTTGTTTACTGTGATCACTTCCATGAACTCTCTCAGTGTTTCTCAAGCATTGGTCCATCAATCATCTGCATTAGATGCACCCAGGCTGTTTGTTAAAATGCAAGTTCATGGGCCCTAACCTGTATCTTGGTCTTAGAGACCAGAAACCTGTATTTTAAAAGCCATCCTAAATCACTCCTATGTACACGGAAGTTTCAGACCTGCAGTGTGTTAGGAGTCTTGTGATTGTATGGGACTGAAATTAAATGCAAACAGGCTTAAGCATAAATGGAATTTATGTTTGTGGAATTAAAAACGGATGAGGTATATTTCGCCTTCTGATTCAGGGATCAAATGATAACATCTTTCACTCTGCTTCCTATGGGTTGGCTTGATTCTTGGGATCCACATCCAGGCCCCCAACAACTTCAGACTCGTCACTGCAACATCCTGATGAACGTAGAAACAAGTCCTAGAAGTCATTCTCTCATTGGCCTAAATTGTCAGGTGCCCAATTCTGAACCAAGCATGGTGGCTGTGGGAATGACTTATACTGATTTGTTTTGAACCTGGGTCCAATCCCCAATCGGGCAGGTGGAAGTGGAGACCGGCCCCAACCTCAGGGACTGAGAGATGGGAATAAGTGGGTCTTTTAAAGAAAATTGAGGTGCTGTTACTTGAAAGAAAATGGGAGCCAGACAACAAAAACAACTAATATTCATTGCAACTGGCTTATACTGACTGTAACTCCAAATGACAATTTATAACCATTCAATGAAATTGAGATTACTCTTCTTGGTTTGCAAAGATAGAAAACCAAGCCAAATGAGAGACAAATCTAGTAAGAGTTTGACCTAACATTCATATTCCTAATTACTTAGGTATTTGCTTTTACAGGCAAATCTCTGTAATGTAGAACGCTCTGCTGGGGATTGTTAAAACTGGGGGAAGAGAAGGTAGGCAACAGAACATAGCAAGTATACAAATTGACAGTTAACCAAATAGTGAACACTTTTAACCTCTTAGTGACCATTATTTTCCTTGTGAATGGAGCTAGCCGCAATTCAGTGGCATTCTCAAACATGGCAGACAGCATGCCTGCGTGCACTCATTCTTTTATCTTTCAGGTACTTGCTTAATCACTCAACAAACTTTTGTTGATGTTCTGCTTAATACTAGAAGCTGGGTGATGCAGAGTGAGAGAACAGGAAGAAAAACAAAATGAGGCAACCAAAGCTAAGGGAACTTGCTGTGATGAGGAGGTGGATACAGAAACAACCAAGTACAGTATGAAGCTAAATATGAATCATTTTGAAATAGAGATACTATAGGACTGTGCTCATTCTGACTCAGCAAATCAAGGAAGACTGCATAGAGGAAGTGGCATTTGAAATACGCTTTGAAGGATGAGTAAGCTTCAAATAAGATTCTATACAGACTCCAAAATTATTTCCCTATGGTTCTTTACAGGTTTTTTTAATTGACGTATAGTTGATGTACAATATTAAATAAGTTACAGGGGTACAATATAGTGATTCACAATTTTTAAAGGTTATACTCCATTTATAGTTATCATAAAATATTGGCTATATTCCCCATGTTGCACATTATAGTCTTGCAACTTATTTTACACCTGTTTATAACTCTTAATCTTTACCCTTATATTGTCCCTCCCCGTTCTCTCTCCCCACTGGTAACCACTGGTTTGTTCTCTATATCTCTGAGTCTGCTTCTTTTTTGTTATATTCACTAGTTCTTGTACTTTTTGGATTCCACATATAAGTGATATCATACGGTATTTGTCTATCTCTGTCTGACTTATTTCACTTAGCATAATACCAAGTCCACCCATGTTGCTGCAAATGGCAAAATGTCATTCTTTTTTATGGCTGAGTGGTAGTCCATTATATTCCATTCCATATGTACCACATCTTCTTTATCCACTCATCTGTTGATGCATACTCTTTATAGTTTGTATTCAAGCTCTGACAAATAAAAAACAGCATTCTACTTCCAATTCTTTCCCACAGCATTTATTGAACATCTGCAATGTGCCAAGTTCAGTGCTAGGCCCAAGGAGCATAAGGATGAAAAATCTTATTTCCTGATCATAAGGCACTTAACAGTGTAGTCGAGCAGACCAACACACTAATAGGTCATCCTTATACAGTGTAAGCGTCAGCATGCAGGACTATGCAGAGTTAGGATATGTGCTCTAACTGGTCACTTGCAATTTAACTAAGTGTCTGTCCTTTTGGTCAGGACCAGAAAACAATACCAACATCTCCAAGGTAACTGCCAGACACTCAGATGAAAGAGAGTTCTCCCCGTGGGGGAGGGGAGAGGGCTGGACTGGGGCAGAGAACTTGTTAGCACATGCATTGCCACAGTCTGCGGTTCTGCCTTAGTAAAAAAATACTGAGACAATCCAACTTCGTGGTCAGGTATTGGATTACTTCCTCATTTGTAGTTTGCAAAACATTCAACAGAGTCAGTTTCCCCAAGACAAGGGTAAACATCCTTTGATTTTCTTTATTTTCTTTCCTTTTTATTTATTTATTTATTTTCAGAACTATGGGTATCATGCAGATCATAGGAGACTATAAATTTGAAGGAAATCAAATCCATTACCTTATTTCTTGCTGTTGTTTTTTAATGGCAACTTAAAATAGAAAGCGTATGAGAGCCAGGGATTTGGAAAAAGACCAGGAATTGGATGTTAGACCTGACACCATCACCAGAGTGGTTGAGGTCTAGACACTTCTCTGATTTTCATTTCCTCACACGTAAGTGAGAATCTTAAATCTACTTCACAGAGCTGTAATGAGGATTAAATTAGAAAGAACCAGCTGTATGTGTTTTGCAAATGATAATTGAGGTACAAATGCCAGGTGTTTCCAAATGTTCCTTTTTCACCTTTCCCAGGGACCCTTATACCTAGTTGCTGTAATCTCTGAGGGTACTCCCAGTTTCACTCGCTGTGATTCCACGAAAGCACACATTTTTCTGAAGACTTACTTTGCTTCAAGTCCTGTGTTTGCTGCTGGGGCTTACCGAGATGAGTAAGACGCTGCTCTTGCTGCCAAGAATGCAAGCTTTTATTAAGACTTTATTACCGGGTTTTCACTAACTAATCAGTCTCTCTTGATCCTCCTCCTCTAAAAACTGCCCCGCCTGCCCCCCAGTTTCTCAGTCTGTCCCTTGTCTCTCTCCATCTCTCTCTCTCTCTCTCTCTCTCTTTAAAAAAGGTATTCCCACTGCAATTAGAATATGAACTCTGAGCACACAGTAAGGACATACCTAGAGCATTTTTAAGAGACTACTTACAAGAATTATTGTACAAATCCTAAAAAGACACATTAGCAACAAAGGAAGTTTGAGAACATCAGTTAAAGACAAATATCATATGATGTCGCTTATATGTGGAACCAAAAAAAGGCTACAAGTGAACTTATCTACAAAACAGAAATAGAGTCACAGATTCAGAATACAAACTTATGGTTACCAGGGGGTAAGAGGGGGAGGGATAAATTGGGAGACTGGGATTGACATATACACACTACTATATATAAAAAATAAATAACTAATAAGGACCTACTGTATAGCACAGGGAACCCTACTCAATACTCTGTAATGACCTGTATGGAGAATGAATCTAAAAAAAGAGTTGATATATGTATATGTATAACTGATTCACTTTGCTGTATAGCTGAAACTAACACAATATCGTAAACCAACTATACTTCAATGAAAACTTCTTAAAAAATGAATGAATGTAAAGGCAAATAATAAAAGTATTGTGATGAATCTGTGTTGAACTGTAAGCTCTGAAAATCAGAAGAAATCATTAGAGATTTCATTCTTCTGTCACCATCTGAACATGTGATACTCTAGTATTATTACAAGGGAATTAAAGTGAACCAGTTTAATTAAATCCAGATCTATCCTGGCTGGCCATTTTTCTGATTTCTTCGTCTTTTCTTAGTGTATCACTCACAACTGAATTATCATGCTCTCCAAATATTTATATGTAAATCCCCATCCCTACCCCCATAGTACCTACAGGCAAAATAACCCCCTATTGGCATTCTGGTCTTATAATCTGATCACAATTCATATTGCCGACAGCATCTATTACTCACAAAACCAAACAATTTGAAAGATCTTCCAAGACAGTGTCCATAAATTATGCATATGACACAGGACAAATACCCAAGAAACGGGTAGTCTGACAAATTCAAGGTGCCAGCAATTAAAAAGAGAGATGCATATGTCTCAAAAGAATTATAGGTAAGGATATTGGCACAGGGAGTTGACAGGAATCAAATAAATAAAAAACAGTTGACTACGTTTTTGATAGACTGTCCAGCCAAAGAGGTACTAGCTTGGTATCAAAGAGATGATGACAATTTAAAGCTTCAAAGGACCTCTTCCACTTTCCAACCTCCAGGAACGAAAGTAGGCTGAGAAAGTTGCTCGCCTGCCAAGGAAAGCATATTCTCTTATCTCCAGAGGTAGCCAAGGAGAGTAAGGAAAAGGAGTGAATTTTACTTTCCAGAGGGTGAAGCAGGAGCCACAGAACAATTGCCTGGGTTGCCCCACCCGGGGAGCAGAATCAGGGCCTTATCAGGAGCATTTTCCATCCACAGGGTGTAGGACTCTTGCAATGTCTGACCATTCAGTTACAGAATTTCCATGGAACAGCCACTGCTGTGTGTCTGCCATTATGCCCCTTTCTAAACAGGAAAGTTTGGGTGGAAATTATTCTGTCCCTCTTCCAGTATCGAATGTTGGGTGTAGGGAGCAAGGTGGTTCAAAAGTCTCCATGTCAAAAGGAATCAATATAGAAATATTACAAGACTCTAGATTTGAAATCTGTTGCCATGATTGAATGGCACTGGAGGGTATCCTCTGTGGAAATACATCCTCTCAGCATTTTTGAAAGTGAGAGAGGGAAGTACATATTTATGACAGAGATGGAGGACTGCAAACTACATAATTATTTCAAGTTATTCCCTTGCCTCTCTGCATACGTCTGCTCCCGTCTCCACTCATCGCCCTGTGACTTGCAGTGCCTCCCCATGGAGATGTGTCCTTACCCTACTGACTTTGAGCTTGGCCACACGATCCTCTTTGACCAATAAAGTATGAGTGGAAATTTCAGATGCCAGCCCTGAAAAGAAGTTTTGAGAGGCTTTACGTACTTCTGCCGGCTCTTTTGTTCTCTCTCTGCGTTGAGAAAGACATGTCCCTCATAGGGGCTGATCCTCCAGCCTGGCTTCTGGAGTAAAGGCATGAAGGACAGAGCTATAGCCAACTTGCAGCCAACATAGGGCAAGGTGTGTTGGTCAGATTCAAGCAAAGAAGCAGAACCACCAGGAATGATGTAGAATATGTAATTTTTTAAAGTAAGCGTTGAATCTTAGATGACTTTATTTTACTTTTGCAGATATAATTATTATTGCTATTTAAGAGAATTGCTTTTAGAAGGGAAAGAATCTTCTTTTGGTGACAATAGAAAGTCTGTGAAAATGCAGTGTGATTAAATATATGTTGAAAAAAAAAAAACCCTATTGCCCTTGTTTACCACTGATCAGGCAGTTGGCTAGCAGGATGATGTGAGTTACCGAAATGAACAGTGTAAACATACGCAACTGATCATCCTCACAATAGGAAGAAGAATCATGCTACTTACTGTTTGCTTATAAAGTTGCTACAGGGAATGCTCGGTTGCTGGAGGAGGTCATGGAGAGGACGTGACCAAAGGGTGACCCGTGGGCTGGACCTGGCTAATGGGAGGCTCCTCATCCTCTCCCCTGTCTTGGGAATGTTTGTTCCGCCTGCTGTTCCAGCAGTGGGAGCCATTTTCAAGGATGCAGCCCTGAGAGAGTAAGATGTTGTTGGGACCATCTGGACTGAATACGTGACTGAACCCCGTTAAAACCTCTATATAAACTTTGGAGATTCAGGCAGGTGCGTGCAGAGATCTACTCGTCTTGCAGCGCCCAAGACAAGCCTCACAGGTAAGTTCCCTTGTTTATTCAACCTACCACATCCCAACCTGGAGTTCTCTGCCTCTTTCTTTGGTGTCTCCTTGCCCTCTGTGTATGGGGGCCAGGCTGTGAGCCAAGAGTGTTCCAGACCCTCTGAAATTATGTTAGATATACATATTCTATTTTTATAGTTTCTCCGTGTTAGGTTTTTGAGGGAGAGGAGAATCTTAGACAATTTTAGACACTGGCGAGAGAGTTTCAGTCTATTTGGCTGTTCCAGGGGTGCTGAACCTGACATTGTAGGACAGTTGCTCAGGATCAAAGGAAGTGGGGTGAGTGGGGACCACTGGAATCCCTGAAGAACCAGCTGGAACATGACTCTGTCTATCACTGAAACCCACGCTGGCCTCTTCCCATCTCTAAGCCTCCAACTTCATGGCTGCGGATGCCCTGCTGTGGAGACACACTCACTTCTGGATCAGGATTTGGGAAGCTGAACGAAGCAATCCCCCAGGGACTGGAGCTTTGGGCCCACTCCATGCAGTGAGCCAGCAGATCTGTGAACATTTGTAGGAGTGGCAACGAAGCCTGAGCCACATGGACCTTCCAAGGACCACCATGGCTCCTGATGCATTCTCACCTTCCAACTCTTGCACTAACTGCACTTGTGGCCCATCCTAACCAGGGACATACAAAGAAAAGAATTCTGGGACATATGGTCGGCTTACCCACATTGACACATAAAGCCACCACGTGGGACAGTACCTGATTATTGCTACAAGCCACTAAGATTTGGGCTTTGACTTTTACTATAGCATAATTGTGATACAATGGCTGGCCTCCATCTCCTTCTAAGACTAAGATCATTAGTCTTTCCAGGCATTGGCCCATATATCTCCTTCTGGCCCCCATAAAGTTCTGTGCTATGTGGCAAAGAGCCCAGCCAGACTTAGAAGGTGTCAAATCCTACTCATTCATTATTAAGTGCCTACTGTGCACCAGACACGATGCCAAACATAGAAACCACAATACCAAACTAGAAAATCATGGTTCCTATTCTCCCAAAGCTCACAATATAGCATGAGAGATAAATATCAATAAAAACCTGGTCCATTTACCGCAATTGTGATACATGTTCCAAAGGAAAAGTACAGTCAGCTGTGAGACCTAGAACCTGATCTGGGAGGTCAGAGAGGCTGCTCAGGGAAAGAACTATTTGCACCTAAAAGATGAACAGGAGAGACAGAGGCTGGGGAAGGAGATGGCCAGGGGCAATGGAAATAGCGTGTTCAAAAAGCTTGAGGTAGGACCAAGCTGGAGAACCTGAAAAAATAGCCACAGTGGTTGAATTCTACAAAGATGGGGTGTGGTGAGGAAAGGGAAAAGGCTGGAAAATAGGTAGGACTGGACCCCACAGGACCTTGTAGGTATTACAAGAGATTTTGATCTGAGAGAGGAGCAAAGGCAAGCCACTGAAGGATTTAATCAGAGAAGCAACATAATCAGATATTTACACAGCAGAGATCATTCTGGCTGTGGCTTGGAGAATATATTGGAGAGAGGCCGATGACAGAAAGTTGGTACCGAAGTCCAGACAAGAGAACGTGGCCTCTGGAACTCCAGAGCTGACAGCGGAGATGGAGAGTGTGTCTCATTCAAGGGCTACAGAGGGGATAGTGTTGATTCCTCCTAGTTTCCTGACCCGAGCAGTAGAATGGAAGTCGATGCCAGTTGATGGAACACAGAATACCAGAGGTGGGTGAGGCTTAGGTAGGAAGGGAGATCAAGAGTGCTTGAAGGATTTAAGTAAGGATGCAGGTGTGTTTATTTATTGCTTATAGTATTTTTAAATTAATTCATCACACGCACCAAGTTATATTAGCATTGTCCAAAATGCATTCACTAGCATCCTGCCCATCAAAAAACAGTCCCTGGACCAGCAGCGTTTTCACCTGGAGCTGGTTAAAAATGCAGAGTCTCTATTGCTACCTCAGGTATTATGCTGTTCAGTAGATCTCTAGGACTTATTCATCTTTCATAACTGAAACTTCGTATCCTTTGACCTGTACACTCCCCTGTTTCCCCCTCCTCCCAGCCCCTGACAACCACTATCCTACTTTCAAGCTCACAGTGGTTGTTGGCTGCATTCTTGGCTTATAGACTCAGGACCACAGTTCCTCACTGGCTTTTGAGACAACTTTCAGATCCTTGCCACATGTGCTTCTCCAACATGACAGCTTGCTCCATCAAAGTGTGTAAGCCCAGAAGGTTACAGAGAGCCCAGCAAGACAGATGCCGCCATCTTTTGTGACCTAATCATAGTGGTGGCAACCCATCACCTGTTGTCTTATTCTATTTAGGAGAAGCAAATTATTAGCTTCAGCCCACACTCAAGGGGAGGGAATTCCGTGAGGATCCTTGAGGGCCATCTTTAAAAACTGCCTACCACAGACTAGATGGGTTCGCCTCCTAACAGCTTCCCTTGCCTGGGGGTGTTCTACAGAGGACCCTCCCTGCCTTTGGCCATAACCTCAGGGGGAAAGGAAACCCCAAGAAAGAATGAGATTAACTTTTCTGCCAGCCTGACCACTGGTGCCTCAGAAGGGAAGTTGATTTACAGAAAACAAATAAGGAATCCATCTTGCACATCTGAGCTAAGGACTCAATTCTCATTATTTTTGTCTCATTTAATGCGCCAAGCCATTAAATTTATAACTGAGAAAGTTACAACTCAAAGAGGTTAAGTCATAAATCTGAGGTCACAGCTAGTATGGCAGACAGGGTTTGAATCTCAGTCTGTGTGACTCTCCATTACCCAATGCATCTCGGTGTTGCTGGAATATCTATTTCTTTTATCACTGACAATAGCAGAGATTTGTAGGGACCCAACAATAGCATCCAGCTCTTTAGCTCTACAAACATACAAATATAAAATTTTGAATGCCACTCACAGAGTTCCTTGGAAAGTCCAACCTTTGGTGGATCAACCTACTGGCGCTGCAGACATTTTCAGAAGATCAAGCTCTGGTATTTGATAGTATTCTCAATTTAATAGCATCAGTGCATGATCACCAGTAATGATTTGGACAAAGCACTACTATGTACTACACTCATACTGAAAATAGCCAGAAGATGATAAGCAAGAGGTGTTGCTTCTCTGAAAGTTTTCCTTATGTTCTCACAGCTGGGGTGACGAGTTAGCTCAGAAGAGCAACCCTCCAGTGACTGTGACGTATCCAGCTGGTCTGATTCAACCCCCACTGCTGGTCCAGGAGACAGCTTTCATCTTCACCATGTTCCTCAGCGTGAATGCCGCTGACATGAGCCCCACAGGAAGTGTGACCTCATTCTGCCTCTCAGCAGAATGGTTACGCAGGCTGTTTTTAAAAGAAAACAAGAGCAGTTGTAGGCTGCCTTTCCCAAGAACTACAAGCTCTTCTATTCTAGGAAACAGCCAAAAGAACAAGAGGCTGCTGAAGACAAAATTTCTCTGCAACGGCCTGCACAGGGCAACGTGTGCAGCCATCTTTTAGGAAGAGGACAAGGTGGGATTTTCCTTTCTTAACAGACTTCTGTACCTGTTGATATGCTGACGCTATTTTCAGCTGAAGAACTGCTAAGTCCTGGATTTCTCCGCTCTCAACCACAGGAAACTTCATATTTCAGTAATTTTTTTTGGTTATTTATCCATTGGAAGAAGGGACTGGGAACTTTCTTTGGAAGGAATATGTATGGGCAGATTATTTTTCAGGACAGATGAGTTGCTTTGATGGAACTGGTAGATGCGATCTGTTTCTTGAAAAGTCTTAGAGCTGCAACTGAAGTCTCTTTCAGTGTTACTAATAACTAATACTTGATTAACTATGAGTTAACTGTAGCCTGTTATAACTATTTGTAAGATGTAGCAGTAAGACCTTGCTTTCTGCTATGCAACTTGTTGGCTTAAAATTAAACTTGATGATTGGGAGTAACTAACATAGGGTAATTTGGGCTGGACAAAAAGTGAAAGGACAAGTGACCTACTAGTATGTTATAGAGCAAACAATATTATTTTATATTCCAAACCATTAAAATCTATGAATGTCTGCTTTGACTTAGAGATCTTCCAAGGAATGCCAGAAAGTTCTCCCGATTTCTCTTAAGGTCTCTGTAAGGTAGGATCTATATTGTCTAACAGGTTTTGTGTATAGTTTATTGAAAGAATCAGTTTGAAGCTATAGAATTACTTGGGTTTGTTTTAACGTGTGACAGCTACGAAAACAATCCATTACTAGTTATCACATTTGAAAAACGTGGATAGAGGTGATGAATCAGAAAAGAATTTAGTCTTACCTTACTATGCTACTATGATAGTAATATACACAAAGTTTAATAGTCATTGGAAAGTAGATCTATGTCATGAATGGTAAGTGATCAAAGTTTACCTAAACTACACACTTGGATATGTGTTTAATTTGTAACTGAGAAAGTAAATTATATGTTCAGGAGCACTGAGTTTTGAAATCTGCCCAGTGACATACTATTTTTAGTGCAATACTACTTATGCTACTTAGAAATGTCCAGGGTGGTAGCAACTGGAAAAGACCACCAGCCCTCTCCGTAACTACCTGTCAATGGTTTGAAGTGTTGGGTGTTGGACACCAATCCCCTAGCATTGTTTGAACTTGATAATGAAGTTGATGTGTGTTGGATGATGAAAATACAAATACATCTATTTAGAGGGTTCTAGAACCAATCTTTTTTTTCTGATTTCTTAATCAAATAATTAATTTTTATTATTTTATTTTGATTACAAGTCAACCTTTGTAAGTCTAGTTTTCCTGAATAAAATGTTGTGCTTATTTAGAGAAAAAGATTATTTAGATGCACTGAGCAAGACAATGGAAAATGTAATCTAAAATCGTAGAGGCAGACACAACCTCAGTGGACCTTCAACCCTGCCTTCAATCCCATTTATCTCTGTACTCTTTCAGTAAACAAATCTGACTAGTGCAATTAGTAGATGCCATCTGTTTTGGCATCATCTTTCTATTTTTAATACGTAATCCACCTTTTTTTAATGTCTTCTGCAGAAAATCTGTGAAGTTTGAACAAGCAGCCTTCCCAAGATGAACCGAATATCTCAACTGATGTCAACACCAGTAGCAAGTAAATGTAGGAGAACTGCTCTGTGCAATTATCTTTTGAACGATTAGACTTCTTTTAGCAATTTCCTTGCTTTGATTTTGCTGATACTCATACCATTAACCATCTGTCAGTAGCTTGTGCTTCTTAAATGCCAGTGTTCACTTTGGCAATGATTTTGACTTCATTTCTTTCCTTGAGAGAAATGTGGTATTTTTCCTTTTAGTAGGAAAAAAAAAAATCGCCATTTTTTGATGCCTGTGCATAAATGTGAAAGGGGATTGTTTATCAGTTACTATTAAGATGCAAAACGGTTGGTCTGTAAAAAAATACCGAATGATTTTGATAGCTACTTGCAGAAAATGTGGGCGTTGTTCAAACGGTAGTGGTTTCAAATTTCTTCCTTCCTCTTGTTATTTTCTCCCCAAACCCTGCTTCCACCCTCCCTCACACTCCTACAATTTTCTCCTTCAAATCCACCAACCCAATCTGAAAGTCTAAACTCCTTTCTTTGTCTTAGATATTTATTGACAGTAATGGAACCAAGTTTCACTGAACCTGTCTATTAGAAGTATTCACACCATTACTATGTAATATAAAATGCTGCTTTAGAGTTTAGAATGTTAATCAACTACAACTCTCCCCAGTTGAAATCTGTTGCCATGCCTTTGGTTAAACTGGAACATGAATGAATGCATGATCTATTTTTTAATTAAGAATACTCACAGGCGTCATACATTGGAAAATCATTTATATAAAACAAAACTTTATTTTTTTCCACCACTCGTCTTCTGCTCATTATTTTGTAATAGAAGTGCCTTCAAATGCACTAATGAGAGAGAATCTAGGCAGATGATTGAATTCCTCAAATGACTGAGTAAGCTAAAATAACCAGAACATTGGGTAATTGATTCGGGTTTAGGACAGCTTCACGTAAGATGTTTTCTTCCTCCTTTTCATGAGTCAGTTTGATGCTAATGGCATATTATTGCCTCATCCGAACTAAGGAACCTCTCAAGGAGTGTTGAGTGAGAGAAGAGACAGAAGATAGAAGCCCCTAGATTATGTCTTGCTGCCCGTAGAGGCCTGGTGACAAGTTGTGCTCGTCCTGATTCATTGGATGGCTGCACCAGTTGGAATCTCAGCTAAGGCTGGAACGTCAGCTATTCACACCCTCCACTGTTCGCAATCATGCATGTTGATGCAGTGTGATAAATTTGTACTTCTCTCTCATTTACTTATGCAGATTCTTCCCGGTCTGAGAAAGAATACACTGCAGAGCTGTCTCCCCCATGCATTTTCCCAAGGTATTCCATGGGGCTTTTCGCAAGAAAAATCAATCATATTCTTTCTGTATGCATTATTTTGTTGTATTCTTGGCTTAAAAATATTGGAAAATCCCTAGCAGTCCAGTGGTTAGTAATCGGCTCTTTCACTGCTGTGGCCTGGGATTCAATCCCTGGTCAGGGAACTAAGATCCCGCAAGCCACGTAGTGCGGGATATATATATTAGTTTTAGGTTTCATCCAGTTTCGGTATGGAGATGTATTTCCAGTCCCATGCACATACAAATTGCAAACTTGCCTAACCTAATAATGGAGTTTGGGAGGGAGGGAGGTGAGTGTGTGGGCAAACGTGAATAGTTTGTTTGTTTGGTGAGTGGAGAAACTACCAAATACTGATGCATGGTTACTTTTTCTCAAATTGATGTTCTCTTAAATATGCTTTTACTGTCTCACTTTACAAGGGCCACAAGGGTCTAGACCAGTGCACAAGCCAGCCAAATGTCACGCTCCACTAAAACTTGTAGAATCTACCATTTTGTTCAAGTTCTGCAGTGAAGTCTCTTTTCTTTTCATTCCTTACTTTTTTTTTTCTTTTCTTTTTTTCTGCTTCTCTGTCTGTCTTTTATTCATCACACAGGCATCAGCCAATGTTTCCTCTAGCATTTCGTGAAACGTGCCAGTGGTATAAAGGGATCATGCTTTGATATTAGAACCTGTCCCTTTTTGTAAATTCTAGGCCTCCTACTACTATCAAATGCATCAGCCAAAGATGAACAAGCAGGTCACGTGGAAAGAGCACATGCTTTAGAGTCAGAAAGACCAGGGTTCAAATCTTAACTCTGCCACTTACTAGCTGTATAAAATACCCAATTTATTTGCCCTTCTGCATCTCATTTTTTTTCTTCCTGCTGTACTATAAAGATAATAATACTTATCTTATAATAATGCTTTTAGGGAGGTTTGTGAAAAGCAGATTAAGTATGAAGTATGGGCCAGGCTCGTAGTAAGTTTTCCATAAATATTATCCATTTAAAATAGTATTTTGCTAACTTTAGTGCATGTAATAATTGTGAATAGGTTTTTTTCTTTGATGGCACCAGTTTATTTTTTTAATTTTTTAAATTTTTTATTGAAGTATAGTTGATTTACAATGTTGTGTTAGTTTCAGGTGTACAGCAAAGTGATTCAGTTATATATATTCAGAATATATATATATATTCTTTTGCAGATTCTTTTCCCTTATAGGTTATCACAAAATATTGATATTGCTCCCTGTGTTATACAGTAGGTCCTTGTTGGTTATCTATTTTACATACAGTATGAATAAGCTTTAAACTTAAAAAATTTTTCAGAATTTCAGTAAAGCATGAGGCATGAGGTTGCCTTTCAACCATATAGACATGTGATTGTTTTTCAAACCTAAGACATATACAGATTCACCCAACTAAGTAGAAGACTTCCCTGGATAGCAAATCAGGGACGGTAGCTATGCAATCATTTGTGTGGTTGACCTGAGGGAAATTGGCAAAAGCCAAAAAGATCTCTCTGACTGCATGTTCTCCTATAATTCATATATGTCTGGTGGTTGTGTAGTTATGATTTATCTATTAGAGTGACAAGAGTAAGGATATAGCATTCAGAGGGTTATTTGAAGTAAGGGTCGGGTGGAGGAGGCTCTGAGCTTCCAACATCCCAGGTAGGCTGCTTTGCAATTTTTTCCATCCAAGGATGAGGGGTATCATATGGTGAAGAAACTGATTAGCCCTAAGTTTTCATCAAAGTGTTCAAAACAGAAAGAAAGACTAAATGTGCTGTAGCTCAGTTGTCTCGCAGGTAAAGAGATGAAAGTCAGAAGTTTAAGAGAGACAGTCTCAGGGGTGCAGAAGTAATTGGTAGCCAGGAATGCAAAGAGGTGGTTTTCCTTCACAGTGACTGGAAATGTGGTTTTTGTGTGACTGGCTGAACCGGATGGAGATTGAAAGGTCTTCTCTCATTCCCTCTTCAGTTTTGCCTGTGATTTCCTGGATGGTGACAGTTCCTTTGAGTGCTGCACCATAGATCCCCTGACAGGCTCCCACTTTGCCTGTCGCCGAAGTCTCAGACTCCTCACCAATGGCTACTACATCTGGACCGAAGACAGTTTTCTCTGCGACAAAGATGGCAACATAACTCTGAGCCCCTCCCAGACCAGTGTCCTGTACAAGGAGAACTTAGTCAAGTAAGTAGAGGAGGTTAGGTAAAAGGATCTGAAGTCCAACCCAAACGTTAATTATTCATTCATTCATTTGTTCATTCAACATCGTTTATAAGGAGCCCATTACTGCTCCAGATAGTGGAAACACACAGGTTCCTAAGGGGCAGGGGTGGCCGACATGAAAACAAAAGAAAGTAATGAAGCGATACAGGTGCCGGGAGAGAAGCCTGGATAGAGGGTAGCAGAGGGGAGAAGGAAAGGAGGCCCATTTTATTTGGAGCGACAGGTTAATACAAGCTTCCTAGAGATGAGGATGATTGATTTGAGTCTTGAGAGGTGCAGGCTGTTAGTTAAGATAGATGTAGGAAAGAGGACTTCCAGAAAGAGGGAACAGGCATGGAGTTCTAAGATACCCTGATACAAAGTGAGAGGAATGGCACATAGTTTGGGATGGCTACCACTTAGGGTGGAAAGGGCTGCTCTCCCAAGAGAGGAGACTAAGCCCAGAAGCAGGGCTGGATTGAGGAGGTTACATTCCAGCCTAAGAAGGTTGGGCTTTATTCTGTAGATAAAAGAGGAGCTATTGACAAATTATCAGATTCATCCTTAGCAAGATAACACTGATTACAAGGTAGAAGATGGATTGTTGGGAGTGTGGGGAATCAAAATCTTTTGGAAATGCGATTACCAAATCACATCACCACCACCCCCTTCCCCTTGACATACTTCAGTGATCTCCCTGTGCTCTTATGTTAAATTCCAACTCCTTCACATAACAGTCAAGGTTATTCATTATCCGCCTTCTTTTTACCTTTCCTGACTCATTTCCTAGCATGACTCAATATGAGACTTCTTGTTCATATATCCCAGAAAGGCTCCCTTGACTCCAGATTAGCAATACCCCTCCTGGTGCTCTCAAAGCAGCCTCGGTTAATGCGGTCAGAACACACATCCACAGAGCACGGTAATCAAGGGCAGAGAGGCTGGAGCCAGACTGCCTGGGTTTGCACCCCTGTTATGTCACTTACTAGCTGTATGACCTCAGACAAGTTCTTTAACTCTTTGTGCCTCAGTTTCCTGATCTGAGAAATGAGGTAACAGTAGTTCCTACCTCACAGGGCTGTTCTGAGGATAATGTGAGTTACTATATGTAAATCACTAAGAAAGACACCAGGCACATGATGAGGTCAGTGAAAGCATTAGCCGTATCTGCATTATTTTTGCCTTTCTCCCATACTAGATTATGAACTTTTTTGACCCAAGGTTTTGTCTTTTATCTCAATATACTTGACATTGATCCAAGCACCTGGCACACACAGAAATTTAAGAAACTTCTCTGGAATTAACGGAGGAAACAAATGAAATGAGCTTCACGGACCTGCGTGGTAGAGATGTGCCCTGTGCATCCAATTTCACTAAATTCTCCGCGTTGACCCTGAGTTGACTCCTACTCATGATTCACTTGCTACTTTCATTTCTCTCCAGAATATTTAGAAAGAAAAAGAGAATCCACCGTTCTTTTTCTTCTCTCTTCAACCTCAGTGCCTCTGAATCTTGGCTGCATGGAAACATCTTTGGTAATGCTGACTCTTCCCCCAGTGAGGACGTCTGGTTGGAGGGGGTCAGGAGGCTGGAAGCAAACGATTGCAATGAAAATGGTGAGTTTGAACCTCTTTTTCCATGGTGAAATTTCCAAATGGGCAGTAGCAACCGTGTGGTCCTGGACCAATGTAAAATCCAGAGACAACAGTCATTTTGATATAGAGGATGAACCACGTTTTAAATATTCACCTAAAATCCTCTCCATGCTACTTATATAATCCAAATGCATTTATCTCCATGTCATGCAAAATAGCCTAATTTCAATGTGTAAATTATTAAGTTGATAATACCTGGAACATATTTGCACATCTCCAATGGATCTTTTCCGTACAGGATTTGGGTGAAGAAAGAATACTGGAATCAAGGTTCATGTCCTAGTTTGGGTACATTGTGATAGTTACTTAACTTTGCTGAGTCTCAATTTCCTCATTTTTAAGACAAGATATGTATACATAGTTATAATAATGTAATACATATATATAATATATTCCTGTTGAAATATATGTTATATGTATAATTAGATATATCATTATACAAATTATGTAATACACATTATGTAATATTAATATATCTAAATATGTATGTATAGATCCATATATACACATATGTATGTAAACAGTGATGGGAATTCAAAGCCTATCTTGAAGATTAAGTGGAACAATGAATGTCAGGCATGGTTCAATGCCTGGTACTCAATAATTTGCAGTTATAATTATTTTTATTACTAGAATGGAAACCAAGGGTATTTATGGGGCACCTACCATCTGCTAGGCACCGTGCTAACACTGAGAATAAAAGGGTGAAAACAAATATAACCCCTGTCTCTAGTTTACTGGGGCAGGGGTGTGGTGAGGCCCAGGCCTTTGTTAAATAACTGCACAAATATAAAATAATAATTATGGCAAGTGCTATGAAGAAAAGGTATCTGATGTCCTGGGAGATTTGACCTATTCAGAAACTCAGGGAAGGCATCTCTGTGGAAGTGGCGTTTGAGCTGAGTTCTGGACAACGAGGGGGGCGTTTGGGGCAAAGGGGGAAAATAGGAGCATTCTGGGCTCAAGAGACAGAAAAGGCTAGGGTCTGGGGAGTCTACTGAATAGGTTTGCTGGGTGAGGAAAGACCACATGCATGGTTTAGGAAGATATTCCGTTTAAGTTCCTTTAGGACATCCCGGGGTGAGTCAGAGGGACGGTCTGAGTTCGAGCTATATGTCTGTGAGCCATTTCAGTCTAGGTGGTCACTGAAGCTGTGGAGTGGATGAGATAGATCAGGAGAGAGTAGAGTTGGCTAACAGAGAGCCTAGAACGGAATTTTACAAATCCAAACGTTGAATGGGTGAATAGGACAGGATTAGCCTGCAAAAGAGATAGAGAAGAGGCACCCAGAGAGGCGAGAAGAAAACCAGGAGAGTGTCATGTGATGAAAAGCAAGGGGAAACGGTGATACGGGAGGGAGGGAGTAGTCAACCGTGGCAAGTCGTGCCCCAAAGTTAAATAGGATGCGACTGGTATCATCGACCTGGAGGTTGTTGGTGGCCGACTGGAAGAGGCAGAAGAGAAGCAGAAAACAGGGTGAGGAGGGTATGGGGGCAACGCAGTGGAGGCCTGGGGTATTGAGGGCTCTTCAGGATGTCTTCCGGGAAGGGAAGGAGGGAGACCAGGTCCCTTACATACACGCATTGGACCTGATCACACTGATCTGCGCTGTTTCCCGAACACCACGCTCTTCCTCAGTTCTGCCGCTTCACTCCTGTTGCTCATATGCTGGGATTCGTTCATTCATTCATTCATTCATTTGTTCACTTGGAAGATTTTATTGAGGGCCAACTAGTTACCAGGCATCGTTCTACACACTGGGACGTATCGGTGAACAAAACAGACAAAACTATTTGTTCGCACGCAACTTGGATTCCTTGGCAGGAATGCAGTGACGTAAATTACGTAGCATGCTGGAAAGTGGTAAGCAGTGTGGAGCAGCAAAGGAGGAAGTGATGGGCATTTCAAGTTTAGGTGGGGTGACTGGCATGGCCTTCCTGAAAGTGACTTTTGAGCACTGACTTAAACGTGGGAGTGAAGCATCTGGGGAGAAACAATCCGGGCAGAGGAAATGCAAGTGCAAAGGTTCTGGCCTAGGAGCCTGCGAGGGGCTGAGTGAGTGAGGGAAGAGAGGTCAGGATCTCAGAGGTCTGTGGGTGGCAGCCACTGTGGAAGGACGGTGAGAGCTGTGAGACCATTTCGAAGGCTTTGCTCTCCGCTCCGAGTGAGAGGAGAAACCGCTGGAGGATTTTGAGCAGAAGAGTAATGTGATTCAGCTTACATTTTGACAACATAGCTCTGGCTGCTGTGTTCAGGTTAGATGTAAGGTAGGTATAGAGGGCAGAAGCAAGGAAACCAGTGAAGAGGTGTCAGAGTGACTCAGGTGGGACAGAATGGCAGCTTGAAGTAAGATGTTAGCAGGGTGGCGGTGAGAATGGGAAGGATTCTGGATACGTTTCGATGGTAGAGCCAACAGGATTTGCTGACCTGGGCTGAGAGAAAGAAAGAGAGCAGTCAAGGGTGCTTATTATATGCTAAGCACTTTACGTTCTGTCTTGTTTATGTTATTTATGTATTATATTATTATTTATATATTACCTTGTTTATATACATTATCATGTTTAAACACCTCAAAGTCCCCTAGGAATTAGGTCATATTATCATATTTATTATCATTATGATAAAATTGAAGTTCAGAGTTAAGTAACTTGCCCATGTTCATTTAGTTTAGAAACAGCAGAGTTGGAATTCAACCTAGGACTGTCTAGTTTGAAAGCCCAGCCTTTGCTCTATTGCCAGTAAGGGTTTTCCTCTCCTTTCCAGCATATACCTCATAGCCCAGGCCCAAAGAGCAAGCAAGAGGAGTCACATAACGCAACCATATAATAATTTAAAGATATGGTCCTTACGTGTCCACTATTTTTCTCAACCTGCTTCCTGGGCACACAGCTCAAATACTATATTATTTTTGTGAAAGCTTTTTGATTTGTAGTAATTATAGATTCATAAGAAGTTGAAAAATAAATAATACAGAAAGCACCTGTGTACCCTTCACCCAACTTCCCCTGCTGGTAAAACTTACTCAGTAGTACATTATCAAAACCAGGAAATTGACATTGATGCCAGACCATTAAGATTTCACCAGTTTTTGTGTGTGAATGTGTGTGTGTGTGTGTGTGTTACACTAGATTCATTTAAAAAAATAGAGTGCTTGTTAAATGAAGAAACAGTTCCTTATGTTAACAAACTAGTAATTAAACCGAGTGTATCCTAGTTCCCCATAATAACAAGGATGTATAAACAGGACAAAGATAAGGGAAAGAGGCAGGGTTGTGGTGGGTGAGCCTGGAATGATAGACTGAAGATATCTGAAGAAACTTCTGCGCCATGTTGAGGACTTTGGATTTTATCTAATTGATCAAGGATATTTTAGAAGCCTATTTTATTTTATTATTTTTTATTGAAGTAGAGTTGCTTTACAATGTAGTGTTAGTTTCTGCTGTACAGCAAAGTGAATCAGCTATACGTATACATATATCCCCTCTTTTTTAGATTTCCTTCCCATTTAGGTCACCACAGATCATTGAGTAGAGTTCACTGTAGGTTCTCCTTAGTTATCTATTTTATACATAGTAGTGTATATATGTCAATCCCAATCTCCCAGTTCATCCCACCCCCTCCCCGCCTTGATGTCCATAAGTTTGTTCTCTACACCTGTGTCTCTATTTCTGCTTTGCACATACACTCTTTTTGATATTCTTTTCCATTGTGGTTTATCATAGGATACTGAATATAGTTCTCTGTGCTACGCAGTAGGACCTTGTTGTTTATTCATTCCATATCTAATAGCTTACGTCTGCTAGTAGAAGGCTCTTAAGCAGGGCAATGACACAATCAGATTTAGATGTTTAAAGATTGCCTTTACAGCACCATGAAGTGAAGATTGGATGGAGGTACCTAGTGGGAGCTCAGAGGCAATTAAATCCAACTGGCACACCAGGCACAGTGGCTCTGGAAATAGAGGGAAGAGACTGAAGGAATCTTTTTCAAGGTAGAATTGACACGCTGGTGACAGATCGAATGTAGTGATGAGAAAGTGGGAGGAATCAAAGAAAACGGATGTGTTTAATTTGGGGAACTGCATGAAAAGTTCTGCCTGTCACCAAGGCCTGGAAGACAGTCTGGCCGAGTGATGAGGACGATGAGCTTTTGAGCTGAATGGACCTAAATTCAAGTCCTTGAATCACCTTCTCCAACCTGAGTGTTCTTGGGGAAGTTAGTTAAAACTTCTGGTCTTCTATTTCTACGTATATAAAATAAGAAAAATAGTAACATGTGGAATTGTTATGAGGATGAGATGCAATAATTCATGGAAAGGACATATTAGCACAGGGTCTGGTGTCCTGCTCAATATGAATTAGCTCTAAAAAGGCAAAAAGGAACAGATTAGGGTCAGGAAAAGAAACTCTGAATTCTGTTTCTTATGAGTTAAATTTGTAGTACTTATGGGAAGTGGACAGATAACCAGTAGAGGTTTGGAAGTGTAAGAAAAGAGGTCAGGAGTAAGGAAGGATCTGGATATTGATTTGGAAGCCAGTATGAGAAGTAGTAGAGGTCTTTGGAATAAAGGAGGAAAACAAGTGGATGAGCAGAAAGGAGAGTTAAGAAAGGGATTTAGGAGGTTAAACAGAAGCTCCAGTAATAATTATCCCTAATAGTAACGAGTGCTATGGACCAGCACCATTGCAACAAATCCATTATGTTATGTCACCACTTCTCTCCAAAGTCTATGAGGGAGTATTAGTTGTGTGTGTGTGTGTGTGTGTGTGTGTTAGGAACACAATGTAAGATTTACCCTCTTAGCAAAGTTCTAAGTATACAACACAGAATTGTTACCTATAGCCACTGTGCTGTACAGACCTCTAGGATTCATTCATCTTGTGGAACTGAAATTTGGACTACTGAAATCATGCAGCATTTCTCCTGCTGTGTGTGGCTTATTTCACGTAACACAGTGTGCTTCAGGTTCATCCATGTTGGTGAGGATGTGGAAAAAAGGGAACCCTTGTGCACTGCTGGAGGGAATGTAAATTAGTACAGGCGCTATGGAAAACAGTAGGGAGTCTCCTAAAAAAATTAAAAATAGGACTACCATGTGATCCAGCAATCCCACTTCTGGATATATATTCAAAGGAATTAAAATCAGGATCTCAAAGATTTATCAGCAGTCCATATTCATTTCAGCATTACTCACAATAGCAAAGATATGGAAACAATCTAAACGTCCATCAGCAGATAAATGGGCAAAGAAAATGTGGCATATACATACAGTGGAATGTTATTCAGCCTTATAAAAGAAGGAAATCCTGCCATTTGCAACAACATGGAGAGAGTATTATGATTATCCCCATTTTACCGAGGGAAAATCTAAGGCAGATTAGATACTTTTCATGGGACCATGCAACTAGTAAGTAGCATAGGCTGACCTCAAACCGAGGCATCTTGAGTATGTGCTCACTGTGCTACACCCAGGACAGGCACTGTGGGGAAAGTTTCTCAGGCAGAGGACCAGAACAGCATGATGCCATGAAAGAAGAGCATATAAAGAAATGACTAAGGGTGTGCCGCTTGGTAAAGAGGTCAAGTGTCCTGGAGCCTTAAAGAAGTCTCTGGTAAAAAAGTTATGCACGGCATCTTCAATCAGAAGGCAACTAGAATACAGCAGAAACTAACGCAACAATGTAAAGCAATTATACTCCAATAAAGATGTTTTTAAAAAAAAAAGGCAACTAGAGGTGATCCTGCCAACTCTTGCCATCCCTGACAGATTGGCACAGATACCTACAGTGAGAAGGAGCCCTCTTTACTTTTTAATTGAGATATAATTCATATCATAAAGTTTACCATATTAACATGTACAATTCAGTGATTGTTTTAGTATATTCACAAAGTAGGTTATGAAACCATGACCACTTTCTAATTCCAGAACATTTGCATCACACCAAAGAGAAACACCATACTCATTATCAGTCGTGCCCCATTTCCTGTCCCCCTACCCATTAGTAGACAATTAGCCTACTTCCTGTCTGTATGGATTTGCCTATTTTGGACTCCTATGACTTTTTCTTTTTCTGGAGGAAAAATTAAACCTTATTTATTTTTAAAAACCAAAAACACTAGGAAAATATATCACAGCCTTGAAACAGCAAAGAGACAGGCTATATTAGCATTTCAAGTAATTAAGTTGGTAAAAAGACAACAAGGTCCTCATCAAAACGATAAGGTGCCAGAGCAGGGGCAAGAACACTGCGTGTTGCAATGGTCCTGTCAAAAGTGGTGTTTGGTAATGGTTGGGGGCCTGCCCTTCTTTTGCCCTAAAGGAATCACAGCTCAACCCTGAGTTGCTTACTTTTACTCCCGTGACCTTCGTGTTGCCAAAGGATTGTCTCAGTAGAGTTCTGTTATTTCAGGGGGCAAAGTCAGCAATATTGGGCTTAGGCTTTCATTCCATTCTGTTTTATAAAAACCAGGTTTTTCCAAATCCAGTACTTTATAACTCTCTTAATTTCACTGTTCTTTCCTGGATACTAGTATACAACACAATCAAAACCCCCTTGCCTTTTAAGGGTGGGCTGCGTCTTCCTCCCATTGGTAACACTGCTGCGGTAGTGGTTTGCTTCTGCTGACCTATCTTATGCACTTGGAACATCCATCTCTTGGTCCTAGGCTGACTTTCCGGAACACATGGGGCAAGTCTCTTCTTGGTTCTAAAGCAACGTTTCCCCAAAGTGTGGGTGAGGCGGCAGACGCCTCTAGGACACAACAGTAGTGAATGTTGAATCTCTCAGTGAGACAGAAGCTCTGACTCCTCTTCCAGATCTCATCATCTTTCTGATAAAACCAAGGAGAAGGACTCAGATTAGAGCCTCAGTTGCTTTAAGACTCCTGAACACTCACTACTCTCTTTTAACAAAGAACAGGCTCAGAGCTTTCCCGTACAAAGGTATTTAGTGCAAATTAAATAAGGTCTCATTTTCACTGTACTTGTTTTTATATTTACTTTTTCTTTAGGGCATTTAAATGATTGATATACAGTTTCCTTTCAAGTAAAAGACTAAAGTGAAACAATTTAAGAAAATATGAAATGGCTAGGAGTTAAGAAGGCTCCGGGATGTGGCAAAAATCAGGAAAATGATGCTTGGATGCCTAAAGTTTGGGAATCATTGTTCTAAAGGCAGAGTTTCACATATTTGTAAATTAACATCTTGTTTTCCCATAGTTGCCTCTTCAAAATATGTCCAAACAACCTTAAAGCAATTGGACCACAGCAGCACCGCATATGCATGAGGTGTCTTGTTAAAATTCTCATGGTTTCCAAATATCTTCTAAATATAACAAATCAAACCACCCCCCTCCAAATCAGTAATTAGTCAACCCGGGTGCGCACACACAGGACTTTGAAAGCTCTCATTTCTGCTGTCAACTGTAATCAAATCTTCCCCAGACTTCTTATTTTCCGGATTTACCCAAAACCCCGTGACTTTTATCAGCAATTTATTTTTCTCTGGAAACGTCGCCGAGTTAGAAGACTAGAGAAGAATTCAAAATTAAATTGTTTTGCTGTTTTCTCTCTGGGCAATGGATGCAATCAAAACTTACTTCCTCTGATTTTCTTTTGCTTCATTTTTCAGGCTAAAAATGTTTTTTTGTTGTTGTTGCCTATTTAGTTTATCCTTAGCTCACCCCTTCCACAGCTGTGTCGAGATACCTCTCCTCATTAGCTGCAATTCATTCTTTAGCCGTGGCATTCTGTGGCTCCCCAGGCCCAATAGTGCAATTTGGGGTGCATCCCCTGAGCCATGAGTCGTATTGATAGAGGATCTAGGATTCATGCAGGGAGGACGAATCAGGACTTCCCGCTCTATTTCTGCCAGTCCCAAGAAAGAAAGACAAGATGACCTCAGACAAGGCACCCTCGCCTGAGGTCTGCGAGTTTCTCTTTATCTAGTGCCTCTTCCGTAAATATCTTTAATGGCAACATCTGTATGTCACTTTGTGTTTCCCTCTAGAGCAAACAAATGCCCATTCTACATTGCAAGGATAGGGAATGTACTCCGGAGAAATGGGTTCATCCTTTTAAAACAGGAGTCAACTACCCTGACTTTAACTAAATCAGGAGGAACAGAATGAAATTAATTTCTTCAAATATAATACCAAGGAACTATTTACTGAAATGTTTTCTGCATTATGATTCTTTCATTTATTATTAAGGTTAGAGGGAAAAAAATGTCAGTGAGGGGAAGCGTGAATTGGGGGCAAACCGTGTCTTTTCAGAGATGAAAATTCCTTGATCATTTTTTGTTAAGATTCTTTTGTGGTTTCTCTTTTTAATGTCACCTCTTCTTGTAGAAAATTCTGTGTAATATTTCCAGTATTCTACATGAGATACATTTTTCTTTCATCTCACTCTCAGTGGCAAAGCATAAGTTCAACAGAGCAGCCTTGGATGACAGCACAGGAATATTTTTACTGTTGTCACATCCTCAACCATATCTCCCCAGATCTTACTTCAGTGCCATTCATGAATATATAATCAGCCATGAAAGTTACCAGTTCCTTCTCACTTCCATGTTAATTTGACCATGTAGCTTCCTGTCTTTTTTTAAAACAGCTTTATTGAGGTATAATTGATATATGCAGATGTATGTATTTAGTGTGTACAATTTGATGAGTTTGGACATTTGCAAACCTCCCTGATACCATCACCAGAGTCAAGGCAACAGACATCCAACACCTCCCAGAGTTTCCTTATGTCCCTTTGTGGAGTTTTTTGTTTCTGTGGGGGGTTTGGGGGAAGTCTGTTTTTTGTACTAAGAACAAAAAGCGAGATCTCCCTTCTCAACACATATTGAAGTGCATAAAATACCTCACTGACACCTATAGCCACTATGTTCAGCAGACCTCTAGAACTTATTCATCTAGCATCACTGAAACCTTATACCTGTTGAACAACTCCCCATAGCCCCCTCCCCCAGCTCCTGGCAGCCACCATTTTATTCTCTGCTTCTCTGATTTTGACTATTTTAGATACCACGTGTGTAAGTGGAATCATGCAGTATTTGTCTCTCTATGACTGGCTTATTTCACTTAGCATAATGTCCTCCTGGTTCATCCACGATGTTACAAATGGCAGGATTTTCTTTACTCATTTGCCTATTGGTGAATACTTGGGTTGTTTCCATAACTTGGCTGTTGTGAATAGTGCTGCAACGAACAAGGTCCAGGACCTCCTCTGCAACCTTATCATTACTGGATGCTCTGCTTGTTTCACTTTCTACTGTTTCCTTTTTCTATGGCAACCAGCAGGGATGCTTCTACAGATTGCTTTGTCAAGAGGCAGCAAGTTGTGGGTGGGAGGGTGGGAGGGAAACTGCAGGGTTGGCAGGAATTCCCGTGTCCAGAAGCATCAGTTCATTAGCTGAGTATCCAGGCCTGTCCTGTGCATTATAGGATGCTTCACAACATCCCTGGGTTTTATTTCCTTAGATACCAGTGACACCCCATCCCTTCTCCCCTGCTCAAGTTGTGACAACCCAAAATGACTCCAGACATTGTCAAATGTCCCCTGGGGAGAGAAATTACTTCTGGTTAAGAAGCACTGTTATTTGAGGACCCCAAGTGTCTCTTGGAGTTCCACAGTCATTCCCAGCTTCCAAAACGGGGAGGGGCCTCTCTCCCATCTCTCACTGCTGAGTGAGCACTTCAACACACCAGGTACCTCCTGTTACACTCATGCTCCAAGTTGCCCTGAGGATAAATCTTAGCTCCTGAGTGAGTGTGACCCATGAGGCCCTTCGTGATTTGACCCCCTCTTAGCAGTCCAGCCAGAACCATCTTCCAGGACTTCCTGTCTGACCACGTAGGAGGCCTCCCTCTTCTGGGAACCCGCCACGTTCTCTCCCAGGCTGATGTCTTGCCTTCTCCCCCTCTCCCCTCCCCCCTCCCCCCTTCCCCTCCTCCTCCCCCTCTCCCTCCTTCTCCTCTCTGCCTGGCCTGCCCTCTTCCTGCTGTCTCTCTGGAAGCACTCCTACTCATCCTTCAAGTTTCCACTTCAGCACTCACACACTCCCTCCTGGGCTCCATCTGGACACCTTCTGCCAGGCTTCCACATAGCGATGACCTCGTTGCCTCTTAGCTGTGGGCTTGCATGCCTGTCCCTCTCCAACTGTGAGTGGGGCACAGCAGTATCTACTTTGACTTCCGACTCCCAGCCTCTTGAACTGTGTCCTGTGTGCAGTTATACAATAATTCTGCATTGAATGAATCAACGGATCCGCCCGCCCCAGAGCTCATGAAGCTTTTGCCTTCCCCTCTACCCTGACTCTCCTTCCTGAACTCTGGCTTGGCATCTTCTCTGGGGCTGTCACCTGTGGGCTGCCTCAGTCACTTTATGATCCAGACATGCCATGAAAATAGAGGTTAGGAAAAAAATATCTCTGCTCGTTCAGTTCCAATTCTCTGTCCTTCTTGAGACTATGGTTATGATCATTAGTCACCGAAAACACACACACACACAAACACACACAAGCACTGATCCCTTCTGCTTTTCCAGGAGGTGGTTTTGACTGTTCTCTGATGGATAACTGGGAGTCGGAGAAGCTAGATGCAGAGTCTGTGAAAACCTCCTTTTCCAGCCATGTCACCTCTTGGAGTCCCGGAGAAAACTCCCACAACCTGCCTCCTCAGTCCCAGTTCACAGCTTCTGAACATTTCCAGGAAAACATTTTGGATCATCCAAGTGAGTTTTTTTTTTTTAAATCTTTGCCACACCCAAATAATTCTTCCTTTCAGGGCCCAGAGATGCCTAATGTCCCCTTAGGTGCTGGTATCAGCCTGTGCCCATGTGATGCATTCGCAGAGAAGGTGATTGATTTGGAGGTGTCACCTTTGAGGCACCAGAAGGACTGGGTTTGCAGTGTTATTTATTTTTTAAAAACCCTGAAAACATTTGGCAAAATGTTAAGCTTGGCTAAAGCGGAGTCGTGCGTACACAGGTGTACATTATTATCATCTTTATACTTAGCTGTGCATTTGACATACTCTATAAGAAGAAAATGAAGGGAAGAAAGAAAAGAACGTCCTTTCATGCTATGCCCCCAGCAAGGAAAGTCAAAAGATATCAAGGCATTGGTATTTCCTGTCAGTAGTAAATCTGAAATAAATTCAGCAAGCATCTCCCTTAATCTCTAGCTTGCTAATATCAGATTAATCATGTTTGCACACAGTGTCGCCTCAAGGCTCTATCTTCAGCTTGCCAAGGTTCAAAGTCCAGTGCCCATTTGTTGGCTGGAACTCAGAAGCAGTTTATCCAACCCTCCAAAATTTCATCTGTAAATGGAGATAACCATAGTGCTTACCTTGTAAATGACTAAAATAATCTGTGTCAAGCACATAGCATCGTGTATACTAAGCACTCCAAAAATGTGACGTTATGATTACATAAGATTGAGGTTAAATGGAAAAATAATATCTTCTCTTTGTTTGCCTTCCCCAGATCATGAATATTTATTTCACTGACCACTTCTACTCCCAAAGACCAATATGCTATGCTTTATTTTGTTCCCAGTGCAGCTATTAGATAAGTGTTGAGGGTTTTTTAGTTCCCTTTCAAGGTGTTGGGATGACAGAGAAAGCAGTGTTTATTTTTTAGACGGTCTCCCGGTGATCAACACCTACTAAGGCTTCACAGCCACCTCCTCCAGGGAGTCCACCCTGTTTTCTGAGGAAGAGGTGTTAAGTGACCCCTTTTTGTGTTCCTCCATGCCCATTTCCTGCACTGAGCTTGCATGTTTGCTTTTGTATCTCACCCATCATGCTGTGAGCTCCTTCAGGATGGGCACCATGTCTTAGGCATCTGTAGATTTTAAACTTACCCAGGTAGTGCTTGGCACAGAGCAGGGGCTCCATGACTGTGGTGGACCAGTTAAGTGTGCTATCTCCATTTTACAGATAAGAATACTCAAGTTCTGACAGGTCAAGTAAGCCTCTGTACATGTTCTTTGTTGTATCTAGAATGTCTCCCACGGGCTGTACCTGGAAGACCCCTACTCTTTCTTCAAGGTACAGTTCAGAGGAGACCGCTTCTGTGGGGCCTTGTCTGCCCCCTGCTGGGGGGTTGAGGTAGCACTTGGCTTCCCTGAGATGCCATAGCACCCTGCACCGTGTATCTCTCTCTCTGTTGACGCCATCTTCCTTTGCCTCACCTGACTATGAAGCCCTGAGTGGACAAGGTCTCCATTTGATTCTATTTTATCTCCTTCACATGTAGGTTTTGAGTGTGCAGGCTGTTTCAGGTGATGGTTCATATGCTAGGGATATAGGCGTACATGGCATCATCTTTATCACTCAGGGCTTTTTGAGTTCCAGCGGATCGCAATCCAACTCAAAATGGATTAATCAATCATTGAATGTATTGCTTCATATTATTAAAAATTCCAGGCAAACATTTCAGTTTTCTGTCAGTCTCTACAAGTCTCTTTTCTTCTGTGTCAGCTTCACTCTTTAAAATGCTACTTACTACTCCATGGTAGTTCCTGCTGGTTCTGTACCTACAACTTCCCATGTTCAAGGCCAGCAGAAGGAGATTATTGGCTCCTCAAGTTAGGACAAAAGGGCAGGCTTCCTTGGTTCTGGAAGGGTCCCATTTACATGGCAAAACCAATCCCTTTGTCAATAAATATGTAAAGCTCCAAATGGCTTGGAGTGGATCAAAGACTGGGAGGGAAATCAGTCTGTCCATGGGGACCATGTACTAGGAGAAGGGGAGAGGGGGCTTCCCAAGGAAAATATGGGCACTGCCACCAAAGAACAGCAAATACGTGCCGGCTATTCTCAATAGTCTGGTGGGGAATTATAGAGAAAGAAAACAGCAATTTTAATTCAGTGTGAAAAGGTTGTTGATGGAGACAGGCCTGAGGTATAATGGGATTATAAAGAGGGAGAAGCTAAGGGCCAAGGGGGAGTTGAAGACATCCAGGAAGGCTTCTTGAAGGAGGTTACACTTGAACTAAGACAAAATCAATGCTAAGTGAACGGCTACTGATGGAATGAATCAATGAATACCTTGTCCACAATCACACAATGCATATCTTTATAGAACTTGAATTTAAACCCAATTTTCCTTCAGTATTCAAGTCTAGTGATCTTCGCAGTCAAGCTAGACTTATTTCTGTGAGAAAATGGGTTTCAAATTCTACATGAAATCAGAGGAGGCTAAGAATAGAAACACACTTTAGAAGGATGGTTGAGTGTTCAACTGAACCCACAATAACTTATTTAAATCACAGTATACATGAAATACTGTACATGTGCAGTGACATCATTCACAACTGCTATATTTTGCATTGCCAGTCTCCAGTGTTCTGCCCGCATTATGGACTAAGTAGGTTTTTGTTAGCTGACTCGATCTCCATTCAGAGCACAAATGGCAAAAATAAACGTGTTCATAGCTCAAAGTCATTCCAAGTTTTAAACAACTATTTAAACAAAAATTGAGCTTTTGAAGCATTTGCCAAAGCTTAAGCTGAGGTTTGTTCTATTATCCTTTAGATCTCTATGTGGCAATCCTTAAACTAGCTCTGATTTCTTTTAGGTGATTAGAATAATACTCAGGGTCACAACTGGTTTAACTCTTCCATTTATAACTTCTGGAGGATTTGCAGTCATTTCCACTGTGGCTTAGTAGCACTGAAATATTTTACGATAGCAAAGAGTTTCGTAAGGATGGATAGTTCAGAATATTTATTCTCTTTTTTTGCCCTTTAGAGACTCCCAGTATGCCAAGTTGCCGTTCTCTTTCCCTGCCCCATTTTAGGCAAAACATGGTGTTCTGGCTAGATGTGGTTTTTCAGTCTTGGCTCTGGCACCTCATAGCTGTGTGACCTTGGACGAATTTCATCATTTGAAATTTGGTCTTCTCATTTGCAGAGCTATGATCATGGTTCCCGCCTCACGCTTTTGTCGTGTTGATGAAACGAACTGATTTAGGAAAGCTCTTTGTGAATCATAAGTCACTCCACAAATTTGAGGCATTAATATTATTATCAATATCATCCCAGTTAGATTTCTGACATTAGCATAAATTCTAAAAAGCCTTTTCCCAGCATTAAAGTAAAAGGCAAGCCCCAAACTGTTTATGTAATGTAATCATTTATTGATTTTTTTAGTGATAGGACAAAACTGATCATTTTCAGGAAATTTGTAATGAATGACCCTGTACAACATTTGATAATTTTATCTTATTACTTATGACAAATTACTTGAGCTGACATACCTTTGAAAACCATGTTTTTGAGTTCTAATTCATTTCTTTTTATTTTTCCTATTAGAAACCAGTTTGTTACGAGTGGTCTCCTTTCAAGCAAATCTGTTTGCTGCATGCTTAATTATTTCTGCCTGTGCAAGGTAATTCAGATTTTATGTTCATGCAGTTGTGTTTCATAATTAATGAAGCTGTAATTGATTGATGATTTCCTTGCCTTGTTCCGCAAAGCATTTTAGGTAGCTCTGTGGTTAAGACTTGTTCATTTGTCTGTCCATTGCCTTTTTGTCTATCATCACCTCCCTCCTCCCATTATCTCACAAAACATACCAAAGGCAGTGGATCTTGCTAGAAATTGGATTTTTACCATGCATTATCCTTTGTTTAAATCCTCAGCGACACCCTGTTACAGATACAGTCTAAGTAACCCTACTTGGAGTTCAAGGGCATGTGAAGTCCCCATTGGGACTCCATCTTTCCCATTATATTTTTATATCCTCACATAAAATGTCTCCTCAGCATCTCAGAGGACATAACACTCTTGCCTGGTTATAGGCACATTTCTATTCTACCATCTGTCCAGCGTGTCCTTCCTATTCTTTTCTTGCCCAAGTCTCCAGGGTGGTGATCAAGTCCCATCTGTGCTAAACCCATTTGTGCCACAGGGCCTTTGCACTTGCTATTTATTCTACCTACTACAGTCTTTTTTCTTCTGGAGAAACAATAACTTGTGCCCTTAATTCTTTCTGGAATCTGTCCAAATGTCACATTGTCAGAAAGCCCTTCCCTGACAATCCCGTATAAATAGAATACCATTCTCTATCACACACATCTCACTTGGCTTTTCTTCAGAGCATTTATCACCACCTGACCTATTACGTGTTCACTTGTTTAAATGCTAATGATCCGTCTTTCCCTACAAGATTGTAAGCTCCTTGAGAACAGAGACATTGTGCTAGGGCCTCATCGATACTTGTTGAAACAATGAAACAGGGATGAATGGTACCTCCCGGGGTCTTTGTGGTCCTTGAACTCCAGTCAGTAAGTGCTGCTTCCTCTCAAGTCCCTCCTATTGATGATCAAGTATCTCACATCACATGGATCACTTGGGGGAGTTGTATTTTTAAATACAAAGTCCTGGATCCCATCCCTTGAGATACCAATTTAGATCGAGTGAGAATCCGTACTTTAAAACAGCTTCCCAGATAATTATGAGGTTTGAGAAGTATTTTTAGATCATTATGGAGCCAGAAGAACACAAAGGGGTTGGGGGGAGTCCTGTAGTTAAAAATACATTTGCAAAATTCTGCATTATATATCCCAATTTGGAGGATCACAATGTGTATTAGCATAATAAAGTCTCAGTGAAATAATGTGGTGAAGAAACCTGTTTAGCTTTATTTAACTTAGCTTTTCCCAAACTTAGCTGATCATGGACTCTTTTCTTTATTTCACAGGACTATTAATAAAGTGTTCCTCTTAGGTTAATTTCTGTAGAAACTCCTCCCTTAAGAGGAGAAATTGACTCCCCATCACTTGAGTTTGAACTACGTTTGGAAACTTGCTTCCAAGCAGTAGTGTTTGGAAAGAGGGGGAAAAGGAAACTTTTCAGTTGAGAAAACTGACAAATGGTACCTCAGATGATGAAGGTCAGCATCAAAAGGGATGAGTTATGTTGATGGCATGTACCCTTGATATGATGAGAATGGCACTTCACCTCTAGGGTCTTCTGAACCCCAGTCTAACCATGAGAAAAACCCAACTTGGGGAACACTCTCCACATTATCTGACCAGTACTCCTCAAAACCGTCAAGGTCATCAAAACCAAGGAGAGTCTGAGAAATCGTCACAGCCCAAAGGAGCCTAAGGAGACATAATGACTAAATGTCATGTGATATCCTACGTGAGATGCTGGAAAATGGATCAATTAGGGAAATACTGTAAAGTTCAAATGAAGTGTGGAGTTGAGTTATTAGTGATGCACCGATGTTGGTTCCTAATAATTATGGCAAAGGTACCATGTACTGTAAGATGCTAATAACAGAGGAAGCTGGATGTGGTGTATGTGAGAACCCTTTGTATTCTTTTTTGCAATTTCTCTGTATATCTAAAGTTATTCTAAAGTAAAAAAGTGTAGTTAAGTAAATAATTGGTTTTTTAAAAAAGAACTATTCCTATGGGCAACAGCATGGATGAACCTCATGGATATTATATAAGTGAAAGATGACAACAGAGTCTATATGATTGTCAAGAAAAGGCAAAACCGATCAGTTACTATAGATGTAAGAATAGTGGTTAATTTGGGGGGATAAAGTTGGAAAGATCAACAAAGGAAACCTTATGGGGTGCTGGAAATATTTTATTTCTTGCTTTGGGTGATTACAAGGGTTTATATTTTTAAAAAACCCAAAATGTGCACTTTATATGCTTTAGTGTACATTTGCTAAAGCTCAGTTTTTAAAAGTTTTTAAAATGCCTATGAAGACATGTCTGAGAAGATATTTGTCAGAATTTAATAATGAATGCTTCAGGGTGGTGGGAATTTTTTGATGACATTTTTCTTTTGCCTTTGTATTTATTTGTAATCTCTTTCAATATTCATATTTTGAGCACAAAAACTATAAAAATATTATTCTTCAAAAAGAAGAAAATCCACTCTGTGATACAATCATCCATCAGATTGACAAAAACCCAAAAGTTTAACACCCTCTTTTGTCAAGGTTATGAAGCAGTAGGCATACAAATTTTCTCCTTTTTTTTTCTAGAAGTTTTATACTTTTGTGGTTTACATTTCAGTCTATGACTCATTTTGAGTTAAATTTTGTGTTAAGGTGTGATGTCTTTGTATAGATTCGTTTTTATGCACGTGTCTATACAATTATTTTGGCACCATTTGTTGAAAAGACTCTCCTTTTTCCATTGTATTGCTTTTGCACTTCTGTTAAAAAATCACTTAACTTGTATCTGTATGGGTCTATTTCTGGAATTTCTATTCTTTCCCATTGATCTATATCTCTATCCTTTTGCCAATACTGCAGTATCTCTATTACTGTAGTTTTGTAGTAAATCCTAAAATCATCCATCTATGGTAAGTCTAAAAGAACATCTCATGTGTTGGAAATATACAATTAGTTTGCTAAGCCTGAGCAATCCTGCTGTTTCAGATGGTTTCTGGGAGGAATCATAGCCAGTGTCTTCACATGCTCCTTGGTGATAACCATTGCTTGTAAGTAACCATTTCCCAAATTACTGCTCTGATTCCTGTATTCCATTCCAGTTTTGGGCATTTAAAAATACTTTTTCTTTCTCCTCCAAGATGTTATCAAGTCATTCCTTCTCAGCCTTGCCAACTGTTTCAAAGTCACCACCCGCACTTGGTAAGTGTCGCCTGTGTTAGCATCATTTGTACAAAGACGACCACAATCTGATATCTGAGAATGCTTTCTGCTGAGTAATGGATGGCAGTGACTACGTACAAGAAAGGTCCTGATTATTTGTCCTGAAGAGTACTTTCTACTACTGCTAAGATCTGATAGTAGTATTAACCTGTCTCCTAAATTCCTACACCAAAATAGATAGAATTAGTTTTTAAGGCAGCAAGACTTAGGAAATAATATGAATTTTCAATTTTTAAATAGTTTTTAAAGAGCTTTTATAGATTCATAGCACTGTACCTCATAAATAGCTCATATTAAAAGGCTTTTCTCTTAGAGTTTCCCAAAGAGCTGGCAAACTGCCCGTGAAATGATCTCAGTTACAAACTGTGATTTCTCCACCATCTCTCACCCACTTAACGATCCCCCTATATGCTGACTGCCATAGTTCAGCATATTTCGAAGGGTGACTGGGGTCTGGGTGAGGTGCTCACAGAATCTCGAACAGCCTGCAAAGCGCCATCCCCTTGCAAAATGGATTGTGTTAATTACCCTCACTTTAATATGGCTGCCAGAGGTCGACTTCCAGAGCTTGGAGGCTGAGGTCTGCAATTCAAATTAGTTTACTGGCCTTCTCTCTTGACACTCTGTTGCCCTATTTATGAAATTTTTCTGTTAATTCTGAAATCACAGCGGGGCTTAGTGAAGATTTATTTTGTTTTGGACTCCAGCCAACATTGATTTACTGTCACGCTGAGCGATGTTTCCCTTCCTTTCCCGGCCTTCCAGGTTTCTAGGGGCGAGCATCTGGTATAGCTAAGTTTTATTTAACCTGATAGTTAGAAAATTGGGTCCTGAGGTCACCCGAGAAATCCTTATTCTTTAGTTCTTATAAATTAATGACATTTGTTTAAAACTTTTCTAAGATACCCACTTCTCTCCCTCTAGCTACGGGGCTGTGCACAGGCGTATCTCACACGAGGTTAACCGCAGATTTGCACGTGCGCTCAGCTTTTTGGGCTGAGATGTTGCACCGGTCAGGACTGGACTAGCCTATAATGTCTGAACAAAAGACTTTCATCCAAAGAGTCAGTTTGTAACCCAACTTTCAGAAGTGTCAGATGGTGAGAATAGTAGAAATCCGTTTTCTTTGGGTTTTAAGATGAATATGTACAATTAATCAGAACGACAAGTATCATCTTTTTAGGAAGCTTAATGAGGGCGGAGTTTCTCAAAGCACGGCATGGGGGCATTTGCTCTAGAATCAGCTGGGGAGCTTGTTTGAAAAGCAGAGGAATGGATCCTGATTCCAGACCTTCTGAATCCAAATTTCTGAGGAGGTCTTTATTATTAAAAACCTCCCCAGGAAATTCTTTGCACATTAACTATGAAAGTCTTGGAAAGATGGTTTGTAAAGCCTTTACCCCTTGATTTCTAAAGTGGCATCGCTTAACCTACTAAATCTTTATTGAGAGTTTACGGTGTGTTCTGTGCTGCACTGGGTGTCCAGAAATGCTCAGCAGACATTTATGGAGTCTCTGCTAAGGGTCAGACACTGTCATTAAGTGCCAGGGTTACAATGCCTCGAGATTTCAGAGTCTAATTAGAGGGACATGTAAAGGGCAAGGTGAAGTTACATTTTGAATGCAATAAGTGCAAGTACAGAGTTAGCACAGAGGCTATGGGATCACCAGGAATGATGTTTGGCTAGACCAGGAGAGGTAAGGAGGGTGGGCAGGGAAGGCAGGCTGGATAAGCCAGTATCTGACCTGCAGGTGTTATGTCACCTGTTGCTTTGAGGGCATCTCCCACTGTTCTGTGCTCCTCTTAAAAGAAATTAGATCAAGACCAGGATGATATTTCCATCTTAAACACTCTCAGCTACAGCCTCATTTATGGAACAAGATCACTTCTTTGCTTACTTGTGTACGTACTTCAACTTGTTTTTCTCTCATTTCCTCTCCATTTTTTCCCTTTTCCTGCCCACCGACCTCATATACACACACTCTTGCATTCAAGATCTGTGAAAATAAGGACTATTGACTTCATTTCTGTATCCAATGCCTTGAAAATAGTAGGTACTCCATAAATATTCATTGAATTGAATGTATTTGCTATCTCTTTTCTTAAAGTACTTCCTTTAGAGCCAAGAGCTCTGCTCCTGTACATTAAAGATTTTTCAACCCTCTTCCTCATATATAAACATATCCAGAAACCGATAGGCCAAAGACATGGTTATTAACATCAAGAGTCAAGAACGACTCATAGGTCTCCTCCAATAATCAAGGAGGAGAAACTACGGGAATTGCGGACAAGCCCTGAATTCAGTTCAACAAACATTACGGAGCAGCCCCCCCCACACCTGTCCGGCACTGCACATAGTTAGATTAGATAAGATACCTGCTCTTCAGCACTTTATAATTCTCAAATCACATCCCTTTTCATACCATAATGCAATTCTTACTCAACCACCTTCTTGGTTAAATATAAAGTCTTCAAGTTTGGGGACTGTCTATACTGCTCACCATTGGTTTGAAGGTCCCTTTCAAATGAAGGTCATCAGAGGTATCCCATGTCGCCAATAGCGTGTTAGCATCAGAAGTGTCCATTTTACATTTATGACATCATAGTAGCAAAATGGGCAACATCTCTTTTCTCTACTTCTCCATGAAGAAATATATGTTTGTACAGTTGGTGAATGAACGAATCAACTTTAGAGAGTAGAAATATGGGGAAAACTCACTTGTTTTTTGGGGAGAGAAAAAAGACAATATAAAATAGTAGTTAACTAAGTACCAAGCTGGGATTAGGGACAAAAACCTCTGTAGCCTGTCCCAGGAAAGGGGGAGAACTGAGAACTAGTAGGAGGAAAAAGAGCTGGGCGCCACTGTCCTAGTTTTGATTATTCAAGGTAGTTGTGTTTGTGTGTGGTCATGCAGTAATTCAAGTAGATACTGCATTTTCTCATGTATGTGGATGGATTATGCATTTCTTTCCTCCTTTCTCTGACCTAGGTTTGCCAAAATTTGACAGCCATTCAGGAGAGCCTCTGATGAATGTCTTCAGTCTGAATATCTGGAAATTGTCCCATTTGTAGTCTGCTTGGAATCAACTGTTTTATTGGAAAGAGTGAACAAGTGGATAATTGAGAAAAAAAAGCATTTTAATTTGGTTATGTGGTTTAAAAAAAAATCTCAGTTTTGGCCTCACAATGATAATATGCTCATGAAAATAATATTAATTTGTCTTCCCTCTGCAAACACAAGCAGTTGAAAAGGAAAGGACTGGGAAATGTGACAGAGGACAAACCACCTGGATGAGTGTTCTCTTATTATACCTTAAGGCAGTGGTTCTCAAACATTAATTTTCTTTAGAGAACTCTATGAGGAGCTTATAACAATGCAGATTCCTGGGCCTGCCTGCCTGTACCTATCCCTTGCTAAACCGCTGCAGTTGAACAAAGAAAGGGAATTTATATAATCAGCACCAACTTGAAAGTAAATAAATGTGGTTTGTGCATAAAATATAATGTAGAAAAAGCTTTCAGATCTTCCCAAGGGATGGCCTAATAGAAGGTGGTGACAGTAGATGATGGTTGATGGAAAACGGGCAGGAGAGAGTCATTTTTCAGAAAGTTCTTCTTTCTAACCAGTTTCTTTACCAAGTTTTCAATCATCTTGGCACTCATGATTACCTTTCACTCAAACTTCAATTCAAATAAAGATAGAACACACAAAAAAATACCTCAGGGGCAAAATAAAGGCAAAACACCGCAGTGCTTTGAAACACACAAAAATTGTACAGTTGCACTGAGGGATTACAGGAGATGCTCCCTCTCTATCCCTCTTGCTTGGTATATGTTCCCAAATGTGGCCTGCGATTGAAATTTGTTTTATATGATATTCTCTGGCTGGAGAATTGTGTGGAGAAAATTGTCTCTGCTTAAAATGGTAATGTCAAAATATCACTTTTTATATCAATTGTACTTAGTGCCTTTTTGGTTGAAAAAGTTTTATAGTAATAAATAAATGGAGTCATCAATGACTTGGTTTGGTCAAATACTAGTCGACATGTTGCTGTGAAGGTATTTTTTGGATGTAATTAACATCTACAATCCATGGACTTTAAGTAAAGCAGCTGACCCTCCATGATGTGGGTGGTCCTCATCCAATCAGCTGAAGGCTTTAAGAGAAAAGACTGAGGTCTCCTGAGGAAAAAGGAATTCTGCCTACAGATCACAACAGCCAAATGCTGCCTGAGTTTCCAGGCTGCGGACTCAGGACCACAATGTCAACTCTTACCTGAATCTCCGGTTTGCTGGCTTGCCCCATAAATTTTGGACATGTCAGTCCCCACAATTGTATAAGACAGTTCCTTAACATCTCTCTAGATAGGTAGATAGATATAGATACCTATAAATATATCTATAGATATCATAAGTATATCATATATGTCTTACGTTCTTGGAATATACTATTGGGTCTGTTTCCCTGGAAAATCTTGCCTAATACAGCAGGTGTTATAATCACCTTTTGATAGATAACCTTGGAAAAGTTTGATAACTTTCCCAAGGACACAAAGGGTACGTAGGGGATCTAGGTTTCAAACCCAAGTCTGTGTGACCCAACAGCCCTTACTCTTCCCACTGCTGATTGCTGCTGAGAAGGGGTAGAGGGGAGGAGCGTGGCACCTTGAAGATCAAATATTGCCTGAGTCACCCTCTCCGGAAATACTAACCCAGGAAAAAGTTTTCCATGAAGCAGAAGATTAAATGAAAAGAGTCATTTTTCAGGGACAGCTGTGACTTTTACCTTTGATCTTGTATCTCAAGATTCTCGAATCGAGTTCCTCAAAGATTTGGCATGAATAAGATGCTGTAGGAGAGAAAAATCATCTAATGCTGTCTGGTTTGCTTTAGGACCTCTGCTTGTAGAGGCTCCTATAGCTGTAGCCAGCTCGTGATGGAGCATTTACTATGTGCTAGATGCTTTATCTACCTTACCTATAATCCCTACCGTAGTCCCTAGTTTGGTTTTTGCTGTAACAACAGACAAACCCATGTAATGCCTGATGTGGTCCAGGCAGATCTTGTAATGATGCCATTGGCCATCTATGGCCTCCAAGCTTGTCTGCTCACCTGCCTCAGGCAAGAGAGTGACACATGCCTTCCCTTACGTGCCAGGAGTGAGGGGTAGTCACATGACCCCACCAATGGGGTGGGGGGTGGCTGGGAAATGTAGGGAAGCATGTGAATCTTTGGTGAGCTCTAGTGGACCCTACCAGACCCTCATTTTAACGACAAGGAAGGTGAATCTCAGAGAGAATGCTTGACTTGTGCACCCCGGGTCTTAAGGCTCCTGTGTCATTTCCCGCAAGTAAAATCTACTGTAGTTACTTCAAAATGACTCAAAATGGTCTGCCTGTGCTACACTGGATGCCAACCATTCCCCCTCCCACCAAAAGGAATCCCACTATTGCTCATACAATACAGCAGAGCAGACACCTGCTAAGTTGGCATACTTTGCATCAATGCCACATTTCCCTACCGAGCCTTGATGAAGGTCTGATCATGTACTAAAAAAATGATCTATCCCGCTGTGATGGCTGTATCCCCTCCATCTGTCCCATGCTGGGTGAAATCTGCCACAGCTGCAAGTGACACCTGCTAGAGAGCCAGACGAGGTACCTTGGGGGTGTGGGGCAATTTAGCAGGTGGATGCTAAAAGCTGGCAACCACTTTGCCAAAATTTTCTTATCCTTTTATAGCCTTAAAGGAAATAAAAACAAAGAAAATGAGAGGCAAGGTGGGGGACGAAGGCTGGTACTGTACATCAGGACTTTTATTTTCAACGCAAATGTATCATTTCATATTTGCCTGGTAGAGAGGCAGGGCGACCCACCCTCCACCCTAACCCAGATTGCAACAGCATACTCTTGTGTGGGTGAAACTTGTGTTCAGGCTGCAACTGACCTGCTGTTGGGGAGGTAGTGGAAGCTCAGTGCCAGGAGCTCCATTTTTCTTCTTTTTTTTTCCAGTGAAAGGAAGAATCAAGGACCACATTCCAGATCTCTCCACCTTCCCCATTTACTTGGTTCTTCCTCTGCTGAATCACATCCTTTGAACACTAGCACTGTAGTTAACAACTCGATGTTCCTGCTCTGGAGTGAGACTGGACCCGGGGCTAAGTTCTGACCTGGCTACTTATCTGCTCTGTCACTTTGGACAAGGTATTTCATCTTTCTTTCTTTCTTTTTTTTTTTTTTCCTTGTTGTTGTTGTTAGTTCCCTGACCAGGGATTGAACTCGTGCCCTTGGCAGTGAAACCTCGGAGTTCTAACCACTGGACAGCCAGGGAATTCCCCTGGCCTTGAGCCTTTTTTTTTTTCTTTTAATTTATTTGTTTATTTTATTTATTTATTTTTGGCTGCGTTGGGTCTTTGCTGCTGCATGCGGGCTTTCTCTAGTTGCAGCGACCTGGATCTACTCTTTGTTGCGGTACACGGGCTTCTCATTGCGGTGACTTCTCTTGCTGCAGAGCACGGGCTCTAGGCGTGTGGGCTTCAGTAGTTGTGGCTCGCGGGCTCTAGAGCGCAGGCTCAGTAGTTGTGGCGCATGGGCTTAGTTGCTCTGCGGCATGTGGGATCTTCCCGGACTAGGGCTTGAGCCCGTGTGCCCTGCATTGGCAGGTGGATTCTTAACCACTGAGCCACCAAGGGAGCCCGGTATTTCATCTTTCTAAGCCTTAATTTCCTCATCTATAAAATGGGATAAAATATCACCTAATTCATAGCATTTTTACGAGAATTAAATGAGTCCACGCAGGCAAAGTACCTAAGGCTTAGCACAGTGTTAGATACACACTAAGCTCTTCCAAAGTGGGAGCTGCTATTACCAACAGAAGCAGTAACATTAGTAGTAGGGGTAGGAGTTTTCCTGACTTCCGGGACCATGTGAATTTTTCAGTTAGTAGGTGAGATGGTAGAAGAAAGGGGAGAGAAGTGGGCTTGGCCAAGGGCATGTCAATCTAGCTGAATAAATACTTCTTCCCGTGTTTAACACAAGGTGGAGCGATATAAAGACAATATGGCTTTTGAAGTCAGACAGACATAGGTTGGACTTGGCCGCTCTGTCATTTATGACCTTGTGATATTGGGCCTGTCACTCAGCTTCTCTGAACTCCATCTGTAAAACAGATACGTTCATGCCTTGTGGTTCTACAGTCTGGGGGTGGGCGGGGGTGGTATCACTTTTCTGACATTTAGGAGATCAAAGAAGAGAAGATGAGCTTATATGCAGGAATGAGAAAGGATTCACTTTGAAAATAACCAGTTAAATTTTCTTCATTCTGTAAGTGCTTCACCCTCATTTCATTTAAATAAAAAAAGAGAAAATTCAAATAAGCAAAAGAGAAAAAGCTACCCAGGATCCCTTAACCCAAAGACAGCCACTGCCAACATCTTGGTTTTGAGCCAAGAAAAATGTCTTGGTGGCCAGGGTGATAAGATATGAAAACAGGCCTCCCAGAGAGAAGGACTTTGGACATGGAAACAGCCACCATCTGGGGTCAATCGTGTGGCCATTGCCCTGTTGGAAGCAGACGGCTCCAGCAGATGACAGGCCCAGCCCCCCGCTATGATTTAGTATAAGGGCAGTGTCATCAGCTGTCACCCTGTAAGAAAGTTATCTTACTGCCCACCCCAAAGTGGGGGCCAAGATGGCCACAATAAAAGTTAGCTTTAAAGACCCTTTATCAAAAGGGAAGCAGAACGTAAATTAAAATCTAGTGTATCCAGTATATCATTGTGTCCTCACTCCCTCCTTCCCTCCTTTTTTTTCAAGTCTTAGCCCCAGTGTCAGTTCTGAGCTCCACGCAGCTCAGGGCTCACAGTTCAACGATCGAGGTAGACAAAGAGGCGGTGACATCAACGTGATGGGCAGTAAGACAGAGGGGACCCCAGGTGGCCATGGAGCCCTAACGAGGGTGGGATGCTCCCATCTCTGCCTGGATGGTAGAGCCTCCCAGGCGCCCTCTGTGCTCCCCCGCACAGCTCTCAGCCCCCTGGCACAAGTCCAGTGTCTATCTTTCCTCATGAGTATAAGCTCCAGGAGGGCATTTCTATCCCCAGTGCCTAGCCAGTGCCAGCTGGGGAGGTGCTCAGTGAGTACTGACCAGATAGATGCTGTTGAAAGAAAGCGTGAGTTGAGAGGTGTTTGTAGTGGATACCAGCTGTCTTGTTCTGTCCAGTATCCCTTCTTCCCTTTGTCTGGTTCCCATAGCATCTTTCTCAATCACCCCTTCCCCAATCCATAGGCTTTAGTGGGGCTGCCGATCCCAAACCCTGGAGGACATAGAGGCACAGGACACAGCTTGTCCAATCAGATTCTCTTTCTCCCAGGGACAGACGTGGTTAGAGGAAGGATGTGATTGAGCCCGGAATGAGGACTGAATTCATTCTGCTGCTGGCTCTCCCCAGCTTGGCTGCGCAGTTCTTTCCTAGAATCTCAGAGGAACCTTGGTGTCTCTCCAATAGAGCTTTCCTTTGAATTGAAGTTGAATACATTTATCTTGCTTGATAGAAAAAAGAAACTCATATACTCTTTTTTTTTCTTTAAAAGTTTTAATTGAGATGAAATTCACAAACATAAAATCAACCACGTTAACGTGCACAATTCAAGGGCGTTCAGTGCCGTCACAGTGCTGTGCAACCATCGCCTGTATCAAGTTCAAAAGCATTTTCATTTTCCCCAAAACAAAACTCTGCACCCATTAAGCAGTCACTCCCCATGACCCCTCCCTCAGCCCCTGGCAACCACTAATCTGCTTTCTGTCTCTAGGGATTTACCTATTCTGGATGTTCTGTATAAATGGAATCATACAATATGTGACCTTTTGTGTCTGGCCGCTTTCACTTAGCCTAGTGTTTTTGAGGTTCATCCACATGGTAGCATGTATCAGTACTTCATTCCTTTTAATGGCTGAATAATATTCCATTGAATATTATTGGATGGACCACATTTGTTTATCCCTTCATTCACTAATGAGCATTTGGCTTGTTTTCATCTTTTGGTTATTGTGAATAATTCTGAAAGATTCTTGAAGAATGACCATGAGTTTGGCAGGTGAAGGAAACGGGGGGAGGATATTTAAAGAAAAGAGAACAACTAATTCCAGAGCAGAGAAATGTTCCTACACGGCCTCTCCTCTTTGTACGTTTTCAGGCTACAGTTGAGTCTCCACACAGCAGCTACAGGGATCTTTCCAACATGTACATCAAATGGCCTCACTTTCCTGTTGAAAACACTCCATTCCACATTACATTTCCTCCTGCTCACTCTGCCGTGGCCACAGCACTGCTGTCATGTCTGTTCCTACAACACACCAGCTCAGTTCCACCTCAGGGCCTTTGCACCTGCAGGACACCGGCAGAAACACCCTTCTCCCCGAACTTCTTAAGGCCAGCTTCTCCTCATCGTGCAAATACCACCTCTGCAGTGAGAACTTCCCAGCCACCCCGGCATGTTCTCCCCATCCACACCCACCGCTCCAGGTCACTCGACTCTCTCATTTTCTGAAGAATGACAAACGACATTTTTGTTCATTTGTGGTGTGTGGTTTTTGTTTGTTTGGTTTGGTTTTGGTTTTTGTCTTTGGTCTCCCCCTGTTCTGTCCTCTTTTTCTTCACCAGAACAGAATCTCCAAGAGGGCCAGGGATTCATTGAATCCCCAGTGTGTAGAAGAGTGCCTGGCATATAGAAAGTGCTCAATAAATAATTGTTTAATGAGCAGTTGGCTGGGCGTGACCCACTGGAGAACTGGCAAGGAATATGGTGGGGCTGGTGCAAAGAAAGAAAGCCAGAGGTCCATGCATTGTGGCAAAAACATTGACTGTGTCTAGATTTCCCAAGATGCCTCTTTATGCCAGCCTTATTCTAATTTAGCTTTAGAACTTCTCTGATTTGATTATTTCATACTACTGAGGGAATGGAATTCTTATCTATTACTTCTGTTTCAGAGTCAGCATAAAAACCCTAGAAGAGAGTTGATCCTGAGAAGTGACTTTGCAAAGGGGAGGCAGAATGAACGAACAATGGGAGAAGGCAGAGCACTTATGTTCTCTTTCAGTGCTGTGTGGCTTCCGACAAATCACCTAACCTCTCTGAAGTTCAGGTTTCTCATCAGCAAAAATGACATCTTTGAGAATAATATTCTATTATATGGATATACTGCAATTTGTTTATTATTCACCAACTGATGGACATTTGGGTTATTTCCACTCTAACTATTATGAATAAGGTTGCATGAAATTCACATACAAGTCTCTGTGGGGAGACGTGTTTTGATTTCTCCTCAGTAGATACCCAGGAATGAAATTGCTAGGGGATATGGTAAATTTCTGTTTAACATTTTAAGAAACTACAAATCGTTTCCAAAGTAGCTTCGTCATTTTCTGTCCCCACCAGCAACGTGTGAGGGTTCTGGTTTCTCCACAGCCTCGCTGACACTTGGTGATATCTGTCTTTCTGATTATAGCCATGCCCTAGTGGGCATGAAGTGGATTTGCATTCAGTGGTAGCCAATGATGTTGAGCATCTGTCATGTGCTTCTTGTCTTACCACTCATTTTCTTTACTGCCTCTGTGCTCACAGTCTCATCTTTCACCTTAAGTCAGTCACACCCTCCACAGTCAAACCCTGGACCTTGTCATTACCTCCCTCATAGTCTCAAATTTGAACATTCCACTCTTAACTATCAACATCTTTCCAGCTCACTATCTTTCCGCCTCCAACAATTTTTGCGGTGCTATCAGGATCAAATTATATTGATACTGACAGTGTTTCACTGTCTCTCATCCTCTGCCATGTCTTCATTTTTGTTCTTCTCCACTTGAGATTCCATGAGCTATCATTAAAGTCATTCCTTTGCACCTCCCTCTGTTTATTGTGTTTTCCTGGTAAAACTACAGCGCTGGTTGCATCCAGTGAGACATCTGTTATGCATGTGTGCCCACCAACTGAACATGGCTCAAGAAAAACCACACAACCAGGCCTTTCTTTAAATTCATGATCACAACCCTCGAAGCGTGTTTGCTGGTGTCTGGCAATCATCCTATCCCACCCTGTGTACTGACTATCCTATTCCCCAGGTGACTATTTCATACCTTGTCCTTTTTTTCTCAAACCTTCAAGAAATCCTCTCTGAGTCTCATTCTTAGCTGATGTCGTTGCTTCCTATTTTGCTGAGAAAATAGAAACAAGTATGAAGACACAGCTAACCATATCTATCCACCTACCAGCATCTGTTCCTACTCTCTTCCTTCCTGTTCTATGGATGGAAAGTCCTTGTTGCTATTTAAGGCCATATCACTGCTCATGCACTGAAACCCACCCCCTCTTATGTATTCATAGAAATTGCTCCAGGAATCGTTCTCTCTTCTGCAGCAGTAGCCTCTGTTATACTGTCATAACTCCTGTCTTAATTAAACCTTCTTTTGATTCCACACCCTTTACAACTACTCTCTTCCTCCATTTCTCTCCTCCTAATAGTAGAAAATTCCTTGGTGGATCTGTCTTCTGTACTTATTTATCTCCAGTTCATCTCCTCCAAGTCTTTCTTGAACTCACCCCAATCAGGATTTCACTCTGCCCATTCATCACAGCAGCCCCTGTCAAAGCTACAGTGACCTTCAATGTTGCTAAATCCAATGGTCCATTCTTGGGTCTCATTTGACTTGACCTATAGCAGCATTTCACATGGTCACTTCCGCCTTCTTGAAGCACTTTTCTTACTTGGCTTCACCTCCTACCTCACTGGTTTTGCGTCTCATTTGTGAATTCTTCCACATAGGTCAACTTTCAAATTTTAGAGTATTCTTGGCTTTGTCTTTGGACCTCTTCTCTGTCAAAATTCACTCCAAGAGTGGTCTCATCCATGCACATGAGTGTAAACACCTCTGCAAACCATGACCTCTCCAATTCTATCTATAGCCTGGACCTCTGCTCCACGTGTGCATACCCAATTGCCCTCTCACAATTTCCACCTGGATGTCTAAAACACATCTCAAGTCTAACGTGTGTAAAACAGACCTCTTAATTCCTACCTCCTCCAAATCTGCCCCTCCACTTCTTCACCACGTTAGTTCACGGAAATGCCATTTTTTCAGTTTTCCTAATAAAAAAATTCAGGGGTCCTCCTTGATTCCTACATTAGTTTGCTGGGACCGCTATAACAAAGTGCCACAAACTGGGTGACTTAAATGACAGAAATGTATCTTCTCACTGTTCTGGAAGCTAGAAGCCCAAAATCAAGGTGTCAGTAGGTTTGGTTCCTTCTGAGGGCCATGAGGAAAGGATCTGATCCAGGCTTGTAAACGGCTGTCTCTTCCCTGTGTCTTCACATGGTCTTCCCTCTGTATCCGTCTGTGTCCATCATGTTTGGAATAACACTCTGTCTCCTTACAAGGTCTTACTGATTATTAGCCTCCCACCTACCCCTTAACATTTGTTCTTTGATCATCTGCCCCATCATATTAGCCACCTTTCTCCATTCCTTTAGCAGGGTAGGTTTTCCTCCATCTGAGGGCTTTTACTCTTCTCTCTCCCTGGGAAAAATCTTCCCTTAGTTCTTCACGTAACTGGCTCCTTCTCATGATCAGGGCTCATCCCAAATGTGACCTATTTGACTACCCAGGTAGCCTTCCTCTGAATTTATTCCATCTCCCATTTTTCTTTCATAACCTGTATCATCACCTGCAATTGTCTTATGTAGCCTTTATTAGTTTACTTGTTTATTGTCTATCTCCCCCTATGTGTATATAAGTTCCTGGATGGTCAAAACCTTTCAGTCTCGGTCATCACTCTATGCCCAGCCCTAGGGGCTCAATACATGTTTGTTTACAACAACAACAAAAAATGAGTAAATAAGTTAATGGGACCCTCTAATGCCCACCCAGATGAGGAATCTTTACACCAACTACATCATGCTCTTGAAACAATTATTTGGGTACACATGCACGTGCACGTGCGTGCACACACACGAACACACAACACATACACACATTCAGGTTGGTAAGAGGAGACAGGGCAAGTAAAAGATTACATTAAAATCAGAGTTTGGAAAAGACAGCGTCAGTCCTCTGTTCATGTAAGCAAAACCTTGAAAACATTACTTTTCTCTAAGCTGAAATGGGAAGCTATGAATTCTAGAAGATTTTGTGGGTAAGGCCATTCTCTGCCTTTGGACAAATGGTGCCCAGCAGAGCTGTGTGACAAGGAAGGTGAGATCATTTTCGGCAGCTGCCACCCAACTTGGAAAGGGTTGATCGATATGACAAAGTCTTTTCACAAAGAACATAAACCAAAGAAGATGACTGACAGTGAAGTAAACATTTTAGAACTAGAGTAATTAGGAATATATTAGCAATTAAAATAAACTTATTATCATTAGCAAAATTGGCAGTTACTTGCAATTTCCCCAGGGGCCTCATTTCAAGTTTATCCTTGTAGATTATATTAAGGCAGGATTAATGTTTCTGGAGATACAGCTTTAATTTCTGTGGATTTCATTTTTTCATATCCCTGTAGAGCTCAGTGGTTCTCAAATAATAGTCTTGTGGATCTCAGGTTTTCTATGAGCTGGACCCAGGTGTTATAACACCAAAACTGAACAAAGCTGTTGTTTACTCAATTCTCAGAGAAAACTAAATGAATGGATATGATTTTTTAGTTTCCTCTTTTATGCAATTTTTTTAGGCCTCCACCACCTGCTAGCACATGTCTTCCAGGAAGTACTAGAAAATGACAGAACTCCTGAGCTTGAAGCAAATAAATAAACTAATCAAGGGAAAAGCTTGATCACCAGCCTTCTAAGATCAATGCATCTTCCTTCTGTGGACATGTGTGTTGATGGGTTGGACTTCTTGGATGGTAACAGAGGCAGGATTGAACTCTCTGTCGTTTTTACCTTTTGATTTCTACTCATTGTCCCAACTAACGGGAAGGGTATCTTTTAGCATCATAAGGCATCAAAGTTGTATCAGTTAGGGTTCTTTGTTGCTAGTAATGAAAACAGACCCTGGCAATAGAACCAAAAGGGTAGTAGGGGTAACTTTGGCTTCTATATCAGGAAACTCGTACCTGGAATCGCCCTCCAACAAGACCCAGAGGAGTAAATACTGGGACAAAACAAATGTCCACTTCAAACATAAGGTTATGAGAGACAGTCAGCGTGAGCAAGATTCTACTCTGTGTTAGAGATGCTTTACTCAGAAGAATCTGGAAGACTTAGTCTCTTCCCACTGAAGCTGGGGAAGGTCCAGAAACAACAGATGTCCAAGGGACATGGCAGGATGGAGCTGGGAGGCAGTGGGGAAGGGTGGGCTGAGATGCAAATAAGGAAACAGTTCAGGAAACCAGAAAGGGAGAGGGCATGCCGGTGCCCATCTGAGAGGGGCTGACCTCATGGGAAATGAAGGAAATATTTTATTCTATATTTTAGACTCTGAGAGCAATTGTGACCTGTCACTGGTAAGACTGTGTTCTTCACGGCATTGAATAACTGGGTCTGAACCCTTTCCCATGGATGTCATAGGGATGTAATAGAAGGGTTACCCAAACAGATGTATATTCATTTGCTCTGGCAGTAAAGGGCTTAAGTTTAATTAATGGGTTTTAATACACACACCAGTAGTTTATACTGTTTCCCTTTGCAGATGAGAATTATTGGTCTAGTTAAGCAGGAAGAGAATCCATAGGTATGAAATTTTAGACGGAGGAAGGACACTGGAGAACACCAAGTGGGGCTGGTGGGTTGATCTGGGCACATGGAAGGTGGGTCTCAGTAGCCTTGGAGGATTCAGGTGGCGACTTTAGCTCAGTGTTTTTCAAACCCTACTTCTAGGAATTTCCCATGAGCTGGGCCTCTAAAAGCAAACAAAGTCAAACACTGTTCTTTTCCTAGGTCTACACAGACAAATAACCGATTGAACTGTCTCAGTTCATATCAGATTAGTGCTCAGGGACACTGACATCTGCTTCAAACCAGAGAAGAGCCTCTTTTATGTGTCTTATGTTTTAGGATTTGAACAGAGGACTGAGACTGCTCACACAATGCTTAGAAACAACTGAGTCCAGATTCCTACCTAAATGAGGCATCTCCTTCTACAAAATCCTGCACAGATCAATCAAACACATTTTAATTAAGTAAATGCAACTAACAAACTGTATTTAATTGAACACCATTAAACCATCCCATAAACATGCAGTGGAAGGGACTTGTCCAGCCTTTGAGTCCTGGTGTGCTTCCAGCCACTTCAACCAATAGACTACAAAGGAAAAGACTTGACCACTTCCCATAGCAGTCAAGTCCACCGTTTCAGTTCTCTCCTGCTGTATTAAACTACTCCCAAACTTATCTCATGATCTTGTGGGTCAGGAATTCCGGCAGGGATCAGCTGGGTGACTCTCCTGTACTATGTGGCATTGACACACTGACATTCACAGATGGATGGGCTGGTTTACGGGGTCCGAGACAGCATCACTCAATATCTGCCATGTGGACCGGGAGAGCTGAAAGGCTGGGGCTTGGCTGGAGGGGCCACCTACACTTGGCTTCTCCAGCATGGTGGCTTTAAGGTAGACAGACTTCTTATAAGGCAGCTCAGGACTCCAAAAGTCAGTGTTTAGCAAAGCGGATTTCTATGAACTAACTCTGCAAATCACAGAGCATCTCTTTCTTTGTACCCTATTGGTCCAAGTGGTCAGAAGCATGCCCAGATTCAAGGTAAGGGGCATTGACACTGCCTTTCAATGGAAGGAATGTAAAATTATTTGTATCCAGGCAGGTTTAAAATCTTTCCATCCACCACTGGAAGTTCTGGATGAAAGAAGGAGGGAAGGAAGAACTTGAAACTGTAGAAGTGCTGGTAAGCTTGGGAGCTTGGTTTACTTGTTATAGAGTTGCAATGAGGAAATTCTTCTGAAGGAAAATTAATGCAAAGTACGATGGAATTGTAACCACAGTATTAGTTACACATCATAAAAATACTTAATTATATAATAATAGTAAAAATAATAAGAACCCAATAGCTTTCTAGGTCAATGTCCCTGGAATCTATCCAGCACAAAAGAAGAAGGAGGCCTATTTTGCTGTTCCTGGAATTTTTAAAAACCCTCTTTAAAATTTATTTCTACTTATATATAGAATATGTTGCAGCAGTTTTCTCAGGAAGCCCCACTCATCTTGTTACATTTCCAAGAGCCAAAGAAATAAGTCTATTTTGAATAATGATTTGCATAAGCAGACACACACCATGGCTCTTTAAACTACCACATTCAGTTTGAATGAAATGAACTTGACTTTACCCGGAGCTGTCACATTGTGATTTATTTCCCAGTTTCCCTTCCCGTCAGTGGGCTGTAACGATCATAGCACACTGTACACCTGTCCTCTGTGGCCCATGGGTCCTCTGATTCTAAGAAACGGTGTCTGTGATGTTGAGTTGAGGAAGGACACAGCATAACCAGCCCAGCCTGGCCCATGACAAATTACGAAGTAAATATTCCTGGTTTCCCTGTTTTAGCAACCACATCTCTTCTCTATTCCACCAGAGTGTCAAACAATCTGTCAAGACCCTGCTCCCAGAAGGAGCTCTTATCCTAGATTTTAGTGAAAAGATCCCAAGATGAAGAAGTGCCCAATGTCCAAAAGAATGGGGCACCTTTCCTGGGTAGCCTGCTCCATCCCCTAAATACTGAGTCTGCTGTTTTAAAAAAGTGTCTTTCATTCACTCAAATTATCTCATTAAAGCTTCACAATGATCCTTGGAGGTTATTATTGGCACTCATCTAACAGGTGGAAACTAAGGTTAAGGAAGTTTAAGGTCACACCTCTGGGAAATGGAGTGTGGGCCGATTCCAGATTTCCTGGCTCCGGAAGGCGTTAAATAAAATACAAAGAGAAAAAAAAAAGTAAAGGGCGGGCTAAGAGGCAGGCCTAGGAAGCAGATCCCCTCAGGAAACAGAGCGTCCCTGGGTTCTTTGTTTAGTCTGGCCAGTTGATCTGGGGAAAGCGAAGCAGTCTGCGAAGGTGGAAGGTGGGGACGTGGAGGAGCACTAGGTCTGGGTTGCGGGTCGCCCCTGTCTCCTCGCGGGGAGCCCCTCCTCTGCCCATTCTCGCCTCCTTGCTCCTCCTGAGTCGGGAAACGCGGCCCCGCCTGGCCCCGCGCGGCCGCCGTAGAGTTCCCGTTGCCATGGCTCCCAGGTGCGGACGCGCCGAGGCGAGACTAGGAGGCGTCCAGGGAGTCCTTGGGGGTCCTGGTCGAGGTTCCCGGGCCCGCGAACCCGAGAGGCGCCATGGGACGGAGTAAGCGCCCTCTCCCACCTTCCGCCCTCATTAGTCCCCGTTCTGGGCATCGTCCCGGGCCTCTTGGGACCCTCGGGGCCCCTTCCCGCCAGCGGACCCCAGCCCGGCCCAGCCCTTCGCCCTCTGCAGACCCGGCAGTGCCATGTCCCCCGCTGACTGGCGGGGCAGCTTGGCCCCGGCGAGACTCAGGTTCCCGTTCTGTAAAATGGGGTGGGCGTCGGGGGGGGCGGGGGGGGGGAGAAAAGCATTGGATTTGACGGAAAGGCTGGCTAGTGGAAGGTCTAGGGTTTTGGCGTCAGACACGCCGGGTTCGAGCCCGCGCATCTCCTTGCCTGCAGCGTGGGCTAGTCGCTGTCTCTGAACCACAGCCCTCGGACTCTTTGGGAAGGCAGTGTAGCCTAGTGGTTGAGGGAACCGACTCCGGCACCTATCAGCTGTGAGACTTCCTCACCTCCAAAACGTAGGCAGTAATAGTACTGTTTACAGACAGCCGGTGTTGTAAATGTGATTATAAATGTACCAAGAGACTGAGTTGGCAGGATTAACAGTTATTTATGTTAGAGTGAACCAATTATACCAGGTTGAACCTTTCCAATATCGACACCGTCTTTGACCTTTACACGTGGCAATTTTATACAGTTCCACCGAATTTATCACTTACTGTAAAAGTGTCATAGTGAATACTTTTAAATCAAGAGACCGTGTTGGATGATGGGGTTTCTGCCCTGGAAGAGCTGACAGCCTGGTGGTGGAAGGGGGCTGGTGATTTTATATGTTAACACTTCGTTCGGAAACCAGTTATTTCCTTTCACACTTTTCCTCCCCTTATCCCCATACTGTGGTCCCAGATTTTTCTTTTCCTTTTTGCTCATCAACATTTTTTACTTTTCTGTGGATTATCCTTTGCCCTCTGTCTCTGAATCCTGTCCACCTTCATTTGTTAAATCATTAACTTATCAGAATTGTATTGGAGTTCCTACCCTGTGTCAGGCGTTGAGGATACAGTGGTGAACAAACAGGTGGGCCGGCCCTCCTGGAGCTTCTCCCTTTGAGGAAGAAGGCAAACACTTACTTAAAAATATCAGTCACTATAGAGTCAAAACTAAGATACAAGATTCTTTTTACTGCTCTTTCCACAGTTCTGAACTGTCTACATCAGGAGAAAAAACTTGGGCTTCTGAGAGAAGATGGTAATAATGGCTTAATAATGGCAGCAAGTACGTCGTGTACTTGCTGCCTTCTAGGCAATGTTCTGAGTGGTTTCTCTGTGTTAACTCCTAGAGTCCTCACAAAAATCTTATGAAATAGACACTACTGTCACCTCCATTTTGCAGATGAGGAATCTGAAGCACAGAGAGGTTAGGCAACTTGCCAGTTGTCACACAGTAAGTGATGTATCTGGGATGTGAACCTGAAAGGGCTGGCTTTCTTTAATATGTTGCTACACTGTCTCTTGAATGTAAGGGAAGGTCTGGTGAGGAGAAGAGAGGTCATGGTGCAAGTTCTCATGTTGAAAGTCAAAGAGACTACTTTTAGTGTTAGAATCTGCGCAGGGAGAGCAGTGTCAAGCCCAGGGGCAGTGGCTAGGGGAAAATGAAAGAATTAGTTCTTCTCTGCACATTTAATCTGGTGGAGATTATGATTTACAGAAGAATGAGCTTCTTTTTTAAAACAAAAATTTAATACAGAATTCATTTTGTATTACTGTGACTATCAAATTAGGGTGATTAGTCTCATGGAGATGTGATCTGTGTATGCATTTGCTGGGGGAAGTCAAGTACCCACAGGGCCATAGGATGTTATCCCCGAAAGGGCGCTCAGTGGTCTCTAATCCATGCCATGTGTAAAACCATACAGATGGAATCCGTTATGCAGAAAGTTTAAGCATCTGGTCCCAAACCTTGCACTTGTTATGTGATAGGTTAGAATTAAATTTGGGGCTCCAGCTCAGTGACCTTTCATAATGTCTTCATTTTCTTAAAGGCACATAGTGGAAAAAATCAGTTTTATATTAACTCTTCTCAGGTCACCTTGACTAGGAAACTCCCATTAGAATCATCCTTCTTATTCATTGCCATTATATCGTAGACTTCATCAACTGCTTATAACAAATCCTTTAAATCTTTTGTTTCATAGTTCTAAGTCTTAATTCATGTGTTGTTCACCATTAATTTCAAGCTCTTTGAAATTGAGGTGAGATACGTTGCTGGATACCACGTGGATTGTTCATCACACACCTATGAACAATCGCTAAATGCTTTTCACAAACATTTTAGCTATATAAGGAAAAGCTTTTTGATGAAAGATGGGCTTCCAAGAAAAACATCCTTTAAAGAAATTGCATATATTTACATACCAAGCACATAGACAAAGTTTAAGAAGTAAGCAAAACACTTAATTATGGATAAATAGAGTGTTTTTAATTTGTTTTATTTTTTTATGGAGGGCCTAATTTAATTTTCAAACTGAACTGGTTACTAAAGACTGTACTAATTTGTTTAACTTTGTTTTTAACTTAATGACTTTATTTGACAATAGCTGTAAGGCTGGAACAGCTATTTCCTTTCTGTAATTATTCATCGATGTAACTGAAAGAGGAATGCTTAGACAAATATTCTGTACCTTAAGAAAATTAAAATACTTTGACTGTTATATTCATTTAAGTTTATATGAGTGGTCATAGTGAAATTGCTCAGACAGTGCACTTGAAAATTTAACAATTTAAACATGTGCATAATTCTTCTTAACCAGTCCTTCTTTGAGAGCGTACCACCCCCCTGCTGAATGCTTTACATGCATAGGGCACTTAATCCTCCTAATAACTGTCTGAAATAAGTACCATAGAAACTCTCTTGAGACAGGTCATTGGAAAAACTTGGTTAAAGTGCTAAGTCATAAAAATGATACATTTTAGGGCTTCTTTCTACAGCTATAATAGAGTAACTGGTATTGGACTTAACCTTCCACTGTAGACAACTATGAAATTGGGCAGGAGCAACAAGTAGGACATAACCATGCTCCTTGAGAGAAGGGAAATGCAAAAGTCATACCCCACTGTCACCCCAGCTTTCTTTGTAGAGGCACTTTCCTACTTGCAGTAAAGAAGATAGAATTCAAGCAAAGTAGTGGTCTTGCAGAGCTAAGGCAGAAATTAGCCTTCTGAGCTGCTGAAGTTGCTGTAATTTATGGGGTAGGATACAGAGAAGGAGGTACAGTATGGAATGGAGGAGGGAAGAAGACTTCATGGGGACGTTTACTATAGGGTTTAGGCAAGGGCTGGCTGAGCATGTGTAGCAAAGACTTGGAGAGACCTGAAAGAGATCACCTACTGTGGGGCAGAGTGTTGAATGGAGATGCCAGAGGTCAGGCAGTCCTGGAAGATACAGGAGTCCTGGCCCATCCGGAGTTAAAAGACCTTGCTGAGCCCTTTAAGTATTCATTTGAGACCCCCAAGAAAACCATACCTTAGCAGTAAGTACTGGGCCCTGGAGTAATGGCCATGCTCTAGGGCTAAGTTCAAAACTAAAATAGATCCACTCTAACAAAAAATACAGTCAAGCCTAACAGGGAAAAAAGGTTCTGTCAGTGCTTTAACTGCCTGCGAGAATAAAGTTCCACTCCTTTTAAAGGACAGTGATATAATCTAGACTTTCTACAGTGCTTCAATAGAAGACTACAACGACCAGCCTACAATTAAAAATTGCTAGACACAAGGAGCAGAAACATGTGGCCATGATCAAGAACAGAAGCAGTTAATAAAAACAGATCCCAAGATGATAGAGGTGCTGAAATTAGCACACAAAGACTTTAAAGCAGTGTGTTAGTTTCCTACAGCTGCCATAACAAATTACTACAAATTTAGCAGCTACAGTTCTGCAGGTCACAAGTCTGATATAGAGTCCCTGTATCAGACTCTTATAGATGTTCTTGTAGATTTTCACCCTACCTGAAATCAGGGTGTCAGTGAGACTATGTTCCTTTCTGGAAGCTCTAGGGGAGGAGCATTTTCTTGCTTATTTGTTGTTGGCAGAATTTGGTTCCTTACAGTAATAGGACTGAGATCCTCATTTCATTGTTGGTTCTCAGCTTAAGGCCATTTCTAGATTCTAGAGGCCACCCGTGTTCCTTGGCTTGTGGCTCCCTTTCTTCATGTTTAGAGCCAGCAGTGGTGGGTTGAATCCTTCTCATTCTATGCATCTCTTTTTCTTCTTCTTCCATCTCAATCTCTGACGTGGCCAGGAAAGTCTCTCTGATTTTAAGGCTGTGTGTGATTAGAGTGGGTCTACCTGTAGAATCTAGGGTACTCTCCCCATCTTAAGGTCCTTACCCTTAATCACATTTGCAAAGTCCCTTTGCCCTTTTGCCAGGCAAGGTAACATATTCCCAGGTTCTGGAAATTAGGGCATAGGCAATAAATAACCTGAGGTTCCACCTTAAGATACTAGAAAAAGATTACAAATTAAACCAAAAATAAATAGAAACCTGGAATAGCACAAGAGCTAAAATCAATGTAGTAGAAAACATAAGGTAAGACAATAGGAAACAAAATAGACAAACAGTAGTAAACAAAATTAATGAAAATTTTATTCTTATCCTATGACCCAGCTATTTTACTCCTAGATATTACCAAAGAAAAATGAAAACCTTTGTCCACTCAAACTTATGTATGATTTGTTTTCTTATGATTGTTTTAAGAGTTCTATATATAGTCTACATATAAGTCCTTTATAGAATGTATGATTTGCAAATATTTTCTCTCCATCTATGGCTTATATTTTCATTCTCTTAACAGTGTTTTTCAAAGAGCAGAAGTTTAAAATTTTGAAGTCCAGCTTACCAACTTGTTCTTTTATAGATTTTGCTTTTCGTGCCATCCAAGAAATCTTTACCTACCTAACCCAAGTTCACATAGATTTTTCTCTTATGTTTTTGTTTCCCTAATTTTAAGTTTTACATTATTCTATCATCCATTTAACTCAGTTTTTTAATAAGACACCATTGTACATGATATTGGTATGTAGAAATATAATTGACTTTTCCATTATAGATCTTATATCCTGCAAACTTGCTAAACTCTGCTATGAGTTCTACCAGCTTTTGATGTAGATTTTGTTGGATATTCTCCATAGACAATCATGCTGTCTGCAAAGAGAGATAATTCTACTTCTTCCTTTCCTATCTGGATGCCTTTTATTTCTCTTTCTTGCCTTATTGCTAGAATCTGGCTAGAACCTTTAGTACAATGTTGAAATGGTGAGAACAGCTATCCTTGCCTTTTCCCTGATCTTGGGAAAAGCATTCAGTCTTTGTGCAGTAAGTAAGATGATAGCTGTAGGTCTCTTGTAGATGCCCTTTATCAAGTTGGGTCAGTTCCCTTCTCTTCCTAGCTTGCTGCAAGTGTTTTTGTTTGTTTGTTTGCTTATAATCAGGTATTTGTGTCTTCTTCATTTTACTGATCAGTCTGGCAAGAAATTCACCAATTTTATTTCCTTAAAGTATTTTTATTGATTTTTCTCTGTTGTTTTTCTGTTTTCCATTTCATTGATTTCTGCTATAGCCTTTATTATTTACTTTCTTATGCTTACTTTGGGTTTAATTTGTTTTGTTTTGTTTCGTTTTTTTAGTTTCTCAAAGAAGAAGCTGATATTTGGGACCTTTCTTCTTTCTTCCTATAGGCATTTAGTGCTATAAATTTCTTCCAAGTTATGTTTTAGCTGCACCCCACAGATTTTGATACGCTGGTTTTTTTCATGTTATATTCTGTTCAAAATACTTTCTCCTTTGAGTTCCCAATGACAAATTTTTTTAAAAAAAGCATTACTTTCTTATATTTTGTCTTGATTTTTAGTTATCTTAGGCTGGAGGGTAAATCCTGTGCCTGTGACTCCATCGTGTCTGGAACCTGAAGGCTCTGCTACTCTAATGATTTACTCCTTGTCCTGGTTCTCTGCCCTCTGCTTTCAGGGAGAAAACCTCTTTATGTGCTATCAGTGTAGTACTGTGGTTTTCACAGCTAGCTTTTAATGTTCAGTTGTCACTCTCAGCCTCACCTTGTCAATTGTGTTTAGTGGCAGCCGCCCAATACAGCTGCCCTTAAAGTTACAGTTTCCCCCATATTTCCCTAATGCCTGATGTGTCACACTTACCAGTGTGTTCCCTTCCATTTAATATCCCGTTTGCTATAGACTGAATGTTTGTTTCCCACCAAAATTCATATGGTGACATCTTAACACTCGAGGTGATGGTATTAGGAGGCGGGGCCTTTGGGAGATGATTAGGTCATGAGCACAGAACCCTCATATTGGGATTATTGCCCTTATGAAAGAGGCCCCAGAGATCTAGCTCATGCCCTCCACCATGTGAGGTTACTATCAACGGGGAACAAATATTCAATGTTCCATGTTAGCTAGCGTCTGCTTTTGTGTGCCACTTCCGGTATCCACCCTTCCAGGTTGGGTTCCCCAGGAGGCAGACTTTTAGATGGAGGCTGGTGTGCTGGAGGTTTTTTAGGGAGTGTCATTGGAGTGGGTAGGGAAGAAAGCAAGATCGGGCAGAGAGGGGAGAAAGGCTGGGATGCATCTTAACAAAGGCCTTAGCCAACCAACCTGGAAATCGGAAGGAGCTCTGAACTTGGAACGGACCTCTGGTTTTCCCAAGTTGGGGTGAGAGGGTTGGGCCCTTTTAGCCCCACACCAATCGATCACTGGATATGGACTTTCCTGGGAAGGGGCATGACCTTGGTTGAGATGTTTCTTCAGCTGAGGTGACTTCACGGTGGGCAGGTGAGGGCTGCCTTCTGGCAGAACTCCCAGCAGCAGGAAGTAATCCTTCAGGCCTGAAGGGGGGAACTGGGCACTGTAGCGTCTACCATAGCCTGTGGCGTCCTTTCCTCATTTGTTTATCTGGCAAATATCTACTCACATTTCACGATCCAGCCCGGACTTCTTCTCCATGATGCTTCGCTTGACCTTCTTCTTGTCACTCAGTAGCATGGATCACTCCCTCCTTTGTACTCACTGTACTTTCTGTATTCTTCCGTCCTTGCCCCGTACACCCTGTCCGTGTTTGTAACAGCACACTCTGCGTGAGTGCCTCTAACAGTGTCATGGGATCAGGGTGTAGAGTATGGCCACCAACGCTCATGATAACCATGAGTCAGTAAGAAAAGGCAGGGCAAATGAGTAATCCTGTTTCTAAAAATGCCCATGGAAAACAATAAAAGAAAAAAAGTTTAGATGCTGCAAGATGAAATCTTCACCTATTTGTAACCCCTTCATTTATGTTAAATCTCTGTTTCATGTATGTATCCACTAGGTCTTTCAAGATGTTTACAAATTCTGCAGAATCTGCCCAAAACATATATTACTAATTTTATTCTAATCCAGCAAGAAAGAGAGGGTTGTTTACAAAACACGATATAAAACCTGAAGGATGAACACTAAATTGTTGGCTTTGGGAGTTTCTAGAACCTCGTTCAATACACTGAAATCTCTTTCATAGTAAACACAACATGACAACCTCTAGTATTCCAGAAAACTTCTCCTCTTGCCCTTTGCCCCCCCTACCCTGCAAAGTCATTTTATTGAAACTCCTTCAAGTTATTGAGAACCCAGTCGTATTAAGGAATTGAAAAGAAGCCTAGGGTAGCTCATCAGTTTTTCTTAAAACTTTGGAATCCACGGCAGAATTCTTTTAGGGCGATAAGTATGAATCTGTGGTTATAATTGTTAGTATCCTTCATCAGCCACTCATTCAGACATTGGTTATGACCTTCTGTAGGTGAGACACTTCTCAGAGTCCATCTGAATCCTGTATTTTGCTGTTTGAATTTTTTCAAAATAAGGAAGTGAAAGTATATTTCATATAGTAAGTACCTTGGCATGTTCTTCTATACCATGTGATAGGCACTGTAATACCATCTGTCTTGAAATAGTCTTATGATGACATATTAATGCTTCCAAAGCCTTTTTAAGTCCCTAGAGTGATTTCTTGTAAATGCAGTGCTGTATTATTTAGAGTAGGACTTTCTAAAGGCGAACAGTGCTCCTTGGAGTTAAAGAATGTTTGGTCTCAATTGCACAGTACATAAAACCACAAAATGTTTTCCCATTTCAAAGTCTGAAACACTATAACCTCCATACACCATGTAGATATTCTGACACATTTCTTCTTGGGGACCCTGGCTTTTGCACTGATGTTTGCCATCACAGGTGAGGCAGTATTGTGTAACAGCAGTTTCCTGAGTTACACAATATGTAACTATGAAATCAGTGTGCCACACAGCAGTTTGCTTAACATAGAAGAGTTCAGAAAGGGGCTGCTGGGAAATTCCAGACCTTCACAGTTCTACCTTCCTCTGTGATTCTCCTCTTGATTTTCTTTTAATCTATCCTCATTGTGTGTAACTGTTGCTGTTGGGCAGACTTCCCTCTTGTGCTGAGTGAAACTGAGCCCCTCCTCTCCCACGTGTGTGCGTGTGTGTGTAAATTTGTTATTTATGCCAACTCCCCCACCTTTCCCCACCCCTTTCCACTAACAGTGATTTTTATCATCTTAATTCTCATGATTAGGAGATACGGATCAACATAATTCCTTCCTAATATCTACATGCCTCTGAAAGGGAGGATTTGACAATTGCACGCAACTGATCAAATTCATGCACATAATAGCATAATGAAAATAATTTCTGGGCTTCCCTGGTGGCGCAGTGGTTGAGAGTCTGCCTGCCAATGCAGGGGACACGGGTTCGAGCCCTGGTCTGGGAAGATCCCACATGCCGCAGAGCAACTGGGCCCGTGAGCCACAACTGCTGAGCCTGCGCGTCTGGAGCCTGTGCTCCGCAACAAGAGAGGCCGCGATAGTGAGAGGCCCACGCACCATGATGAAGAGTGGCCCCCGCTTGCCGCAACTAGAGAAAGCCCTCGCACAGAAACGAAGACCCAACACAACCATAAATAAGTAAATTAAAAAAATAATAATAATAATAATAATTTCTTAAATTTTAAGAAAGGTGTAGCCAGAGAACATAGGAAGGACGTTTGGCACCATTGAGAACTTAGTCAACAGTTGGAGGGACCAGCAAGTCTTCAGGGTTAGGTAAATCAGAAAAGTTTTCAAGTCTGTAGACCTGGAGGAACCTGTGATACCTTTTGTGTCCCCGAGAGCCAGGAGGCCCCACGTGGCCTGTGCAGATGCTTCACAAGATGCCATCAGAACTCCCCTGCCCGCATTCGACTTCACTGTATCTGTGAGGCTGACAGCTCTATGGGGTTCAAGTTAGGCTGTGTCTTCAAGCTGGGTACCCAACTAAGCCTTCAGCTGGGGCAGCTGGGGGTTGGCGGTAAGAATATGAGTGGAGGCCCATGTATCAAGTTATACATCAAACTGCTGAATAAAATGCATCTTCCTTCCTTGACAAGTACACCTTCATAACAACCCAGAAGGCTACATTCAATATAAGTTTCTCAGACTCCTTGGGTTCTGTGCCAGCACGTGGTGGCTTGTGGAAAGCCAGCTCCTTCGTCCGTACCTCCCTCCTCTTCCCATCCGCGGCTCTATCCTGGTCCCTCATGCCCACGTATGAGGGTAGACACCGCAGCCTACACATCCAAGCCCCCCACATCCCCAGAAAACAGCCGCTCCTTGGACACCCCTGGGTGTAGGAATGTGTGCCTGACGGTGCAGCCTGCCTTCAGGAATGGACCTGGAGAAGCATCCAGCGTAGGACGTGGAGGCAGGCTTGGGGCCCCTTCGGCAGAGACTTCCATTGTTCTCCACCTGCGCCACGGTCTGGAGGAGAGGGCATGGGCTCTGGAAGGGCACGTCCTCCTGGCCCATCGACCCCACCTCTAATGGCAGCGAGGCCTCCGAAGTCCAATCCCTGCTCCATGGATTTGTGTCATTTAAGTCACATACACACTGTTAGTCATTGAGGGTCTGTCTTCATCACAGCGGGGCATCACTTCCACATTTCATTAAGTTAGCTGAAATAACATTGGTTGTGCCATCCCAACCCCTTAAGCTGTGTTGCATCCTTGCTAAGAGAATTCTTGTAGATAAACTTCAGAGGCAGATAATGGTATTGACTTTACACAGCAGCTTTGATGTATCCTCAACTTGGCTGTACCCATTTATTCATTGTCAGTTGATTTAAGCTGTTAGAACCAACTTTGGTGGTGGGAGTTCTGGAGAGTAGTTTTAATTCGCTTCTCTTGCAAGTTTGGTTTTCAGAAAGTTTATTGTTTTTCGTTTCCTTGAATAGAGCAGTCTGTTCAAGCCAGCTTGCCTAATAGCAGCAACATCCAGAGACGGCAGAGTGCAGCAGGCAGTAGGGATCCCAGCGAGCCAGGGCTGGTGGGACTGCCCTATTAGCCTTCTAACACCTCTTTGGCCTGCCCCCTCCCCAGGATCTAGTTTGCAGCCATCTTTGCTGTTAGTGGAGCCAAAAAAGCTTAGAGCGGCAGGAACATTCCCCATGTGTGGTATTTTAATCTCTTAACCTCTGCGTTTCCCTTGTCTTTCTTCCAAAGAGCTGTCACCGCAAGTAGCCCCATCTCCTACCACTGGAAGTAGCAGAGGGTTCAGCTAACTGCACACAAATGATGGAGTTCGTACATGTTTTCACATTGTTCAAAAAAGGCAAACTTCACTTAAGGATGTGGCACAGAAGCGGGGCAGCTGAAGGTGCTGTGAAGAGCTTTGTCTCCGCTAGAGAAGCTTGTGCATTTAGGAAGCTTGAGAAATTTTGAGAGGCTCTTATTTGCTCGCTTTTGGGGCAGTGGAGCATAGTGGTTCAGAGCACGCGGTCAGGTGCCGGATTCCTACACTTAAAACCTCGCTCTAGCACTTACTAGCGAGACCTTGGGCAAGTTATTTAAACTATCTGTGCCTCAATTCCTCATCTGAAAAAGATAAATAATCATTGTACATACTCACATGTTAATACATGCATAGCATTTAGACAGTGCTTGGCACCTTGTAAAGGCAATAAATGAATCTTTATGATCTTGTAGGATGGACATGTGATATTTCCACATTCCACCTAAAATGTGAGGGTTCACACGGATTAATAATTTTTAATAGCACTGGAAAATACAAGTTTTCTCCATTGTCATTACCTCCTTGATTTTAGTACACGTTACAAGGAGGGTGCGTGTCCTGTCCTTGGCCCTCACTGTGGACCCAGGTGTTGTCTCCAGTACCTTGGTGCTACCGTCATCCTATGGTCCTGGCCTGTGGCATCAGGCCAGCCCCGTGCTACTCATCACTCTTGTCAGGGGGGTGGGGACTCTCGCAACCCCTCCTCCTGCTAGCAGCTTCTTTCATTCCTCCTGGAAACGGACCAAGTGCTTTATAAGATTGCAGTGCAAAATCTGGGGTGTTCCTCTCCTGTCTCTTCCACTCTAGTTAAATAAATACCAGTTGAATAAATGAATGAGTGAGTGAACCTTTCCTTATTGAATGGTTGTGGCTGTTGAATGGAGATGCTTTCATATTTCTGCCCTCTGTCAGCCCAACCGTACCTCTCTGGAGCAGAGCAGGTACGGTTGCTCTGTCTTGGATTACTTAGTGGGTCTCATCCAGTTCGACATGATACCACCTCAAGATTCCACGTTCTCAGGGTCATTACCTGTCAACTTGGTCTCCATCCATACAGTGAAATGTGTGTAGATCCCAGTGTAAGAAAGACAAAATGTATCACCACATCTTTCTTCTAAGTCACCCTGGAGTCACAAAAGCTCCCAGCAGGAGGAAGCACTTCTCTGATCTCTGTCCTTTTGAAAATGACTTGGGCCTGGAGAATTCACATCTAACTGCAAGGAAAAACCAATGCATTAATAACTTAATGGAGATGGAGATATAATATGTAACAAATTTTTCTTTCAGTCACGGAAGATCTTATTAGACGGAATGCCGAGCACAATGACTGCATAATTTTTTCCCTGGAGGAACTCTCCTTGCATCAGCAAGAAATAGAAAGACTAGAACATATTGACAAGTGGTGCCGGGATTTAAAAATCCTCTATCTTCAAAATAATCTCATTGGAAAAATTGGTGAGTCTTCAGGACTTTGTTCTTATGGTTTCTTTAACATTTTGAATGGGAGAATGTTGGCAAATGCAGTGTTATTCTTAGAGGAAGAAAAAGAATTACATGGAGGAATAGACACAGCCATCTCTCAGTAGCTGTGTATGGAACACTTCCCTGAACCTTTTCGTGCTTGTTCCATCTCCTTGCCCTGGGCATCTCCATCAAGGAATTGGGAGGACCAGTTGATGGCTGGGAGCACATTAGTTGATGTAGTCATTTAAAACCTGATTTTTAAAAAGTTTAAAAGAGAGGGGGATATAATCCAGGCATTTGTCATGGTTTTACAGCATCACTCTGTGAACCTGAAAGGATTATGGGAGACCTGAGTAAATCCTTGTCAGATCCCAGCCTGTGGTAACTAGGTCTGCCGTACGTATTGAGAATGTACATGTGCAAGGCATTGTGCTCAGTATTGGATATCGAGGGGGCTCCACAATTACACCCCTGCTTACTGCTCCAGTTTGGAATGAAATGAGAGGTAAAAACAGGAGTCAGGAGGATGGAGATCCAAAAATCAGCATTATAACTGATAAAAACTCTTCGGAGAATGTGGCTTAGACTTGCAGCCAAGTGGGATTCCTAATATGCCCCCAGAATTAAGCCTACCCACCACCCACTTACATGCAGAACTGGACAATGCAGGCTTCCCCTACCCACGCAGGCCCCCTGCTCTATGGAGGGAGCGGGTCGAGACTGTGTGCCCTCTGCCAGCGGGGAGATCCCAGACCCAGGAGAGAGGGTGGGATTGGACATGCCCAGTTCCTTCTCCCAGTTCACCCATCAGGTAAGTGGGTCCTCCCCATCCAATTGCCACCCCCTCCCCCGGGAAGAATGAGTTAAGGGGACAGAGAGAAGAGAGGCCTGTGGAGACACTCTAACAGGGGATCCTGCCACATGGAAACAGGAAGAGTGACCCCCAACCCTCAGAAAAGCTACAGTGTAGTTTAGTGGTAAGAGCAGGTGCAGGCCCTAATGTCAGGTGGACCCAGGTTTGAACGCTGCCTCTGCAAAAAACTAAGTCAGTCAACTTAGTCCCTCTGTGTCTTAGTCTTGCCATCTGTAAAATGGGAACAACATCTAACACACAGACATGGTATTAGAGCTACATGGAACGACGTGCTTAGCTTTATGCCCGCTCATGAGAAAATAGCTGCTTTGCTATTAATATCGTCACTTACCCAGGGGCCCCAGGCCAGCCCCACGGAGGTAGAAGCAGAGGGGAGAACCACACAGAGTTGGTGGAAAAGGGATGGAGTCAGGGGTGATGAGGCAGAGTGAGTGCCAGCCCCTGTGGGTTCTGACACTAGAGCCCAGAGGTTGGATCGTAAGATTATACTTTAACTCTCCACGGTCACAGGCGGTGGTTCTCAGCAGGGCCACTTGGCAATGTCTGGAGACATATCTGGTTGTTGCTGTGTGTGTGTGTGTGTAAGGGGTCAGCTACTGGCAGTTAGTGTGCAGAGGCCAGAGACATGCTAACCGTCCCAGGACCTCTCCCCCGCCCCCACAAGAAGGAATTACCTGGCCCCAGATGACAGTATTGCTGAGGCTGAGAAACTCTGCTGATGTAGTTGCCTCCAGCTTAGCGGGTAATTGAAAATTGGCTCTAGGGATACAAAAGTCTAGAATTTGCATCATTTTTGAAGGTTTATTAAAATTCTTTCTATTCCTTCAGATAATTATTTTTGGCATCTTGTACTTTACCAGAAATTAGAAACTCTGGCGCATTGTTCAATTAAAAAGGCTGTTATAGAAAACCACTAGCTTTTATGCACGAGAGCATTAAAGAGTTGTCCTAATTGTGCAGCTCTAAAAGATTGCCCAAAATTTTCATCTCCGCAGCTGGGTCCATCACAATTACTAATTAGTAGCATAGTATTTCAGTCCTTTTCAGAGCTGTGAGAAAGCTTAAATTTTTGCTTCCAAAGTATTCTTAAATTAAACACGCTTTTAAATCCTAATAATGGGATCTTTTCAGTGCTACTCCACCCATAGGCATTTAGGCACTTTTTTAGCAAGTAAAACTGTTTCTCTAGGATTCAGACTCGCTCTTGGGCCATGGAGGTAGAAGTTTGCAAAACACCTGCCTTTCCTGAAGCTCTGTTCCTCACTGGGAGAGCCAGGTGGGCTGTGGGGCCAGGCTTTGCTTAGTGGGGCTCCAGGTGTCAGCTGAGGACTGTCCGGGGTCTGTGAAAGTGGGGCTCGGGCCTCACCCCAGACTTACTGGCTCAGAGCCTCTGGGGGTGGGCTCCCGGAATCTGCATTGGTAACAGCTTCCCCATGAGCCCCAAGCTGAACGCCTCAGAGCGGCTTGAACTGGGGGATGGGTTTGGTCCAGTACAAGTTTGTAGGTCTGGTTATAGAGGTTGGTGAGAACTCCTCCCAGGCTGGTTTGGCCGAGAACGCAGACTCCCTTCCTGCTGCCCAAGAAGCTCTGCATACTTTTACTTATAGAGCTTTGTTTTTTCCTGACCAGTTTGACCCATTGTTCTCGATTTAATTTAATTTAATTTAGGAAATCCTTACAAAACAAATCTTAACTTTTTTTCTACCAGATGACTCTTTTCGCATTTACAGCGTTATACATAAAACGAAAGTGGAGAAGTGGGCTGGCAATTTTAACAATGATAGCTTTATGTATTTTTGTTCAGGATAGGTACTAGACACTGTATTATAATCTTGGGCACATAGAGCTCTACAAGTCTGTGACTGTCAAATGCTCAGATATTGCCTAGAGGAACTCTTGTAAACATCAGTATTACTTAGAATAATATAATTACTGAGAGAAACTTTAGTAATTTATTCCAAAATCTTCATTTAAAAAATGAGTAAACTGAGGCTCGGAGAGGTAAACTGTTATTCTCAGGAATTCTATGGAAACAAATACATGATATTTTATAAATTTCAGGTGAAATATTAGTAGTGATAAGGGTGACGGTTCTAAATCATCATGTTTGACCGTCATAATATCCCTGAAAAATGGTCCAGAGGAAGCGTTATTTAAGTGAGCCTGCCCCAAATGCACATTTCTTAGCAGGGTTTTCTACATTCATGTCATCTTAAAAAGGACTCTTCTTTTAAAGTGTAGTGTAATGCTTTAGTGCCAAGCTCTGGAGTCAGATTTCCTGGCTGTACCACTTAACCTTGAACAAGTGGATTTATTCTCTGCACCTTGGTATTCTCATTTGCATAAGGGAGACGACAATAGTTTTAACTTCATAGGATTGTTATGAAGATTAAATGAGATAATACGCAAAATGCTTAGAAAATTGTATGGCGTGTAATAAGCACTCAGTAATGTAAGCTATGGTATTATTAACTGTTTTTAAAGGGCCCCACCCTTCAGTGATTCCTTGACTTATTTATGCTTTTGCCTTGCCTATATGGGCTTTCATATTTATTAAAAACAATAATCCTGTATCAGGATGATTTTGGCTTCACGTAAAGGAAAACAGAACTCAAGATGGCTTAGCAGGGCTTCCCTGGTGGTGCAGTGGTTGAGAATCTGCCTGCTAATGCAGGGGACACGGGTTCGAGCCCTGGTCTGGGAAGATCCCACATGCCGCGGAGCAACTAAGCCCATAAGCCACAACTACTGAGCCTGCGCGTCTGGAGCCTGTGCTCCGCAACAAGAGAGGCCGCGATAGTGAGAGGCCCGCGCATCGCAATGAAGAGTGGCCCCCGCTTGCCGCAACTAGAGAAAGCCCTCGTGCAGAAACGAAGACCCAACACAGCCAAAAATAAATAAATTAAAAAAAAAAAAAAAAGATGGCTTAGCAGTGAGGAACTCTAGCATCTAACCCAACTATAAGTCTAGAGATAGGCCAGTCTCCAGGGTTGGTTGATTCCTTCTCTCTGCTCCGCCGGTCACAGTGGGCTTCATCCTACAGCTGGTTCCCTCAGGTTTGCGAGATGACTATGAGTACCAGTAAAGATAGTATTTCCTTCCTTTTTAACATCCAGCAGGAAAAAGAGACAGGAAATCCGCAAGCATGAAATACAGATCATTCTCATCTGATTGGGAGTACTTGGTGTGCATGCCCTCTCCTGCATCACACCAGGAGACTGCCACGGGCTGGTTGACTTAAGCCTGGGCTCCTGAGCTGTCACTAGCCAGGGACATGGGATTGCCAAGTGCTGGGCCAGCTTGGTTAAGCCTAACCCCCTGGAGGTGGAGCTGGGTAGAGACATGAGCAGAAATGGGTTGGTTCCATTAGGAAGGACAGAGGGAGAAATGGATGCTGCGTGGGCAACCAACAATGTCTGAAGTACAGGTACAGATCTGAAAAAGCAACATGGTTTTGACAACCATAATGATCCTTAGATTCTCGTTACCATTTTCATAATAGATTACATAAAAATGTCTTTTATCTTGAAGGTTAATTAATTCCATTCTTTGTATATTTCAGAAAATGTTAGCAAACTCAAGAAACTTGAATATTTGAATTTAGCTTTAAACAACATTGAAAAAATTGAAAATTTGGAAGGTAAGAATTTTCTTCTTATAATTTATTGTTAATTAAAATTGGACTTCAACGGTATTGCTTAAACAATAGGTAGACTTTTCAAATTAACATTTTACATAAGTCTTATGTTTGTCAATTCTTGTTGTAAAAAGTCAAATGATAACAAGATAGACAAATTCAAAAATGTAAGTCTACTTCACCCCTTCGTAACCCAGTTTCCTTCCCAGAGGCAGTGGTATTAACGCTTTGGTGTATAGAAGGTAGTTTTGTTACATTTTGCTTTGTATCAGTGGGATCATACTATGAATATTGTTTTCAAAATGAATTTCTTCCATACAATTACCTTGTTCTTCTGACATCCAGGAAGGATGGGGAAGGCTGTCTAATGGAATGATTGTAGACTGAGTTATCCAACTGTTGTTCTGCAGATGGACAATTGGGTGGTTTCTACATTTTGCTATAATAAGCATGGCTGCAATGAGCCTCCTAATACGTTTCACTCTGTGTACATGTGTAAATATTTTTCTAGGATAGATACTTAGAAATGGAATTCCTGGGTTTAAATACGCATATTTTGGAAAATATTGCCAATTTGTTCTCCAAAAGGGTTGTATTGATATACACCTGTACCTATGGTCCACGTGAATACCCATTTTCCCCCAACTTCACTAGTGCTTTTTATAAGCAATCGTTTTCTAAAGATTAGAAGACATTGTTCTCTAGTAATTTTTAAAATTTGTACCTCACTTATTATTATTGATCTTCCATATAACCTTTCAGATGTTTATTGAATATTTATATTTTTTCTTATGTGAATAACTACTTCATATCTTTTGGCCATTTTTCTACTGATTTTTCTTTATGTGCTCTTATGCATTCCAGATATTAATACCTTGTTATATATGTTATAAATCTTTTCTCTTGAGTGTACTACTTTTATTTCAGTCATGATGCTGGTATTGTTCAGAAGTCTTACTTCTGAAATGAATATACTCCAATTTATCAGTCTTTTTCTTTATGGATTCTTTATGGTTTCTGGATACAAATATAGTCCATATAAGTTCTAATTTTAATAATTTTATTCTTTACATTTAGTCTCTCTAATGTGCTTCAAATTTAACATGTAAATGTTTCTGAATGGAAATATTTGGACAATTTAGTATTTTGAAAATTGAAATATAATTTACGTATTTTAAATTTACATACACGATTTTAAAATACACGATTCACAGGTTTTTAGTATATTTGCAAGGTTGTGCATCCATCATCACTATTTAATTCCAGAACATTTTCGTCACCTCAAAAGAAACCCCCATATCCATTAGCATTCATTCCCCGTTCACCTCCTACCCTAGCCCCTAACAACCCCTAATCTACTTTCTGTCTCCATAGATTTTCCCATTCTGAACATGTAATATAGATGGAATCAAACAGTACATGGTCTTCTGTTCTGACTTCTTAGTCTAATGTGTTCAGGGTTCATCCATGTTGTAGGATGTGTCAGTACTTAAACCTTTTTAGGGCTGAATAATATTCCATCGTATGGATACACCTCATTTTGTTTATTCATTCATTAGTTGATGGGTATCTGAGTTGCGTCCACTTTTTGGTTATTATGAATAAAGCTGCTATGAACATTAATGTACAAGTTTTTGCATAAACATCTGTTTTCAGTTAATTTAGTGTACCTAGGGATGGAATTGCTGGGTCATATGATAACTGTACGTTTCACTGTTTTCAGGAACTGCCAAACTGTTTTCCAAAGCAGCTGCACCATTTTACATTCCCACCAGCAGTTTATGAGGGCTCCCGTTTCTCCACATCCTTGCCAACACTTGTCATTTTCAGTTTTCATTTATTTATTTATTTATTTATTTATTTTTATAGTAGCCATTCTGTAGTGAGTGTGAAGTGGTATATCATTGTGGTCCTGATTTGCATTCACCTAATGACTAATAAGTTTGGGCATTTTTTTATGTGCTTATTGGCCATTTGTATATCTTCTTTGGAGAAATCTTCTTTATTCAAAATCTTTGCCCATTTTCTAACTAGGTTATTTGTTGTTTGACTGCTGAACTGTAAGACTTATTTCTTTATTTTGAACGCTAGAATCCGATCAGATAAATGATTTGTAGATGTATTCTCCCATTTTGTGGGTTTTCTTGTCAACTTCCTTGTTGGCGTTCTTTAGAGCACAATTGTTCTTTTTTCTTAAATAGCTTTATTGAGGTATAATTGATGTACAAAAACCTGCACATATTGAATATATATAATTTGTTGAGTTTGGACGTATGCACACACGTGTGAAACCATCACCACGATTAAGGTAAAAGGCATATCCATCACCTGTTTTCTCCGATCTCCCCTAGAACTTCTTTTAAGTGGTTGTACTAGATTGATCTTCCATGTCTCTTGACCTGTATTCCTTATTTAAACCTCTTTGTCTTGTTATTCTGGGAGGTTTCCTGTTTTACTTTTCAGGCTTCTATTTTGTGCTGTTATTTTTTTTCGAAATATCTAATAATACTTGGTGTCTGTTGATAACCACAAAGAATTTGGTTGATTAGGTGGCTGTGTGGGCTTATTCTGCAGTTGTGGGGTGGTGTTTCCACATCCAGCCTCTGGCCTGGCTGGCAGGGCCACTGTGGGCTCTGTGTGGGTGGGTAGGGGCTTGGGGCAGAGGCAGGCAAGCTCCTCTCCCCACCCCACTCCCATCTTCCAAGAGCTAAAATTAGGAGGACATTATGTAAGTCCTGTTGGATTTTAGCCTATTTGTCTCCTAGTGTAGACATCGGTATTTCAGGGGCCATCAAGGTCATATATCAATAAAGACATAAATATTCATCATACATTTTTAATGTTCATCCTCAAAACCTGAAATGTCATCACTGTCAAAGCCCCCAAACCATCATCAGTGCTGGAACTGAGACGGTTCTTTCCATCATTGGCATTTTTCTGCATTAGAAATGGAACCTTTGCTCTTTCCCAGCTACCCCTCTCCAGCCCTGTTACCATATCCACATGTGAACAAATGAAATAACAAAATTTGCGCTAGCACTTCCCTGGTGGCACAGTGGTTAAGAATCCGCCCGCCAATGCAGGGGACACGGGTTCGAGCCCTGGTCCGGGAAGATCCCACGTGCCGCGGAGCAACTAAGCCCGTGCGCCACAACTACTGAGCCTGCGCTCTAGAGCCCGCGAGCCACAACTGCTGAGCCCACATGCCACAACTACTGAAGCCCACGCGCCTAGAGCCCGTGCTCGGCAACAAGAGAAGGCACTGCAAAGAGAAGCCTGCGCACCGCAGGGAAGACCCAACGCAGCCAAAAATAAATAAATTAAAAAAAAAAACCTTAAAAAAATGCTCTATATCTATGTTTTGTAGTAGTGAAATGTCTATCTATAATGTCAGAGAAATAATTAAAACTCTCATTCTCAGTTGGCTTGTTATTTTCATTAAGAAAGTAGTATCTGAAAGGATGTGGAGAGTTCTGTTTTTGCGGTCTGTGTCGGCCACCAACCACTAGAGGGCAGTATTGTCACTATTGTCTTTTTGAGCTTTGAGAACTTGGTCCACAGTGGACACTTCTCCCTTTTGGTCCTCTGCCTTCCAGCTCTAATACGGATGCACCGGGCTCAGGGTCGTTTGAGGATATGTTTGGGGAGATGGGCAGTAGGGAGGGATGGGTGTCTTATCTTTTGGCAAATATGCACTTGTTGTTTAATTTTAAATGTTTGAGGAAGAGAGGAGGAGGTTGGATATATATATATACTCAACTCACCTACTTGAGTAAATCTCAGTATAATTTTAAACATAAGTCGGATTTTTCTTTGTTTGTTTTGCTGCATGGCAAAACATAACTGTATCCTTTTTTTTCTTTTTTCCTTGTTGTGGATTCACCAAGATAGAATAAATAAAGTGCCTGTTTTTTTCCATCCCGCCCCTCCTCTCCCACCCTTAAAACCTGGAAGGAGAGATGGGGTTTCTATTAGTGTCAGCTCTCCCTCTTGGGAGATCAGCATGTTGGTTTCAGTGACCTTTAGACCCCTGTGGACCACTGAGCTGGATCTTCACAGAACAGGGGCTGGAGGGTGGGACTCAGTTGAAGGAGGGAGGTTTTCTCAAGCCTGTCTAGTTCAGCAAGAATTGTTCTTTCAAATGGCAGATGTGGTTTAATTTCTTATGTGTAGGCCTAGTAGAAGAAAACTTAAGATTCATCTCTTTGAAAAATGTAATGAACATTTGGAGGGTTCTGCATCTACAAGATTACAGCAAAATCCAAAAATTATATGAATTTTTGAGCTTGTTGGAGTCTTTCAAATGTCAGTCTTTTCTCATATGGAAGAAAAACATAATTAAAATACCTCTCAGAGTCTCCCAAAGTCAACTTAAGAAATACCAGGTAACCTGTATCTTAAGTCAGACTACCCCAAATATATCTTTACACTTCATAAAATCCATCTAACATCTTTTTTTTTGCCAATGTAAAACAGACATACAGGCACAGAGATATAAACTTAATTATATTTATATGTCTAGTTTCATATTCATTCTTCATATACTGGCTGAGTTCACATCACTATGATTTAATGACTGAATTATCAAATATATTGATGTGCTTTAAATAACTCCTTATTGTTTGGTGCTTGAAGTGTTTTTAATTATGTTTGCTCTTGTGAATAGAACTGTTCTGAACAGCTTTGTACAAATTACCTGTTTCCAGTTGAGGTATTTGATTGGGACCTTTTCCTCCCCAATGAAATTCTGGATCAAGAGAAAAAAAAAAAAAGCCAGTTAAGAGCCTATTTTGTGTATTGACAAATTGAATGCTGAAAAATATATATATATATTTTTAATCTCATAACCTTTCCAACATACTTAAAATTTTTTTTTGAAGATACGAAGTTACTGAATTTCCTTCACCTATGTAGCTGGGTTTGGAATATTATAAAAGTATTTATTTGTTCTTGTGCATTTTGGTTATTCGTCTTTTTAATAATTCATATTTTACCATAGTAACGCAGTAGACAGTTTCAAAAGTCAAAGCGATATCTATACTCGTGTTGAAAAACAGACCTGTTGTCAACGCCCCCAGACCCCCTAAGCCCTGCTCCCTAGAGGCGACCGCTATCCACTCCCCTTCATTCTTCTGCTGCATGTTTCCAAGTAACCTGCTTATACCAGGCGTCCTCTACTCTTTCTCATTTTAGGCATCGTCTATTGACCTCCTACGTGGCAGGTGCAGATTTTGTTCTCACTCGCTGCCCCCGAGGTTCTTTATCCCTGTCTATCCGCCTTGCTTATGTTTTCGTATCACATAACGGGATATCGTAACGAGACATGGGATATCGGCCCATCTATGGTGACTGGTGTTTTGAATGAACACTTTGTTGGGCGGAGTGGTCACGCGCACGTGCCTACTGACCCACATCTAACCTCTGGCCTTTCTTGCTCCCCCTTTCTCCTCCCACCAGAGGATGGCTAGTCTGGCTCTCTCCATCCATGTAGGAATTGCAGGCCTCAGCCCACCCACCCCTCACACAAGTATGACTACAACAGCTTGTGCTTAGAGACCCAACATTGTGTCCCACAGAGCTTTAGCTTGAGAGTTTTGTGGTGATGGTCATGGTCATGGTCATGATGATACGTTAGTAATAAACAGCTGACATCGGCAAAGAGAACTTCTAGTGGACAGGTTCAGAGACGCTTTTCAGCTGGGCACACCTGGGATTCGGTTCCCGTCCCCACTTTGTAGCTTTGTTGAACTTTGTTCATTTCTTAGCTTATTTGCCTTACAGTTGCAGTTATCTATTGCAGCGAAAAAAAAACCACCCCAGGACTTAGTGCTCTGAAACAGCTTTCTTTCGCCACCCAGTTTTGTGGGTGAGGAATTCAGCAAGAGTTTGGCTGGGACGTTCCTCTCTGACCCAGGGCATTAGGCTTCTTTACTGCCTTCTCAGCCAGCTTGAGCTCTGACACCCCCCCTGCGCGGCCCGTCCATGGCTCAAGCTCCTTGCCCTGCTTGATCTCCATGCCCAGCCCTAGGTTGTCCCCTCCGTGGATGCCTTGTTCCCCTGGCGTACGCTCCCAATGCCCACGCTAGCCCTCGTTAGGATACCCTCCTCGCCCTCCTCAAGCTCTGACACCTTGCTTCTGGTGCTCCTCCCCTGTGGACCCCTCTTCACTCTACTTGGTCTCTGATGCCTCTTGCTGGGTGTCGTGTGAGGACACCCTCTCTACCTTCCCTGGGCTCTGATTCCTCGAGTCAGGCTGCCCTTCCTTGTTGATACCATCCTGTCTGCACTGACACCCCATGGTTGGCTGTCTTTGGCGTGGATGCTCTTTTCATCCTGCCCAGGTTCCTACCCACCATCCCGCTCTGCAGGGATGCCTTCCTCACTGGGCTTGGGCTCCTGCACTCGTGCCAGACCACCTGCACCCGGGATGACCCTCACTGCTGGGGCTGCGGCTTCCAGCACAGCGCAGCTCTCTGCACACCGTCCTCACCCTGTTTGGGCTCCACCACTCCGCTCTGGACCAACGTAGCTATCGCTCGCCTCTCTACTCCTTCTTTACTCTGCCTCCCCTGATGGCTTTAGGAATTAGTTGTTCTGAAAGGAAGGGAAGAGAAGGAAAGGGAAGGGAAAGGAAAGAGCGGAGAAGAGGAGGAGCCACCTTGACAGACCTTTTCTTCCTCTCTCCCTTCCTTGTGTCCATCTTTCTTTCCTTCCTTCCTTCCTATGTTCTCAAAATAGGGAGACGAGTTAGGAGATACACCATACTGCCTGCAAAGGGTGACAAGAACCTGAACTGGAATATTGGTAGTAGGATTATAGTGGACAAGAAGTACGTAAAAAGAATTCAGGACTTAAGATCTGCGTGGCTTGATGACTGGTGATGTGAAGGGGCTAAGAGGATAGTTGAGGTTAACTTCCTAGTTAACCCTGATTGACTCTTGGTGTCGAATCACATCTGATACCAAAATGGTGAAGACATCGGTAGAGTTTAGACATAAAGAAGGCAGAAAAGCTGTCTTGAGGAGTAGAGAGTGAGAGTAGGAGTAGAGAGTGAGAGTGAGTGAGGAGTAGAGAGTGAGAGTAGGAGTAGAGAGTGAGAGTGAGTGAGGAGTAGAGAGTGGAGACTTCAGTTTGGACATGTGGAATGTGATATGTCTTGCAGGCATGTAGAAACAGGAGTGTGATATTGAGTTGGATGGTCAGACATGGGGTTATTGTTTGGGAGTCATCAGAATCTGGGGTTAGTGAAACCAGTGAACATGACTACTGTCATCAAGACCATAAGGAGAGGGAATATTGGGTCAAGGATGGAAATCTCCATCACCACTGATGGAGTGGAAAAGTCTGTAAAAGAGATCAAGAGGAATAGACTACATTATAAAGGAGAACAAGGAAAGAGTAGCATCACTGTTTCAAGACAGTTGAGAGATTTAAGAGACAATCCATGGTCGATTGTGCCACATGCAGCAGACTCTTCTAGTGACATAGTGCATTGAAGAGGCTCCGTTAGATTTGTCAACATGATGCAGTCACGCCAGATAGTGGCCAAATCTAAATGTGAACAGCCCAGAGCTTATGGATACGGGCAGGAAGATGATTTCCTTTGGCTGGAGGGACTAAGGGGTTGAAAGTAAGGGGAGACACAGATAGAAAAGTGAGTCAAGACTAAGCCTTTTTGAGGTTTCTGAAAAACCACTTCTTGGTAAGCAGTGCAATTAATCAACAGACTTAAAATATTGGAACTGTTATTTCTATGATGTGTTATTGTACACATTTTACTGCCTGTGAGATTTTTCTGGCTTTGTTTTCTTTTCATTTCTCTCAGCAGGATGTGAAGGGCTGACAAAGCTTGACCTGATGGTAAATTTCATTGGAGAGCTGAGCAGCGTGAAAACCCTTCAACACAACATCCACCTGAAGGAGCTCTTCCTCATGGGAAACCCCTGCGCTGACTTTGACGGCTACAGACAGTTCGTGGTGGCCACTCTTCAACAACTAAAGGTATGCTTTTTTTTCAGTGATACAAAATTCTCAGAAAAATGAAAACAAGCAACTACAATGATTCCTGATTTATTCACAGCATTTTCAGAGAATGTGTTGTTTTAGAGGATGGAATATTCCAGAAAATCAAAACCAAGTCTTTGGCTCACTGATCCTTTGAAGTTGTTTTAATATTATAGCTTTAATAAACCTTTGAAAAATAAATTGCATGCTCTTCTCCTTTCTCATTCAGAACACACACAGTTTAATTGAACTCTCTTGGTGAGTTCAAGTCATTGTTACAAAGAGCGTTCCTTATTACTAGTAGCAAACCAAAAGTTTAGGGCTTTTGAGGTGGCTACAGCTATATACCTTTGTATTTCATAGTCTTAAACTACTGTGCTTTTTAAAGTATTATTTCTCACTATTGCTTTCTATTAACTCATTCGCTATGTTAGTAATTCTCAAACTCTGGTATGCTTTGGAGTACTTAGATGGGGTTCGCTGGGCCCCTCCCCCAGAGTTTCTGATTCAGTAGGTCTGATGGGCACCCAAGAATTTGTATTTCTAACAGGCTTTCAGGTGCTGCTGATGCTACCGTCCAGGGACCTCATTTGAGAGCCACTGCTCTGTGTGTTAATTTCTTATGCCAAATCTCCCCATATTCGATACTTTTGGTACTGGGAAACAACATATGGTTTCTAGAGAAATCATACACCTGAGAATATTTAAGTAGTAATATTAATGTCCATGTAATTCCAAGAGTTCCTGACCTGCATGTGTTGGTTTGAAACCTTGGGGGCTTCCCAGGTGAAATCTGAAACTGGCCCCCATGCACGGAGGGCAAGGAGAGACCAAAGAAAGAGGCAGGACTCCAGATGGGTAGGTGGCAGGTTTAATAAACAAGGAAACCTACTTACCAAGCTTGTTCCGGGCAACAGGACGAGTAGATCTCTGTGCCTGCCCGCCATAATCTTACAAGTTTATAGAGAGGCCTTAACTGGGTTCAGTCACATACACCGTCCAGAGGGTCTCAACAAAGCCTTACTGTCTCAAGGCTGCACCCTTGGAACAGCTCCTAGTGTGGGAGCAGCGGGCAGAAGGTACATTCCAAGGACAGGGGAGGGGCTGAGCAGCCTGTGACTGCCCAGGTCCAGCTCGCAGGCCATCCAGCGGTCACGTCCTCTTGGTGTCCCTCCAGCAGCAGGGACAGCATTTTGCTTCTGCAGAGAGAATGTGTGGAGGCCCTGGCTTTCTAGCAGTCCTTTTCCTCTATCCTCAGAGGACATTTGTTTTTAGGCTGCTGTGTTCTGTGTAGTCAAAATTGCTGGATTGTTAGAACACATTTCTTCTAATGTAAAATTTCTTTGATTAAGAGAATGAGTGCTTCAGGTAATTGAATCTAGAATATATATGTAGAATGAGTGATGAAGTAGATCAAACATAACCCAGGCTGATCATCATTGTACAATGACTTCCTAAAAAAATGAACTGATGAGAGCCAGAATTTCAGAGAAAATGGGTGCTGTGAACCATCTCCCTGGAAGGGTGCAGAGATTGTCATCACAGCTGGGCCCCCTGTCAACTCTGCAGTGCTTGGGCTAGGGGTGTGTGAGAGCCATCAGACAGGTGCCCGAAGCACGGGCCAGGGTTGTTCCAGGTGCTTTGGACACAGCATCTCTGATACTCCCGGACTCTCGCAGGGAGATGATTAGGTGCATTCTGAGATGAGGGAGCCAGGCCTTGGAGAGCTGATGCTCCTTGTTTAAGGTGACACACCTGGCAAGTGACCCTGGTGGGATTTGAACCTAATAGCCCACCATTCACACCATAACCACACTCACTGCTTCTGTCTGGGTTAATGTACAGGCTTCAGGTCCAGTCTTTCCTTTCAGAAAGACTGTTCTGAATAAGCTGTTACAACAGGCAACAGCCTCCCTTTGAAATATAGTATTCATAAATGTGTTTACTAGTATTTAAAAACAGCTTGATAAATTTTAGAGTCTTAGTTACCATTCCATTGAAAGTTTGTGATCTACTTGAAAGGAGTTGCATTAACGGGTGTATTATTTTCCTAGGGCTGACATAACTAAGTTCTGCAAACGGGGTGGCTTGAACATCAGGAATTTATCTCATTGTTCTGGACACTAGAAGTTCTAGATCAAGGTGTGGGTTGGTTGCTTCTGAGTCTGTGAGGCAGCATCTGTTCCATGCCTTTCTCCCAGCTTCTGGTGGGTACTGGCAAGCTTTGACTTTCCTTGGCTTGTGGAAGCGTCACTCCCATCTTTTTTTAAGGACACCAGTCATTTGAATTAGGGGCCCACCCTACTGCAGAATAATCTCATCTTAACTGATTACATCTGCAGGGACCCTATTTCCAAATAAGGTCACATTCTGAGGTACTGGGGGTTAGGACTTCAACATAACTTTTTTTGGGGGGAAACACAATTTAACTCATAACAACAGAGTAGTTATTTAGACAGACACGCACAAGAGGTGTGAGGAGATTCAGCCCTTTTCAAGTATCCTCTTCCTAGTGTCTGAGCCACTCCAGGTGGTAAGTAGGCACTGTAGCCTAGTGGGAAAAGTTTTGTAGCAGACAAACGAGGATAGGACTCATGTCTCTGCTACCCGTGAGTTGCATGCCTCATTTTTCTCATTTATAATGGATTAATAATTCCTACTTTAAAGAAGTTCTCTGAGGCCCTCAATAAATCTTAGTTTCTCTCTCTCTTCTTTGCTGAAGCACACGCGCAATTATTATCAAGAGACGTAGACACTCTGCCTCTGTGTTGCAAGAACTCTAAGTGAATAAAGATCAAGGAATACTGCAATGCACAGCCTAAAACTTAATCTCTCAGTTCATCAGGACTTCTGAATTCAGCTGTGATTTTGGACTGAAGAAAACTTAGGCCAATTTTGAAAACTACCTAACAAAAGTCTTCAAAAACCTGAGATCCAATAAGAAGGCCCCGAGAACAGGTGCTGGCATACATGTGACACCATCTCAAATTTGTCATCAGTTCCCAGTATGAGGTCTTCTGCTTCCTGCCTGTATTGGTGACAAGGGGTTTATTGGTCATAATCTTTTAGAAACAGTAGGTCTAAATTATATCAATGTTTATTTAACCCAAGTATAAGGAAATATATATATATTATATATAATAATATATATGTATATATATATAAAGTTAATACTTAAATCCTTACATCCCAGATACAGGTAAGAGAATATATCACCTTCTTCACAATGTTCATCAAAATTCCAGTGAAAGAAATTATATTTATCCAGAATTTTCCAAATTGTTTAGATCTTTTTTTTTTTTTTTTGGCCGCTCTGTGCAGCATGTGGGATCTTAGTTCCTTGACCAGGGATCGAACCTGCGCCCCCTGCAGTGGAAGTTCAGAGTCTTAACCACAGTCCCAGAATTGCTTAGATCTTAACCCTAGCTTAAAGTAGGTTAATTACCAAAAAAAAAAAAAAAAAAAAGCTAAGTACTTAGACCACAATTACTTATCACCTTAAATAATAGGTTTTATTGAATTGGATTTTATCATTATGGCCTCACCTTTCACTGAAGGATGTTAGAAGAGACAGCTTTGTGAAGACTGTTATGTATGGACATGTTGCTACAGAAACAATGCGTGACATCTCTCAAGATCTCCACTAAGAAACTCTACTTTAGAAATGTGTTTTAGAACTAAGTATTAGAGAGAAGCTAGAAACGAGTATATTTTCTCAGTAAAGAAAGCAAAAATCGCTTCATCGATGATGTTTTTCTGTGTTGCTTTGGCTGCCAGCAAGCTCAGAGCCAATTCTGCCGCCCATCTACAGCGGCCATATGAGTTCTTATGACCAAAACCTACTTTAAATTATGTCTTTTCCAAATAGCGACATTATAATTTTGATTTTTAATTAACTGCTCCTGATAATTTTTATTTTTTTATTATTTTTTAATTTATTTATTTTATTATTTTATTTTATTTATTTTTTTGGCTGCGTTGGGTCTTTGTTGCTGCACGCAGGCTTTTCTCTAGCTGCGGCGAGTGGAGGCTACTCTTCGTTGCGGTGTGCAGGCTTCTCATTGCAGTGGCTTCTCTTGTTGCGGGGCACGGGCTCTAGGTGCATGGGCTTCAGTAGTTGTGGCGCGTGGGCTTCAGTAGTTGTGGCTCGTGGGCTCTAGAGCGCAGGCTCAGTAGTTGTGGCACACGGGCTTAGTTGCTCTGCGGCATGTGGGATCTTCCCAGACCAGGGCTTGAACCCGTGTCCCCTGCATTGGCAGGTGGATTCTTAACCACTGCACCACCAGGGAAGCCCATAACTGCTCCTGATAATTTTTTAAAATTCATATTTAACTCCATCTTTGTGTGTTTTGTATTTGTTTGTGTTAGTTTCCTTTTGCTGTGGTAATGAATGACCACAAACTCAGTGGTTTAAAACAACACAAATATAAACTCTTTGTTTTGGAGGTCAGAATCTAAGATTGTGGTGTTGGCAAGACTCTGTTCCTTTTGTAGGCTTCAGAAGAAATTTTGTTTCCCTGCATTTCTCAGCTTCTAGAGGGTGCCTGCATTTTTGAGTCTCTGCCCCTTCCTCCATCTTTAAGGCCAGCCGTGTAGCATCTGCAGACCTCTCCCTAACTCTGACCCTGACACATCTGCTGCCTTCTTTCCTTTATAAAGACCCCTGTGATTACATCCGGCCCACCCAGATAATCCAGGATAATCTCCCCATTTTAACATCCTTAACTTAATCGCACCTGCAAAGTCATTTTTACCATGGAAGGTAACACTCACAGGGATTAGAAAGTGGACATTCTTGGGGGACCATTATTCTGCCTACCACACTTTTCTAAATACCTCACCTCTCTTTGTAGAAAAAGCCTCAGTAAATAAGTAGGCATCTCTAAATTGGTAGCTTTGAACCTTCAGATTTTGGGTTGGTGTTTTTAATATTTCAATTTGGAACAACCCCTATAGAGGTACCAGGTGAAAACAGTGACCATCAGAATTAATAATACACTCTGCATGTCTTGTCAAGGGTAGAACACGGGCTCACTTGCAATAGAGCTCAATTTTGTGTGATGTACAAGGCCCTTTTTGGCAGAGAGCATTTGGGACTTGACTTGAGGCACTGAAATTCTTTACATAGTGAGCAGTTATAAAATTACTATATTTTGGGAGCTTGTTATTAATAATCGGTTTCAGCAGGAGACCTACTTATTATTATTACCAGTAAAGATACTTTGTAAACTGTGTTAATTGTATGAAGTAAACATTGATTTAGATCAAAGTTTCTGACGTTTCCCATTAATTACTTTGCTTTTAATTCCATATCACTAAGGTGCATAATTTATTATTTCTCATCTTGCAAGCAAAGTCCACTTGGGGCTGATTCCAGTTGCGACTTTTGAATAAATGCACTGTGTTGGCTGTTTTTTATTCCAGTGGTTGGATGGTAAAGAAATTGAGCGTTCAGAAAGGATTCAGGCATTACAGGACTTTCCAGTAGTTGAACAACAAATCAGAGAGCAGGAGAAAGCTTACTGCCTCAAACGAGCCAAGGACAAGGAAGAGACTCAGAGGAAACTGCAGGAGGAGGAAAACGAAGGCGAGAAGGAGGGAAGGCACACAGGCTTTGATGGACGTTGGTACACAGACATCGGTGCTGCTCTGTATGTAACTTTTTTTTTTTTCTTTTTAAAAATTGTCAGTGTCCTCCTGTTTTATTTACCTCTTACTTGTACAGTCTGAGTAAAAACAACAAGGCAAAACCAAAAAGCAGAAATAAAAACCTTTCATTTCCTATTGTGAAGGGCTGTATGTTACCACAATGCAGGAAAGAACATTGAATAACCACTAAATACTACTCTGCATGTCACTTAATAGAGTGTACTTTCTAGTTAACTTGTGTTAAAAGCAAAACTTTTGTTAAAAAGTTCTCTTCCCAATGTGTTCACAGTTTCACTTATATTCCAGACAACTGATTTGAAGAATAAATTATGATGTGAATTTTGGGTGAAGACGATGTATGATCATCCCATTGTTTGTGACAATTCTGTGAGGCTTTCCTCCCTTAAAGCCTTTTCAAACTAGCAACTTTAATTTGCATCTAAAATTATCTTCAGACAAATCTCTCTAAAAGATGCACAGGAAGGATAAATTAACAGGTGTACTTTGATTTATAAAGTAGGAATATTTTAGAAAAGTTAAATGCAAATCACATTATTATAAATTGAGTAATTTTGATTATATCATAAGATGTTCTGTTTTGTGAATTATGTAATGAATACATTTTTAATGCGATTAATAAGCCCCTAATTGGTCATTTTTACAAGCATGAATTTTTCATGCTTGCTTATTTTAAGGGAATTGCACCTATAGTCAGTTGATTTGATTCCATACAACGAAAGCTTTAAATATTTTGTAACAGAATCTCTTAAGCTTGAGAAAATAATAATTATAAAATATTTCAGATGTACATAAATGTTAAAAAAAATAAATAGGCAGCTTAATAATAAATGTCAATAGTTTGCATGTTTGCTTTGGATCTTATTTTATTTTATTTCATTTCATTTCACTTCACTGCACTTCATTATTATTTTTTTTCAGGCATGCCACACAGCACGCAAAATCTTAGTTCCCTGACCAGGTTTCAGAGCTACACCCCCTGCAGCAGAAGCGCAAAGTCTTAACCACTGGACTGCCAGGGATGTCCCTGGATCTTTTATTTTTAAATGAGAAATAAAATATCAATAGAGGAGAAGCTCCTTAAGTATTTCTCCCCCATCCCACTCCTCCTTTCATCCTCCATGGTGTCCACCATCCTAAAGTTAGTCTGTGTTTGGTATAATGTTGATCCCATCCATATTGTAATGTATTTACTACATAAGTATGCCTCCTTAAACAAGAGTAGTTTCATGTTGTTGTTTTTTTCAGCATGAATATCTTTCTACAGCTTTGCTTTTCATTCAGTATTATGTTTTTGAGACTTATGCATATGAAGACACGTAGAACTAGTTCATTCATTCTAACTGTGGAATAAAATTCCATCGAATGAATAAATCACAGTTTATCCCAGAGGTGATATTCAAAATATTTAGCAGCAGTTCTTTATTCCTGACCAATCAGAATATGCACCAGCTCCAACAATCTGTGGTTTCCCCTTTCTTGTTTTTTTCAGACAATGGTGCACACATCTCCTTGTGCAAGTATGGAAGTTTCTGTAGCGTATTCAGCAATTGCTACATATTAATTATAAACATCTTTTCGACTTTATATGCATTGCCCAATTGTTTTTTAAAGTGTACTAATTTTAACTCATATATCAGCAGTATAGGAGAGTTCCTAATCTTTGCCAGTAGTAGATAATGTGATCTCTTGAAACATTGGCTAATCAAGTTGGTTGTTAAATAGCATCTAATGTTTAATTTGAATTTCTAGAATTACGAGTGAGTTTCTGTATCTTAAATGTCTTCTTATATGTTTATTGGCTATTCAGATTTCTTCTATTCAAGACCTCTGCCTATTTTAAATAAGTTGTACTCTTTTTTCTTATTAATTTATAGTTCTTTTATATTCTAGATGCAAATTCTTTAGTCCTTATGAGCTTTGCAAGTATATTCTCTCTGTCGGTGACTTGTGTTTAATTTTGATAAGTGCTTGTTTTACAGAATTTAGAAGTATTAATGTAGTTAAACTTATGTTTATACTTTCTGATCTTGTTTATGAAATTTTTCAATACCCCAGTGTCATATCTGTCTATCTGGAATAACTTGACAACAGTGTGAGGTAGGGTGCTAATCACTTCCCACACAGGTTTGTTTGTTTGTGCCCCATTGATTAAAGTGCTATTCTTCTCCCCTATTATATACCCTCTTCTCGTGATTCATGGGCCCATTTCTGGGCTCTCTGGACTCCTCCATGGGAGTACCTCCACATGGTTTCAATTTCTATAAATCTTGATCTTTGATAGGAGATATTTTTGTGTTTCAAAATTATCTTGGCTCTTCTTTACTCTTTTTTACTCTTCTGTGAGAATTTTAGAATCTGCCATTCAAATTCCCCCCAGATCCCTAGTGTAATTTTGATTGAAATTGCATTTAGTTTACACATTAATAAGGGGAAAGTTGACATCTTCAGGACATTGATTCTTTCCTTGCTGAACTTTGTAATAGCTCTATTTATTTAGACCTTCTTCTGAGTCCTTCAATAAGTTTTTATAATTTTTCTCTATAAAGGTTTTATACCATTTCTTATTAGATTTATTTCTAAGTATCTTGTAGAATGGGATTTTAAAAATAGGCTTTTAATTGGGTCTTTCTGATGTATATAGAGACAAATGGTTTCTGTGTACTGATACTGTATTATGCAATCTTGCTGAACTTTTTAAAAAGATGCAACAGTTAGTCTGTAGATTATCCTGTGTTTTCTATGTAGAAAAACCCATTTTTTTAATAAACAGCAACTTAAAATTTTTTTCCAATCCTTCTACCTCTGCTTTTTATTTTTTATGGTGCCTGCTGAGCCTCCAGTACGGGGTAGAATAATAGCAGTAAGAATGGGTATCTGTTATCTTGTTCCTGACTTTGAAAAGAATGTTTCCAATTCCTCATCATTAAGTATAATGATTCCTGTGAGGCTTTGGTAGAATTAAGTTAGTTTTCTTTTATTCCAAGTTGATGAACAGCTTTTATCATCATGGATACTGGATTTTTATTGAATGCTTTTTCTGCATCTATTGAGAAAATCATGTTTTTCTGTTGTTGTGTTGAATTAACATTAATAGATTTTTCAATATTAAACCATCCTTGAATTTCTAGAACAAACTCACTTTGTCCATATTTTTTTTTTCAATTTCTTATTGAAGTATAGCTGATTTACAATGTTGTGTTAGTTTTAGGTGTACAGCCAAGTGATTCAGTTATATATATATTCTTTTTCAGATTCTTTTCCATTATAGCTTATTACAAGATGTTGAATATAGTTCCCTGTGCTACATAGTAGATCCTTGTTGTTTATCTATTTTATATATAGTAGTGTATATCTGTCTCACAAACTCTTAATTTATCCTTCCCCCCACCTTTCCCCTTTGGTAACCATAAGTTTGTTTTCTATGTCTGTGAGTTTGTTTCTGTTTGCCAAACAAAATTTTTTTAATGAGAATGAAACCAGTTATTTCAGTGACCGTTAGCTAAAATATTGTAGAATATTACAGACTCCCTTAATAGATTGTTTTTTTTTTCCAGTACCGTAAAGAACCATAACTATGTGGCAAAGCATTTATTTTCAGTAATTTGCTCTATTTTGCTTATTGAACTGTCTAGTTGCATTTTATAATATGTAAGGTATCTAAGCAGATTTTACTGTGTTCCGTTTATACTACTTAAATTTCATATTCTGGTAATTTTTGTCCCTTCTTTCAAAAAACATCTTATTTGAAGGTCAACGAAATGAGCATTTTGTGTCATCTCATTTCAGTTAACAACAATAACAAAATCTAACATTTAATGAGAACTTACTATTTGCCATACTTGGAACTAAAGGCTTCCTGTAGATTTTTTCATTTAATGTCATTTTGTAACAGAGCATGTTCTAGGGAGAGGTGAGGGGAGAGAGCCTATCCTAATTGTGTACTGTTTGAATGATGTCCTTTTCTCTCTGCTAGAATAGAGTCTCCTGTAAGTAGTGTTGCTGTCTGTCTTGACTAGGGCTGTCTCTCTGGTGCCTGGCACACAGAAAGACACTCAATAAATATTACTTGAATCCATGTTGAATGAATGTTGAATATCATATAATACTTATTTGATGCCATATAGAGACATCATGTAATTCTCTGACAGTCCGCAAAACATGAATAAAAAAGAGGGCAGAGCACCGTTGCCATATAAAGCTACAAAATCCAAAGTTATCCATGAAAAATGGAGTAGTTAGAGGCCGTACCATGGGCAATCTCATATATCCCACTGGAGAATTTTAGAGGTAGAGAATCATTAAAGAGCCTGGAAATAATATGATTAAATTTTTTAGAAAGATTCCTCTGGGAGCAGGGTGGAGGATGGAATTGAAGGGTGTAAGACTGGAGGTGGGGTGATTGCTAAGGCCCAGTGGTCCCTGAGTTTGTTTGATCATCAGAACCTCCTGCAAAATATTGTAAAGCAAGGGTCCTGGACCCCACTTCAAATCAACTGGAGAGACTCTGGTGGGAGCCCAGGAATCTGTACTGTGTACAAAGCTCCCCAGGTGACTCACATCAGCCAGGTCTATGAACCCTTGAACCTGATTACTGCAATATTCCTGGTGATAGATGAGGTGGGCCTGCCCCAATGCTGTGGCACTAATTTCCTCCAACTTGGCTCAGATAGGCTCTCTTTCAGACACATTTTGTCATTCAAAGGTAAGAAGATAACACACACACAAAACATAGATATTTAAGGGGCAGCATTCAGGATGAAACTCAGACATCCATTATTATTCGTTTTAACGTGCCCTGTGTTCTTTTCTAGCCCATCTTCTGAAGAGAGCAAAGACGACGTCCAGGCACCAGAAATACAAGAAGGGGAATGTAAGAAAAAGAAATTAGACAACGGTGAAGACGACCTGGAATTCTGGAATAAGCCCTCTTTGTATACTCCTGAATCTAGATTGGAAACTCTGAGACATATGGAAAAACAACGGAAAGACCAAGAAAAATTAAGGTATTCCATTTTATCCTATCATTGAGATTGACGGAGTATATTTTCATGATTGTACCTTGTTTCACCCATTATCTGTGTTAAATCTGTGTTAGCTATCACACACAGACTTTGCTTTTTCTAATTTCAGCCTTTTGTTGAAGTGTCATCTACTAACCCTTCTTTAGAATGTCATGAATCGTGGCATTTTATTTAGGTAGGGCTTTGTTTCTATGTCCTTAGCTTTTTAACAACTTCAAATGTGTCAAATAAGAGCATGGCCTGGTTTACAGATACTAGTTATCCAAGTCATTCTTGAGTTCAGTGTGCTATAGTCTACACGATCTAATGGGTTCCTGAGCTATTTTCCTCTTCTGAATGCCCTCTAATTGTCCTGTGTCATGGAGAATAATGTAGTTCATGGAAACATGAACTTATTAATTGGACCTGAGAACCCAGTTTAAGATCCAGAAAAATGTGAATAAATTTACATTATAAAATAAAGTTAAATGCCGTACAATCTGTATTAAAAGAACAGCAGAAATCCAAGACAAAGAATTGCCTGCAGTTCTGTCATTTAAACGGATTTGTCCATCTGATCTTCTAGAGCTTGTCCATATATGCCTTTTTAAAGTTTTTATGTATTTTCAGTAAGTGTTTAAATAAACAGAATTTATGTTCCACATTTTCGTTCTTGTTATTCCATGAATCTTTCCTCTTTGCTCCATGTATTTCCCTCTTATCGCTACCCCTTCATGGTAACAAGAGTTAGCAGGCTTGGGTCCATCCTACCAGAACTTCCTCCACCTGCTACAATCATATAAATGATTTCTGCAAACGTAGGATTGAGGGTCTTTTCTTAAAAACAAAAGTGGACTTATATTTTATGTATTTGTTCTCACTAAATCATCATCAACACTTTTCTATAACTTTCTAGATGAGTAGGTAAAGAGTGAACACATTTTTCAATAGCTGCAAAATATTTCATAGCATGAATGTACCACAGTCAATCCAATCATTCCTCCATTGATGGACATTCTTGATGGTTCCAAGGTTTTGCCACTGCAGATGATGCTGTGATAGACATCCTTTTATGTAGATCCTATGTACTGGTATTTTTATTTCTATAAAATAGATTCTATTTGGCATTTTAAAAACTGTAATTTTCACTAAAGTAGAAGATGTATACACAAATGGAGAATTAACAGTTAGCTGAGTAAATCATGCATAAAATAGACTCATTTAAATATTCATGGCTATTTCATGAAAAGGAGTTTTCTCCCCCATTCGAATTATCTGGCAAATTGTCTTGGTCACATTTTTGCTTTACAGATATAGATATAATCACACAGAAATTTGGCTCGATTGTCAGTTCCCAGCAATGGACTTCATCACAGTGAATTGCTGATGTATTCACAAATACCTGATTAATTTTTCTTAAACTGTTTCACACATTAATTGCTTTCATATTATCTTTGTTTATTTTTTTCTCTCTCCCGCCCCATGTTCCCACCTACCCCTAATATTAAGTGAAAAAAAGAAGAAAGTGAAACCACCCAGGGTGCTGATCTCTGAGAATGGAAGAGCCCTGAATGTAAATGAGCCCAAGTAAGTGAGGCCGAGTGGAGACTTGAAGAAGTAGAATGTGTGGTGTTGGTCATACGATGGTTTCAATGATACGTTTGCTCTGCAGAGAATATATCTGACCACTCTTAACAAACTTGATGAGCCTAATAAGAATGTCATTTTGTGTGTATTTGAAAGCAGAACATCATTATGCTTTCAAGTGTGTAATGTTATATTTCGTTTTCTTGGCATCCAAAACATGACCTTGACATATGGAAATCTTAGTTATTTCTGTGTCTCCTGAAACTTTGAACCATGTACAGTTTTATGCCTGAAAATTCCAAGTGCATCATTGTTGTGTTTCTTAATTTTTAAAACTGCCATGAGCAAGCTGGCTGAGGATACTGATAAATCTCCTATACACCTACTTTATAGCCTGGAACACATCTGCAAAGCATTTGAGAGCTAAGGAAAGAAATTGATATAAATACCTCAGTGGAGTTGATGAGAGAGGAAAAATATTCCAACTGGAAATCCTCACGTATAGTAGTATCTAGCTGTTTTAACATTTAAAACTAGAAAGCAGGCAGAAAAGGCCTTTTGTAGTCAAAATACAGATCAAAACGCCTACGAACTCAAGCTTGCTGGCTTCGTTACTCAAAACCTGTTTACTTTGATCATTTCGTTTGCTGTGCTGTTACCACAATAGAAGAGGCGCTGTCCTGAATCACTCCTAGGCGTCATTCACGCCACCTTCACAGCAGTCTTGTGTGATAGGCAGTATTTCTTCTTCACAGGTCAAAAACTTGAACTGAGGGGTGAATGACTTGCCCAAGGCCACGTAGGTAATAGGTGGTGTGTCTGACTTGCCCCTGCTAGCCCATTTCTAGTGGTTTCCATGATCAAGTTCATAATCTCACCCCCACCTCACCCCAACACACACACACACACACACACACACACACACACACACACCCCTTCTTTATCCAGAAGTCATGAATGCAGCACAACACATGATGCTAATCCCTGGGGATACAGAAGTGAATATGACAGATTTCTGCCTTCAAGGAACTTAAAAATCTAGTCGGGAGACTGTCTCTCTTCAGGCTACAGCAGGGCTGGAGGGAGACCCTCTGGGCTCTGCGTGCCCCTAGTGAGACCACAGAAGCTTCTGCAGTCCCATCGTTTCTATATTCCATGTTCACATCATTTCTATATTCAGTCACATCTTTTCAAATCTCAGCTATCTACTTAACCTAACAGATTTGCCCAGATTGATCATACTTACCTTCTCGAAACAGGTTCTTCCCTTTGCTTCTGATTCTTTGACCCTACTACCATTTCATCTTCTTCTGCTTTGCTGGAACCTTTCCGTCTTGTCTCCTAAGTGCTCTGGGGCAAACTCCTCAACTATCTTCTCTTTCCACATTCACTCTTTCGAGATCTCACCAAATCCCATGATTTCAACACTATCCCTCCATTACTTACAACCAGACCCAACCTCTTCCCTGAGCTCAAGACTTGTATATGCAGCTAGCTATGTGCTCTCCTATGTGGATATAAACTATGTGTCGTAGGCTTACCATGGCTAAAGCAGACATCCTCACTTCCATCCCCACAACCACTTACCGTCAGGTCCTGCTCGTCCCTCAGTGTCCTCCAGCTCAGGAGTGAGCGCCCACTGGGTATCAAGACCGAAACCTCGGATTCATCCTCAGTTCTTCTCTCCCTCGTGTTATCAGTGAGCTCTTCCTTCAGAATTACCAGAATCCCGCCCCTTCTCATTCACTCCATTGCCACCACCTTAGAGGAAGTCAGCCTCCTCTGGCCTGGACAGTTGCAATAGCCTGTTAAGTGGCAAACACCCCCTCTCTTAAGGAAAATTCCTGGAAAGCACCAAACCACATTTTCCTTGCAGAATTAAATCACATGATCTCATCTAGCTGCCAGAGAGGCTGGGGAATGTGGTCTTTACCCTGCAGAGCCGTACCGTATTCCTCACTAAAATCAGGGACCCTGTTACTATCGATAAAGGGGGAGCAGACAGTGGGCAATATCAGTGTCTGCCATAGAAAACCTCCCTGAAATTACCTTTCAAGAGATATATGAAGGGAGAGTTTAAGTTGGTGGCTGGAAAATGGGGGAATAAGCAATCAAGGCAGAGGGGAAAGCACATAGAAAAGCCCCAGAGATGAGATCAAGAATACATGGGTCATTTGAGCACATGAAGAGGTCCCGCCCGGCAGGAGTGTTGAAAGCAGTGAGAGTGACCGCCACAAGCAGACATCCCGCTGGCAGCCAAACCTAGGGCTAGTGTTACATTTCTCCAAACAATTTAGCCTACATTCTTTAATATTGTTGGGGTATTGCACTTTGCAGAATAATACGATAAGTGAAATATTCAAAATAAAATTGACCAAGTAATTCTGAACAGTACATCGACAGTATGGAAGTTATACCTAGGACTCAATCTCAGGGTACAGGTGAAAGACTTAGAGATTTGAAATCCTGCCTCCAAGGCTCACATGGCCTCTTTCCCAGCTACGTCAGCCTCTCTGAGCCTGTTTCTTCTTCTATAAAATGGAAGTGATAGATCATGGGCAGCATCTCAGCATTTCCGGGGGCTAGGGAAAGGTCACCAATGAAAGGAGAAGAAAAAAGACAAGACTGCTTAAAACTTAAGGAATGGAATGCTGGATAAGGGCAAGCAAACGCAACATGTAATTCCCCATCAATAATTCCGTGTTTTAGTTTGCTTCTAGCAAACCCGAATGAAATGGGAAAGAAAACTTTAACCACCAGGTGTCTCTGTCTCTGCACCGCTGCTAATTTTTTTTTTTTTTTTATGTAGTTCAGGATTCTCATATTGAAACAATGTAAACAGGAATAATTTATGAATATGCTGTAGGTTTCTGTTGAAATTTTTAAACTAACAGATTTTATTGACCAGCTACCAAAATAAGTTTGTCGTTGAAGATTATGACATAGTTTTTATCAAATTTTCTTTTGATACTGGGATGGGGTTATCTATAAAGTATCGCTAAATACATCCTCTTTTTTTCCCCTCCAAATGGATTATTCCTTAGGCTTGACTTCTCTTTGAGAGATGATGAAAAGCGTAACCAGATTGTCCTGGACCTGGCTGTGTATAGGTAAAGACATTTTATTATGCGTTCATTTCATGGCATTTCTTGCTATTTTCATTCTCAGTCACAGCCCTTGCGTTCTTAAACATAAACAGCTGCCTCTTTATCACCGGCTGCCACCTCTTCCCAGACCACGTCCTACATCCTGACTGGTTTCACCCCCGCACTCCCTGCTTGCTTACTCCTCATAACCGCATCCTGACAGCTGCTCTCCCCCAACCCACAACTGTCCACAGCTGTGACATTCACACCATCAGCCTGTGTCACCTTCCACGCTTCCTTGTTGAAGTCATTTAAAGACACCCAGGCCATCTGCCTCCCTCCTTGAAGATTCCAGGTCCTGGCTCACTTCCTGTATCCAGCTGATGATTTCAGGATCCACGTTCAGGACCCTTCTGCTTCTCCAGCCCTTTCAGACCCACTGATGCCCCAGTACTTTTGTCCTTGTACCTCCCTCTGCCTGTATCACTCTCACCCTAGGTGTCCTCGTGCCCTTCAGGCCTCCGTTCAGATGTCACTTTATTATAGAGGCCTCTCTGCCTCACCATCCAGTATAGATCAGTACCACCCCTGCCTCAGCACGTCCTTCCACCTCTCCCTGCTTTTTTATTTCTACCTGGCAAACTCTCAATTTACCTGTATTTTGAAAAATGTGTAGTTGAGGCAGAAACTTTGTTTTGTTTGTTCCTACCTCTTTATGTCTCTAACGCTTAAAACAGTGTCTGACACCCGTTAGGAGCTCAATAAGTACAGGAGTAAATGGATGAATGAATGAATGATTACTGATGATGGAATCAATGAACATTTACATTCATGAGTTGTAATAAAGGCATTTCTATTTTTGAGGGATTTTATTACATGCTCTATCTCATTTAATTTCTCAGTAACCCAGTGGCGTGGGAGAGATTGTTATCCTGGAATTACCCAAGGGGGGTGAGTCTTGTGAAAGTAAACATGGTCATTGGAGAAGCCAGAATGTGAACCCTCAGTCTTAGGTCCAACTTTGTTTCTTTAATTGTGATAAAATACACATAACTTAAAATTCACCATTTCAACCCTTTCAATTGTACAACTCAGTGGCCTTCAGTAAATTCACAATGTTGTAACACCATTACCATTATCTACTTCCAGGCAATTTTCTCACACATAAGGAAACCCCATACCCCTTAAGCAGTCACTCTTCATTTCCCCCCTTCCCCTGGCAACCACTCATCTGCTTTCAGTCTCCATAGGTTTGCCCATTCTGGATATTTCATACAAATGGAATCATATCTGGCCTTTGTGTCTGGCTTCTTTCACTTAGTATAAAGTCTTCAGGGTTCATCCATGTTGTAGCGTATTCGTGGCTGACTAATATTCCATTGAATGGAGAGACCACCTTTTTGTTCATCCGTTCACCCATTGACGGGCACTTGGGTTGTGTCCATCTTTGGCCGGTGTGAACGGGGGCCGGCTGTCGGTGCAGCTCTTCTCATCACACTCAGCTGCGTCTCCCACGCCTCCAACAGTCCTTCTGCCCTCTTGCTGCCAGGTCGCCTGCCTTTAAGAAGAGCTGCCTTCCATCCCAGCCCTCCTCCAGCTGACTGCATGTTCTCTGTTCCTCCAACTCCCTGAGCTTCCCTTTCTGCTGTTTTTCAGTTAAACATTCCCTTTTTTGTCCTTTCCATTTTTAGGCCTTATTCCTGGAGTTCAGTGAATGTGTACCTCTTTCTCCCTTTAGCTCGATTAGCTACTTAACATTAATCCTCAAATGAAAACTTTCCTCATTTCCCCATGCATGTACCTTTTCAAGGACTGGTGCTATTTCTCCTGTCTAAGTAGAAAAATCCTTCCCTTCCCATGATTCTGTCCAAACTATTACACTAAAATTCCTTGTTATCTTCATTGGCACATGGATGTATGCATGAAAGTTCATTCATTCATGTATGCTTCCTGCTTCTATTCCTGCAGTAGCTGTAGAATGCCTACTACGTGCCAGGTGCTGGGAGACTGTAACCGGCCTGTTCTAAATACAGTCCCTGCTCTCCTGGGTTTACGGCCCAGTGGGGATGGCAGACAATACATAGGCAGGCATCTAATAGGTAACTACAAAGGGAGAAGAGTGCCGTACAGGAAAAGGACAGAGTTCAGGGATGGAGAACAATGGTGTGTGTAGTCTGGCGGTTGGCGGTGTAGGGGATGGCTGGGGAAAAAGGGAAAGCCAGGGACGTGAGCACTGAAAACTGAAGGGTAAGATGTAGCGAGCTCTACAAAGGACTGGTAGAAGATTATTTTAGGCAGAGGGAAACAGCACATGCAAAACCCTTGTAGGTCGGGGCAGAGGAACTTTAGGTGGCCCTAAGCACAAAAAAGACTCTGTAATCCATAGTTAAAGTGGTAGATAATAAACATGAAGTTGTAGGAAAACTTGACTCTACTTTTTATTATTTTAATTTTTCATTAATTGTACCAATGCTTTATTACCACTAACTATGTACTAGGCATGGTGCGCGTGTCTTCTTAGCAATCTTAGGGGATAGGCACTATTTGTATCCTCATTTTACAGGTGAGGAGACAGAGGCTTAGAAAGATTAAGGAATGTGGTCCAGGGTAATATAGCAGGAAGGGGAAGGTGGAGTCAGTCCTCACAAGCCTGTGTGGCCAAAACCTGAGCCTGTCACCCCTGTATCGTCCTACCTGCCATAATGTTTGTGATTTTTGAATCATCACTGCATTTTCAAATATTTTAACATGCATAAAAATAATCATTTGGCCAAACTTCTTATTTTAACGAGTGATGTGGAATCTAAACCTTTCCTCTGCTCATGAAGTAAAGGAGAACAATTGCCCCCAATCCTGAGGTCACTGCCATAGAGGGAGAGGGCTGGGCTTGTTGGGCAGGATGTGCATTCGGAGCCAGTCTTCCAGGAGAGGTAGGATGGGGCAGCTGCAGAACAGCTGCAGGGAATCAAGAGCCCTAAGGACACAGGAGCTTAGTGGATTCAGCATTCCTGGCTATTCAAGTCAGCCTTAGGGGTTTAAAATAAAATATTCATGAAAGAGCATGGCAAGCCGTTTTCTGCAACCCTCTGGTGTTTCAGGCCGCAGATATTTTGGGGTAAGGGGCAATCAATGCCAAGTGTACTTGTGGGTCTAAAAATGAAATTGCTGATATATTGAATTTCCGGCGGTCTGGGCATTAATTTAAGATGAATATTCTAAGACCTGTTTAGCATGGAAATTGTAAACTTTCTTCACTTAAAATGGTCCCTTAAGTGGGACTTTGTATTTGCACTTCTTTAAATGGTTTTGAAGATTATAAGACTCGGTTGTTGAATTTTGAAGGTATATGGACACCTCTTTAATCGATGTTGATGTACAGCCAACTTACGTGCGAGTGATGGTCAAAGGCAAGGTAAGTGTAACCCTATAGGCTGTTCCCGTTTCAGAAGCTCAGCCTTGAATCAAACTAGCTTGCCTCAAAACAGATTTAAGTGATTTTAAAATAGAAAAAGAGAAACTCAGTCAGAGTGCTGTTTTTTTAGACACACGATTTTAAACGACGGGAGTGGCATGCAGTGGGAATGGTTGCTGACCATTATGTACCTTGATAAAATTTGTATTTTTAACCTGTGTCTGTTTTGTTAGTACTTTTTCTCAGAGCTGATAAGATAGTCATGTATGGGTAGCCTAGGCTTGAAATTATATTTAAATAATGTACCCATTTAAAATAATATACCCATTTAAATAATATACCCATTTAAAATTGTCAATGATTTCATTCACAGCAACTGTAACTTTATCACTTTTGAAATAGTATTTTTTGCTGATTCTGAGCATTCATATCAGTTCGCTTGAAGACTTTAAAATGGAAACATGTTGATGTTTTATGACAAGAAGTTTTATCTATAAATCCTTTATCAGCCATGTTCCCATAAATGGACCAGTCACGATTTGTGACTAACTGTTCCTCAGACAATTCATTAAAATTGGTAAAATAGTTCATGCATATCAAGCATTGCCCATATTTTACTTTTTTCCTAATAAGCCTAAGCAGATTTTTTAAATAAATGGTGAATCTTAAATTTGTACTGAAAACACCTCTTAAAGTAACCCCCTCGTGTAATATGCACTCACTCTCCACACTTCCTGTTTGCTTTCAGCCATTTCAGCTGGTCCTTCCTGCAGAAGTCAAACCTGACAGCAGCTCTGCTAGAAGAGCTCAGACAACAGGACATCTGGTGGTCTACATGCCCAAGGTAGGTAGCCTTATTTGGATCAAGCTCAAGTCTCAAGTTCCTAGAGGAACGTGGCCTACCAGGGCTCCTGATGACTTGTGATCAAGGTCTTTTTGGCTGAGAGAGCCAGAAAATCTACTTGGACCGGCTCAGGTAGGAGAACAAAGGCCTGTGAGAAGGGAGAGCTGGGACCAGGACGCTGTGACTGTGGTAACTCCTCCTACCTGCAGTTCTAGCCTCCCAGCCTTCCTACCTGGCAGACCAGAGAGTGGAGGAGGGGTGCATAAATCACAGGCGCCGTGAACATGCCCGGCACATGGTAATCAGTACTTGCCTTACCAATAACTTTGAAAGGAGATGTAGTAGGCCTTGGGTCTCTTAAAAAAGTGTGATTGAATTCCAAATATTGAGCTTACTAGATTCGTGACTTTGGGCAAGTTATTAACCTGGTTCTGGGCCTCTTTTTCCTAATATCGCTTTTAAGAAAGATAATACACATAAAATTCATAACATAGTGAGCACGCAATGAATATTGATGCCATCGTTGTCACTCTTTGTATTATTTTTATGATACGGACTAGATAGTATTTTAAACTAAAACTCTTTTTTGCCTTTTATTTGGGAGGAGAGCTGTTGTATATGTATTTTTTTCAGTTTTTTTTAATTGAAGTATAGTTGATTTACAATATTGCGCTAGTTTCAAGTATACAGCAAAGTGATTCGTTTTTTGTTTTTTGGGTTTTTTTTGCAGATTACATTCCAGTATAGGTTATTAAAAGATAACGAATATAATTCTCTGTGTTTTGTAGTAAATCCCTGCTGCTTATCTATTTTATGGATAGTAATTTTTATCTGTTAATCACATCCTCCTAATTTGTCCCTCCCCCTCCCTCTTATGCTTAGTAAGTCAGACAGAGAAAGACAATACTATAAGATATCACTTACATGTAGAATCTAAAAAATAATGCAAGTGAATCTGTATACAGCACGGGAACAGACTCAGACATGGAGAACAAAACTATATGTGTACTTTTGATATGGCTGACTTCTAATGGCTGGTAGGGTTCCCTCCACTGACTGTCAGGCTCTATAACTTTGATCTCAGAGCTGAATGTCTGAGACAGAAGCTGTTTAGAAGCCTGAACAGACTTAACATGGATAGATGACAACCCTGAAAGAACTTAAGGAAATAAAACTTTAAAAATATTCATCTGTCTATATGGAATATTCCGATTCCTCAATACAGGCTCTATGAATGAGTTAGGATGTTTTGTGCTGCAAGCTGCAGAAACCCCAAACAGAATTGGCTTTAACCATAAAGAAGTGTTTCAACTCTTGTAACAAGATATGGAAGGTTGGGAGGGCCCAGTCAGGGGAGGGTCATGCCCTTTCTGATATGTTAGCTCTGTACTCAGACCTGCTTCCTTCTTGACATGAGCACTAGCTGTAACTGGGGTGACTTGCTTTCTTGTTCTTACCTTGCACAAAAATGGAAAGACAGAGAATCAGAGAAAGACCAAAGAGAGGACCTCTCCCATCACCATGGAATAAAAGCTCCTCTGGACTGATCTGGCTAATTTAGCTGAAGAGGCTAAAAATTTTGATGAGCTTAACCCTGGACAATGAAACCAATCTCTGGCCAAAGAGATGGTAGTCCTTTCTTTGTTCCTATTATTTTATGTTTGGTTACTGTTATCTCATCCCATGAGCTACGGGTAGGGTCAGCTTTGCCCCAGTCACTCAGGTTTCAAAGGGGAAGAGTAGATAAACCAGTCAACGTGGGGTTCTCCTTGTGAGAAAGAAAAGGGACCTGGGGGACACAAAGATTATAAACTTGATTAACCAATAAGGTTTCTATAATGGTTTAATAATCCTTCATGTTCCCAAAGCCAGTTTTGTAACAGATTATGAGTAATCAGTTATGTATTTTTACTCTGAGGCAGTAAGACAGCAAATACAATTTGTTGTCAAGGAATAAAACAACAAACACAACTGTAAGAATCGCATTGTCCTTGTTGACTACAACAAATTAAGGAAATGCTTCTATGCCAGTTAGAATATCCTATAGGGAAATCTAAGCGATAACCCAATTACCTCAGTGTTTCAACAGAGACATTTGAATGCCACTGCGATTAGCATTCTTCTTTCTTTCTTTTTTTGAAATTTCCATTCTAACTGAAAAGCCAAAGATTAAGTGGTAACTGCTATTTTCCTAAAAGGAAATCAAGACGTATGATTTGTGTACCTTTTACAGGGTGCCAGGCAGTTGATCAGAAGACCTCTGCTATCTCTGCTTATGAATCTTTTAAATGAATACAACATTCTATTTCTGTTATCCTTTTTGTCTTTATATCTCTTTAAATCTTCATGTTAAATTCACATAAAAAGTATAAAAAATGGCTTATTAAAGCAAAGGCATTTTAGAAGTGTTTGGTTGAAGATGAGATAATTTACCTAGAAAGAATCAGAATGGTTCTTTTTTTTTTCTCAATAAGAAACTATGAGTAACATTTTTTCCTTTGAGGTATATACTTTTTAAGATTTTTAGACTACTGTCTAAAAGTAACATGGATGTGAAGCTATCTCTATCATTATTCCTTTTAATTATTAAATTATTAATTATTAATTTATTTACTTTTATCATTTCTTTTATATACCTCTGTCATTATTCCTCCTAAAAGGTAGCTATTTCTTGCCCTGAATTAGTTGTTCTTCACTCATGAGTTAGGTATTTATAAGGACTGTAAAGCTCAAAGAACAAAAGCTTTTTCTTAAAAATTAAATTTAAAAAGTCATCAAAAGTTAAAAAATAAAATTCTAACTTCACTTATGCTTACTATTAAAAATATGTGTTACTAAAAGTTAACATCTTCATAATTCCTATTGATTGAAACAATTGAAGTACCGAAGTTTCATCCACTGAGCCGTTTTGTGTGTCTAGGCTTCTACCTTACTGTGGAATTGTCCGTGTCTGACTTGTGTTATAACGACTGAGGCATCTTCTTGGACTTTTAAAGCATTTTGTAAAGATCAGGTAGACACTTAGGTATACTTTTGTTTCATTCACAGAACAGTGTGGTCAAAATATTAAGTGATAACTTAGTACTTCAGGAAATATCTAATATAGTCCTTAGTAGTTTATAGTACTTGGATACTCTAAATTAATGAAAAGAAGATCAAATTTGCTGTTTAGTTGTTCCTTCTTTGTGATAGCATTTGTAAAGAATACTTGTGAAAAGCTAATCTATTTGATGATGTCTGTGCTGTGATGATTATATTGTGTTTATCTGGGGAAATTCAGTGATTAACTTTGTATACATTTTTTCAAGGACACAATTTGTAATGGAGTCCACAAAATGCTCAAATATTTCTTATTAGACACTTCATTCAGTATTTTGTCATAGATGTCAAATGGATCTTTTTCCCTTCCCTACCCCTAAATGAAGCCGGATCTATACAGACTGGGTACCGATAAATAGGCAAGTTTCGTTAAGTCTGTTCCCTGTCACAGGGGTCATGGCTAGATATTCTGTTGCTGACCTGCTGGTGGGTTCTCCCAGCTCGGCTCCACATCCCAGGGACTTTCATCTCATGCTAGCTCTACAATACCAGATGCTTTCCAACATCTGCCACCAAGTCTGTAATCTGTGGGTTGATAGAATACACAGATATCACAATCCCTGCCATTCCCTACAGAATTCCTCTCTCCATCTGCCATCTTTATAACGTAACTCGTGGGTACCACATCTCCCAGAAGGCCATCTCCTCCACTATGATTTCAAGGGTTGATGTCTTGGCTAGAAGTGGCAGGTGGGGTAGTGGATGCAAAGGTACTCTGGCTTTCTCAGAAAGTGGCATTAGGGAATAGAAGGTCAACTGCCCAGGTAATAGAGGAGTAGGAAACATTCTGTGTTTCATGAGGCTTTTCTCAATCCTGCTCCACTTGTCAGTGGCATTTCTCTCTAGCTTCCGGCACTGTTGTATTCATTAGTCTTAGCTTTTGGGATCGGTGTAGAGTCTCAGTCTCCAGTGCCTTTTATTACATTAGATATATCCAGTCAAGAAACATGGACCTATGGGTGTCATCTGTCTACCAGAAATTCACTATTCTTCTTTGTTCAGCACAGCAGCCAAATGATCATTTTATAGTGTATGTAAATCAGACCAAGTCTTGTTTTCTAGTCATTCAGAGTTAAAAGCAAAATCCCCTGATAACCTCCACCTGCCATTATCTCTCTGACGTTATCTTCTACCACTTTACCCTCTAATCATTCCAGCCACCTTGGCCTCCTTACTATTTCACAAATATGACAGGCATCCTCCTACCCCAGGGCCTTTGCACATACTGTTCACTCTGCTGGAATGCCCTTCTCCCAGATATCCTCATGATTTGTTCTCTCCCTTCCTTCAGTTTTTCTTTTTTCTTAAGTGTTATTTTACCATGGGGTCTTTCCTGATCCCGCTATTTTAAAAGTTTCCCCTTCCCCATCCCAGTACTCTCTATCCCCTGTTTCTGCTGTATTTTTCTTCATAGAATATATCACCACTGGACAGTCCATGTATTTAATTGTTTATTTCTTTGTCTATCTCCCTCAACAAAAATTTAAGCTTCATGAAAGTAGGGACTTTTGTCTGTTCTTGTTACTACTGTGTCACTGGCACCTAGAACAGAGACTGGCAAAGAGTAGGTATTCAATAAATTTTTGTTGAACAAGTGAATGCATTCAATGCATCTTTAAAATACATTTTAATATTTAGAACACGAATCTCCCCTAATTACTCTCCTCCCTCCTCAACCATTTCCTCATTGTTTTTCCATGTGTATTATTCCAGGTTAACTTTCAAATAATTTTATCAAATTCTGCCTCCAGAAATGCCATTTGAATTTTTATTGCTATTACCCTTTAGAGAGAGTGAAAAGAGATGATTAAAGGAATGGGCTCTGGAGCCAGAGAACCTGGGTTAAATCCTGATACTTCTGCTCACCAGCTGTGTGACCTTGAGCAAATTATTAACCCCTCTGTGCTGTGCCTTAGACTCCTTGTCCATAAAATGATATGAATGATCATTCATACCGCAAAAGGTTGTTTTGAGGACTATATAAATTAATATGTAAAGCACCTAGATGAGCACTTGGGACATAATACACACTGCATTCATGTTACTGTTAATTAATATTATCCATTACTAATAATCAATATTGTCAAGTTAATCAATATGAATTCCTATTAGTAAATATTTTTATTATTGAGATTGCATTGAATTTATAGATTGTTGTGGGAATGAATTGATATATCTACATAATCGAATCTGCACTACAATAATGTATTTTCCATTTATTACTCATATTTTATGTCCCTCAGAAGTTTTGCTTTGCCGTTTTCTCTCTATAGATGCTACATATTTTCTAAAGTTTATTTATAGGTACTGTATGTATGATTTTAGTTCCTATTCTGAGTAGGATTATTCCCCATGGCATTTTCCAAGAGTTTACGCTTGGCCTTCGGTATATTTTCTGAAATGTGTGGTCAGACTAAGTGATATGTCCAAACACAGTCTTATCATCATCAGCCTGGAAGGGTCTGACACATGATCTCACCACAGTCCAACTTAACAAGATTTAACTGAAATGTTGCCTTCATGGAGAACCTTGCATCATCATTCAATTAAACTCCCATCTAGGTTCTCAACTGACAAGTTCCAGGAACACTCCAAGAATATGCTTCATGATTTCCTGTGGGTGTTCTTTCAGAATAATTAACTGAGATTAAAGAAGGTGCCATCTGAACTGAACAGCAAAATATATTTACAACTTCAGTTGGTGAACATCTTGCTTGATTCTGCTATATTGAGCACAGGAGACGAAGGTCACGTATTAAGGTCAATATCACACACCGTGATTCTAAAAAACACAGTCTCAGACTCCCTTTTCCCTTATTATTTGGACACGTGTTTCTCCGTACTTTCTCTCTACTCAAATATGCTTGCAATGTACCCAACATAAGCTCACTTTTATTCTCTGAATGTTAATTTCAAGAGGGTCTATAGTGAGGGCCTCCTGGTCATCTTGCTAGGTTTTCCTGTTCCATTCATACTTCTACTCTTTTAGAACATTATTTCTCATCCTCAGGTCATTCCTAAAACTTCCAGCACTGAAAAAATAGACCCAATTAAAAAAAAAAAAAAAGACTCAAGGAAAACCCACTTATCTTGACTGCTGACATAAACACCAAGTCTGAATAGGTCTTATCATTCTTTAAAAAGAAGAAGAAAAAATTTTTAATTTCAATTTTAAGTGAAAATTTTAATATAAATCTTTTAATTATACCTTTTAATGTTTTTAATTTTTTAATTTAAAATTTTTAATTTAATTTTCAATTTTTTTAAAAAACAGAAGAAGAAAAATGTAAATAGGCCCTACAGAAAAAAGTACTGTATCACAAGAAAAAGATAATATCATTCTGATAATCTAAAAAAGACCTACCTATCTTTGAAAATGATATTTGGGAGAGGACCGTCAAGATGGTGGAGGAGTAAGACATGAAGATCACCTTCCTCCCCACAAATACATCTACATGTGGAACAACTCCTACAGAACACCTACTGAACGCTGGCAGAAGACCTCAGACTTCCCAAAAGGCAAGAAACTCCCCACGTACCTGGGTAGGGCAAAAGAAAAAAGGAAAAACGGAGACAAAAGAATAGGGATGGGACCTGCACCTCTGGGAGGGAGCTGTGAAGGAGGAAAAGTTTCCACACATTAGGAAGCCCCTTCACTGGTGGAGACTGGGGGTGGCAGGGGGGGAAGCTTCAGAGCCACAGAGGAGAGCGCAGCCACAGGGGTGCAGAGGGCAAAGCGGAGAGATTCCCACACAGAGGATCGGTGCCGAGCAGCACTCACCAGCCCGAGAGGCTTGTCTGCTCACCCGCCAGGGCGGGCGGGGCTGGGAGCTGAGGCTCGGGCTTCGGAGGTCAGACCCCAGGGAGAGGACTGGGGTTGGTGGCGTGAACACAGCCTGAAGGGGGCTAGTGCACCACAGCCAGCTGGGAGGGAGTCCGGGAAAAAGTCTGGACCTGCCTAAGAGGCAAGAGACCATTGTTTTGGGGTGCGCGAGGAGAGGGGATTCAGAGCACTGCCTAAACGAGCTCCAGAGACAGACTCGAGCCGCAGCTATCAGCGCGGACCCCAGAGACGGGCATGAGATGCTGAGGCTGCTGCAGCCACCAGGAAGCCTGTGTGTGAGCGCAGGTCACTCTCCACACCGCCCCTCCCGGGAGCCTGTGCAGCCCGCCACTGCCAGGGTCCCGTGATCCAGGGACAACTTCCCCAGGAGAACGCACGGCACACCTCAAGCTGGTGCAACATCACGCTGGCCTCTGCCGCCGCAGGCGCGCCCCGCATCCGTACCTCTCCCTCCCCCTGGCCTGAGTGAGCCAGAGCCCCCGAATCAGCTGCTCCTTTAACCCCATCCTCTCTGGGTGAAAACAGACACCCTCAGGCGACCTACACGCAGAGGCAGGGCCAGATCCAAAGCTGAACCCCGGGAGATGTGCAAACAAAGAAGAGAAAGGGAAGTCTCTCCCAGCAGCCTCAGGAGCAGCGGCTTAAATCTCCACAATCAACTCCATGTACCCTGCATCTGTGCAATACCTGAACAGACAACGAACCATCCCAAAACTGAGGGAGTAGACTTTGGGAGCAACTGTAGACTTGGGGTTTTCTTTCTGCATCTAATTTGTTTCTAGTTTTATGTTTACCTTAGTTTAGTATTTAGAGCTTGTTATCATTGGTAGATTTGTTTATTGATTTGGTCGCTCTCTTCCTTTATTTTAATACATATACATATATATATCTTTCCTTTTTCTCTTTTTGTGAGTGTCTATGTTTATGCTTCTTTGTGTGATTTTGTCTGTATAGGTTTGCTTTTACCATTTGTCCTAGGGTTCTGTCTGTCCGTTTTATTTTTTTAAATAGTTTTTAGCACTTGTCATCATTGGTGGATTTGTTTACTGGTTTGGATGCTCTCTTCTTTTTTGTTTAACTACTTTTTAATTTTTTTATTTAAATAATTATTTTTTAATTTTAATTATTTTATTTTATTTTATTTTATTTTATTTTATTTATTTATTTATTCTTTTCTCCCTTTTCTTCTGAGCCATGTGGCTGACATGATCTTGGTGCTCCATCCAGGTGTCAGGCCCAAGCCTCTGAGGTGGGAGAGCTGAGTTCAGGACATTGGTCCAACAGAGACTTCCCAGCCCCTTGTAATACCAATCAGCGAGAGCTCTCCCAGAGATCTCCATCTCAACACTAAGACCCAGCTCCACTCAATGACCAGCAAGCTCCAGTGCTGGACACCCCATGCCAAACAACTAGCAAGACAGGAACACAGCCCCACCCATTAGCAGAGAGGCTGCCTAAAAAATACTAAGTTCAAAGACACCCCAAAACACACCACCAGATGCAGTCCTTCCCACCAGAAAGACAAGATCCAGCCTCATCCATTAGAACACAGGCACCAGTCCCCTCCACCAGGAAGCCTACACAACCCAGATAAACAACGTAACATTGCACCTAAAGCAATTAGTGAAAGAAGAACAAAAAAACCCCAAAGTTAGCAGAAGGAAAGAAATCATAAAGATCTGATCAGAAATAAATGAAAAAGAAATGAAGGAAACGATAGCAAAGATCAATAAAACTAAAAGGTTGTTCTTTGAGAAGATAAACAAAATTGATAAACCATTAGCCAGACTCATCAAGAAAAAAAGGGAAAAGACTCAAATCAATAGAATTAGAAATGAAAAAGGAGAAGTAACAACTGACACTGCAGAAATACAAAGGATCATGAGAGATTACTACAAGCAACTGTATGCCAATAAAATGGACAACCTGGAAGAAATGGCCAAATTCTTAGAAAAGCACAACCTTCCAAGACTGAACCAGGAAGAAATAGAAAATATAAACAAACCAATCACAAGCACTGAAATTGAAACTGTGATTAAAAATCTTCCAACAAACAAAAGCCCAGGACCAGATGGCTTCACAGGAGAATTCTATCAAACATTTAGGGAAGAGCTAACACCTATCCTTCTCAAACTCTTCCAAAATATAGCAGAGGGAGGAACATTCCCAAACTCATTCTACGAGGCCACCATCACCCTGATACCAAAACCAGACAAAGGTGTCACAAAGAAAGAAAACTACAGACCAGTATCACTGATGAACATAGATGCAAAAATCCTCAAGAAAATACTAGCAAACAGAATGCAACAGCACATTAAAAGGATCATACACCATGATCAAGTGGGGTTTATCCCAGGAATGCAAGGATTCTTCGATATATGCAAATCAATCAATGTGATACACCATATTAACAAATTGAAGGATAAAAACCATATGATCGTCTCAATACATGAGGAAAAAGCTTTTGACAAAATTCAATTCAAAATTCCCATTTATGATAAAAACCCTCCAGAAAGTAGGAACCTCAACATAATAAAGACCATATATGACAAACCCACAGCCAACATCATTCTCAATGGTGAAAAACTGAAACCCTTTCCTCTAAGATCAGGAACAAGACAAGGTTGCCCACTCTCGCCACTATTATTCAACATAGTTTTGGAAGTTTTAGCCACAGCAATCAGAGAAGAAAAAGAAAGAAAAGGAATACAAATTGGAAAAGAAGAAGTAAAACTGTCACTGTTTGCAGATGACATGATACTATACATAGAGAATCCTAAAGATGCCACCGGAAAACTACTAGAGCTAATCAATGAATTTGGTAAAGTAGCAGGATACAAAATTAATGCACAGAAATCTCTTGCATTCCTATACACTAATGATGAAAAATCTGAAAGTGAAATTAAGGAAACACTCCCATTTACCATTGCAACAAAAAAGAATAAAATACCTAGGAATAAACCTACCTAAGGAGACAAAAGACCTGTATGCAGAAAACTATAAGACACTGATGAAAGAATTAAAGATGATACAAACAGATGGAGAGATACACCGTGTTCTTGGATTGGAAGAATCAACATTGTGAAAATGACTATACTCCCCAAAGCAATCTACATATTCAGTGCAATCCCTATCAAACTACCACTGGCATTTTTCACAGAACTAGAACCAAAAATTTCACAATTTGTATGGAAACAGAAAAGACCCCAAATAGCTAAAGCGATCTTGAGAAAGGAAAACGGAGCTGGAGGAATCAGGCTCCTGGACTTCAGATTATACTACAAAGGTACAGTAATCAAGACAATATAGTACTGGCACAAAAACAGAAATATAGGTCAGTGGAACAGGATAGAAAGCCCAGAGATAAACCCACACACATATGATCACCTTATCTTTGATAAAGGAGGCAAGAATATACAATGGAAAAAAGACAGCCTCTTCAATAAGTGGTGCTGGGAAAACTGGACAGCTACTTATAAAAGAATGAAATTAGAACACTCCCTAACACCATACACAAAAATAAACTCAAAATGGATTAAAGACCTAAATGTAAGGCCAAACATTATCAAACTCTTAGAGGAAAACATGGGCAGAACACTCTATGACATAAATCACAGCAAGATCCCTTTGACCCATCTCCTAGAGAAAGGGAAATAAAACCAAAAATAAACAAATGGGACCTAATGAAACTTAAAAGCTTTTGCACAGCAAAGGAAACCATAAACAAGAGGAAAAGACAACTCTTAGAATGGGAGAAAATATTTGCAAATGAAGCAACTGACAAAGGATTGATCTCCAAAATATACAAGCAGCTCATGCAGCTCAATATCAAAAAAACAAACAACCCAATCCAAAAATGGGCAGAAGACCTAAATAGACATTTCTCCAGTGAAGATATACAGATTGCCAACAAACACATGAAAGGATGCTCAACCTCACTAATCATTAGAGAAATGCAAATCAAAACTACAGTGAGGTATCACCTCACAGCAGTCAGAATGGCCATCATCAAAAAATCTAGAAACAATAAATGCTGGAGAGGGTGTGGAGAAAAGGGAACCCTCTGGCACTGTTGGTGGGAATGTAAGTTGATACAGCCACTGTGGAGAACAGTATGAAGGTTCCTTAAAAAACTAAAAATACAACTACCATACGACCCAACAATCCCAGTACTGGGCATATACCCTGAGAAAACCATAACTCAAAAAGAGTCATGTACCACAATGTTCATTACAGCACTATTTACAATAGCCAGGACATGGAAGCAACCTAAGTGTCCACTGACAGATGAATGGATAAAGAAGATGTGGCACATATATACAATGGAATATTACTCAGCCATAAAAAGAAACGAAATTGAGTTATTTGTAGTGAGGTGGATGGACCTAGAGTCTGTCATGCAGAGTGAAGTAAGTCAGAAAGAGAAAAACAAATACCGTATGCTAACACATATATATGGAACCTAAAAAAAAAAAAAGGTTCTGAAGAACCTAGGGGCAGGACAGGAATAAAGACGCAGATGTAGGGAATGGACTTGAGGACATGGGGAGGGGGAACGTTAAGCTGGGATGAAGTGAGAGAGTGGCATGGACATATATATACTAGCAAATGTAAAATAGATAGCTAGTGGGAAGCAGCCGCATAGCACAGGGAGATCAGCTCGGTGTTTTGTGACCACCTAGAGGGGTGGTGTAAGGAGAGTGGGATGGAGACGCAGGAGGGAGGAGATATGGGGATGTATGTATATGTATAGCTGTTTCACTTTGTGATACAGCAGAAACTAACACAACATTGTAAAGCAATAATACTCCAATAAAGATGTTAATAAAAAAATAAAATATAAAAAAATAAAAAGGAAAAAGAAAATGATATTTGGCACGAATCAAAGGGAAATTTTAGAAAACTTGGCAATCCTAAATAGGGTCCAAGAGGACATAGCAAGTATAAAGCATAGAGAATGGAGACAAGTAAGAATGCAACAAAATGAGGGCAAAGGCAATAATTAGAGATAAACAGGTGCTGAATGAGATAAGGAAGAACAAAATGGAAACTAGCACTGAAATAGCAGAATTAAGTCTGCAATGGCGATATCAAATAGAAAGAATGACATGGAAAGTAAAGCAAATGTGGAAAATAGCTTGAAGAGCCTTCCTAAAATGTAGCTAAAGCACAAGAGCTAAAAACTGTGAAAGATATTATAAATATAGAGCACTTAGGTGAAAATCTAATCAAAGAATTAGTTATGGTCACACCAACAAAATCAGAAAAATTTTAGAAGTCATAACTTTTTTGAGCTTAAAAACATAAGAATTAGAATACTCAGATCAAAAGCAATTAACGAGTTCTAAGTAAAATTACCAAAAACAGACCAGTGTCAAAATTCCTCCATTACAAGGATAAATATCCTATAACTTTTCAAAAGGTGCAAAGAGGTGTTACCCACAAAGGAAATATTTAAAATTAAAAATTAAAAATCACCACCACCACCACCAGCAACAAAAAACATCCTCCTGGCCTCAAAATTCTCTCCAATAAAAAATGTCAAAAGAAAATAGGAAAAAAAAAAAAAAAAAAAAATAGAAGCATAGGGACTTCCCTGGTGGTGCAGTGGTTAAACTGCGAGCTCCCAATGCAGGGGGCCTGGGTTCGATCCCTGGTCAGGGAACTAGATCCTACATGCATGCCGCAACTAAGAGTTTGCATGCCACAACTAAGGAGCCCGCCTGCCACAAATAAGACCCGGTGCAACCAAATAAAATAAATAAATAAATAAAATATTAAAAAAAAAAATAGAAGCATGAAAAGATCATCTCCACATACTGTCACCATCACATCTTTCCTTGCTCAGCCTCTGTGGCCGTCCTGATTCTATGAATGAACTATCTGTGATCTAACCGAACTCTCCAGATGTGTGTTGGCTCCTATTTCCCCTTGCCTTTGAAGGACCATTTTTCCCCCTCTGATAATTCTTTCTTCTCTCTACTTCTTCACTGAATTTTCCGCTATACATCTTATATTAGAAAACATGCTGTAATGTCTCCCTTCTTCAAAATAAAAACATTCCCCTCTACTTACTGCTCTGACCTGCTTCACAGTGAAACTCTTAAAGCAGACATCTATAGCTTCTGTTCCAATTCTTTTCTCATAATCTCTAAAAGCAACTCCAATTAGACGTTCACCTCTTCTCCAGGCTCCCCATCATGGAAACATCTCTTTTTGAGGTCTCCGGTTCTCTCTACATTACCAAATCCATCGGTCAGCCCCCATCCTCTTCTTATCTGACCTTTCAGCAGCTTTTTACACCATTAATCAGTCCCTCCATTTTTAAACACGTGTTCACTTGGCATTAGATACACCGCTTTCATCTGATTCTCTTCTTATGTCACATGCTCCTTCTCACTGGATGCCCTCTGCCACTGGATGCTTCTTTGCTGGTTCCTTCTCCTACCCAGGCCTCTGAAAGTTGGCATGTCTAGTCATTCACTTCCAGGACCCCCTTGTCTTCTCTGTGTGTACTCATTCCCTACCTAATCTCATGACTTTAGATAACATCTCTAGAGCTCCATCAGCTGCTAGTTGCCAAATAGGTAATTGGGAACAACAACCTCACTAAAGAAAATTTAGGAAGAGGCATCCTGATAGTGATGAGATAGTGAGCAATTACTGTCCACTGATCCCGAAGGAATGGCTGAGAGGGTAAACCATGCTTTCAGTGACCACACAGGGGTGAGAAGAAAAGAGTCAAAGTCCAGAGGCTAGCATGGGTGGTAAGCCACCCACACTTTGCGATGTGACTCTGAAGGACTTTAGCCCAGGAGGAAGGTGAATGAGGAGCCAGCCAGGCCTCAGAAAGTCTCACAGCCTGTCTATCAAAATGGCTGTCGAAATGGCCCTGATTCTGGGCCTTGAACTTGAGTGAAGGTAATGAGTTCCATCTACGCATGCCTGGCAAAACCCAGGCCTCTAGAATTTAACATCATCCATGGTACCACATGCTAACACATATATATGGAATCTAAAAAAAAAAAAAAGGTTCTGAAGAACCTAGGGGCAGGACAGGAATGAAGACGCAGATGTAGGGAATGGACTTGAGGACATGGGGAGGGGGAAGGGTAAGCTGGGACGAAGTGAGAGAGTGGCATGGACACATATACACTACCAAGTGTAAAATAGATAGCTAGTGGGAAGCGGCCACATAGCACAGGGAGATCAGCTCGGTGCTTTGTGACCCCCTAGAGGGGTGGGATGGGGAGGGTGGGATAGATAGGTAGGTAGGTAGATAGGTAGGTAGGTAGAGAGAGAGAGAGAGGGAGATAGAGAATCTTTTTTCAAATAAGAACCCAGCCCACCGTGAAAATTAAACGAGGTGCTCAGAGAGACTTGAGCGGGATTCCAGTAGAAATCTAGTCGGTATTTTGGAATCTGGTTATACCATGTTCCTACTCTTCCTCCTCGAGGGAAACTTGAGAGTCCCACGGTTGTTGCAGAGACTGAATTGTGAGACGCAGACTCACATTTGAACTGTAAAACACTTCCTAAATTTGCAGCCTCCCAGAAGCAGAAGCCTCCCTAGGGAGATGAGTACAGTGGTTTATTTGGGAAGTGTGGGGGTGCTGGTCATGCAGTAGGGAAGGAAAGGCAGTCAAGACAAAGTGTCAGCAGCCCCAGTGGGAAAGCTCTAGGAGACAGTGCAAAACACGTGCTTCAGAATAACTCTACCTCAGCAGTGTTGGAACTGGGATGGTAGTAACCAACCGCTGAGAATATTTGGTCGATGGCTGTTCCCTGCTGCGGGGTGTGGGGAATGGGCTGATGTGAACTCGCCAATGAATTATTTTATTTCTATTTGGATTGTTGCTTCCTATTTCATGTCCATGAAATCTTTAGCTTCATAGATATTCTCTTTTGTTTTATTCTAGGGGCTTTATCATTTTAGCTTTTTTACCTTTAGGTCTATGATCCATTTCAAATTAATTTTTATATAAGATTGGGAGATATTGGTTAATTAGGAAAATATCAGGTTGTCATCTTATTTCACACCTTATACAAAAATAAATTTCATATGGATTAAAGAATTAAATATCATTTTTTAATATTTTAAAAAAGAAATAAAAGTATGCTGTATACCTGAAACTAATATGATATTATAAATCAACTATACTTCAATAAAAATAAATATATAGGGCTTCCCTGGTGGCGCAGTGGTTGAGAATCTGCCTGCTAATGCAGGGGACACAGGTTCGAGCCCTGGTCTGGGAAGATCCCACATGCCACGGAGCAGCTAAGCCCGTGAGCCACAACTACTGAGCCTGCGCGTCTGGAGCCTGTGCCCCGCAACGGGAGGGGCCGCGATAGTGAAAGGCCCGCGCACCGCGATGAAGAGCGGTCCCCACACCGCGATGAAGAGTGGCCCCCACTTGCCGCAACTAGAGAAAGCCCTCACACGAACCGAAGACCCAGCACAGCCAAAAATAAATAAAAATTAAAAAGTAGCTATAAAAAAAAAATAAATAAATAAATAAATAAATAAATAAATAAGTGGAGATAAAGGTAAATATTTACTTTTATTCTCTGTAGAGATTGGCTAACAATGGCAGAAATCACCAAGGAAAAGCAATAGTTTTGGTTACTTTAAACCAAAGTTGTATGTCAAAAACCACCATTCATAAACATGTATTGTTCATTTATATTTCATCCATTTATTCATTCATTGAACAAATAATTGTTGAGGGCCTGTCATGCACCCAGCACAGAAATTCCTCCTGGGGTCTACATTTTAGTGGCAGGAAAACAGACAGTAAACTAATAAACAAGACAATATACAGTTTTTCAAATGCTGACATGTCCCATTGCCGAGGAAAAACACCACAAAAGACCAAAGAAGATATAATATCAATATTACATATAAATTCATGAAAGTGTTTCAGAAAAATACCAAACCCCAATAGAAAAGAGGTAAATCACAGTTACAAAAGAAGCACAAAAAAGTCTATGGTATTAGAGTTCCCTCAGTCTCATGGCCTCCTTGTTTAAATAATTTAACAATACGTAGATAATGTGTTTACAGGACAAAATTCCAAAGTATTAAGTTTACAAGTAAAGCAAACATCCTTTCCATCCCTCTTCCCCAACTATTTGGTTCCCCTTTCCAGAACCGCTACCAGTTTTCTAGCAAAACAATCAATAAAATTCCATGCCTGTGAAGGTTCAACAGTACTCTCATAAAGTGCTAGAGGAAATAGAGGATGATTTAATCTTTTCGAAAATAAAATTGTCAACATATATCAAGCTTAAAAAGTACTTTATGACTTAATAATTCTAATTTTTTACTCTCTCCTAATAAAATGGATATATGATACCAATTTATGTATACAGGTAGACACCATAGTATAATTATGAGACATTGTAAACCATCTAAATATCTAAAATCAGTCCATTAAATGACTGTGTGTACATTATACAATTATTATCTCTCATCTATAGATCAAAGTATATCATTTTTAGTGATGATGGAGGATGTTTCATCAGTGCAGTGACCATGCTTTTCTGGATCACCATAGCATCATAGCTCCTGGTCCAGTTCCTGGGATGTTATAGGCATCCCATAAATGTGGGCTGTATACATGAATTGCATCCAGAAAGGCTAGAAGCCGTGGGATCAGCTAAAACTGTTTTCAAAACTTGCCTGATCCTAAGAATCACCTGGAGAGAGTTTGTTCGAAACACTAGATTCCCAGGCCACTCTCTGCATAGTCTAATTAGGTGGTGTGGAAATGTGTATTTTAACAAGCACCCCGCAGTTTGAGAACATGGAGTAAATCAGTAAGTGTCTAATGGAAAATCAGGAAACACTTAAGTATTGAAAATTATGTATACAGGAAACTTACGCAGGAATTTATAGGAGGAATTCAGGAAATGTACTGCACAGGTAGCAGAAGATCTGAGATGCCAAAGAAGGGAGAGTAAGACCACCTTGAAATTTGTAACATGACAGGCCACCACCACTCCCAGGACAGAGGGAGGAGGTGATGTTGGCAGAAACCACGCCCTAGGGTCCCCTGGAAGAAGCCAGACCTGCAGCAGACGCCTTGGGCAGCCACAGGGTAGACTCTGCCGCTGCTGGAGGAGTTGCTCACGTGAATAGACCTCATGGGAGAAGCGCCCGAAGTCTCTCTTTCTTGATGCCCCTGCCTCCTCCCAGTGCCTCCCATTGGCCAAGCCCAGCTGGAAGCCAGATGACAGGGGAAGCTGGATAACGAACGAAGCCTGCAGGGTTCCATCTCCCGGTAACCAGCAGAGCAGGGCCAGAAATGGATAGGACGACAAACAGGCTCAGAACCTGTGCTGTGAGTTTGGACACCGTGGCACACCCTCCTTAAACTACTGAAGAGGCCCGGACTGAAGAGGGGAAAAGCCAATTCATACATCTTGAATCTACTTAAGCAGAATCTCCCTTTAATTCTCATGTTAACATTCATGTTCCTCCATGCTGGGGCAGCTGTGGATAATGGATTTTGCTTCATGCAAATGTCCCCTTTGACGAGGATGTATAGGTACTCAGTGATCTTGAATGCAGAGTCCAAAACCTACCTCATGAGAGTCAGTGGGCAGCTAGAGAAATATGCATATATCTGGAGTCTGTAGGTGAATGAAAGCCCCAAAGAACAGCTAAATTAGCCAACAGTTTACGAGTGTTCTTACAATCAGTTTGCTGGCCATTACACACATTTAGAAAGTTTCCTAACAGGATTGTATGTCATTAGTATTTTCAGAGTAGAGTTGGGGTGGGGGGGAACTTGACTATAATAGTTGAAAAAGAAGTAAAATTATATTTTTATCTAGTGAGGAAAGAGACATTTTCAAAAACCGTCACTCCACTGGACTTAGTATTTTTTTGTTAACATCTCGCACTTCGGCTAATGAAAATAGGAAGTGCGTTTAGAATGTTGCTCTTTCAGCTGAGATGAATACCTATGTCACTGAAAAAAAATACTGCAAAAGTCCCCATCACCTCTTGTGCAAAGTCCAAACACCTTAAAGTCTCCCAAGATCTGACCTCTGCCTAGTTCTTCAGCCTTATTTCTAGCTATTATCTGCCTAATATTTGGTGCTTGTTTATGTGGTCATTTACCTTCCAGTCTTTGTTTATGCTTTTTTCTCTCTCTGGAATGTTCTTAATTCCTTATACAATCTTCATCTCATAATCTCCATCTTCTGGCAAATTCCCACTTATTCTTTAAAATTCACATCAAATCTCACATCATTAGTGAGTCTTCTTTGATCACTGCTCCCCAGGCCGCTCAGTCTGACTCCGTCCCTTGGGCTTCTGTAGAGTCTGTGCATATTTCTATCAATTGCACTTTCTTAGTGTATTTTAATTGCTTTTGTGTCTTTATTCCTCATGAGATGATCAGGGATAATTTTTAAATCTATCATTCCATATCTATTGCTCAGTCCTATGCTTGGTGCATAATAGATACTCAGTAAATATTTCTTTGAGAAGATTTAATGAAGGTAATTGTTGAAACTGTGATACAAAATGAAAATCCAAGAGAAAGAGAAATTTACTTCACATTCTCCTGAATACTATTATTTAAGAAACCAGGGGAAATTCACAAGAGAAGGTTAAAAGGTCAATTGTTTACATTTTCTTTTGTAACAAATATCTTCCATTATATTCCATTTTCTTTGTCCATTCACTCTTGTAACTTCCCACTAGCAAGTCTTCATCTGAAATGGAGGGATTGTTTACATATTCTTATTTAACTTCATGTAAATAACTATTAAGCTAAACCGTGGAAAATCACTGTTTTCTAGGTCAAAAATAGTCAGGGGGCTTCCCTGCTGGTCCAGTGGTTAAGAATCCTCCTGCCAATGCAGGGGACACAGGTTCGAGCCCTGGTCCGGGAAGATCCCACATAACACGGAGCAACTAAGCCCGTGCGCCACAGCTACTGAGCCTGTGCTCTAGAGCCCGCGAGCCACAACTACTGAGCCCGCGAGCCACAGCTACTGAGCCCGTGCACCTAGAGCCCGTGCTCCACAACAAGAGAAGCCACCGCAATGAGAAGCCCGCGCACTGCAACTAAGAGTAGCCCCCGCTCGCCGCAACTAGAGAAAGCTCGTGCACAGCAACAAAGACCCAACGCAGCCAAAAATAAAAAAATAAATAATAAAAATAAATTAATTATAAAAAAAAAGTTTTTTTTAAACCTATAAAAAATAGTCAGATGTTGGTAATTTCTATGGTTCAACCTAAATATAAGGATTAGGAGGTAGGTCTCTCTCCCTCACGTCTGTTTACTGTATTTTTACACAGCTCACGTAGGTAGTATTGATTTCTTGGCATTAGTAACTTTTATGGTTGGTAAAGCAGCCACGTACATGTTAAGGTAAATGTAGATGGTCTCAGTGTAGACTGCTACCCCAGGGAGGTAAAGGGACTCCATCCCACGGTGCTATTTAAACCAAGGCTGGAAAACCAGCTGTCACGAAAGCCTTTGAAGGGTCATTTGCTTTCTGAACTAAAGGGGACTCAATTCCTACCTCCATGTTCACTCCCAACTTTCAACTGCATAATCTATGCGTTAAAATAACCTAATATTATTAAAATGTTAATTTGTACCTTTGTGCCTATCCCGCAATTGAATTTTCAAGTAGTTGGTTACATTTCCCTCTATGGATTCAGGAAACCATTTGCTCCACTTTGTCTTATTTATTAAACATATTTTGGCCCTCACACCTTTTCCATTAGTCATCCCTAAACACACTTCGTACAAATGAATAGGAAGTTTGATGTTAATGAGCATCGTTTTCTAGAGGAAGAGTAGCACTAAGCTGCAGGTATAGAGGGAAACCACATGTTACTGTTTCAGTACCTTGGAATTCTGAACTTTGATCCTCTACTTGGGAAGATTAGATCTCTTATCAGAAGAGTTTTTCCTGCTATTCATGTAAATATTGTTGTTAAGATGAATTTTGGTGTCAATATGAATGCTGGTGTTAATACTTTTCTTACTGCTGATTTCTTAATTCCCCCTAACTTTTAAACTTAAAAGAACCTTTGAAACTAAATGAGCTGAAAATATCTTTTAAAAATAAGCAACACATTGAGATTCTGGTACATAGCAAATTCCTGGTGAAGAAAAGTTCCAAATTTGCGATTCTATTTGCATTTCCATAAACACAGAGAATCTTTGTCTGAGCTTATTATGGGACAAATAACAGTGTTAGAGATGGGGTGTTGTAAGACTCTAATTATGCATGTGCTCCCATTCTGATTAGCGCATTTATAGCATCAAGCAATACAAAACTTGTGCTTTTGGCTCAAAAGCTTTTTTTCTTATAGTTGACATTTTCATGAATTTTAAGTAACATTGGTCTCATTTAATGTAATTATTAAAAAATAGAAAAGCTCTCAGATGCCACTGCTCCCCAGGAAGCAGACCCTGAGATGGAGATGCGCTTGCAGAACATTTGCTGGGGAGCAGCCTAGAGATCCACACCTGTGGGAGGGGAGGAAGCAGGACTGGGACAGGGGAGAAGCTGAGCTGCAATGCTGGCCTGACAGAGGCCCCAGCCACTGCCTGCCCAAGCTCTGTGGCTCACGTGGTCCTTTAGATAAGTCGTCCTGAGTTGGGCTAAAGGAGCAGCCTACACCCCACGTTGATCAGAGAGATTGAAACACAGGCTCCGCGTTCTCACGCTCAGTTCCAGATCCCAGGCATGTCAAGGAAGGAGTAGAGAGTTCCAGAACTGAAAAGGCCATGTGGTCAAGGACCTCGGATAAATCAGGGCTAACTGGCATGGATAGATGACCTTCACTCCCGAAGAAGAGTTGGGCAGCCCACGCATAGGTTTGGGGCTCACCCTGGTCATGTTCCCATCTCTCTGGCTTGGTCAGTAGAAATTAAAATTACTTAAAAATGAAATAAAATGAAAACTTTAGGGTCTCGGTTACACTAACAGCATTGCGAGTGCTCTGGGGCCCCGTGTTGGACAGCCCGAAACGTTTCCATCGTTGCAGAAAATTCTCCCGGACAGCACTCCTCCCCGACAGCCTGCCGCCATGCCTCTCGGAGGGAGGTCCTGCTGACCCCACTCACGCCCGAGACACCCCAGGAGGAAGGTGCCAGCTTTCATTACCCCAACGCCTACAACCGCTCTCTGCTCCCTCAACTGCAAGCCATCTCTGTTCAGTCTCCTCAACTCTGTCTTTCCTTGCCCTCATATTTGACATTAACGTGGCTTAATAAACCAGAACTGGCATCGATAGAAACTGAAAAGCATTTCCATTTCTTTATGGATAGGCCAGGAACATGGGGGAAATATTTGTATCCATCACACTAGTTCAATTAGAGAAAAGAAAAAAAAAAACAACAGTTAAGTTTTCACTTTAAAATAGCGTAAACATTCCTACCCTGGCACGTGAACATCCAAAAATGTAACATCATGGGCCAGCAAGAAATGAATGGAAAACAGTAAAATTGGCATGAAATAGACTTTAAAACATAGCAAATACATCATTTTGGAATTAGCTGCCTCCAAAGCAAACCTCGTTTGATGATGATAAAAACATGCTTCACTGAGCGATCCTTTCCATGAGTCACCTCCTCTAATTATCCCGTGAACACTGCATTGGCGGCTTCCATGGCTCGCTCTTCCATGGTTTCCTTCTACATGTTTTTGTTATGCAGAATATACCTTTTAAAAAATGTTTCTGAACAAACTCTTCCAGCCTTGAAACTTCCTGTGTTTGGTACATGCGGCATTTGTTGTTGTTGTTGTTTTCTCTTCTGGAGTCTCAGCAAAAGTCTGGCCATCACACAAACCATTGGTGATGCTTAAAGGTATTTTCCCTAGTCGGGTGTTCAATACATAATCGAAAGGGTGGTGTTTAAGCAGATCTTTCCTTGCTGCATTGCACATAGGCCCTCCCATGAGGTCTGTGGGAAGGGACTGAACTAAATCACACATACACACACAGATTGAATTTTTATAAAGTATGAGGGAAAAATATACAACTGCACTATGTAAAAAAACGGATGCTTGTGCCACCACATAGGAGACGGATTGCCATCAAGGGCAATAAGAGCGCTCACCTCCCCAGATTTGATGCTGTAGTCCCCCAGACAAGGATGCCTTGCCTCGTTTGCTCAGTCACCGTCCATGTATTGAAGCTTACATGCGATAAACAATAGCTTTCTGGGGTTCTGACCAATGGCATCACTACTCTTGCCCTTTGAGGCCATTATGTAAACTAAGGGTTACCTGAACCCGAGCACAGTTGATCCGATAACCAAGGCAGCTACTAAGTGACTAAGGAACTGGGGGGTGGATACACTGGACAAAGGGATGATTCACATCACATTCTGGGCAGGGCGGAGCAGGATGGTGCAGGATTTCATCACGCTGCTCAGAACGGCCCACAGTTTTAAACATATGAATTGTTTATTTCTGGAATTTCCATTTGATATTTTCAGACTGTTGACCATGGGTAACTGAAACCGAGGAAAGAGAAGGCTTAAAGTGCCTCCTTTAATCGAAAAGGTGAAAGTTCCTGACTTAATAAGGAAAGAAAATAAAATCATATGCTGAGGTTACTAAGATCTGCAGTATGAACAAATCTTCTATCCGTGAAATTGTGAGGAAGGAAAAAGAAATTCATGCTGGTTTTGCTGCCGTACCTCAGATTGCAAAAATTATGGCCACAGTGAGTGATAGGTGCTTAGTTAAGATGGAAAAGGTATTAAATCTGAACAATTTTGTAACATGTATTACAGTATATTGCTATAATTATTCCGTTTTATTACTAGTTATTGTTTTTAGTATTTTACTGTGCCTAATTTATAAATTAAACTTCATCACAGGTATGTATGTAAAGGAAAAAACATACTATATACAGGGTTTGGTACTATCCGTGGTTTCAGGCATGCACTAGGGGTCTTAGAATGCATCCCCATGGATACAGGGGGACTATTGGAGCTTTCTCATGCCCCATATAGGGGCTTAAAGTCAGACTCTTTCATGGAATATGTAGTGGAAATTAAAATGTTTTAGCATTTAAAAAATATATAGTGTATATTTTTGAAGATGTATCAGAGAGAATGTATCACTAACTGTGTACTGTGTTTTTGTTTTAGGTGGGCGAAGTAATCACAGGTTGTCAAGGAACATCAAAGCCAGTGAAAAGCACGCCAGACGGCAGCAGGGAGCAGACAGACAAAAGGTGCCGTCCCCTCAGCCCGTCTTAACTTTGTTTAGAGTTCTCTTCATTGTCATTTGGTGGCTAGAATGCACCTTCCAAATAGGTACAGTGACTGAAAGTTTAAAAAGGATTCATACCATGAACATTAATGTTTATTCCCCAAACTTAGACTCTTGATTTGTAGGGCTCAAAAACAGATCTGTGTATATTTAGGTTCCAACTTCCGGCGACAATAATAAAAGTGGCAATATCCACACCAACAACAGCTACATTTACCGGGCACTTGCTTTGTATCGGGCACCATTCCGTGCGCTTTACCCATAGTAACGCATTTAATCCTCACAATTTTTACCCTCAGTTTACAGACGAGGAAAATGAGGGAGGGAGGAGGTTGGAATGTCCGGAGGTCACGTAGCTGTGACCTGTTGGGACGACTCTGCTGAGCCCTGCCCATAACGCTGCTCACACCGCTTCCCTTTTATGACCCATGTGTCATGTCATAGATTCCAAAACTCTCAGGGCTGCAAGGACCAAGAGGCCCCGTGTGTGCCCTCTTGTCAATCATAGGTCACCTTCCAGCCTTGGCTTAAGCTTCCTTCTCAACAGGACCCTCACCCTCTCAAGAGAATATTCATGGCATTCTCAGTATTCCCCCAGGGTCTGAAAGCTTCTCTTTGATTCCTAACTGAAGGTTCTAGCTCTGCCCCCAGAGACGCCCCAGAACAAAGCCCACCTCCCACAAGCAGTGATAATCCTTAGAGTATTTCAGACAAAGCTCTCATTATTTCTCAATTCTTCCTTAGAATGAACATCCCAGCTCTTTCAACCTTCCTTCTCCTTGCCATGATTTCCAGACTCGTACCATCCAGATGGCAGAATCTATTTTGGACCAAGGCAAACTATCTTTGAGATACAAATGTATATGCTAGAATTATCACTATAAAAATACCTGAACAAGAACTATATTTATGTCTTGCATAATACAATCAGTCAGGCGTTCGTATATATTCAAAGACAACTGTCAAATTTTGTAGAGATTTTCAAACACGGGGTTTGTTTAAACAACAGGTATGGAGTCGAATTCCTTCTGAAAAGCGGACTGCTGTTTTTAACCTTGGAAAGCCACTCTCATGTTTCCCAGCTTAGTGATTTCCATTTCAGATACACGTGTGATTTACAGAGAATCAAGGGTATTAGGACTACTATGAATCTTCACGGTCATAATTAACCCCCAGCGGCATCAACACATGTAAAGAGTTTGAATCTAATTTATGAGGAATCACAGGGATTGGAAACCAAGTCATTGCCAAAGTTTGGAGCTGGTTTTCAAGACTCCAGGAAAACCGTCATTACTGTGATGACACTTGATGATTAGAGATGTCCTAGCACAATTCGTCATAATAGGACCTCCTGCAGTATTTTCACACGGCCTTTCTTTTTCATTTTCGTTACTGAGAAAGGATTACCTCACGACCGTTCATAATCCATCGATGGGAAGGTTGTTTGTGATGTTCCTTAGTCATTGACGAACTTCCTTACACACATAGTCTCAGCCTCTGGCTGGGCAGCCCATTAACCAAACAGCCGCCTATAAATGCTGCACATGGGAACGAGGTCAGGCAGGTTGTTGGCTTGGGGGAAAGGACTACAGAGGCAGTGGTACTCTGGGGGCAGGGAGGTCGGAATAGGCCCCTCAACCCTGTCATAGCCTGAGTGGTCCTTTCCTCATGCTGTGGAGACAGAGTGAATAGAGGGAGAAGATAAAGGGAAGGAGAGTTATCTTCATTGGGACCAGATGGGGTTATGTTTTGGGGGAAGGTAACTGACCCAGTGAACTCTTGTGGTCCTGTGACACTGTACGATGAAGGAAAACACACAGCTTCCTCGAAAATGGACTTATTGAGTGCTGAGTGCCTACCCTGTGCTATATGATGCTATGCGTTATCTTTACTCTCCAAAATCACTGCAGTATAAATCCTCGTATCCTAATGTACTGAGGTTCAAAGAGATTGAGCAATTTGTCCAAGATTGCAAAGTTGTTAAGTGAGTGGTGGAACCAGGCAGGACTATAAAACGTAGCCCATTCTGGGGCTTGCCTTCTTACTCTCCTCACGGTGTCTTTTTTAAAAATTAGACTTTCTTCTTCTTTTTTTTTTTTCAAAGACTTCTCTCCACAAACTTCTGTCTGTGGAGAGAATGGGAGAACTGAGTGTAGAATGAATAGGAATCTCTTTTTTTTTTTTTTTTTAATATTTATTTATTTATTTATTTATGGCTGTGTTGGGTCTTCGTTTCTGTGCGAGGGCTTTCTCTAGTTGCGGCAAGCGGGGGCCACTCTTCATCGCGGTGCGCGGGCCTCTCACTATCGCGGCCTCTCTTGTTGCGGAGCACAGGCTTCAGACGCGCAGGCTCAGTAGTTGTGGCTCATGGGCCCAGTTGCTCCGCGGCATGTGGGATCTTCCCAGACCAGGGCTCAAACCCGTGTCCCCTGCATTAGCAGGCAGATTCTCAACCACTGCGCCACCAGGGAAGCCCAGACTTTCTTCTTTAGAGCAGTCTCATTAGGTTCACAGCAAAATCAAGTGGAAGGCACAGAGATTTCCCATATACTCCCTGCCCCAGCTCAGGCACAGCCTCCCTCATGATCCACATCCCCCATCAGAGTGGAACATTTGTTACAACTGGTGAACCTGCGTCCATGCATCATTAGCACCCAAATCCATAATCTGCATTAGGGCTCAGTCTTGGTGTTGTGCATTCTGTGGGTTTGGACAAATGTATAACGACATGTATCCACTGCTATAGCGTCATACAGAGTAGTTTCACTGCCCTGAAAATCCTCTGTGCTCCACCTATTCCTCCCGCTCTCCCCACTCGCAGCCCCTGGCAACTATTAGTCTTTTTACTGTCACCATAATTTTGTCTTTTCCAAAGTGTTATGTAATTGGAATCATACAGTACGTAGCCTTTTCAGATTGGCTTCTCTTCCTTAGTAATATGCATTTAAGGTTCCTCCATGTCTTTTCATGGCTTGCTAGCTCCTTTCTTTTTAATGCTGAATAATATTCCATTGTCTGGATGGACCACAGTTTAATTTATCCATTCACCTACTGAAGGGCATCTTAGCTGCTCCAGTTGTTTGGCAATTATGAATAATGCTGCTATAAACATCCTGTGCAGGTTTTTATGTGGACATAAAGTTTCAACTCCTTTGGGTAAATGCCAAGAAGCACAATTGCTGGATCATATGGTAAGAGTATGTTTAGTTGTGTACGAAGCTGCCAAACTGTCCTCTGGAGTGGTTGTACCATTTTGCATCCCCACCAGCCACGTATGAGGGTTCCTGTTGCTCCACATCCTCGCCAGCATTTGGTGCTGTCAGTGCTCCGGATTTGGACCATTCTAAATAGGTGTGCGGTGGTATCTCATTGTTGTTTTAACTCCCATTTCCCTGATGATATATGGCAAAGAATGATGGCTTTCTTTCTTCCCAAACCTGTATCTTTTCTTTTTCGCGCATGACTGCATAGGGAAAAAATCCAGTACAATGTTGAAAAGAGGGTGATAGCAGGCATCTTTGTCTTATTGCCAATTCCAGACCAAAAGTTTTCAGCATTTTACTCTCAAGTCTGAAACATTTTATTTAAACATAAGTGTAGTGGTTTTATAATTCATGCTTTCCTAGTCACTATCTGAAGTTTTTATGTCTCTATTTCTGTTCTTGTTGCTTCTGCTGATTCTTATGCAGAGTGCCCGTTTACTTGAGTGCTTGTTTACTTTTTCCTGTGATCTGCTGCCTTGTTGGGGGCTTCTCAGAGGTCCAGGAGGTGCTCTGCCAGGGAGCATTGATGTGTGCTTTGGGGCAGACCCTCAAGACACTGCTAATTTAGAACCACTTCAGCCTAAGTTCAAGATTGAGGGTTTGTTTTTTTTTTTAGCTGCTATAAACCCATGGAAGTGCCAGCCTGTGGTGACAACTCAGCCCTCTTCTGTCCCACTGGGGCACCTCCCCTCACAGCCCCCTGGGGAGGCGGGCAGAGCAGGTTTACCTCTCATTCACTCGTACAGGAGGGGGAAGCCCTTTGGGACTGCACCCTTACTGGGCAGAGGGCATCCTGTTAGACTGCCCACCTGGCATGCTCAGGGCCTGGCCCTCTGTCCCCAGACTCTGTACATCCAGCAAGACCAAAGCCTGACTTTAGGGGCTCACCGAATGCCCTCAGGGCAAAAGTGGTCTCAGGACTCCATTCCCCTTTCTGGGTTCCTCCTTTCACTGAATTCTGACCTTGTGGATCCTAATTATCTTACCACATCTTTCAGTAAAGTTTTTAGTGGGCAGTGGGAGTCTTTGGTCCAAATAAACTAGCCCAACCGATTATCATTTCTTTATGATGTTCTTTAATAGAAGGAGTCAATCGTTGATGTATTTTACGCCTACTGCCTACTGATTTTAGACATTTTCTTTTTTCTTGCTTTCTTCCATGGTAATAAATTTATTCATTCCGTCTTCCAGCCATTCTTACTAGGTGCCAGAGGTTCTGGTCTGACAGCCAGGTGGCGGGTAAAACCAGCAATGGGCATCTGTCACTTTAGGCCTGTGACATGGGGACATGAAGTAGCCAGGGAGAAAAGCCCGTCTCCTCTTTATTTTGGGGATGAGCGTGGTCCTCAGGTGCCTCAGGCCCAGAGATTCATGAGTCACTGAAGCCCTGCATGCAAACTATTCCTCACAACATCTGAAGCAGGGGGTCTGCAGATAACTATATACATACTAGCTAAGCTCACAGTTTATTACTGAGATCCAGAAATTATGGCCCAAGAGATATGCCTACAATTGAGATGGGCTGCTTTTCCTCAAAGTCAAGGACAACATAATTATAATAGATGAATTTAGATATTTACTTAATTAAGCCATAGATATCATAGTCTTTTAATAAGAACAGACTAATTAAAAAGTATGCTGTAGTTAATAGTGACTGTAATGCGAGTCTTTGAAAACTGTAACTTCCTACACTGTTTATAGTGTACAATCTGGGACTTCAGAAAATGTCCTTTTATAGTCTTTGTATACTTTGTATTTTTCTTCAGCAGGTCCAGGAGTATTAGTCAAAATACTAAGGAATCAAAAAGTCAAATCTTTCAAGGGCTGCGCAGATTACAGGAATGAGGGGGAGGGCTGTAAGAACAGCAGAGTTTACACTTTCCAAAGAAAATTGGACCTCCTTCCCCCACCAGATTGTGTCTGCTGCACGAGTTTGGTCTGAGGACATGGGTTTGGAGCTCCTGGATTAGGCTGACTGTGATATTCCTTAGGTCAGAGATAATTTCATATTTAATTTCGTTAATCCACAGTAATAACTTTTTTTTCATTTATTCAACAACTATTTATTCAGTAAAGCTATACGCCAAAGATACAAGATGAAAAAGACAACACCATTGCTTCAAAGATGTCAGTCTTATAGGGAGAACAGGTCGGTAATGAGACAATTACATGACGATATGATAACTTTTCTATTGAGCGCAACACTGCACTCCTGGATGTTACCAGGAACCTTGTCTGTTTGCACAGACCATGCTATTTCTGGTGTCTAGCACAGCAACTAGAATACAGTAGGCGCTTAAGGTATATCTGTTGAATAACTGAATGAATGAATGGTGCGGTGATTCCAAAATAATTTCTAAATCATCAATATCCCTGGGGGAACTTAATATAAATACAGATTACTGGGTCCAACTCCAGGCCTATGGAATGGAAATTGCCAGAAAAGCAGCCCTGTGACTGTATCATCTAGAGTTTTCTCTATGACGGTGATAAGGGGACTCAGTGGCCAGCAGAGCTGCTTCCTGGGTCCGTTTCACTCCAGCTATGGCTGGAAGGACGGAGTGCCGGCGGAGGAATGGGTTCGTGTGGGAGGGGAAACTGTGGGCTAAGCTTGGTGTGCACCTGAACTTGTAGTGCGGGCTGGATGGTCTGAAGCAGCAGGGTCCAGGAGCCTGATTAGCTCCATTCAGGAGTGAGACCTGTCTGGTGTGATTCTACTATTGATCTTGGCTCTGGGGCCTGGCCTGCTGTATCATTTCAATTATCAAAACAATCTTAGGTAAGCAGAGTCTCCCAGCCGCCCTCTCCTCCACCTGCCTGCACGTCAGCACGGCCCTGCGGCGCTCTTTAGCACTTTATTTCTCCAAGGCTCAACTCTTGCTTCTACTAGGCTCTAAGCTACTTGAAACCAGGGATGGGGTCCTATTTTTGCCTCCATGCTCCAGGGATAGTACTTGCCGATATTTGCTGAACAAATGAATGAATGATTTGAATCTACTTGAAATTTACTTAAAAATGATATCTCAATTTCCTTTGCCCTTTTTGCTGTAGAAGCCAGCAAATGGAGAGACTAGAAGTAGATCCCAGCAAGCGTGCCTTCCCTGATGTGGCTAACATAGTTCAAGAGAAAAAACACACGCCCAGAAGAGTTCAAGCTGCACCCAAAATTATACCAAGCGAGGAAGATCCAGACTTTGAAGATAATCCCGAAGTGCCTCCGTTGATTTGAAAACTTCAGGCTGCACTGACTGTGACCCGCCAGACCCAGATTTGCTCAGTGCAGAGAGTGCGTGTATGTTATTTCTGGGGTAAACACAGTTATTTTCAACATTACTCCTCCAATGTTTTAGGTCCTACTTTGTACATTAATATTCTCAAACCAGTTTACAATTAAAATGTGTACCTTCAAAATGCTATAACATCATTTGTCTATAGTAAAGTGTTGGCTAGGGAAAATGTTCAGTAAGTCATAGAACTATTATAGAAACACGCTGATTATAAATCCCAGAATTGCCTGCTTGTGCAGATAGATGAAGTCGTGGATCAAAGCACTGATTATTAAACCTGTGCTTCAGCAAACAGGTCAAGCTCAGAAGTTAAAATCGTTATTTCAGATCAAATTGGAATGCTTTCAGATGATTTTAAGCAGTGTTTCCGTTTTCTTCTCATGACATGTCTGCTTTCTCCGATGGCGAGGTATAATGGCAAGAAGATGAGGTTGGAAATTAGACACCTTGAAGTCGGATTCCCTTTCAGTCGCTTTGGATGAAACTTCAGCAAGTGCATGAACTTCCCTGCGCCTTAGTGGCTCCATCTGTGACTGGGGAGGAAGAATACTTGCCGTGTATGTAGGTTTGTCTCCAGAAGAACCGTCTAAAGTGCCCGACACTGTACATTGTGCATTTCCCCTCCCTCCCTCCCCCCGGAGCCTCCTTTCCCTGTTTCCTCCACTACTCCTCTCCCTCCTCCTCTTTCTTCACCTTCCTCCTCATCGTACTCCCCCTCCTCTACTTCCTTCTTCACATTTTAAATACTTGCACCTCCTCTTTATCTAGAACCTTATGAACTCAGTATTCCACATACAATATAGGAAAACTATCTTCACTCTGATCATGATTTACTAGCATTTACATCAGGCTCTGATCAGCAAATACTTTACTCAGCAGCTCCTGAGCCCTGGGACCTGCTCTGTTCATCAAGGGGTCGGTGGTGACAAAGCAGCGAAATATACAAACACGGACCCCGTCAGGCAGTGGTAAGAGCTTGCAGTCAGAAGACAGTTCTGTTTGTTCTCCAATGGAAATGCTCTTGCCTCTGGAACCAATACCTCTAAAGCAGCAGGACCCAAAGTTGCAGGAACAGGAATAAAACTGGCCAGTTCATCATTATGGGTGTTAGTGAGAGGAGCCTCTCCCATTTCGATCCCTTGATCCCAGATCCATGCTTCTTGGCTCTGGGAGAAATAGCACCACATATTGGCTAGGGATTCAGAGCCTATACTTTATCCTTGGGGACATGATCTCACCCATGCGAAGTATTATCACCCAACTGGCCCCGTAGCTGCGTCTTCAAAAGGCCACTTCATTGTTCTACCAGGTCAGCTGCTCCAGAGTGATGATGAACATGGTAAATCCAGCGAATTCCATAGATATAACTCCACGGGCATACTTCATTTGCTGTGAGAATGAGTTCGCTGGTCAGAGGCGGTGCTCCATGAAGTACGGTGGCAGTGAATATTGCACCCGCTGCGTGAACCCACAGCTGGTGGCTTTGGCAGAAGCACTGTAGGGGAGGAAGGCAGATTCATATTCAGAACAAGTGTATACTCCAGCGAGAACAAGGCACCGCTTCTTCCATGATGGATGGAAGTGTTCCAGTGTAATCGACTTTCCAGCAGGTGACGGATGGTCCCCTGGGGTATAGTGCCATATAAGGAGTTCACTGTTGGTTTCTGCTATCGTCAAACTGGTCATTGTGGATGTCTGCAAATTATGTGACACTCCTCCCATCAAGAGGTGGGGTCTCTGCCCTCCCATCTTGAATATGGACCAGCCTTAGTGACTTGCTTGCAACCTACAGCATAATGATAAAATGATGCTATGTGTGGTCAAGGCTAAATCAGAAAAGGCCGTATTACAACCACTGGATTCTCTTGGGACACTCTCTCTGGGGGAATCCAGCTGCCATGTAAAAAGCCCAGCTCCCCTGGGGCTGCTGTGCTGGAGATGCCGCAGGAGGTGTTCCTGTCCACTGCCCCAGAAGCACTCTCAGCTGACGGCATTACCTGCCAGACATATGAGTGCGCCATCTTTGATGTCCCGTCCTGGCCACCATCTGGCTGCAACTGCATGGGAAACGCCAAAGTGAGAACCACCCTGCTGAGCCTTCCCAAACTCTGACACACGACATTGTGAGCAAAATAAAATGGTTGTTGTAATCCACTAAACTCAGGGAGAATTTGTTCTGCAGCAATGGCAACCAGAGCAGGATTGGTACGTGGAAGCGGAGTGTTGCCATAACTAAAACCAAAGACGCACGGTCGTTGCTTGGGACCAGGGAGCGGTCAGAAGCTAGAAGGACCTTGAGGAGGTTTGTGACAGTTGGCTACTCTAGGAAGCAGACACCAAGAGAGAATTAGAAGTGTGAGCGATTTATTGGGGGTAGTGGCTTGGAAGGATGAAGAGAGGGAGCAGGAGTAGGAAAGGCTTTAGACTTTAGATTTTAGATACGGTCTTGACATCTGAAAAAACGAGGAAGGAGGATTGGCTAAAAGGAGCCTCAGACGGCAGTGCAGCTGTGAGAATGTCTAGGCCAGCCCAGAGAGGCGCACAAGACGGTCCACGGAAGACGGGCATGTTGGACAGAAATGGCCACGCCCGGCTGCTCCTGCCACATTTAGTTATTGGCCGGAAGCTGCCAGGGAGAGTGAGGTGACCACAGCTGGAGAGCTGGAGCGGATCCCGAAGGCACTACAGCTGGAGGCTCCCAGCTGTTTGCACTCCACGTGGCTGGCTCTCTCTCTCCGAGGGAGCTGAGCAGCGCCCCTCTGTGGCCGATTACAGAAACTCACCTGGAGGTGGCTGTCAGTGAGGGCTGATGGGAAACAGGAAAATGCTCTCCAATGCTGGAGGAAAGGAGACCCTCCTTAAGTAGAGGAAGAAAGTTTAGCAAAACTGTTGCCTGGGGTAACGCGGGAAAATGTACCTGATGACTTAATGGATTTAGTGAAAGACATTTCCAAGTAGAATGCCAAAAGTATCAACTAGTGCCTTTTAGCTGCAAATCAAAAGGCACAAATAGTCCATTTTCAAACAAAATTCAGAGGAAATGTAAAGGAACTCAGTAGGCTACGTTCAAAAATAATGAAACCTCTCGTAAAAACCGAAGTGGCGTAAAGCGAAGAAGCAATGATCTTAGGACACAGCTTGCTAACGAATGCACGGAATAAGTCGAGATGAAGCACAGAGGCTCACAGACACCTTCACAGCTCTGGCAGCTTGATGCAGAGACGCTCAGTGTGGTTCCCAGGGAAGGCGGCGGGGCCACTCTCTCTGCTGCTCGGGGCGCTGACCGCCTCCACAGCAGCTCCCCGCAAAACAAACGCTGAACGCAATGTTGCTGTTTGCTTTTCTTTCGTAAAAGCAAAAATGCTCCGGATTTCTTTCGTTTAGAGAGAACAGGTACTAATGTAGGTCTTCCATAAAGTGAAGTGGCGTAAAGCGAACTTTCGAAAAGTGGGGCACACCTGTGTACTAGCAGACTTTGCTAAGCCTCTGAACTCACTCTCACATTTTACAGTGTTAACAGCTGAGACCCCCAAAGGTCAAGTGACTAGCCCTAAAATAGCGTAAGAAGCTGTTAGAATGGGATTCTCTTTGTCATTTTTGACTGAGTTTCCAAAATGAAAGATTTCATCTACCGAAGTGAACGAAACGACCCACATGCCAATATTTTCAAAGGAAATAGTCACAAACCTACTTTCTTGGACCTCAAAACTACTCCTTCCCTTTGGGAATATGAGAAGGGGTCCGAGGGTAGAGGGGACTTTGTGGAGGGTGTTATCTTTGGGGATAACTAGCTATAAGATCCTTGGGCGGGGGTGATGCTATGTTTTCATTTCGGTCCTGCTGAGTGTGGCTTCCAAGGGACTTTGGGGATGAACACATGTCTTTAGAGAGCGCTGTTACCTTTCCCGTCCATTTTTGGGTTCATACTTTGTAGCCCAGGCTTAGTGAGAAGTTCTTCAAGGAGTCTCACTGGGGAACTTTGAAGAGTGTTTCCTGAAGTTGGGGACACACGGGCTGGTACCTGACTCAAGCCTGAGGAACCTGAGGCTGAGGGCAGGGCTGTACGAACCCTTCCTAAGGACCAGAGGCGGGAAATGACAGCAGCCTGGGCCGCTGTCCATCTGGGCTTCCTGGAGGGGTGAGAAGCTCCACGGCAGAGGCTGGGGGCATGCTGCTTCATGCTGGGGGCTGGGGAGGGAGGGAGACTCAGAGGCCAGGGCTGGGGGATGTAGGAGACGGATGAACGGGAGACCTCTTAGGAGTCCATGAAAAGGCCTCCAGAGGGAGAAAAGTCAGCTTCCACCCTCCTCCAGGCTGACAGAGCAGGAAGCCTGACCAAGTCATGTAAGGACTATCTTATCTGCATCTGTCAAGGTCTTGGCAGTTCCTAGCTTGGGGCTTGAGTGGTAAAAGGGAGGAAGTCATCACCAGGACCCAGAGAGGGTTGTAGACCACTGACAGGAGCCGGGACCTTCTTCCAGGGATGCAGCCCGCAGGGAAGGAGCAGGGGAATGAACACCTTGACCTTACTCTCCTGCTTCCCCCATCCCTGGCTAGAGCTTCCCACTGGCCAAACCCAGCTGGAGGCCGGGGCCAAGGGAGCCTATTGGTCAGGTCCCAGGGGTCAAGCTCCAGGGCACACAGCAGGATGGAGGGAGGCACACTCCCCTTTGCCTGTCTTCCCTCACGCTCCTCTACCCCCCAACCCTCCCGGATGGAGCTAGGTCTCGGATCCAGTAGGGGAACAGGGGAGCAGGACGAGAGAACAGCCATATTGTCAGCTACTTGTTTCCAACCTAAGCAGCCTGAGATGGGGCAGGGGAGGGAGAGGAGAAGATGTGATGCCAGGGTTTGGACTGTGATAGGGGACAACATTACTGAACGGAGACTGAGAATATGATTCAAATGGCTGAAGGGCCATCTATTACCCAAGAATACAAGATAATACCATTGGGTCTGCTTAAATCTTCATCCAGGGCCAGGGAAGGACCACCCACACTGAAGAAAGGGGAAACTATACCATGTTTTGATCAGAGCTGCAAGGTGAGCATTCAACATTAAGTTTATACTGATAACGCGTGATCGCAGAGTCCGGAGCCCGGGCTGCTTTGTCCAAACTCTCCCTGCGTCACCCTCCTCTCCCTGTGCCTCTGCTCATCTCTTACTCCTAGAAGGCTCACTGCCTAAGTCCCCACATCAGCTCCAGCAGGGACGGGAGTGGCCTTTCCTCCTCCTCTCAGTCCCCAGCGGAAAGGACATCGCACAGGGTGTGATGTCATCCTCTGTCCCCAGTACCCAAACACGCCAGCCCCTGTGTTTTTTTTCTCCTGCTTTCGTTGCCAGGGTTTTTCTAGAGCAGCATGAACTGGCCCTTCTCTATCACTGGCCGTGATGTCCTACCATCCCCAGCACAGCTATTCGTGTCTCTACATCCCGCTCCCAGCCATCAGGACAAGCTTTGCAGCAGGAACCCCCTGCATGTGAATGGCCTGCGAATGTCAAGAGGGAGCTACCAACCGTGACCTTGATGGGAGGTGTGAGAGCTGCGCCAGGCCCAGGTCACGGGGACAGTGCCCTCCCTGCTCCTCACCCACTCCCGGGAAGGCTGCCCTCTGCCTGACAGCTGGGGCTCCACGCGCCATGTGCACCAGCCAAGGTTCGCAGTCTGTCACGGCTTGCCTGACACATTGGAGGGAAAGTGCCACCACGTCTCCAGTTGACGCATGTCAGGCCAAGGCATCTGCTGCTCTCAAACCTCAGCTCAAACTAGCTGCTCTTTTACACGTCTGCTCCCTGACTTTGCTCCTTCCCTTGGGTCTGGTGTTTTCCTTGAGCCTCAGTTGGCCATGCTTATGGGTCTCTTCAATCCATACACATTTTCTGAGCACCTACTAAGCGTAAGGAGCACATCAGGTGCCAGAGAAGTTTCTCCCCCGAGAACCCGTTCTCCCGGTTCTTGAGTGACCTATGGTTCCTACGGCCATCACATCAGGCCGGTACCCAGGTGACCCCTTTGTGACATCCTCTCCTCCACGTGCACACCCTCCCTCTCCCGGGACACTTGGGCCCATCCCGTGGCTTGTGCTGCCAGCTCTAGGCTGATGCCCCTGAAATCTCCACCTCAGACCTCAGATGCATTTCTCAAGTTCAAGTGACTCTTCTCCTGGACCGTCATTCAGTTCATTGTCTTCTCTTGCCTTTTCCTGCCACTTCACCTTATTCCGCTTATCTTCTGACTTTTGTTTCACGGATTCATTTTCCAATTACCCAGTTGAGAAAACACCATGACTGCTTCCTATGTTCAACATTCAGTTGGTAACAGTCCTGTCAATTCTCCCTCAAAAAGAGCTTTTCTAGTCTTCTTCAAACCCATGGTCGCCGTCTGCATGCGATCTCCCGTCATCTGCTGTGTCGGCACGTCCCGCACACCCCGTGACTGTTGCCTGGGGGAAAAGCCTGAGCCTATCAGATCCAGGCCCCCACTGCTGTGAGCTCACATCTCCCACCATGTCCCCTTGGGCACCCAACCTGCCCACTACTCTGCAGTGGTCACCATTCCTGAGAGCCACACGGGGGTTATATACACACTGACTCTGTCATCACTGAACTGAGGTTGGTGATGTGCTGGGTCCAAGGGCTCCGGTGAGCCCTGTCAGGATTGGATGGGAACACGGTGGTGTTACCTAAACCCAGGGGCAGAGTGGAGGCCTACTCACGGAGGGGAAAGCAGAACCAAGTGCACAAGGCCCCTATTCCCTGCTAAGAGCATCAGTTGTTGGGATAATTATAAACAGATGGAGAGTCTTCAGAGGGAAATCAAATCCAACATGAAGGGCCATCATACTGCATCATCTGTGCTGGGAAAGAAATCCACGGTCCTGCGGGGGAAGAAATCACTGACCTCGGTGAGGCACAAGCTCCCCCCCTCAGCACTCAGGGTCGTGGAACGCTGTGTTGAGTCTGCTGACTTCCACCACCAAAGGAAAAATAAGAGTGTCCATTCTGGTTACCGTACACAACATAACCATTCCATGCTTAGGGCGATAAAACAACCATTTTATTACGCTCACAGTTTCTGTAAGTCAGAAATACAGACCAACACTCTGGGGACAGCTTGTCTTTTCTCTCTCGTGTCTGGAGCCTCAACTTGGAAGACCCAAAGGCCATGCATAACTTGACATCCAGAGGCTCGAAGAACCTGGAGGTGCCTTCACTCACACTTTTGGCAGTTGAGGCTGGCTTTTGACCAGGACCTCAGCTGGGCTGACAGCCAGAACACCTGCACGTGTCTATGAGGTCTAGCCTTCCTCAGAGCACAGCAGCGAGGTTCCAAGACGGAGCCTCCTAGGAGAATGATGACGAAATGCCTGGCATTTCTATGATTTAGTTTTGGAAGTGACTCAGCTCTCTTCTGCCACACTCTATTGATCAGGGCCACCCCAAAGGCCTGTCCAGGTCCAAGGAGAAGATTCAGTCTCTCCATCTTGCTGGAGGAGTGGCTGGGTTCTACAAGAGCATGTGAAGCAAGAGATATTGTTAGGGGACCTTAGGAAAATACAGTCTACCACCCACCCTTTCTCCTCCTTGGAACTCAAGTTCTTTCAGGCAACGTTTCCTGCCCCCAAGGAAAGAGGAGGTGGTCCTTCTCTTGTTGTTGTATAAATAAAAGATGTGGGCAATGTAGCGGGGAGAGGCATATTTAGTTTTACTTCAGGATCATTTTTATAACATGTACCACTGCCCACCTCTCCTTTTCTTGGAGGGTTCTATAAATAAAAATATTTACAAATCAATGCAAAAGCAAATAAAGATCCTTGGAGGCAATCTGAGAGGCCTGTTCAGAGTTATGAACTGAATCCCATTTAATGTTCCTTTAGTTGTGCACATAAAAATAGAAGAGAATTTTTTAAAAATTCCCTTTGGCCGTATTTCTTTGAGAGAAGCACTGATACTGCATTTGCCTCTCCACAAGTTAATTTTTCTTCTGGTATTGTCTTTGCATTCTAGCTCATACAACCCAGACTTCCCAGGGGCTCAGTAGGTGGGTTCTCAGGGTGAGATCACTGGCTCTCGCCCCACCTACTGAGGAAGGAGCTACAGCTTGTGTTCTAGGCATTTCTGGGGAATCACGGTGCCAGGGCTCCTTTTCCCAGTGAGATTCCACCTTCTGGGGACCTCCTCTCCTCTGAGCTCCAGTCTCTGCTGCTTCCCTGTGATCACCACCCATGCCTCAGGGCCCTGACTACACGAGCACCTCCAAGAGCTGCGTGTGACCCTTTACTAGAAGGGGACCCAGAGCAGTTCCTACTGGACCCCAAGCCTTTAGAGAATAAATTCCAGGCACACCACATTTTATTGCACTTCATTTTATTGTGCTTCGCAGATATTGCCTTTTTTATTTTATTATTATTTTTTTTTAACAAATTGAGGTTGGTGGCAACCCTGCTTCAAGAAAGTCTGTCAGCAGCATTTTTCCAACATCATTTGCTCACTTCATGTCCCTCTGTCACATTTTGGTGATTCTCGAAATATTTCAAGATTATTTTCATTATTGTTATATTTGTTATGGTGATCTGTGATCAGTGATCTTTGATGTTACTACTGTAATTGTTTTGCGGCACCATGAACTGTGCCTATATAAGCAAACGTAATCGATAAGATAAATGTTGTGTGTTCTGACTGCTCCTTCTCTCTCTTCAGGCCTCCCTGTTCCCTGAGACACAAAGATATTGAAATTAGGCCAGTTAATAACCTTACAATGGCCTCTAAGTGTTCCAGTTTGAAAGGAAGAGTCTCACATCTCTTACTTTAAATCAAAAGCTAAAAATAATTAAGCTTAGTGAAGAAGGCATGTCGAAAGCTGAGGTAGGTTGAAAGCCAGGTGTCTTGAGGCAGACAGCCAAGTTGTGAATGCAAAAGAAAAGTTCTTGAAGGTAATTCAAAGTACTACTCCAGTGAACACAGGAATGATAAGAAAGCAAAATCGCCTTATTGCTGATAGGAAGATTCTAGTGGTCTGGATAGATCAAAGCAGCCACAACATTCCCTTAAGCCAAAGCCTAATCCAGAGCAAGGCCCTAACTCTCTTCAATTCTATGAAGGCTGAGAGAGGCGAGGAAGCTGCAGAAGAGAAGTTTGAAGTGAGCAGAGGTTGGTTCATAAGGCAGAAGGAAAGAAGCTGTCTTCATAACGTAAAAGTACAAGGTGAAGCAGCAAGTGCTGATGTAGAAGCTGCAGCAAGTTATCCAGAAGATCTAGTGAAGGTAATTAATTAAAGGTGGCTACTCTAAACAACAGATTGTTCAGTGCAGATGAAACAGCCTTATATTGGGAGAAGATGTCATTTAGGAATTTTATAGCTTGAGAGGAGAAGTCAATGCCTGGTTTCAAAGATTCAAAGGACAGGCTGACTCTCTTGTTAGGGGTTAATGCAGCTGGTGGCTTTAAGTTGAAACCAATGCTCATTTACCATTCTGAAAATCCTCGGGCCCTTAAGAATTATGCTAAATGTACTCTGCCTGTGTTGTATAAATAGAACAACAAAGCCAAATGACAGCTCATCTGTTTACAGCATGATTTACTGAATATTTTAAGCCCACTGTTGAGACCTACTGCTCAGACAAAAAAGATTCCTCTCAAAATATTACTGCTCATTGAAATGCACCTGGTCACCCAAGAGCTCTGATGGAGATGTACAAGGAGATTCATGTTGTTGTTATGCCTGCTAACACAACATCTATTCTGCAGCCCATGAATTAAGGAGTAATTTTGGATTTCAAGTCTTATTATTTAAGAAATACATTTTGTAAGGCTATAGCTGTGATAGACAGTGATTTCTCTGATGGATCTGGGTAAAGTAAATTGAAAACCTTCTGGACAGGAATCACCATTCTAGATGCCGTTAAGAACATTCGTAATTCACCGGAAGAGGTCAAAATATCAACATTAGCAGGAGTTTAAAAGAAGTTGCTTCCAACCCTCATGGATGACTTGGAGGGGCTTAAGCCTTCAGCAGAGGAGTTAACTGCAGATGCAGTGGAAATAGGAACAGAACTCGAATTAGGAGTGGAACCTGAAGATGTGACTGAATTGCTGCAATCTCACGATAAAACTTTAACAGTTGAAGAGTTACTTCTTATGGATAAATAAAGTGGTTTCTTGAGATGGAATCTACTCCTGGTGAAGGTGCTGTGAAGAGTTTTGAAATGACAACAAAGGATTTAGAATATTACATAAACTTAAGTTGATAAAGAAGCAGCAGGATTTGAGAGAATTGACTCCAAATGTGAAAGAAGTTCTACTGTGGGTAAAATGCTATGAAACAGCATTGCATGTTACAGAGAAAAGTTTCGTAAAAGGTAGAGTCAATAGATGGGACAAACTTCTTGTCATCTTATTTTAAGAAATTGCCACGGTCCCCCCAGTTTTCAGCAGCCATCAACATCGAAGCAAGGCCCTCCACCAGCAAAATTATGACTCACTGAAGGCTCAGATGATGCTTAGCGCTTTTTAGCAATAAAGTATTTTTTAATTAAGGTATGTACATTCTTCAGACTTAATGCTATTGCACACTTAATAGACTACAGTATAGTGTAAACATCAATTTTACATGCAGTGGGAGGCCAAAAGATTCATGTGACTCACTTCATTGCAATATTGGCTTTATTGCGATGGTTTGGAACCGAACCCTCAGTCTCTCCAAGGTACGCCTGTACTTCTGCATTAGTTGAAGCCCTTCTTCCCACCCTATGTTGTGTGGGTGGGTTGACAATACCTTTTTCCTCTCTAGTGTGTCTTCATCTGTAGGTAGACACCCAGCAAGTAGTGCCCAAGGAGGGTACCAATGATGCAGCCACCTCTGCCCCTGGGCCTGTCCTTCCTCAGACTTAGAACACAAGCTGGATCTCAAAGAACATTGAAGGAATTCTCTTGCAGGCATTCAGGTGATGGACCCAGCACTGCACCAGTTAGTGAAGAACTGGGCCTCATCCCTGTCATTCTAGGGGCAAGGCGTCAAGTTCTATGACTGGAGAGACGTGCTATATGTATATGCTCTTCCCATAATCCTCTTTTCCATTCCTCTCCCTTCTCATGTTCTGTCTTATTAACCGTCTTCCCCAATGTGATATTATGATTGATAATAAGAAATCTATGTGTTCTTTGTCCCCTTTGCTGGCACAGAACTCCTAAAACCCTTGGAATTTCCTCAGCGCTGAAAGCAATGAAAGTGTCTTTTGTTATGTTAATGAGATGGCTTTTGGAAAGCCCCTAGGTTAGGAAAGGATGGGGGTTGGTTGCCAGGAGATCCATCCACGTGATTCGAGGTTGGCACTTTCAGTCCCCTCTCCCCACCCACCTCCAGGTCGGGGAGAGGGGCTGGAGGTTGAATCCATCATCAATGGCCAATGATTTCATCAATCGTGCCTATGTAATGAAGCCTCCATAAAAACCCAAAGGACAGGGTTCAGAGAGCTTCTGGGTTGATGAAGCCATTGAGATTTGAGGAGAGTGGTGGGCTCAGAGAGCGTGGAAACTCGGTGCCCTTCCCCCATACCTTGCCCGGTGCATCTCCTCCATCTGGCTGTTCCTGAGTTATATCCTTTCATAATAAACCGGTGATCTGGTAAGTCAAATGTTTCTCTGAGTTCTGTAAGCCGCTCTAGCAAATTAATCGAACCTAAGGAGGGGGCCATTGGAAACTCCAGCTTACAGCCAGTTGGTCAGAAGCCCAGGTGACAACCTGGTCTAACGATGGCATCTGAAGTGGGGTGGGGGGGTGGAGAGTGAGCATTCTTGCAGGACTGAGCCCTTAACTTGTGGGATATGATGCTCTCTCCAGGTAGACAGTGTCAGGATTGGGTTGATGTGTAGGACACCCAGCTGGTGCCGGAGAACCGCTTGGTGGTGTGGGGAAAAGCCCTTCCACACATTGTAATTGGTGGCCAGAACCATTTTACCCAGCATGGCCCCAACTGCTCATTTCCTTGGAAGTACCAGACCTCTCTATTGAAATGATCAAATTCCAAATCTCTACTATCTTAAAAATTGTGTCACTTCCATCGTCCAGGGAGCCTTGGAGGAAAGGGTAGACTCTGTGTCGCTGTAAGTTGATTCTGCGAGAACTTGGTGGATGATCCCTAAGTGTAAGTGCCACCCCTTAGACCAAGGCAGGGGGTAGGGGACTCTTCCATTCAGCGATGAAAAAGAAAACCCTCCATGAAAAGTCTTTCCCCCAAACCCTCATTGGGATTCCGTGTGCTGGTCATACTCTTTCTGGTAACATAACTCTGGCCTCATTTCTTGTAAACAACCCTGGTCTTATTTTGTTTAGAGATTGTCAACTGAAAAAAAAAAAAAAAAACGCACAGACTAAAAGTTGGGAAGTATGTTTTATTTGGCAGTCTTCCTGAGGACTTCAAGCCTGGAAGACAGCCTCTCAGATCGCTCTGAGGGACGGCTCCGAAGAGGTAGGCGTGGAACCAGGATGTACAGGGTTTTTGCAACAAAGGCCAGGTAGCCCTGTTAAAGAAAACCAGAAATCTCAAGTTAATGGGAAGATGTAGGAGTCTGGGCTCGTTGAAATCATTCCTTTGCTGTGCACCCTAGCCAGCTCGGGCCAGTATCCTGTTCTGTTTCTCATCCCGAGTCCACTCAGGGCTCACCTTCGGGGGTGGAGGGCGGGTGACTGCAGTGGCTGGATGGCTGCAACATCCTTCGTTTACTGATACGGCAGCAATGTTTTTCACTCTCAAGATTGTTTACATAATCTTGTCCCCGGTAACCAACAGAGCTGCCCTCCCTCATCAGGCAACGTTCAGCTCGAATTTCTTCTCTTGAATTCCTAGGATTTTTATTTAAGTAGGCTGCACTGTGCAAAGCCCTGTCTCTCCTTAGGACTCAGCCAGTTTCCCCAGGCTCTGCTAAAGACAGAGTTGGCAATAGTCACCACGCTGCACTCTGAACCCACCCTCCCTCCTCAGAAGGTTAGTCTGGTTCTGGGACAGGCGGTCAAGCCAATCCCTCCTCCCATCAGGTCAATTTCTCTCCCAAGAGGCTCCTTGTGAGAAAAGAGTTCACACAGCAGGCCTGAGACTGCTATCCTTAGACAGGCCTGCTTACAAGATGGGCTGTTGGTTGGCATCTGGGACCTTGGATTTCAGGAGTGTTCCCACCATCCCCTAACTGATAAGGGAGGCTCCCAGTGCTTAAACAGTTCGTGCAAACCATGTGGTGTATGCTGAACACTGCTTCCCTCTGGGGAGTGTGGGATCTTGGTACATGCCAGGCAGAGGTAGACAATGAAACCTTGACTCCTGAGTCTCCAGTGAGCATCCCTGGTGGACAACATTTCACAACCGTCACGAGTCGCTGCTGGAGGAATTAAGTGTATCCTGTGTGGCTCCACTGGGAGAGGGTTCTGGAAGCTGTGTCTGGTTTCCTCCAGACTCTGCCCCATGTGCCTTTTCCCTTTGCTGATTTTGCTTTGTATCCTTCTGCTGTAATAAATCGTAGCTGTGATTGTGACTATATGCCAAGTCTTGCAAGGCTTCCAAGCAAGTCATCGAACGTCTGAGTGGCTTAGGAGGACAGCCAACATCCTCCTCCATCCTATTTTCTTCCCTGCCCCATGATAAGACTTCCTTTCAGCCACTTACCATTTTCCTAGACATGCCCAGATATGCCTGGATCACAGTGATGAATGCAGCTGCTTCAAGCTAAATATACACCGAGATCTGCTTTATAATATATTTTCCCATGATCTAAGTTTCCATTCACATTTTTCTATTGTATTACATGTCATATGCCATTATAATATACCTAAAAATTCTGTAAAGTGAAATGGTATAAATATATAAATGAAGCCTATTTGATCACATGCAATAAAGTTAGAAAAATATAGCTAAAACTATGCTTTCTTAGTCTATAAGAGACTACTAAATGATCGTTGGGTTAAAAAAATTGAAATAAATGAAATTATTGAGTTTAGATGACAATGAAAGCATCATATGTCAAAATCTGAAAGCAATGTTTACAAGAAAAGCGATGTTTAAAAGAAAGTTTTAGCTTTTGTTGAAAGACAATTTTTTGGAAAAAAAGATAAAATTATAACTCTCCCATAAATAGAAATAAGTAAATGTCAAAGATTTTTAACTTATTATTGAGTAGACCAATATGATGTTACAACTAGTTCAAAGGAGAATAGAGAATCATTAGCACACAGGCAGTAAGGAATGCTGAAATGAATTTACAAAATCAGTCTATCCATACGGCAGTGATAAATTGCAGCCCACCTGGCACAATTTGCATTATTATCAGCTTTCTACAACTTCCACAGCCCTCATACTGTCAGGAAGGAGAAAAATAAGAATCTCTACTTTCCATCATAAGCAAAGATAAACTCCAAATGGATTACAGATGTAAATATGAAAGAATTCTATGAAGCTGATAGAAAAAGTATAAGTGAATATGTTTAGGATCTCAGAATGGGGAAGGATGTTTTGAACAAGACCCCTCATATCAAAAATTATTTGCAAAAGTCTAAAACCACAAGAAGTTAGTATCTAATACACATGAGGAACTCAGCGCAGATCAGAGAAAAAGGACTGACAGAAGGCGAAATCTAAATGCTAATAAGTAAATTTCACCAGCAATCAGAAAAGACCAATTAAACAAGGCGACTCTAAAACTTGGCATTAAGTTCTGGGAAGATGTGGAGAAACAGGAGCACTCCTTCCCCTCTGGAAACCTGTCTGCAGTTCTTGGTGACTTCACATAAGTGTGGGAAGGGTGATGTTCAAATCACGCAACAGTTGGTGTCCCTTGGGTAACAACCATTCAGAACAAATGCCTGACCCATCACATAGGAAGTCATTCCTGAAACACGTATCTCAGCAAAACTCAAGCCTGGGTCCACAGAAAAATGTTTCTCATAGCAGAGAGTTGGAGGAAACTCTGTATCCAATGTTCAGGGAAATGGATGAATAGAATGATGACTGTTTTTTAAATGCCATTGTTTTCAGGGGTCAGATGCCATGAACTAGATGTACAGGCAGAAACATGATTGGATCTTGAAAAATAGTATCCAGTGGAAAAAATAAGAAATAGCATGAAAGGTAAAGCACAATAAAATCTTTGTAAACTTAAAACAACACACACTCGGTGAAACACAATTTTTTAAAGGACACACGTACACCGAAGTACTTGTATGGAAGATGGTTCTAAGGTCATAAACTAAATAGACTAACTTGAATGTCATGGAAGAGTGGAATGAGTGTGGGGATGTGGGGTGATGGAGAAAATAACCCAAATACATACCTATAAATTCTTATGTATGTAAATAAAGCAAGCCACGCAGAGGCTTTGTATGAACGATGTGTAATGAGTAGAAGAACATGATTAACTCTCTTCAGTAAGGGTTATTCTCTAAGTTGGGGGAGAAGGGAAGGTGAATCAATAAGTCAATATTAGTTTCTTACTTTTATATGGCATTTATGGAGTTTGAGAAATAATTCGCCCAACTAGAAACAGATGGATTCAGACTGGTGGTCACAATTTTTTTTCCCCAAAAATATGAGGAATATTTACTATGAGCAAGCACTGCTCTTGGCCCTTGGGGCTACACCGGTGACCAATAAAAAAATCTCTTTCCTTGAAGACCTTACATTCCAGTGAGCAGGAAGTTGTGGAAGCTCTAAGAAGAACTGTCTGCATTCATGGCAGCTCTCCAGGCCTGGCATCAGGACTTGGGGACAGCGCTCAGAGGCAGGAACTCAGTGTCCCTCATCAAAGAACAAAGGTCTCAAGACTAATTCAAGAGCCATTTTTTCTTCTACATCCTTCAGTGCCTGGTTCATAATATGAACATTTGAGATGGTTGTTGAAGGAAGGAAATTGAGAGAGAAGGGAGAGAAAGAAGCAGGCAAGCGATGCGATTTCAAGATGTCTGAGAAGATGCCAGACACGGCAGATAGCACGTGGGGTATGCAGCCTGCCGGGATTGTCCCTGCTTTTTGAACCCACTTAAAGTGAAAGGCAAACAAAATCTAAATTAAAATTCAATCTAAATCTAAACTAAATCACTACTTTATTTAGTTATACATTTAATAAATTGTCTTTACCAAAAAAAAAAAATAAAAGAATACATGGAAGCAAATAGCAAACATATTCACCAAGAGTTCTTTCTCTCTCTTTCTCTCTCTCTCTCTCTCTATATATAAAATATATTAATCTCACATATATAATGCATACAGATATTTAATTTTATATAAATATATATAATAAATATTATGTATGTACAATTTTATATATGTAAAATTCTCTCAAATTCAGCAATGTTGAATTCAACAGATGACTGAGTCCCTGTTATGTTGTAAAACTAGACTAGGTCCTTTCACACTCAGCATCTGTTTATTCCTCATACAGCACTAATGAGGTAGAAATAATGTACAATCTCTGTTGCACAGATGAATGAACTGAGGCTCAAAGAGGCTAGGACACCTGCACAAAGCCACACAGCTAATAAGAGGTTGGTTGGCAGTTGGATTTAGGATTTAGACTTGACTCCAAGCCCAAGCTCTTTCTCGTATGCTACAATTTCCTGTCCCAGTAGGAGAACAGAAAAAATCACCGTGAGGTGGTAAAGACACCACTGAATCTCAAAATAGGCCTTGCACCTTAGCCCACTCTCCAGCTATTCCTTGGACTTGACCAAAGCTGTCAGTGTGGGGACCACTGCCTCAAACTAGGCTTATAATTCAACAGCACTACATGATAGATTAGTTATAGTAGTTAAGATTTTTGCTATGTTAGGATTCATCTAGCTGCATATAACAGAAAATAAAAGGAAAAAAGTGGATAAAGTAAGGGCAATGTTTATTTCTGCCTGTTGAATAAGAGTCCAGAGGTAGGGAATCCAGGGCTAGTATGGAGATTTCATGGTGTCATTAAGCAACAGTCTTCTTTCTGCTCCTCCATTTGAGCACATGGTATCTCTAGTTGATATTACCTCAGGGCCTGAGAAGTTGCTGGAGCTCCAACCATCACATCCATGGTCTAGCTGGACAAAGGAAAAAAGTACGTTTTCATAATTAGCTTTCTTTAAGAAACTTTCTTGTAGTTCCTACATACGTCTACTTCTCATTGGCCAAGGCTTAGATAACGGTGACTCTGAGATCCAAGGCAGGCTGGAAATGGAGTGTTAGTTCTGCCTGACAATCTGCCAGCTAAAATCAGAGTCCTGCTATAAAATAAAGGCTAGCAATCTCTACCAAATCTGGCAGATGGCATGAATGCATAGGGAACAAAGCTGAACGAGGCTTAGATAGCATTCTACACGGCCTTGGTCCAGCAGTATGAACTCAGGCCAGTTACTAGGTACTCTGAAGCCCTGTTTCCGTCTTTATAAAATGAGGATGACTTCATCTATTTCATTCAGATGTTCTGAGAGTAAAGTAAGTTGGTAGCCATAGCAAAGGCCATCTTTGTTCAGCCACATTCCTGGGTAGGCAGCCGCAGCTGGTTGCGCAGACATGGTCTACCAGGTCTTGAGGTTACTTCACATGGACCAAGATGTGGATTTTTCCCCCTGCCAGGTTAGCTGTCTTTAAGAAACCTTTAGGTTTGTAGGAGTTCCTACACACCTTCTACTTACTTCATGGCCCCATTTTACAGAGAAGGAAACCGAGTCCAGGTTGGTTACGCAGCACACTCAAGTACACTACAGTAAGTGGCAGAGCTCGGATTTGAATCATTGCATTCTGTCCTCCTCTGCTTTCCTCAAAGGCTTGAATATGCTCACAGGTTTGTATTCTTTCAGATTCCATGAGGTTTCAAATACTCTCTTTCCCAGTCAGATCGTTTGTCAGAATTTGTGTCCCAACTTGTGTTTTGAAAATGGTCACTGCCTCTGTACACTTGGTCACCAAGTACTGTCCACTCATCTTTTTATCTCTGCCTCATTGACCCTGTGTCCATCAGTGGCTTATCACCTTTTCTTAACCTATGCTGTGTAAGTTAAACTGTAAAAGCGCATGCCTTTAATGTCATCTAAAATTTCAAAATTATGCCAGTTGGAAATGCATTTGGCTACAAGTAATAGGAAACCCAACACGCAATGGCTTAAGAAACAGGAGGTCCATGGAGTCTGGAGTTAGGCAAATTGGGGCTGGTCTGATAAAGCTCTTCATTTTTCTGTCTTCCTATCCCACCATCCTTAGCATGCACTTTTCATCTTCACGGTGATGAAATGACTGCTGCATCTTCAAGTATCACATCTTCATCCCAGATGGAAGGAGAAAGAAAAATGAGAAAAGGTCCAAAGTATGAAGAATGTGCTCACCACACACCAGACCTTGCACCATGGTTCCCTCTTGTATCTCATTGGCCAAGATTGGGACACATGGCCACGGCTTGCTGCAATGGCTAGAGATCCATTATGTTTTAAATGTGCACTGTTTTACACCAAAGAAAATCAGGGTTCTATTAGATAGGAAGAAGGGGAGAATGCTTATTGGGTAGATAACCAGCCGAAGATAAATAAATTAAACAAAAATAAATTGAATAGCGCCTCTTACAATTAATCAAACTGATAATTTTATGAAATAAAATTCCATTTTGACCTTTGAAAAATAAGGTATTTTTACTGGATCATGAGACAACATTGTGATCCTTGAAGCTAATTGCACACCATAAGGACAATGCATCTTGTTGAAGATCAATTAGGTCACAATGTTTTATTTTTGCTGTAATGACCCCTAAATTACTTCATGTTCTTCCCTTCTCCCCTGGGAACAGGGCTATATATTAACCATGAGTAGTTCCCCCAAAGCTTGCACAGAGCCTGGCCCATGGTAAGCAGTTTGAATGACTCTCCCACCTTGACCTCAAAGTTTCTACCTTTCATGTCACTGCCCTACTCACAAACCTCCAGGTGCTGTATTTTGTGGACTTAAAAGCCTGGTTTCCTTGTGGATCAGCTTTGCTGACCTGGAACTGGGTTTGGACGCCCAGGTGAGCCTGCACTGGAGAGCAACCCTTTTCCTAGACCTAGCAGGCTCCAGTTCAACCAGTTCTTTATACAGGAAGGTAATGAGGAGACTTGTATGCCCAAAGAACTCTGGATTCATAGAACCCACTTCCAGGATGCTTTTGTAGTCTGGAAAGTTCTCATACTTGACTATCATTTATAAACCAGTTATAAGGTACTTACTATTGGGCCAACACCACTCTAAGTGCAGCCTATACAACATTCTCCAATCAGAATAACCCTGCAATGTTGGGCATATTAGCCCTATTTTATACATGAGGAACATTGGCTTCTTTGAGATTGAATGACTTCACGTTGGTTTAGTAAGAACAGAGTCTGGTTTGACACTCAGATCTAACTTATTTCAAAATCATGCACTTGCCACTGTACATGTTTCTTTTATACTACACCACGCTGATTCATAAAGACAATATACAAAATTCTATGTAAGTGTATTGACAAGTTCCTAGCTTTACCTCCATTGACATAAAAAGAATCCCATACTCTCGCCTTGTATCAAAACATTGGCAGGGACTATTTTTTCTTTACCATGTCTCTTTAAATCATCCCCTTACTCTTTTTTTCTTTTCTGTTAATTAGCCAGGTTGCTAAGCTGGCACAATGAAGTGGTGTTAAAGTGTCCCCAAATTAATAGTGCCTCATCAGCCCTGAGGCAGGGCGTGAAATTACCTTCGGAAGTGTTACCTGAATGCAGTTAGCACCCCCTCGGCTGCTGACTTCAGACAGGAATGGGAACTCAGCAGAAATATCAGCAGGTCTGTGTTAGCCATAAGCAGAATCCTGGGGTCAGGGAAGGTGAAGTCCTCCTGGCCCACCAGTGTCTCTCCAACCACTCTGCTCCCCTTGGCTGTACTATCCCCTGGGCCCTACTGCCTCCCAGCTCTCAGGGCTCGAGGTTTCCAGAGCCAGTTTTTCCTGACTGGAATTGTTCTGTTCCCAGGTCACCCCTTAAATAGAGCACATGGCATCTCCAGGCAAATGGATAGGTCAATTGTGAGTTGTGCTAATGGGACAGGGTCAGGGCAACTCCCTGGCACCATGGACACCATGCCCTGCATTCAGTGCTGGGTCTAACCTGTCAGAAACCCCCATGCTGGATGGCAGAGGAGCTGGGGGTGTGGCAGAATGAAGGGGAGCTCAGTGGGCGCCTCCAAGGGGAGCTTCTCCTAAGTAGGTCTTCGGCCATCTCTATCATTGGTTAGCCCCGCTTGGATTGCGAATTCCTTCCCCAGGCCAATTTCAGTCTTTACAAGTTCTACACGGGTTAAAAATCCCATCTGAGATGAAATTTACTCATTCAGTCGTTCATAAATAGAGCAAACTCAGGTCGGTTCCATCTGTCCCACGACCTGTAACCGCCACCTCTAGGTTAGAGAGGGGGCATATAATTGATGGGAAGATTGTAGCTGAGGGAAGCACTCTGGGGAGATAGAAAAAGCCCTGGAACACATGGGTTCCCATGAAGACGGGACCAATCCTTGCTCAGCCACTTACTAGATGTGTGATGTTGGGAATGCTACCCACCCACTTTGAGCTTCCATTTCTTCATCTGTAAAATAAGGTTTATAATAATGCTGATCACAGAGTTGGTGTGAGGACTAAATGAAATGTAAAGCTATGGCACATAGTAAGCACTCCAGTAACTGTTAGTGATCAAGATGATGAAAATGAAGGTGATGTTGATGGTAATGGTGATGATGATGTTGGTGATGATGGTGATGATGGCGATGGTGATGGTGATGATGATGGTGATGGCGATGGTGATGGTGATGGTGATGATGATGGTGATGATGGCGATGGTGATGGTGATGATGATGGTGATGATGGCGATGGTGATGGTGATGATGATGGTGATGATGGCGATGGTGATGATGATGATGATGGTGATGTTGGCGATGGTGATGGTGATGATGATGGTGATGGCGATTATTTTGATGATAGAGAAGAATAATATATGTGAAGTATTTAGCCATTAAAACAGTATGCTATTAAAACTGAGTAGAGTCCAGGGACAGGACCACAGCATATGGACACTTGATCTACAACAAAAGAGAGACTAAGAGAGTAATACAGAAAGAATGGCTTCTTCAATAAATGGTGCTGGATAAATGGTGCTGTACAGAAAAACATGAAACTCACTCCCACTTCACACAAAACTCAACACCTAAGGTTATTTTTAAATCTAAATGTGAAAAGTAATACAAAAATTCTTCTAGAACAGTGTCACCTTGCTTGGACCTTCCTGACTGGTTAATCCAATCAGCCTGGGTAGGCCATTCACTGAGACACATTTTAATAATGATCCAGATAACTATGTCTTAGAAGCATGAATAAGGGCAGCTGCTACCTCTTTTATTTCCCTCAACCCACGCAGTGAAATCTGCTCTTCTAGTCCCATGTGGGGAGCCCGCCTGATCAAGGTTTAAGATGAGTCTGGGCAGGAAAACCCTTCTCTCTCTGTCCCAACTGTGGCTGCGTCTTTGTGGCAGGGCTGTGACCTGGGTCCTTGCCACCACGTGGGTGAAGGGTTTCATAGTATGTCCTTCAGGACCATCCACGTCCCTCTCGGCACCATCAACATCCCAGGCTCAGAGTCTAGATTCAGGGCACAGTCCTTTTCCAGGTGGTCCTGCTTTGAGGGATAAGAAATCTGCAGAGGCAGATGGAGTCGGTTCTTATTTCCTGGGTGGTTCCATTGATCAGAGTCCTGGCAGCACAGAGGGTGAGTGAGGGGTTCAGGTTGTCCAAACGCTTGTGGAAGATGGCTAACAATGTCCTGAGGGCCAGCTATGCACTAGGCATGGGGCTAGGAGCATTCAAACCTCATCTCTAGTCCGTGGAGCAATTCCATGAGATCCTTATTTTACAGATAAACAGACTGGGCAGAGAGGTTAAGTTACGTATCCAGGATCACACAGCTAGTGGGCAGAAGAGCCAGGATTTAGACCCGGGCCTAGACACTACCTCAGTACACAGGAGGTCAGCCATCACAGCACAAATATGAACACAGCCAGCTTCTGCCTGTATCTAAAGGGAAGAATCAGACTTCTTAGAAGGTGAGTGAGCATTAATTGCTCCCTTGACCTACCTTCCCCATTATTCTGTCTCTCCATAAGATTTTGCTGGAACTCCAGAGGGGAGAGAGACAGAGGTGATGCTTGCAGACAAGGGCCTAAAGGGTCGCCAATGTTTCTTTATCAGAACTGATGAAGGCCATCCCAGAGCTTTGGGTGTTTCTTTTTTTAATTATTTTATTTTATATTGGAGTATAGTTGATTCACAATGTTGTGTTAGTTTCAGGTGTACAGCAGAGTGATTCAGTTATACATATCCATATCCATATATCTATTCTTTTTCAGATTTTTTCCCCATATAGGTTATTACAGAGTACTGACTAGAGTACCCTGTGCTCTACAGTAGGTCCTTGTTGTTTATCTATTTTATATATAGCAGTGTGTATATGTCAATCCCAACTTCCTAATTTATCCCTCCCCTCCACTTTCCCCTTTGGTAACCATAAGTTTGTTCTCTGTGTCTGTGAGTCTGTGTTTGTTTTGTAGGTAAGTTCACTTGTATCAGTTTTTTAGATTCCACATATAAGTGATATCATATGATATTTGTTTCTCTGTCTAACTTACTTCATTTAGTATGATAATCTCTAGGTCCATCCACGTTGCTGCAAATGGCATTATTTCATTCTTTTTTATGGCTGATTAAAGCTTTGAGTGTTAAGTAAGCAATTAAGAGCCATTTAATCAATCCTTATTTTTAGAGAAGAATTATTTTTAAAAATACAATTTAAAATGTGTTGTTTCATCAACAATGACTTAATTCACAACAAACCAGAAACTTAAGCTTACCAGCATATCTTTTTCATGACATATTTGGCTAAGTGAGGCTCATCTAATACTGTAAAGATGAAAATAATAATAAATAACATTTATTAAGCATCTACTGTGTGCCTTTCGTTTTATTGTAGCAAATATTGGTTGAGTGCTTGCTATGTTCCAGGCTGAGGATCCAGCAATAAACAAAGTTAACAGAAATCTCCATCCTTATGGGGTTTACATTCTACTGAAGGGAGCCAGAAAATAAATCAACAAACAAATAAATAAACAAGGCAACCATATGGTGTAAGAGGTATGGAGAAAATTAAGCAAGAGAGAGGGATTGAGAGTACCACGGGGGCTGTGATATTAAATGATGAGGTCAAGGAGGGTGGCATTTAGGCAAAGAACTCACTGAGTTGTCAGACTCAGAATGGACTTCTTGGGGAAGAGGGTTTCAAGTCGATCTAGCAAAAAATGTGAAGGCCCTGTGGTGGGAATGAGCTGAGCTCCTTGGAAGGGTGACCTGGAGGCCACGTGTCTCGAGAGGGTGAGGGAGATTCAGTCAGGGGGTCAATGGGGCCAGATGACACAGCAGCTCCCAGGGCTTCTTCCACTCTGCTTTCATCCCCAGTGAGACAGGAGTGGGTGCGCAAGGACACGGAACAGTGGGTGCCATGTGTTAGACTGCTTCCAGAGCCCCACTCTGGCTGCTTGTAGAGGCAACAGGAAAAGCCAGGGACCTGTTAGAAGTGGTGGTGACAATGCAGAGAGAGACGATGCTGGCTTGGCTTAGCGGATGGTGGTGAAAGTTGGGAGAAGTAACTGGATTCTGCATATGTTTTGAGGAGAGACACCTCAGGGTTTGCAGATGGAGTGTGTGTTTTTTTGAGAGAGAGAGGAGTCAGGGGTGGTCCTGAAGTGTTTGAGAAATTGCAAGGATGATGCGACTTGTACAGAGATCTGGAAGAGTGGGGGGAAAATCATCCTCATCGGGGGCAGGGGAAGAGGAGGAGTTTACATTCTACTGAAAGGAGCCAGAAAATAAATAGACAAACAAATAAGTAAACAAGCCCACCATATGGTGTAAGAGGTATGGAGAAAAGTAAGCAAGAGAGAGGGACTGAAAATACCACGGGAGCTGTGATATTAAATGATGAGGTCAAGGAGGCCAGCCTTGAAAGTGCTAAGTTGCAAACGCCTGTTGGATACCCAAGGAGGGGTATTGGGTAGGCAGATGGGGTCTGGAATTCAGAGGAGAGAATTGGGTGGGAGATATTGTTTCTAAAGCTTCAGCAACACTTAGAGGTAAGCGTCATTTACCTCATTGTACAAGGAAGGAAACTCAATCACAGATGTTAAATAACATTCAAGATCATCCAGCTAATGAGTCAGGATGTGAACCTAGTTCAGAAACCACCCTTAGTGCTAAATGCATTCCTGCTTGATTGAAGATTTTAGATATAAGGAGAAAATCCTCATGTGTGTCTCTCTCTCTCTTTTTTTATTTTTTTTAAACAAAAAAACAAACAAAAAAACCCCTTTGTAGCTCAGCTCAAACTTTCCTCCATCTAAGCTCAGATCCAGAGCCAACTGGCCTCCCACTCACTTGAGAAAAATGTAAAATCCCACGTTCAGAGAGCTTTCCGTTGGCTTCGAAAGCAGTCACGATTCAGAGTCCATCCAACAGAGACTTGTTTTTGGCAAAGACGCCAAGGGATGATGTCATTCTCTGAGGACAGGGAAAAGCCTGCATGCCTTTGATTTCCCCTTCAAAGCCCATCACAGCCCAGATTCCCTGCTGCCGGCAGCAGTGTAAACTGGTACAGTGTTTTCGGAAGGGACATTTTCAAGATGTAGCAAGAATATTAAATATGTTTCTGCCCTATGACCTCAACGTTCTAATTCTGATCTTAGGAAATAATCCATACCACACAAAGATGTCTTAGTCTCAGAGATGTCCATCACAGCCCTATTTATAACGCTGGCATTTTTAAAGGCATCTCATATCCAAATGGAGAAATGGTTAAATAAATTATAGGTGTCAAAATTAGTTTTAGAAAGGATTTGAAAAGTCATGGAAAACGTTAGGGTTTAAAGGCAGGATGCAGCACTAGATTTTGATTCAGTCTTCATCTATATTGAAGCGATTTTTAAAAGCAATTGGTGACTAATGAGATATAGTGAAAATGTTATATATGTAAAACGATGCTGTTAGGGGTTGTATGGGACCTTGCTTTCTTTTCCTAGAATGGAAAACTAAGAATGGCACAGCTGAAAACAGAAGACTCTAGGAGCCTCACGTTCTAACTGGCCACCTCCTCACGGCTTACTGAGAGGTGCCATTTCAACAAGACAGCTCTTATCCCACCACCTCTATCCCCAACCTCCACCAGCAACCTCCAACCAACATGAGTGGAATCCTGGAAGACAGGAGAGGATATCTGCTCAGGAAAGATAAGAACAATACAGAGAAGTCATATTCCTCCTTTCCCCATGGCTTGGGAACGCAGTGTATGTTTAAGGTTCCCATCCTCAAAGCGAAGGGAAAGAGGTGTCAAGCGAATCACTCATAACAACTGGTGTGAGCCAGCAAGAAGGAGAAGCTGATTCCTTCTGTTTGGAGGCCAGTCTTACTGGCCTATCCCTAGATTATCAAAGAAAGGAGCAAGAGCATGGGGTGAGAGAGTGTGTAGGAGAAATGCCAACAGAGAGGGCCCCCCCCCTTGAATCCAACATTCCCAAGACAGACATGAAATAGGTCTGGCACGTGCATGCAGGTCTAAGAGCTGATCTCAGCGGTCAAGGGGAAGAGGTAGGATTCCGTCTCTCAATGCAAGGAGTGGTGAAGAATTTATGGTCCTCTTTACCATACCCATCTTTCAGTCAGAAATTATTTTTCCATATGCAAAATATATTCGCCCTCTCCCATGATCCCCCAAATCCCATACCGTTACAGCCTTGGATCTCATCAACTAAGTTACGTCTGGTTGTAGATGAGGCTCAGTGGGTGTGCTTCCCTGAGTATGGCTCTTCTCCAATGGCAGAGCTGTGAACTAATAAGGTATGTTAGCTTTCCCACGCCCCCAGCATACAATGAGATAAGCATAAAATAACTGCAGTAGGCAAAATAACTGCAATAGACACTCCAATTCAAAAAGGGCTTTGGGGGATGTCAGCTGAGCGAAGTGGTGGTTCCCCCAAGGTCTCTCTGGCTGGTTGGAACGCTTTATATCCCCAGCGCTATGCAGCCCCCAGAATCTCCATTCAGCTTACAATTCCTCTGTAGTTATTTTCTGCTGGGCTATAAAGAGTCTTACTCTTTGCATGCACAGGTTAGTATTTGAGCAAAGACTTATGTGGACCTTATGCACATTTCTGGAGCTCCTTATCTGTGTAGCTCCCCGCCTTCTCTCTAGTACCTGGTTCCACAAACTCCAGCCATCTTAGCAGCTCCTAACTCCGATCTCTATCTCTCCAGATCACCAAAACCTCTGCATTCTTTTTTGGGCTTTATCTCCCTCTACTGTATTCTAGAAAGTTCCCCTAGGCAGAAAACTGGAACAATCATGGGCCTCATCTCACACGTTTCTTCTCTCAAAGGGATCATAGTCATGCAATGTCTATTGTCCACTTGGCCTAGTTTTTCATGTACAATGTATGGCACTCCACAAAAAATAACCAGACACACAAGGAGGCAAGCTGATAAAAACAGAAAACAAAATAAGCTATTGAAACAGACCCATATACAAATAATGGAGTTATCAACTTCAGACTACAAAATAAATATGCATAAAGTATTCTAGAAGTTAAAAGACAAGATTTAGAATTTGGGCAGTGAATCAGAAACTATCAAAAAAATAAAACTTTAGAACTGAAAAAGTACAGTAACTAAAATTAAAAACTCAATGGATTTCCTTAACAGACGATTAAACCAAACTGGGAGGATAATTAGTAAACTGAAAGACAACTGCAATGATACAAGAAGAGAGAAAAGACAGCTAAGTACAGAAAAGAGAGTAATGGATCCTTACCAGGATAAAAGGCTAAGAATTGGACAGAAGCAGTATTTAGAGATAATGGTTGGGAATTTTTTTAAAAATCTGGCAAAAGACATTAAGCTAGAGATTTAAGAATCTTTACAAACCCCAAGTAGGATAAATAAAAAGAAAATTACACCTAAGCACATCAAGTAAAACTACCAAAAACCAAAGAGGAAAAAAAAAAATCCTCTTAAAAACAACTAGAGGAAACAACAGACAAGAGGGGGAGTTACTCTGAGGGAAGAAGTGCATGGAATCAGGGAAGAATTTGACTTTACCTGATACTTAGCTGGACCTTGAAAGATGGGTATGATTTGGGGTAAAAGATCTTCAAGGTAGTGGGAGTCATCAACAAACACTCAGAGAATTGAAAGCTCAGGACATGTGCTTCTTTCTGTATGAAGGCAGTGTAATTTGATCCTGGAAAGGTAGCTCGGGGACAGATCGGGAATGACCTAGAATTCCTCCCCAGGTATTTGACCTTCCTCCTGAAGATAGCGGGGAACTACTGACAGTTTAAAATCAGGGCATTGACTAAAGAAGCCACATCTTTTCCAAAGCAAGAGGCAGACATTGGGGAAAAGAGAGCCAGGTCCCCTTGTGCAGCATTTATATAGAGAATATGAAAATATTCCTCATCCTTGACGTCAGAAACTATATAGAGCTGGACATGGAAAGAGGGGCATGGGAGCAGTCATTTACTCAGTACTTGCTTTGTGCCATCAGTAATAAAGATAGGTACTTACAAAGACATCACAGTGTTATCTTTCACCATAATCTCTTTGGGAGGCCATTCATTTACTTCTTCTCCTCAACATTGCAAGCTTTTCTCCTGCCTCTGTACTTTTCACATGCTACTCCAAACAATCTACTCCTACTTTTTAGCCTGGATAATACTTAGTTATCCTTCCAGTATCAGTTTAAATATAACTTTTCCCATGAACTTTCCAGGCAAATTCAGGGTCTTCTTCTCATATATTTACATTATTTTAAAAATATTTCCATTATGGCAATTATTTCATTTTATCATAGTAATCTATGTCCTAGCCCTGTTAATGCACTAGCACCAGCATTAATCATTTTGCACTAGCCCATCAGTATTTGCAAGGCTGGACCACCTCTTACCAATCTTGTACCTTCAGCACCTAGCAGAGAATCCAGGCCATTAGAGTAATGCCAACTTCAAATACCACCACTTATTGTGTCATAGAGAAAAAGAGTGTGGCAAGTTGAATCCTGGTTTTTCAAGCATTAGCCCATAAATCACGTACCAGTTTTGCTATCTTGGCCAAAGCAAGTCACGTGGCTACACTTAACTTCACGGGGGCAGAGTAGTGCAATATTATTATGGCCAAGAGGAGAAGTGCGGATTTTGGGTGAATAGTACCAATGACTGCCACAGTGAATAAGCTTGCAACAAGTAATAAAATAATGTCATAAGTTGTACGGATTAAATAAAACATGTGTAAAGTGCTTAGAAACTGTGAAATGCTGCACAAATATTATGTCTAAGTTATTATAGAATCATAATGTTATGGATGTCAGATAAAGGAACTATTAACTCCAACATGTGAGGTGGGCGGAAGACTTCATGGGGATAATGAAATTGTGAGATAATTAGAATTTGCATATGTAGAAATGGTAAAGCGGGCATTGCAGGTGGAGGGAACAGCAAAGGTCTGGAGACAGTACTGTAAAGGGCACATTTGAGGAATGACGTATCTAGTGGAGCTTGAGAAGGCATCTGTTCACATAGCATCTCTACAGGGAGGAGCTTCCAATGGCCAGGTGGAAAATAAAATGCCAGCTGTGCCATTTTCAGAAGCAAAGGTGTCCATAGGCAAGAACCCAGATGCCATAGCTACACAGAAAACAGCCCAAGCCCAACACCACAGTCATGCTAGCAATCTGATGAGCTCATCATCCTCTCGAGAGCTCATTACACAGCCTGGCAAGGGCGATGTCTCTGCCACTCAACCCACCCAGACAGAACCACAGAGATGAGATCATTATCATCTTTTTAAAAAAGTCACTATTGAAACAACTGAAATGCTTGGCCTCATGCTGTCAGGAAAGCTGTCACCATGGAAAAGAAAAAGAGAAAGTCCCCAAATTAGTGTTGAATCTCTTCCAAGAACTGTCAATATTTTTGGAAGCCCCCAGAGAACAAATGCTTTCTGGAGGCTGGCAGGATCTGCAGTGTTGGAAAGAGAGTGACTTCAGGCTGACTGATGGTGGCCAGTCGGTGCCACATTCAGTGGGTGACATCTAAGACAGGCAGTCGGCAGCCTGGAGTGAGAACAAATTGCCACATCTCTGGGCTGATGAAAACGTGCAAAAATCTCTCAGAAAACTCAGAGCAAGATACGTACTACTGGTCTGTGTTTATATTTCCAATCTGAGTTTTATTCGTTTTACACTGACCTGCTAAATAAGGCAGAACCTTCAAATGTGCCTGGTGCCCCCAAATCGTTTGTTTATGGGTGTCTCCTAGGGTGTACCAGTCTTGATGGTCATTGGACAATCAGAGTCAAATCTCAAATTAGGGTAATACAAAGTGGGTTTCTTAAGGGGACTATTTATAAAGGTGTGGGGAAGCTTTAGAGGAATCACAAGGACTCGTAATAGTGGGATTGTTACCATCACACTTGGTCACTAGCTGCCCCAGGAAAAGCATAGTCTCGGGTGAGACAGCTCAGTCACATCCCATAGGAGCGAAGAACTGGGGTTGTATGCCGACCACACTCCCTGTAACTGACAGCAAGTTCTTCTTGGGAAAAGCACCTGGGCTGTGCATCTGCATGTCTCCTCCAGTCCTCTCCTTGCCCTGTTCAGATCCGCTTCTCAATATGTGTTTGAGGAGTCAGTCCTCCAGGATCCTGGTGGGCTTCTTTTCCTTAGGAGAAACTAGAAAGGGGAAATTAGTAGGACAAAGTACTCATCTTCCGGTACCACTTTGGTGCTCATTGATCCTTGATTTCTTCTGCTGGTACCAGCTGAGTATTACCTTCATCCCCTACTCATCTGTTTTGCCTCTGAGGATGCTACATTGTATTAAGCATCTCTGTAGTCCTCTGTGTGTCAGACTGACAGTTGTCGTAGTTGCACCCCCTGGTTTCTGGCCTTTAAGCGCTGCCCCTCTAATACTGGCCACCAATAAGCGCTGGCCTCTATTGGTGTAGGGTCCTACCACCCCCACTGCTCTCTGCAAGACAAGTTCTTTCACAGCCTCTTCTACATCAGCCCTGGCCCACAGAGGAGATCCAGCACTTTCCATGATGCTGGTGCCCACTCAACAGAGAATCCCTTATGTCTGCAGTAAATGGTTTGTCCTCTGAGCCTTCCTGTGAATCATGTGATGGGTCTTCCCCAACGTAGAAATGGTAAATCAATTCCAGCCTGCCCACCTCCCTGAGCCTTTCCATCCCTCCCTTCACCACCTGCCATGGCAAGTCTAGCTTTTCAACTTTGCTCAGCTCAAGGCATTACTTCTTCTATGCTTCCAGGATCACAAATTCACACCATCTCCTCGAGTCCTTGGCAGGATGTTAACTTCTGTAGCTCAGGAGAGTGAACCTGAGTCAGTAAACTCTACCCAATTTTACGTTTTGTCCCCCTTGAAGCACCCTTAGATTCAACACCCTTAGAATCGACACCCTTAGAATCCGCTACCATGCGTACGCCCGGGCTTCAGGAGGGAAATGATGGCTACATCTCCATCATGTCTTCAAATTGTAAGGGAACCACTTATACCTCCTTCAGAGTGCCTAGTCTTATTTTGTTATATTTATTGTGTTACAAAACTATTATTGCTGCTAATAAAATACATGACCCTATGGATGGGACAGGGTTTTGTATAATCTTGGAGATTTCTCTTTCTCGAGAGGCAAAGAAGGTCCAAGGGACCCCTGCCTGTAGGCGTGATCACAGGAGGTAATCCAGTAAAGAACCCATAGGACAGAGAGAGGGGTGGGGATTGAACCAAGAGAAACTGAGGAAAGACCAGCTTCCTGGAGAAGATGGCCAATCACAGCAAAGTGACCACATAGATGAGAACAAGAAATGGCTCTGGGATGTGGCCAGTAGGAGGTTTGTGGTAATCTGAGCAAGAGCTGGTAGAATAGACAGGACAGTGGGGGCAGCTGGAGGCCTTCCTATTGGTTAACCTCTGTTTTTCTCCTCGTTCCATTGGAACCGAGCACAGCTCTGGCACAGAGGGGGTTAATGTCTGCCAAAGACGATTAGGGCAATTGGGTGACTCAACGCGGAATGATCTCTCCCTTTTTCTGAATTATCATGTACCTTTTCTCTATCTCTCTGGATTGCTTTCAATATTAGATTGCGGATATTTGTGTGCAGATTTTAATTTCTCTCCTTGCCTAAACTGTCAGCTTTATGAAAGCAGAATCTTTTATTTACGCTAAGGGCCCAGCACAGACTCTTGTACTTATTAGGTGTTCAATAGCATTTGTTCAATGAATGAATGAAGTAGAGTAATGAATGAATGAAAGGTCAATGATGTTCCCTTATCTGATATGCTTTTTACTAAATCTCCTTTTTTTAAAATTAATTAATTAATTTATTTATTTATTTTGGCTGCGTCGGGTCTTAGTTGCGTCATGCGGGGTCTAGTTCCCTGACCAGGGATCGAACCGGGGCCCCCTGCACTAGGAGTGAGGAGTCTTACCCACTGGACCACCAGGGAAGTCCCCTAAATATACTTTATTGAATATATATTAATCAACATAAATGTATGTAGGGGGGTCAAGAGGAAACTCAACATATTAAATATCAAGAACGATCTATGCAAAAGGATTTTTTTAAAGGTGTTTTGGAAAAGGAAGCCCAGAAAATGAAAATGTTTTTCCCACCTGTTGTTCCTCATTTATTCATTAATTACCCAAAATTTCTATTTAAATGCTATTAATGTGTCTACTAAAATTATCTAATGGTTGACATGATAAGGTAACATCTCAGACTTCATGCTGCCGAACAAGCAAGCAAGCTTCTTTCACGCTTCACATCTAATCTCAGAGGTGAGACTAAGTACCCAGGCCTGTGAATATGTGAGACTTTAAAATTATCCTGGATTCTCAAGCAGCACTCACCCATTAGTTCACATGGAATATACGCAGATATGCGCTTGGGTGACATATCTTGTATCCATGTATCTTATTAGTCTTCCTAAGACCTGATAAGCGACTCTTTTTGTTCTCTTGACATCCAAGCTCTTACTATATCACCTTGTTAAGTAAGTAATATTCCTTCCATTTGAGAAATTCTGGAGCCACTAGTTCAGCTAATACTAGTTTTGTCTTGTGACAATAATATAAGGAAAATGGCGCTCACTTGCAGAGTGGTTGTGAATATGGGAAGTACTCAGAAAATATTAGTTCTCTCTCTTCTTTAAAATTGGAAAATTTTCCATAGTGGATTTTTTGGTGCTCCCCTCAGATACCCTGGGACCCCCTCCCTGGTTTCTGCATGCATTGTGCTTTTGCATCTATTGGCCTGCTCCAGCAGCTCTCTGCCCTGGGGCTACTGGAGCCCTTTGCTTGCAGGTACAGAGAGCAGGAAGGACCTGGGAGTTATGTCTCCCTGGGGTGGGTTTTAGTCCAGGATTGTGTGATGCAGGGTATCAAAGCCCAGCCCCTTTGTCCCTTTGAGTAGGGACAAACTCTGAGGCATCCTTTATACGCCGGAGTTTCCTGCAGAATCAGGCTGAAGACTTGGCCTGACATTGAACTCCTGCTTGGCTTCTTTCCCCTTCCTGTTCTGTTTCCCTGATTCCTTTACCAGCTTCTCCTGGGAACATGTTCTTGCAAGTTATCTGCATGTGAGCCCTCATGTCAGTGTCTGCTTCTGGAGAAACCAATCTAAGTCAATTTTGTTAGGTGGAAAATGCATTTACCAAAACAAAAGGATTGGTCATTAAATAGCCTCTCCCTGGATGTGAAGGGCCAGGGATGATGCAGCCGAGGTCCAAGTGGTAGCTAGGTGGACCTGAGCAAGAATAGTGCTGGAGGGATGGAGGGGGATGGGCACAGAAAAGAACATATTGTAGAATCCATAGAATCAGAGAACTGGAGGTGGAGGCAGAAGGGAGGAGGGCAGGTAAGATCCAAGGACGGCTCTACATCCATGACTCGAGAGACTGGGTGGGCAGTGAGCTTAGGAAACAAGGAGCAGGAGATAGGGAGGAAGGCAAGTTTGAGTGTGAGCGTGTCGGGCTTGTGGGACATCCAGGTGGAAGTCCTTGTCACAGACACAGAGCAGGGAAGCTCCAGGCACGGAGGCAGTGTGTGAAGCTCAGGGTGCTAAGTATATGTATCTGGGCTAAGGAGCTGTTAAAGCAGCAAATACGAAAATCCAAGGGAAAGGAAACACACAGGGGCAGCGACACAGACAAGAAAAATCAAGCATAAACAAAACAAAACTCTGAATCCCACAAACTAAGCATCCTTCAGTAATTTCTGATCCCCTCTGCTCTACGCATTAATCCAAAATATCTTTCCCCAAGTTGACCTAATGTTCTCTTAAAACTTAATATTAATTTTCATTGGTTGTATTTGCCCAATACATAAATATTTCTTGTTGCCTCTTCACCTCTCTGAGGCTCATTTCCCACATGTCTAAAATGAGGGGCTACCTTACAGAGTTGCTCTGAGGATCCATGAGATAATTCTTGTGGGTTGCCTAGCATGTCTGTTCATGATACGAGCCTGGAAAGTGTCATTGGCTCACCTACCCATTTCACTGGCATACTTGCTGTCACGTGCTCTTTCTAATTAAAAAAATTACATTAAAAACTTCTAGAAAAAAAAAAAAAGACTAGAGTTAGAATGACTAGGATGATGATTCAAGTCTGAACATTTAATTAAGCTGTTTTTCACCCAAAATGACTTTGCTGATGAAATATGGGATTAGTAGAGGACTGGGTGACTAGAGGAAGTGAGGGGGATTTCAGAAGATAGATCACCCCTGGGAAAGGCACACTGAAATAAAATTAGCCTGTGGGCTTTTATAAAAATATGCCATAGAGAAAGAGAAGGCCCAGGAAGAAGAAGCCATACATCACGTTTTTCATAATTTTTAAAATAGAAAGTCAAGACATTTTTACCATTTTCTGTATACAAGAGACAATTTGTGCGGTCATTCTTTTGGGACAAATTGACAACTGTGACAATTTTTCTGAGTTCCACTCTTTCTCTCTCCCTCTCCCTTACATGTTTGTTGAAACAAATAGCTCCCTGGCCTAGATGTGGAAATCATCAAGGGGGTGGGCAGTGCCCTACTTATTTTGCATCCTTGGTGCTTAGAAAGTGCCTGGTAAATAGAAATTTTGAGCCAATAAATGTCTGTTGAATGGCTGAATGATTGGTTGAACAAATGAGTGAATAGACAATAACATTCACTGTCCTCCAGAAGATTACAATACATTGCACGGGAGAGAGCACATCCTTGGCGAGAAAGTTAGATGGCACAGGGAAATCGAAGGCACAGATTTTGGAACAGCAATCTGTGCTTTATGTGGGAACAATGCTGAGGTGGATGGTTAGTCTGCCAGGGCTTCAAATACTGTATTAAAAATTAAATCTGCAGTTCATGTTTATTCCATGGTGTGTTTTGCATTCTAGACAATCCTGGCACTATTTGGAAAATTATTGTTTACATTAAATTAGAATTCCAGCATGTTTGAGCTGGAAAGCATCGGATTTCTTGGAGATGGTGCAAATAATCTCAGAAAGTGCTTTCATCAAAGTGAATAACTTTGTTTTTTGTTTGTTTGTTTGTTTGGGGGTTTTTTTTGGCTGTACCACGTGGTTTGCGGGATCTTAGTTCCCTGACCAGGGATTGAACCCGTGCCCTTGGCAATAAAATTGTAGAGTCCCAACCACTGGACAACCAGGGAACTCCTGAAAGTGAATACCTTTGGAATTGAAGGGAATTTAGAGACATCTTAGTTGATCCTCCATATGAAAGATGAGGAAACTGAATTCCAGAAAGGGGAGGTGATTTGGTCAAGGCCCGTGTAATACAGTCCTATAAATGCTGCCTTGACTTAGTTTTGAGACCTCAGCTAGAGGCTGGTTAGTTCCTCATCCTGAGCAGTGGATTAAGTCCACACCCCCAACCATCTTCTTCACAGGCATCCCACACTGTCCATCACTATGCCCACCCTAATTGCTCCAGGGTCCGGTCCAGACAACCAGGGACAGCCCCGATACCCAAGAGCCCACTGAAATTACTCAAACGAGCCAATCCTAACCCTGCTTACCTTGCATCACCTGTTCCTTCCCAAGGAACCCACGGTCAAGGGTCTTGCCCACAGGTCCCCTCATCTCTCTTTCTGGTGACTGACCCCAGGAGTCCCCTGAGTGTCCCTGTGTGGTGTGCTGTGTTTTTCCCAGGAAACTGTACAACTCCTTTCGGTCTTTCCCTCTTGATCTGCAGCTGGCTGCACCACACCTCGCCTGAGGTCACCTGGTGAAAATGTTCCACCGTGAATTGATGCCAAGACCAAAGCTCTGATATAGAAGAATCAAGCCAGAACCCAGATTCCCTGACTCCTTCTGCCAGCCTCAGATGCAGGTGATGTATTTCTCCCTTAAATATATGATCTAAAATTTTGCTTCCTGTGGCTTTACTCTTCTTTCTCTAGATGCCATTTGATCTCCTAGGAAAGAAGTCAAACATAATCTCTTACCCAAGTTCCACTGAAATGAGGGTTCACACCCATCTTTTAGGAAGGATTTTAACCCATCCAGCAAGAGCTGTGGAATTGGACACTTGCCCTCCAAAAGTCCTACTTTGTGGCTGACTTAAATAATTTTTGCTGCAAATTTGGATTGCAGCCTCTGTTTCTTTCAGCTCCTTAATGGGGTTGAGGGATGGCCAAGGGCCCGTCTCCATGAGGAATGTTTATTTTCCTGCAGGCTGCTTAAACTTGATGCATGCTGCACTTTAGTTAACGCCTAAAGTTCAGGGTCACGTAAGTGACATTTGACTGGCCTGTCCAAATGGATTTTTAAGAAAAAAATGTGTCAGTGACAGATATGTGGATAATTGAATTATTAAATACAATTTCCTTTTTTTCCCCAATGGGCATGTCCCTTACATATTTTTTTAATGATCCATTTCTTAGTGACAAAATAATCACATACATAGAAATCTCATTGCTTATTTCTCTTCTTTCTTTTTTTGGAATAATATTATGTTAAATGTGAACCCTTAGGATCCAAGAACTGGTTAGAAAGGAAGTAAATGTCACCTAATCAGATTTCTCCCATCTGAAATTTGAATCTACTAAAAGTACATTTCTCAATTTTTTCAAGAATAAAAAGTCACTTTTAGGGTCAAAGGATTTCACAGATCCCTGTATAATAGTAGTTGCATTTTTAGTATCCGTTGATTGAGAAACTAAGCTACTACAAATTCAGTCACCCCTTTAAATGAAGCTTTATCTTATGAATCATAACCACATATGTGCACATTGAACAACATATATTGGTGAGAGGGGTGGAGACAATGAAGGTTATGGACTCAAAGACTGCAATTGCTTTATCAACCCTTCCTTTCTGCCGACACCACACCCCCGAGACTCACACAACCCATGCTGGTTCTCTGAAACATTTCTACAAAGTAGTTCTGGTTTCTGCCTGTAACTTCCCTGTGCTGGGCATCTCACTACTTCACAAAGAAGCCCTCTGTATCTCTGAGCTGCTCTTCCTAATATTGGCAGCTTCTTCCTAATGTTTAGCTAAAACCTTTCTCTCTGGCTTTCACCCCGTGAGCCCACTGAAGACAATTATCGTCTTTCACATGACAACTCAGCATTCATGCTTTTCACCCCCAGTAGGGCCAGGATGAAGGGGGCCCAGAAAAGGCTGCTATGAGGGAAATACAAAAGGCTAAAGCTCTAAGGGTTGCAAAATTAGTGGATGTTGCTGTGGATCCATCTTTGGACTCACGTGACTACTGATATCACGGGGACTGAAGAATACGAGTCAAGAGTCCCGGGTGACAGTGAAGAAGCAGACAGGTGGAAACTTCAAAGCTGACTGGGTCCCAGGGATTCCAGGCTGTTATGAGATGATTATGATGAAGAATTTATCAACCCAGTGGTGAAAGGTGGCCAAAAATTAGGTCCCAAGTAAATCTTTGAACTAATATCTAGATGTAGTGGGAAAAGCATTCAGATGAAAACCACCAGACCTAAAAGAAACTATTACTGCGGACCTCTTCACGCAACCTCAAGATGTTCTTATTCATGTTCTCACTGGTATGATTCCATATTTATAAAATCACATGTGTACACACACGCGCGTGGGCACACACACACACACACACACAGCATTTTTCTATTCTTGCTGATTTCTTTAGTGATGGAACACATGACTTTTCAGCTGTCACGTGACTCCCTTAGCTATGAGTGGGTGATCAAAGGGAATATAGTGTCCTAGAAATTCCCATGTCCTTCCTCCCACTCTTCCTTTGACCCTCCTCCCAGGCTCCCTTGTTTCTAAATAAACATACCCAGCTCCCTGAAAGTTTTTAAGAACCCCCCCATCCTCCAAGTTTCTCTTTTCTAAATATGTTCCCTTTGGCCAAAGCACAGTACTGAGAATGTAACCCATGACTCCACATGTGGACTGAATAAAATGGAATCTTCAATGTCCTCCCTTTATTGCTAGTAGCCCACATGTTGTACACAGACCACATTCTGCACAAGAGGCTAAACACCCACCCCATCTCATGCCCAACCAGGCAGGAGAGCACAGTGATTAAGAACAAGGGCCTGGACTCAGACCCACCTGGTCTCGACACCTGTCTCCTCGCCTCTCTCTGTGAGTCATTCAGCCTCTCCAACCCCAGTATCTACCATCCTGAAAGGCTGGATTTGGATGAAGGTTTGCAAAAAGACTCCTGGTTTTTTCTCATTCAAACACCTTCCACTTGTTAATTTATTCCACACATATTCTTCTAGACAGCGTTGATGCGGAATGAACAAGACAAACTTCACCCTGGTCTGATGGAACTTACCTCCTAGAGGTGAAAATGGACAAAAGAGCGGTAGATAATTGAATGAGTAATACAACATCAGATTGTGATTAGTGCCAGGTATGAATATTATATGGACTGAGGAGATGGAGGTTACAGACGGTGCTTTTTATTTTTTTAAATTTATTTATTTTTGGCTGCATTGGGTCTTCGTTGCAGCGCGTGGGCTTTCTCCAGTTGCTGTGAGCAGGGGCCACTCTTCGTTGCAGTGCGCGGGCCTCTCATTGAGGTGGCTTCTCTTGTTGTGGAGCATGGGCTCTAGGCACGCAGGCTTCAGTAGTTGTGGCTTGCAGGCTCTAGAGTGCAGGCTCAGTAGCTGTGGCTCGCGGACTCTAGAGCGCTGGCTCAGCAGTTGTGGCGCACAGGCTTATTTGCTCCGCGGCACGTGGGATCTTCCCGGACCAGGGCTCGAACCCTTGTCCCCTGCATTGGCAGGCAGATTCCCAACAACCGCGCCACCAGGGAAGCCCAGACGGTGCTATTTTAGCTGGGATGGTCTGAGGAAGCCTCAAAGCACAAGCTGCTTGTAGGAGCGAGGGTCTGAGTGCACAGGTAAGTAACAGAGACTCCGATGTAAACAGGCCTCGTCAACGAGGAAACGTGCATCTCACGTAAGGAGAGTTACGTTCACCGCATTCAGGGCTGGCCTCACCCAGAGGCTGCAGCAATGGTCTGAGTGTCACAGCCCATCAGGGCTGCATGGACAGAAGAAAGAAGACCAGCTCTTCCAGGGGTTCATTTTAAGGGGAGAGGAAGCCATTTCCCGGAAGCTCCACTAAAGGCTTGCTTCTCATGTCTCAGATCCTAGAATTAGGTCAAATACTTGTTCCGGAACAAGTCATTGGCAGGAGGAAGTGATTACACAGTTGGCCTGGGCTTTTCCAATACAGGCACCACCAGCGAGGCCTTCATTCGACAGTTCGTACGTGTCAGACACTGTGTTCAGCATACAGGTAGGGTCCTCTCCTCAAATTTAAATTCCTATGAAGACTTCAAAGCCTACGTTTGTCCATCCACGTCCCATGCATGCATGCGCAGTGTGTTATCATGGGCAGGAACAAGCCAGACCTGGAGCAGTCTCTTCTTACCCCTCAAGACCTTGGCATCCTGGGGTATTTACTTAGCCTCTGAAGTCTCTGTTTCCTGATCCAAAAATTGATAAAAATAATCACCCCTTCCTCATAGGATCGCTGTAAGATGGAGCTAGGGGCAGCACAAAGTAATTGCTCACTCAGCGTGTCAGTGACGCGCAGGGCAGGGCAAGGGTGACTCAAGCGAGATGCCAGGACTGCAGGTCCCTGCCTGGGTGCCTGGTTTGCCTCACCCGTGCCCACACCCTGGGTGGACATCAAACATGTATTGACCTTCTAGTTATGTGAGACTGTGCCGTCGACACCCTTTGGTCAAAGGCCACTAGGAACATACTTGTAGTTGAGCAAACCAGGTATCCTTCTCGTTGGAGGAGAGAGAAGGCAGAGCATAGGGAACCATGGGGAGTCTCAGTAAAAGGGGACCAGAAAGAACCTATTCTAGGATTTGGGCCTTGTTTGGGGATTTGGGGTCCACTAAAGACGCAGGGGTCAACTCTAAGTTGGGTGTTGTTAGAAAGTGGGGACAATTTACGTTTGGGTATCTCAATAAATCTCAATCTATAGGGAGGGGAGACTAGAGCGAGGATAAGACTGGGATTGGAAAAGAGGTCACAGTCACTCATTGTAGCCAAGAGGTGGGGCTGTTTGCTCTTTAGTGGGTGGCTCAGGGACCTCATTTTGACCTGTTCCCAGACAAGATTATGAAGCGGCCCTGTTTTGTATCACTTTCCCATAGGCTCAGAGTAACCTTGTAGGATGCTGGTGTCCTAGGGATGGTTTATGTCCAACAGCAGAGGGATCTGGCCTCGCCGTGAGGGCCCAGCCAGTTTCTGGATTGTTTTTCTTTCTTAGTACTAGACAATGGAGACCAAACATTAAGTTCCTGCCCTCAAGAAACTCATAGCCTGCAGGGAGGCAAACATTTACAATACCGTATGAGGATAATGCATTTATTATTACTGCAATAATGGAGGTGTTATATCTAGATGGGGTGGGGGGGCTCATGGGAAGCAAAGGGGAGCATCAGCGAAAGCTTCTGCAAAGGAGGGTGTATTCCGCCTGGGACAAAGGATGAGAAAGAGAAAGAGACAAAGGAAATCCTCCCTGAGTGTGGCCGGCTATGTGTTCCAAATTATAAATTCAACACAAGCCCCAGCAACTTTGCAACTGTAGACGTTTTCTTCTCTTTCTTTCCAGGAAGAAAAATAGCCCTTCTATTTTCATCTTTAGAATCGCCATTTGTCATTCTCAAGGTGCCTCGGTGTCTTTGTCTCTGGTGTCAGCTGGCAGCAATGTTGCTAAAAATAGCTGGCGGAAGGAATCGCTCTACACACTGAACATTAAAAATAGAAAGGGAAGCACTGGTGTGAATAATGCATAGGAGAGAATCCCGCTCGCGCTGGCCTCCAGGTTCTCCGGGGGCCTGGCTGCTGGGCGGGGGAGGATCAAGGCATTTGTTTCGCTCCTGCTTCAGTGAAAGGGCAGCCCGCAAATTACAGCTTACCCCTCGGCCTGCCTGGGCCAGTGAAGGCTGAGAAGAAATGAAAGCTTGGACCAGCATTCTGGAATGCAAATCTGCTGTCTAATTTATAAGCAGAAATTCAAATGCCATCCACGACCAGCACAAAGGAGGGTTGGGTCTGTGACATGGCAGTGAGGACATGCCCTATCGAAAGCCATGGAGTTTCTTTAGAAAATATACTGCTAGCCAATCAGAACCCATCTGCGAGGGGAGTTTGTCTCTGAAATCCCCAGATTAGGATTTCTGCAAAATCTAATAGCTGCTCAAAGTCAAGACCCGATTGCATCAGCCAGAGGGGAGCTCCCGCCACATCCAAGAACATTGTAAGTTCCTCATCAATATTGATGATAACCAAATGCTCTTAGAAGGATACACAAAAAACCTCCCTTTACACTGACTCATTTGCCATGACCAGACACTAGTTTTATTTCTGGCAATCCCAGACTGTCAGCACTGAAATAACTCAGAGACTGGTGGGTAGAGTGCAGGGTGAAGTCCCGAGAAGGGAAGAAGGTATCTCAGGTCACTCAGAGGCAGGGCTGACTTCCCCCTTCACTGCCCCCGATTTGCCTTCCCCAGCGGTTGCCTGCTGAGTCACCTCTTCAAATCCTCGTGCAATAGGAGCCTTGTTCCCAAATGCGGAACAAGCCTTGATGCAGGTAGAATTCACTGTGTCTGACCCAGCACATACATCAGAGGTGGTGTGCAGTCCCTTCGTGGCCCGGAACTGTGGGCCCAGAGCAGCCCACGGACCCCCAGCATTACCCTGGAGTACAGGATCTCTGCTGCATCCATCTAGCGAGCTGGGTTTTGATTTGATCCGATAGAGTCTTCCTAGCTCTCCTAAGAGAAAGGTAACTGCTATTACAGCGATCGTCCCTCCTTCCTCAGGGGCGGGGGCCTCATTCTCAACCCACGTCCGGCATCCTCGTCGAATGGCTAAGAGCACAGCTTTGGAACCAGCCTGGGCTCAAATCCAGTTCTGCCCTTGACCGTCTGCTCGACTTTGAGCAGCATGTCTAACATCTCCGGGCTCCTATTTCCTGCTCCTGAAGTGGGACCAATATCACTGATTTACCAGGGCTGTTACAAAGCCAAGACCACGCATGAGAAACGTTGACCACAGTGACCACACACGACTGGCGCTCCGCAGACAGCAGCGCCTCCCGTTTCCCAGAGCTCCCCGCCTTCCCGACCGCATTGCAAGCCTCCCGGTTCCGACTGAGAGCTGGCTTTGAATCCCAGGCCTGTGACACTCCCTCGGTGGCCTTGGGTAATGGGCGTCCATCCGCTTGCTTGTGAATGAAGACCATCAAGCCTCCCTTGGTGGTTATGGAGCAGGTTAGTGAGATAACAGGATAAAGCACAGCTGTGATGACCCCGAGCCCTCAGGCCTCCAGGATGTGAAAACCGTTTTCCTTTAGGGGCCATAGAACTGGCCTGGCATAAATTGGTGGCAAGTCAACTTTTATTTTCCTGTCTTTCCCTCATCATTCACTTATTCAGTCATTCTTTTACTCATTCATTTATTCTTGTATTTATTTATTAATTCATTTGTCAAACCCCCAAAACATATACCCTGGGCTGGGTCCTATACTGCTTAGTGCCTTACCAGAGAGGAATAAGACATGCCCCTGACTTTGATGGGGGCCCCTAAGAAGTAAGGTCACCCTGGCAAATGTTCATCAAGAACCTTGAAGATTCCATGGGCCTCTCCTATCCTTTTCCTGTTTTGATTTTGTCTCCTACTATCCAGTAAAGTGGGTGAGGTAGACAGAATCGTGTTTCCAAAGATGACCACGGCCTAATCCTTGGAAAATGTGAATGTTACCTTCTATGGCAAGAGGGACTTTGTGGATGGGATTAAGTTAAGCATCATGATACAGGGAGATAACCCTGGATGATTGGGTTGGGCCCTCAATGTAAGGACAAGGGTCCTTAGAAGAGGGAGGAGAGGGAGATCTGATTTCAGAGACAGAGAAGGTAATATGACATTGGAGGGCAGAGGTTGGAAGAGATTGGAGCCATGTGGCCAAGGAATGCTGGCAGCCTTGGAAACACAGAAACATGTTTGGAAACATGGAAAGAACACCAAATACCCATTCCTAATACTCACACTGTACCTTAGAGGAAAAACACACTGGATTCATACACAGTGAGAAAACATTCAATGAATCAGCCCTATAGGATCCGAGCAAATAGAACATCTACCCAGAGCTACCTAAGCAGGGGACAGATGGAAACAAATGACACAATGACTCAGCAAATATAGTACAGAAGAAAAAAATACACTTAGGAAAAGAACACAGCAAGCAGAAGTCAGACAAAGACCCCAAACTATGAGAAAACGTAACTCAGGGAAGGGAAGGGAATGTGTCATAATTGTTTCAGGCTATAGAATGAGTTTATAAGACCATGAATTTAAAATTTAAAAGTTCAAATGAAGAAATACTAAAACAACCGGAGGAGATGAATCAAGAAAATTTAGACTTAGGGTCCCAGTAGGAAACAGAAGGCACTCCGCTGGGATTTTGAAAAAATTGAATCAAGGGTCCACTTACAGGGTGAGGGCTGTCATTGAGGAATGTGAAAGCACCCAAGTACTGGTGACAGTAGGAAGCTGTCCCCAGCCCCAGGCCTGCAAGGGCAGGAGAAAGAGCTGGTGTTACCAGAAGCATGAAAGAAGGGCCTCACCAGCTGCAGAGGATGCTGGGAAAGAAGTATTCTTAGTTGGGTGCATGGTTACACTGAATGAAATTGAGGTTCTATAGCTGAGAAAAAAAGGGGAAGATGTGTATTGGGTGGCCACAAACTATCTCTGCCACAAATAGACAAACTTTCTTCACTCAGCAAGTACCGAGCACGTTGTGAAGGAGGAGGGGGAGGAGAAGGAAGACAAATGTGACACAGACGCCAATATTCAGCGACTCACAGTCTGATGGGGAGACAGATATATAATAAATGAGTTTATTAGAGTCTCTGCTGCCCTCTTTAAAGTGTGTCTAAGGATTGACATATACACACTACTATTTTAAAATAGGTAACCAACAAGGACCTACAGTATAGCACAGGGAACTCTGCTCAATATTCTGTAATAACCTAAATGAGAAAAGAACTTGCAAAAGAATAAATATGTGTACATGTATAACTGAATCACTTTGCTGTACACCTGAAACTAACACAACATTGTAAATCAACTATAATCCAATATAAAATAAAAATAAAAAAAGAATATATTGAGGTTAGTAAGCATAAAGAAAATTAATGAATGGTAACTGGATATATACCAAGTTGTATTGAAACCGAATGTTGAATCCTTTTTAAAATCAGGATAAGGAAACAATTTTTTTGGTATTTTTCAAATGTTTTTAGAGCTGTTCTATTCAGTTATGCACTAATACATCCTATTAAACACAAACTGATTTAAGATGTGAAAAAAAAGTGTGCCTAAGGAGATGGGGGGTACAAAGAGGGCCGTTGTCCGCTGACCCTAGAGTTTGGTGGACACACATCTCTTGAAGGGAGTGGCCTTTGAAAACATGGAGATTTTCTCCAGGAAACCTGGAGGGGTAGTGGGAATAATTAAGAAGGGGAGAAATGGTACCCCACGTCTGGGGAACAGAAGGCCTGGAGTTTGGCAGGAATGTAAGAGGGGAGATGGGACAGGAAAGGTGGGCCAGAGACATGTTGTGAAGGGTTTGTATGCTTTGCTTATGTTGGAGTCTCTAATACATGGAGGGGACAGTCTACTTCTGTGAATTGGTGGTAATAATAGTGTCTACTTCACTGGGCTGTTTCGAGGATTCAACGGAATGAAACAGTGAGTCCCCAGCAAATTCTAGTTATAAATACTGAGAGGCTAGGAGGTCCCTTGTCATTAACAAAGGCTGGACCACCCCTTAGTGGGAGACCAGGGGGAGTCAAGGACAACAAATGCCTGCAAATGAGAGGGCCTCTTAGGACTTGGTTGAAATTTTCTTTCTAGGCAGAAATTTTGTTTTGATTTGATTTCGTGTAAAAGATGTTGCTGATACGGCCACTTCAGAGATGGAGGCTTGCGATAATTTTTGAAAGACTTTCCTTGAAAAGCTCTTTAGGGCTTCCTTAAAATACATTTTGCTGAGATTGAAAATGAGTCCCGTCTATCTGCTCCCAGCTGTCTGGACCAGGGGTTGTTTCTGCCTCAGCCAATTTTTTGAAGCCGTTAGAGGGACAAAGTGTGTTACTGGCCGCGGCTCCAGAGGAGGCTTGGGTCAGGGAGATGCTCTTCCACAGCCGATGGGCCACGGGGGTGTCCAGCTTCCTCACCTCCCACAGGAAGCAGCTCCTGGGCGGGGGCTGGTGACAGTTTAGTTATCACAGTGTTTCAGGCCAACACCATGACTGAGAAGATAAAGAACCATCCTTTAATTTCTTTCCAATGTTTGGTATTTTTAAAAAATTGAGGTATCACTTTCATATAGAAAAGTGAGCACGTCATTAATGTACAGCTTGATTTTTATAGATGGATACTCCCATGTAACCACTGCCAAGGTCAAGACATAGAGCATTTTCATCAACTCGGAGATGCCCTTGTGTTCTTCCCAAGTCCTTACACCCACCCACCAGAGGTAAACGCTATTCTGACCTCCAAAACCATCCATTAGTTTTGCACATTCATGTTCTCTGTATCAGTGGAATCATACTGTGTGTGGTCCTTTGCTTTTGGTTCTTCTAATGCAAGTAAGAGCTCTGAGATTCCCCTGTTTTAGTGTATATCAGTAGTTTGTTCTTTTACATTATTGTGTAGTAGCCAACTTTACATCTAAATTATCATTTTCCAAAGTTAAAAACTTGACACTTATACAAATGTAAATTTGCCATGTATCAAATATTTTATTCAACTCATTAATTAATGAGTGAATCAGTAAAACAATAAACACAGGTTCCAATGAGGATTTGACTTCCAGAGATTTGTATTCTCTACCAGATAGAATTTGTTGGTATTGTTGTGAACAGGAATAATTTTAGTTGCTATGAACAGGAAGCATTTGCATTGTTATCTGTTTTCCATAACTTACTATCTTTCCAGAGCTGTAAAGTCACAGACTCAATAGAAAGAAAGGTATATTCCCTATACACCCAGAAAACCCCTGGACCACACCCAGCACTGAGCTAGAAGATTACCTAGGGATCTCTTTGGCTCTGTACCAAGTCTTAGAAAATATTTCCTGACAATGTGAACATACCTCAATTTATTTATGCATTTACTTGTTGATGAGCATTTGAGTTATTTACAGTTTGGAGTTATTATGAATAAAGCTACCATGAGCATTTTGTGTGTGTGTCTTTTTGTGGACATGTGTATCACTTCTCTTGAGTATACACCTAGGAGTGGAATTGCTGGTTCACAGAAAAATTGCACATTTCTCTTTCGTAGATACTCCTGAGCAGTTTTCCAAAATCGTTGTACCATTGTAAACTCTCCCTTGCCTCCCAGATGTGTCTGATAATTCCAGTTGCTCTGCTTCCTTGCTAACATTTGGTGGTGGCAGTGTTTTTCATTTGAGCCATTCATGGGTTGTGCAGACACCGTCAGTTTTTATCACTTAAGTCAGGAGTTTTTCTACTTCCATGTGTATAAGAATTACCTGGGCTGTTCATTTAAAATGTGGACGCACAGGTCCCAGCCCATCTCCAGAAGTTTTGATCTAGTAGTTCTGGCTCAAGCTCAGAAATCTGCATTATCAACCAGCATTTCATTACTAAGGCTGTGTTATGAGAAATACTGACTTCAGTGAAGCTTTACTGTGTAACCTATGAGTTGCTGCCGCTGTTTTCCTTTCTTCAGAGCTCATCCTGCCAGGAGAGAGGCTGAGGACACAGGTCAGCTCACAGGTTTTTGAACGTGAAATAGTGGTAACTACCTTTTATCTCCCTTTTCAAACAATCGTCCAGAATGAGACTTGGCTTTTCCATCTTGCAAATGGGGACATTGAGGTTTGAGCATAGGTAAGGAAAGAGAGGTAAGGAAGAGAGGAAAGGCAATTTGCCCAAGAATTCAACATAGAGAATCAAGGATTAGATCCAAGGATTGTCCTATCCCCTATCAGTAAATTTTCTAATATACTAATGATTTTGGCACCTTTTTGTTTATTTTTGCTGGCAGAGGACATTTTTCTCTAAGATAAAGTCTCTTTTTAAAATTTTTTATTTTTAAAATTTATTTTAAAATTTTATTTATTGGGACTTCCCTGGTGGTCCAGTGGTAAAGAATCCACCTTACAATGTAGGGGATGAGGGTTTGATCCCTGTTTGGGGAACTAAGATCCCACATGCCATGGGGCAACTAAGCCCATGAGACGACTACTGAGCTTGTGCGCCTCAAGGAAGAGCCTGAGTGCCAAAAACTACAGAGCCCACGCGCTCTGGACCCTGCGTGCCACAACTAGAGAGAGAAAACCCTGATGCCACAACTAGAGAGACGCCCACACGCCTCAGCGAAGACCCCGCGTGCCACAACTAAGACCCTGTGCAGCCAAAAATAATAAATAAAATAAATAAATAAAAATAATAAATAAATTTTTTAAATGAATAAAATTTTATTGATTGCATTTTTTTAATTGAAGTATAGTTGATTTTCAATGCTTCAGGTGTACAGCAAAGTGATTCAGTTATACACACACACACACACACACACACCCATATTCTTTTCCAGATTCTTTTCCAATATAGGTTATTACAAGATGTTGAATAAAGTTCCCTATGCTGTACAGTAGGCCCTGGTTGTTTAACTATTTTATATATGGTAGTGTGTATCTGTTCATCTCAAATTCCCAATTTATCTCTCTCCCCCTTCCCTTTTGGTAACCATAAGTTTGTTTTCTGTCTGTGAGTCTATTTCTGTTTTGGTTTTTTTTTAAGTTTTTCAAAAAAATTTATTCATTTAATTTATTTATTTTTGGCTGTGTTGGGTCTTCGTTGCTGCACGTGGGCTTTCTCTAGTTGCGGTGGCTTCTTTTGTTGCAGAGCATGGCCTCTAGGCACTCGGGCTTCAGTAGTTGTGGCTCGTGGGCTCTAGAGCACAGGCTCAGTAGTTGCGGCGCACGGGCTTAGCTGCCCCACGGCATGTGCGATCTTCCCAGACCAGGGCTTGAACCCGTGTCCCCTGCACTGGAAGGCGGATTCTTAACCACTCCGCCACCAGGGAAGCCCTCTATTTCTGTTTTGCAAATAAGTTCATTCGTATCCTTTTTTAATATTCCCCATATAAGAGATACCCTGTGACACAAGATAAAGTCTTAAGCAAAATCCCAGTGTATGAAACAGATCATAATTAAGCCTAATTAAGCAAGGGTTAGGAGCACAGCACCAGCCTGTGTAATTTCTCTGAGCCCTGGTGTCCTACTTCCACCTGTAACCTCCCCTGGGCCCCAGGACAAGGGCTTGTGAACCACAGGCCCCCAGCACTGTCCCTAAGAGGCCCTGAGCACAGACGTGTGATTTATATAACATGCCATTTTTATTTGTTTAAGAAAATATCCACCCCTAAAATTTGGATTCTCTTTTCTTTAAACCTAAATATATCCTGAGAGTAAAATGTAACCTGGGCGTGGGGAGAGGGAGGGCAATTGGATGACCCAGGAGGTATGAACTAGAAGTCACAGTAACCGTGAACCGAGGGCAGAAAAAGCAGGTGGCAAGGGGCAGAAATATTATTCAGAAGGGAATTACCCCTACACCCCAAATAAATCAATTTTGCCTGCTGGTGTTCTCTTATCCTCAGATGGCAAGCTGATTAAAGTTAGAGAAAACTTCTAGCATCCTTTGCCATGATCATGGCCTTTCATTGTCCAGCTGTGTGACCTTGGGCCAATCACGACATCTCTCTCATCCTTAGTTTTAACATCTGTGCAATTGTATCAAGAGCACCGACCTCAGTGGGAAGAACAAGGATTAAGGGAAATGCATGGTGCCCGTGAGAGTCCCAGGCCACAGGAGGTGCTCGGTAAAAAATGTGTTTCCTCCCCTGGACCCCCGTTGAGTCAAGTGTACACCCTGCAGATCCACCAGCCGTTTCAGAACTGTTATGGTGACAGTGGTGTGACTTTCCTCTCTGCTTTCCTGCTGGGACTGGGATGAGCCATCCCATCCTCTGCAGAGGTGAAGGGAGGGAGGATGACACCAGTAGGAGGGACTGGAGGGAAACATACGAGTACAGCAAATTCTATAAGCATGGGAGGATGAGATCATCGTACCACCGATTTCAGGAGCAGAAGCGGCCGCCCAGCTAGACATAGGGGTAGGTATGTGCAAAGCTGCAATTTTAGCTGACTTGTAATAACAATAATCACTAAAATGTATTGAGCACTTAGTGAGTGTGCCAACCATTGGGATAAGCAACTTGTACATTTATTCTCACAACAACCCTATAGCATAGGTGCGTGCCCTTGTTATCTTACAGATGAGGGAATTGGGGCACTTGGGGCTTATGGACCTTCTCCAAGGTTACTCAGCTGCTAGACAATGCAATTGTGCTCACCTGGGTTCACACGGCAATACCAGTTAGGGTGTAGGTTTGGTGGCTGTCACAGAGGTTCAAATACCGTGGCCTAAACAAGTCAGAAGTTAATTTTTCTCATGTGTCAGTCTTAACGGAAGCTGTCGGAGACCAGGTCCCTTTGACCTTATCACTCAGCCCTCCCTAGGGGTATGGCCCCATTTGTGTGGTCCCTGAAAACTCACCGTCACTTCCTCCTCCTGGGTGGCAAGAAAGGGGTGAGGGGAAGGCGAGGCACTTTGCCTCCATCACTTCTGCTCTCACACCATTGACCTGGACCGGGTTAGGAGGTCTTATCTAGCACCAAGAGGGGCGTGTGAATGCCTGTTTTAAGTTAAAATCTACTGTTGTTATTATTAATGTAATAGTAAGTAAAGGAAGATGCATTAGCGGACAGCCACTCCGCTCCTCTATCTTATATTGAGAGGTATTGGGCAGAATATGACCAGGACTTTCACATCTAAGAAAAAATATAAGCTGCAGCAAAAACAAACATTTTGCAGGCACCTACCATGTACAGGGAAACATATGACAAGCCATGGATAGAAGACTTACGAGATATAACTCTGCAGACAAAAGGATAGCATGAGCTGAGTACCTTCTGAGTACCTGAAACTGGGCTGGACACTTCCAAGACATCATGTCCTACAATTGTCTCCACACAGCAGTTGAGATGAGAGCATTCAGGCTCAAAGAGGTGAAATGACTTGCCAAAGTTCACGTGTCTAGTAAGCGGTCAGATCAAGATTCAAGATTCCCGTGTGACCCTGGGCAGGTTACTTAACTTTTCTGTACCTATGACTTCCTCATCTCTAAAGTGGAGAAAATGGTACCTACCCCACAGGACTGCTGCAGGCGGTGGATGCTCTAATGTACTTAAGATGCTGGGTAGAAGGTTTGGCCGGTAGCAAGCCCTCGGCAAATGGTTAGATGTTATTATTGTTGTTATTAACGTTATTGTTAATGTTAGTATTAGTGTTATTTTTCCACCCTCCCACCCTGCATCCAGTCCTAATCCAAGTGTGGTAAATTCTGTATTAGGAATACAGAAAGCGAGGGATGTCCACGGAGATGGTGGGATCCTTTGAAGTCTAAAACATAAGAAAGACTCAGAAAGGAAAAGAATTTGCTGGACTTTGAAAGAAGGGTAGGATCTTAACAGGCAGAGAAGAGGAGTGAGGCTGGATGAAGAAGGCATTCCGGGGAAGGGGGTGAGCTTGGAAAAAGGCATCTAGAAAGGCAGTGGTAAGGGCGTCATGGGGTAGTGAAGTGGGATAAGTGAGGCGAATGTGTGGGAGACAAGGCAGGATGACGAGGGACGGGGGAAGCACGGAGCTAATTTAAAGAGGTTGGCCTTTTACCTGAAGGCAGTGGAGAGCCCTGGGGGGTTTTGATCAGCTCTGTGCTGGAGGAAGATTGCCATGGCAACAGCTCTGGGGAAAGATGGGCAGGTGGAGAGGCCAGCTCAGTAACTAGCGCCATGGTTTAGGTAAGAGGTAATGAGGATCCGAATTAGAGCTATGGCTTTGGGAAAGGCTGGGAGGGAACCAAATAAGGACAGTGTGTGGAGGGGGAACTAAAGGATCACAGTGGCTGTGTGTGTGGAGGGTAAGGCAGGCGGAGCAGTGAAGCTGGAATGCTTAAGCCCACTGTCTGAAGCACAGGCTCCAAATAACTTAAGCCTCATAGCATATGATGCTCTCTGCCTGCTGTGACAAATTATGAAATTATTTCTTTTTATTTTTTTCTGGCTGGTTCTGGTTAGACCTGAAACTATTCATTCGCTCACTCACTTGTTCATTTGTTAACGCATGTGCTCAGAGTTTATGTTAAGCGAGTTCAATCGGTAAAGAGATCAAATGTGCTTTCGACAACAATTTCTATGAGCAAGGTATAGAGTAGGCTCTTGTAACAAAAAAGTCCTGCTAGAAACCGGATATTTGTGTTCCCCCTAAATTCCTATGTTGAGACCTATTTCCCCCAATGTGATGGTATTAGGGGTGGGGCCTTTGGAAGGTGATTTATGTAATGGGGGTGGAGCCCTCATGAATGGGATTAATGCCCTTATACAAGAGACCCCAGGGAGTCCCCCTGCCCCTTCTGCAATGTGACAACACAGCCAGGAGACCAGGAAGATTCACCAGATGCCGAACCTGCTGGTGACTTATCTTGAATTTCCCAGTCTCCAGAACTGTTAGAAATAAATTTCTATTGTTTATAAGTCACCTAGTCTATTGTATGCTTTTACAGCAGCCAGAACAGACTAAGACAGGCCCCCAAATACATTGGTTTGAACAAGCCACAATTAATTTGTCTTCCTTATTTAAGTTTAAAGTCAGTTCAGGTATGGTGTGAGGGCCTGATGGTGAAGGGAAATTAGCCTACTTCTAACTCGTTCTGCCATCCTCAACAGGTAGCTTCCATCTCGAGATCCGGAACGGCTGCTCCAGTGGCCGCTGTCATGTCTACACTCAAACCAGCAAGAAAAGGGGAAAGAAAGGGGAGGACTCCTCTTCCCTTAAAGGTTGTGACCCAGAAGGTGAACACATCAGTTCCATTTACATCCCATAGCTGGAAATTTTTCCCATGACCACATAACTGCAACAGAGGCTGACAAAGGTACTCTTGAGTTGGGTGTCCACGTACAGATACGAAACCTATCACCAGGGAAGAAGGGGATGTTGGCAAACAAATACAGTCTCTGCTACTCTCCTATATCCCCTGTGCCTACTAAATTCAGGGAACTTAGAAGGGGCTGATCCATTTGCATGGTGACTTAACGAAAACTTCATGATAGGTTCTGGGGTACCAAGATGAAATAATATACTTTCTGTTTTGAAGGAGCTTTTAGTCTATACTGGGGGCTAGACAAGTAAAGAAACAAAGACAATGAATTGTATCGGGTGGGACAGCAGCCTGTGCGGGGCACAGTTTAAACAGTCACAAAGGAGAAAGGCAGCACATCCATCTGGGGCAAGAGGGGTCAGAAAAGACTCCATCAAGAAGGTGATGTTCAGCTGAGTCCGGAAAGCTGAGTCGATGTTTGTCTGGGGAGCCAGGTGAGGAGAGCTATTCAAGGATGTGGAAGAAGAACATCAGCAAAGACAGGAAGAACTTTCCAGTCTCATTATAACCTTCATTAGCAGCACTTTCAAGGATAACACCGGACACCATGGTGCTCTCCAGTTTTTGACTTACAAATAATGCAGTGAAAAATCTCATTGAATCTTGGTAGGCATCTCTGATTATTTCCTTGGGATAGAGTCTAGATGGAGAATCTTCTACCAGGATGTCTGATATACACTTCACAATTAACAGGGCCAAGATGGAATCTTGACTTACTGCCCCACCCTGACACCACACACACATACACACAGACACACAGGCACACACACACACACACACACACACACACACTCACACACTCCTTCTGCTTCTTCCATAGTTTTATTCATCAGCGAACGACACCACATTGCACTCAATTACTTAAACCAAAAACCTACTATCTTCAATATCTTTCTTCTATTTACCCTCTTATTTAGTCTATCAGTACGTCCCATCAATTCTACCTTCCTAATACCTCCTAAATCTACCTCATATCATCTCCAGTGTCACCAGCTTGGTCCAAGCCCCCAGCATCTCTCCTGACACCTGAGATAGCCCCTAACTCACCTCCTTTCATCTAATCCAGACCTCTTATATTCCATTTTCTATACAGTAGCCAGAGTAATATAAAAATGTAAATCATTTCATGTCATATATATATCCTCGTAAAATTCTACAATATTTAGCACAGATTTAAGGAAAAGAATACAAACTCTTAATCATGGCTTACAAAGCCCCCTGACCACCCTGCCGACTGCACCTCCTTCTACCCCCTCTCCCAATACATTCATTTATTTTATTATGTGAAAGTTACAGTGATGGGCACTTGCAATGTATCAGCAAGAAAAAGAAACAAAGATTCCTTTCTCGTGGAATTTATATTCTCCCAGGAAAGACAAGAAACATAATACATGGAAACCTTGCAGAGTGTGGTAGAAGTGGTACGTGCTATGGGGAAAAGAGAGGTAGAACAGAATAAGGGGGAGGCGGGGTTATAGGATATGACTTTAAATAGCATATGACATTTCAGCAATTCTTCTAACAGGTGGAGTTAGCCACATAGATATGAGGAGAAGAACTTTCTAAGCAGAGAATATCCATTTCCTATACAGCAGCCATCATAATATACTGCATACCTTACATTCTAGTTTCTGAAGTTCAGACAGTAAGCAAGTAAATGAACAAGAAAACTGGGAAAGTTCAGGTAGTGATAAATAGTTGTAACAGACCTAAAATAGGATCATATGAAGTGACCGACTGAGGGCTACTTCAGGTTACTTATTGCGTCTCATCCTTGTATCACCCTGATAAGTTAGGTCTTAGTAGCCTCACTGTACAAAGAAAGAAACTAACGGCAGAAAGACTTTAAATAATTTGCCCAAGTTCACTCAGCTAGTTCCTCCTTTTGTGTGTCTCCATGGATGCTCTGTGGTTGTCATGGCACTTGTCTTATGGTCTTACAATGGCAGGTTTAGTCACCTGACTTTCCTGCAAGGCTGTGAGCCCCGTGAGGGGGAAGCTATATCTTTCTTGTTCCACACAGAGCCTGAGACACTAGCACAGTGGCTAACACCCCACAGGCATCCAACAATGCGTGCTAAATCCATGAACACATGTCTGACCCCTAGTTCAAATCCTGGTCTGACGGACCCTAAATCTGAAGTCCTGCACTATGAATGTATTGGCCCTAATGTAGGATGCTGGTTTGAAAAATAGTCACAAATTCTTTGACACTCTTTGCATTGAGTCAGTGTCCAAATCCGAGGGGCTTTTGACTCCTCCAGCCAATGGAGTACATTGTAAGTGACACTGTGTGGCCCTGGGGCTGGGTCACAAAAGGTCATGCAGCTTCCGCCTCATTCATTGGAACACTTGCTGCCAACTGTCTTGAGGGGAACACGCATAAGCGCTCTGGTCAACAGTCCCACTGGTGTCCAAACATCCCCAGAGAAGGGGCCGTCTTGGAAGTGGATCCTCTCACCCCAGGTGATCCAACCCCACCCGTCTGAGTCATCCCAGCTGAGTCGCAAACATGGAGCAGTAACAGGCCAGTCGTGCGGTGCCCTGTCGGGGCTCCTGACACAAAGACTCCACAAAAATCATAAAAGGGCTGTTGCTTTGCACCAGGAAGTATGAGGTGGTAGGTTACATAGCCACAGATAACTGGAACATGAAGGAAAATCCTATGTTCATATTGACTTAACTGTTGTGTTGACCGTATATCTCCCTTTCCTGAATGTAAGCTTTCTGAGTGCAGGAATTTTTGCCTCTTTTGTTCAAAGCTGTATTTCTGGCACCTAGTAGAGGACGTGGCATATAGTAGCTGCTCAATAACTGTTTATGAAATGAATGAAGCTTTAAACATATTCATTGAAATAGAGGAGCAGGAAAAATCAGCTCTTAGCCTTTTGGCCAAAGCCAAGAGGGAAACACGAAGCTTGCAAGATTTCCAATGACGGCGGGATAAAACCATACTGGATGCTTTAGGAAAGCCTGGATCTTTCTGAAACAATTTACTGCAAGCATTTCTACTCTGTCTTACCCTTCTCCATCATCTTCCTAGATAGTGAGAGATTTTCCATGATTTAGTTTATATCTTACCTCATTCCTTGCCAAGCCTGGAAGATCCTAGAAACTCTTAGTTGCTCCAAAAATATTTAGTGAATGAGATCTCATGCATCCCAAACCACAGAGCCAAGTTTTATCTTCGTGAATGTAATACAAAACTGAGCTCTTAACTTGGAAAGGAAAGAATCAGCTACTTAATATGCAATGTCAGCAGCCTTGTCGAGTTTATGGTTCAAAACAGAACTGCATGTCCCTAAGCCCAGTCGATTTCCTGTTTATTATCATATTAGACCTATTCCAAGGCAGACGGAAAATTTGAAGGACATCGTCAGCCATTAAGACTGGCATAAATCTTCCAGGACTGCATTTAAATACATAATACTTCCCATTAACATTTTTTGAAATTAGGGTCCACTCAATTTCTTGATTAAGCAGGAGTTCTTTTATCAAGTAATTCTGTTCCTTTCAGCTGATATCTGGGCTCCCAAAATCTATAGTCGTTGGTAGGAAGCCCTGTTGACGTCAGTCCTGCTTTTAAGGCAGACTTTGTTCAAAATTCCATACGAGATCTTTGTTGGTCCCCTCTTTGACCTTCACTCTGCCTGAGTGTTTTCATCATCAGTTAATGAGAAGAACAATGGTCCTAGCACTTCTACTGCAGCCTCCCAATGCTCAGCACTCCAGTAGTTTTCAGAATAACACTAAGGTGTGGTACTAGCATCTCCATTTTATAGATGATAGAATGAGGGCCCAGGGAGATTGAACAAGCTGCCCGAAGTCACAGCAAGTGGGTGGCAGAGCCAGGAGTTGAACTTCGTGTTGATTTGATTCTAAAGCAGGTATTCCTCTGACTTTGCTGAAAGGAATGGAAGATAAACTGGCATTTATAAGAGCTCCTACTATGTGCCAGGCACTATATTGGACATGATAGTCTTTAGTCGTTTTATAGCCACATTATAAAGTAGGCATTTTTATCTCCATTTCGCGTAGGAAAATGAGGCTCCAAGATATTTAACAATTTGCCCAAGGTTAAACAGCTACTAATCCGTGAAGCCAGGATTCAAGTTCAGGCTGTGAGACTGCACACACTGCTCTTTTCTTTAAGCAGGAACCTAAGCATTGAATGAAAGGTCTAGTAGATGGTGAATTAACAGGGAGGCAGAGGTAGCCTGTGACTTTGAGGAAATCACTAAACCTCTCTGCCTCTCAACATCTCCACCTGTAAAATGGGTTTATAAAGCTCTCCCTCCCTACCCCACAAGACTTTGGGAGGATCAACTTTAGGACTGAATAAAGAAACTACCTGTCCTAAACCCTTACTTTACAGATCAGGACACTGAGGCCCAGACAGGCCATGCAGCTTTTCCAAGTTGCTCAGTGAATTGATGACCCGGGCTAGATTAGAACCTCAGTGTATCAGTCAGCTAATGCTTGGTAACAAGTGCCAAAGTTTATTTTAAAGTTAAAAACATAACTCTCGTGCATATATAAAATGAATACATGGTAAAGATTTTATCCAACTCATGAAGTAATGAGAGAATCAGTAAGATGTTGAGACCAGTTCAAAGGAGATTTTGAAGAACAGAGAGAGATACATAGACAATCAGGAACGCTGAAATAAATTTGCTAAAAGATGCATAACAGGTTAATATTCAAAAGGCCATAAAATGTCAAGTTTGCGGCTATCTTTTCTACAGGACACAAATCAACTATATCTCTATAGCACAAAATTCATTTGCACTGCTATCAGTTTTCTACAAGTTAACTTTTATCCCTGCAGAGTTTCAAAATAGCAAAGGTGCAGATACCTATAGATCAGAGCATCCCTGTAGGGATTACAGCACTCCGCCAAAAGGACACCAAATAATCACTTTTGCTGACTTCCAATTTTTCCTGATACAGAAAATCACTGAAATTTTCATAGCTTTTGGTCATAAGCATTTATTCATCTGTTCACAGGTCAAGAGGTGGTGGGGTGTCTCTGCCCGACATGTCTCATTCTGGGGCCCAGGCTGTAGGGACCAGCAGCCTCCTGGGGCATGTTATTCTCACAGAGGAGGGGTCAGGGCTGTCAGAGAAGCAAGCACAACCATGTGATGCCTCTTCAGGTCTAGGCCTGAACATAGTGCATTTTTACTTCTGCCCATATTCCACTGGGCAAAGCAAGTTATGGGAACAAGCACAACATTAGTGAGATGTATAGTCCTCCCATGGGTGTGGGAGGGTGAATATTTCCTGAGCAGTAATCAGTCCATATCAGGTTGTGTTAAGAGATGCAAAACATCTGGACACAGAGGCACTATGTAAACATACAGGAACAAGAGTCTTTTACATACAGAGGTCTGTTGTGACCATCTGCCCCCTCTTGCAGAAGTGAATGAAAATATGGTTGGCCAGCCAAAGGTCAAGTTTGGAAATGAACTCACTCTGATGCTTGGTTTAGTGACACAATCTTCTAATAGTGAGGGATTCTTGTGAAGATATTAAAAGACAGTTGAAAAACATCTTTCTTAAATAAGGTATGTCTAGCCCTTTGGGTTTACAGAACTACGCCTGGGGGGATACAAAATGAAAGAATACTCATGGCACATTATCCTGACCATTGGTTTTACACGAAGCATTTTGCGAACTGTTTTGAATTCAAAGAAGATAACAGCTATAATATAAGTATACCACATGCCAACAATAAATAGTATATGACATTTAATGGATTATTTTCATGTGCTGTTTTATTCTTATTTTTGCCACAAATAATTAATAGGAAAAATACTTTATGGTAAACAAACAGAGATGAAGAAGGAGGGTTTCCAGTCTGACAACCATTTGGGGTATCACCCACAGAGCAAGCCTGAGACCAGGGTGGGAAATACAAAACCAGAGAACAGCGATCCTCCCCCTAGAATAGGGCTGTGTCCAAGTGTGGCCCTTTATGAGGCCTAGGATATGGGAAGCAGATTGGGGGAACACTGTTTCCCCAGAATTGGGGGCCCAAGAGTCTCTTCCCCATTCTCTTAACTTTTTGTTCTTCCTCTTTTTTTTCAACACCGTCATCACAATCAGACTGGCCGCTCCCACTTATGAATTGCTCCCTCTTGTGTTAGGTGCTGTGCACTACACTTTACATAAGCTCCACGGCTTTATGTCACCGGCCTGGTCCCCACTGACACAGGGGTTTGCAAACCCCGGCCGGGACTTCCACTCACAAAGCCTGTTTGGTGTGGTCTCAGAAAATTTACAAATTAACACCCATTTAAAAGGGAGTCTTAAGTCAAGATTTTTTTTTTAAAAAGTGGCTGTTCTTCCTTTGAGGAAGAAAGATAAAGTATTCTTTTCATTTTTTTCCCAGTCAATCTGTAGCATCAAAAGAAAAGTCAAGACACAATTAAGTTCTAAATAATGCAATGTCTTACATGTGTTAGATTATCTAGTCTTTCAATAGTCTTCTTAGGAAGCTTTTATTATGGATATAATATTTAATATAAATGTGGGAATAATAATAATAATGGAAAATTAGGCTCAAAGAGATTAATAATGGGTCAAACAGAAATAAGAATGTGGCCCAAAAACCATCTGCAATGTAACAACAATTTCTTGGGGTCTCTGTATTTAGCTTTGAACTTCACCATAACCACATGAGGTAAATGTTACTAACAACTCCATTTTCCTGAAGAGGAAGCTGAGCACGAGAGAACTTCCAGAGCTTCCTCAAGTCCACATAGCCAGAAAGTGCCAAGGTTGGGATTGAAACCTAGGTCTTCAAACACTAAAACCTGAGCTATCACTGCCCTCCTATGAAACACCTGAATTTTACCACCTGTGTTACATTCACATTACCTCCGGAAAACTTCATCTCACCGCGAAGAAAACCTTTCCAATTATGGGGACAGCATCTTCTGAGATTTGGAGAAAACTCTGAACCTTTGCTCAGCCATTGTTCTCCGACTTTGGGCAATCCACATACATCTGTGCAAAACCTACCTCAGTGGGCAGCTGTGACAATTAAATGAGGTAAAGAAGGAAAGGTGCCTAATAGCACAGGGCTTCCCACCGAATGGGCACTAAGTGGTGAGCGTATTGGTTATTCAACAATGGGATTCCTTCTTGGAAGGCAGTGTGCTGGAGATAGTCAAGTAGAGACCAAAAGACTTGGCTATAGACTGATCTGGATTCATATTTTATTAGCTAGGTTCATGACCCTTTAGTGGAATGTAAAATATCTGTAGTGGGCTCATGTTATGAGCTGAATTGTATCCCCCCAAAATTCACATGTTGTCCTCCTAGCCTCCAGTACCTTAATGTAACTCTATTGGGAGACAGAGCCTTTAGGGTGGTGAGTAAGCTCAGATGAGGCTGTTAGGATGGGCCCTAATCCAGTACGACTGGTGTCCTTATAAGAAGGGGAAATGGACACACAAAGAGACACGAGGAGTGGGCACACACGGAGAAAAGACCACAGGAAGACACAGAAGGGAGGCAGCTCATCTGGAAGCCACGGAGGTGACACCAGAAGAAACCAACCCTGCCAAAAACTTGATCTTGGACTTCCTAAATTTCTGATCTTTCAGCCAGTGAGTCTGTGGGCTTTTGTTTTGGCACTGCCAGCAGAAGAACACTGTTTGCAATTAGCATTTTATAAACTATAGGATAGCAGATATCAGAAGGTATCCTCATTCGTTTCGGTTGGTTATGTGTATGTTATACTATATGCACTGGGTTGTAACATAAATGTGGGTCACTGTCACCAAGTGTGGGGCAACACTGGACTTGACACCCAAAAGTTCTCTTCTAATTTGGGTATCATAATAATTGTTATTATTGCAATTAATATGTTACTATTCAGCATATGAGTTAATATGTATTAATTGCCTCTAAGTGCCAAAGGTTTACAAATATTAACTCCCTTACTCCTGAAACGTCCCTTCAAGGTAATTATTATTCCTATTTTACAGATTAGGCTGAGACTGATTATTTAATCTGCCCAGGGTCAAATGCTTAGCATTTTTCAGAGAAAGAACTCCTGCCCAGAGCAGCCTGTCTCAAAAGCCTGAGGTCTCCCCATGCAGCATCATTGTGCAGCTACCCATAATCCTCCGTCCAGTTCCTTAGCACCCAGGCGTCAGCTTCCCCTCTGCAAAACGTTCAGTGATGGAAATTAGGAAGACCTTGGACTTAACAGGCTCTGCACACGTGACTAAGGGTACAATGGGCCTTTTATGATGGCAGTAAGAACCGGGAGCGCTTCTCCAGTTGGCATGGAGCTCTTCTCTCTGTCAACTAAGGTAAATGGAGTATCTGGGCGTCTGGGGGGGCGGGTAATGAGACACAAACGTCTACTCCATCAGGACTAGAAGGAGGTGGGAAAATGGTCCCGGAACTCCTTGTCTGAAGACACTGTGAATAGCATCTCTGCCCACAGCACTCAGCCCTCCTGCACGAACCGGCTCTGGGCCAGACGCTCTTGAACGCAGGTACACGGGCTCATTAGAAGGGAAATGGCAGCGGGTAATTGGAATATGTAAATGGCATGGGCAAACAGGGCGTTTTAACAATCAAGACCTGAAGAGAAAGAGCTTAATTTGATGGAGAGAAAGGAACAGACTGCCCAGGGAGCCAATTACTGGAGCCAGAGGAGGGGCGCTTAGCTTAGCAGGGAACCCACAGCCAGGAGGGAGGGAGGCTGGGACGTTAGCTGGGTTTGCCTCTGCCTCTAAAATGCCAAGTGACCCAGTGACCCAGCCCTGTCTTTTTCCAGATACCAATTCTTGAGAACTCTTTTGTGCTAAATACTTCTTGCAGCCGTTCCCCCCACTCTTCTCCGGGATCTGCCGCCACTTTCCATCTGGACCACAACATCTCTCAGATGAGCTCCACCAACAGTCTTGTAACTGCTCTAATAGAATTAATCCCTCCCAATCCCAGCCTCTCCTCCAGAGTCATCACAAAGCCTTTTCTGCAACCACCTGGGACCACGTCAGTCTATGCTTAAAGCACCTTGTGGTCCCCAAGTTCATAAGCCTGGTACCTAGGCAAGCCTGTCCCAAATGTCCCCTGCTTCATTTATGCTCGCCTCGGCCATCTGAACCTCTTGCCCTGGAAACTTCAGGCTGTGTCTTTTTTTTTTTTTCCCCCGTTGGTCCGCACCACAGCACATGGGATCTTAGTGCCCTGACCAGGGATCGAACCCATGCCCCCTGCATTGGGAGTGTGGAGTCTTTTTTTTTTTTTTGATGTGGACCCTTTTTATTTAAGTCTTTATTGAAGTTGTTACAATATTGCTTCTGTTTTATGTTTTGGTTTTTTGGCTGCAAGGCATGTGGGATCTTAGCTCCCCAACCAGGTATCAAACCCGCACCCCCTGCATTGGGAGGCAAAGTCTTAACCACTGGACGGCCAGGGAAGTCCCTCCACGCTGTGTCTTGACTCCAAGGCTTTGCATATGCTGAGGCTTCCACTTGGCACAGAATTCTCAGCAAGTAATACAACTTAGGGGTTGAAAGTATAGACTCTACATAACTTGAATCTTGGGACCCCCATTTTTTGCCGTGTAACCTTGAGCGGGGTACTTAACCTCTTTAAGTGTCATTTCATCATGGTTAGTAGAGAACAATAACCATTATGCCTCTCTCATAACTTTGTCGCTGGGATTAAGGGAGATAAACCACATAAAGCACTTCGCCCAGTGCCAGGCATACAGTAAGCACTTGATAAATGTAAATAATGATGATGTTGATGATGATGAGCATCTATGATGATCCAGGTCATTGAAATGCATGACGATACAGAGGTGAGTAAATTGTTTTACATTGTTTATCTCATCTTTTCAACTAAACATGGAATTCATTACTCAACTTTCTTTTCTTTTCTCCTCCTGTTTCCCACAGATAGAGAGCAACGCATGAAACAGGCAATCAATAAACGCTCACTGGAAAGATGAATGAATGAATTCATTAGATGGATGAGTTGACTATTTTACCCAATATAATTATTTAAAAGAAAAAGCAAAAATGACACAAAGAAACATGCAAATTAAATTTAAAGGTTAATGTAAGAATGGCAAAGGCAAGGCAGGAAAAAGGAAACACTTTTTCCCACTGAGAACAACCAAAGCTAAGCCCTTTAGTTATTGCCATCTGGGGTGAAGGTGAGTGCCATGTGGCTGGGAGCTCATTCATTCCCCATCACGCCTGATTTGAGCTGCCTTCCACAGTCATGTGTCCAGACACCTTCGAGTAATGTGCACAGTACATCACAGGCTACACAGCTCTGCCTCATCATGGATCCCTGAATGGTAATCAGACCATTTTACAGACGAGGAAACTGAGGTCAGATATGAGTTCAGCCACTAGGTCAAGGTCACTAAGCTCAAAGGCACAGAGCCAGGACCCGAATTTGGGTCCAGGTCTAAATTCCATACTTTAAGCCGCCCTCATCCTCTGGGTGACAGGTGCAAGGATGTCCTTCTGCCACTCTCATCTTTTTCATTCCCAGGAAGGCTTCTCACTTGCGAGGAAGCCCTCACGTAGAGTGGTCTGAAGTTTAGGTAAAGGAAGACAAACAAAGGCATGGAGGAAGGGAAGAGGGCAGCAACTTTGAGGATTTGCTGTAGTTGGGTTTTCAAGAACAAAAATACATACAGGGGAGGCGTGGGATCCTTCCTTTCCAAATATATGTCCTTTTGGCCCGGGTTGTTACAGACCCAAAATTGGAGCTTGTGCTGTCTCTTCCAAAAAAGCAAAGGGTGCCTCCTTAGCTGCAAAGACCTGTCTCACTGGATCCTCCCAGAGGTAGAGTTATAACAAGCATGGTGGGGATGCATGATCTGACCAGAAGCAGTTTTACGTGGGATTCTACGATAGTGAATACAGTATGTTCAGTCCACGGAGGGTGATGTTGGCAGAAACATCACGGGCATGGGAGGCAATTCTGTATCCAGGAGATACGTCTGTTCTATGCGGTCACATCTCCCCCACCCACGGTTGGAAGGTCCAATGTAATCAACAACACATACAAGTACTGTATGCAACAAATACTAAAAGCAAATTTAAGCATGGTCTAAAACAGTTATTTAATGTGTTTTGGGAGCAGGGTGAGAGGGTAGGTAGGGTCCCCATTAGCCTGTTCCTGTGAACCTGAGATACTACCCGGCTCATTTGATTACAGTAATAGTAACCAGCACTGGAGTATTATCATCTCCTACAAGCACATTTCTGTTCATCTGGTCACTACACGCCTAACCCTAAGAAGTATGATCTACAAAGGTGGAAACTGAGGCTCAGAGGAGGTCTTTTGGTCTCTCTCTCTCTCCTTATTCATTCTCAGCAAGGCTCCCCACCTGCAAAGGGCAAAGACTTCACTCGCCCTAAAGTACAGTGAGATGAACACCAGGAGAGGCGAAAACAAAAGCAAATGAAGAGAGGAGGGATCCCGAGAGGAAAATCTAAGAACTAGGAAGTGGTTGGGTTTTCAAGATAACAAGTTGTGCAGAGCTGGCACGCAAAGCCAGGAGGGGGATGCCCTGTTGTTTCCGCCGTGGCCCCTGCCTGACTCCTGAGGATACTCCGTCACTGAACTCTGTCTTGGTGCCAATATCCAGTTGACACCTGAGGCTTTTGGGATTTTGGCTTCAAAGAAGATTCCTTCCAGTGGGATACAGGACATCTGATTTCCATTAGCAGGAAAATGTGCTATAGAGGTTTGAGATTACCTAGTCTCCCAAATGGCACCCAGTTTTTTGTGACATTTCCAAACTCCCTATCTGAACAACACTCTCCATCAGATTATAAAACCATTGAAGCAAATCAATTTCCAAACTCCCTGGCAGTTTCCCTATCGTTGGGTTTAACTGGATCCGAGTTACGAATTTGATATTGACTTTGCTTCACCCTTTTTGGGGGGCATGAACAGTCCCCGCGCTTGATCTTAAAACGTTAATATTTGACAGTCTGCGGATCTTATCAAGATAGAAGCCTCCTCACGTGCCTGAGGTCCAAACTGTCATTTTGGAAATCTGAACTTTTGATTAATTGCACAGTAATGAATTCTTTCCTATGCCTTCTTTCTATGTCGTCCTTGACTAGTACCCTTTTGAGCTTATCTAGTGAGGCTTTTTAAGTACTGTCAAAATGTTTTTGTCACTATGTTACTGAAGTTACAACAGCATTAAGATTTCCTAAGATTAAAGACTTTCATAATAGTAAAAGACAAAACCAAAAATCTCATACACAAACATACAGCCAATGCTTCATTAGGTACCAGGCATTGTTCTGGAGTCTTTGCATTCTGCATTCATTTATTCATCATTCTTTCATGCTGGCAATAAGCGCTGAGAGCTTACTATTATACATAACAGGCAAGAATTCTTCTAGGATGCTGAGCCCCTGCACTTGTTTAGAAAGATAATAGTAAACAAAATGCAAATATGATCATTTTAGGCAGTGATAAATGTAATGAATAAATAAAACAGCAAGGGATTGTGGGGGAAGGTAACTTTATAAAAGGTGCTCAAATATGAAGGGCAGAATGGTTCTAGGTAGTTGGGATTGGGCTGGGACAGAAAGTACATGCATGTGTTGGTGCTCTGGTGGGGTGGAGGCTTAACAAACGTCAGGGAGCCTGCTTCAGGTGGCCGGCTTCTGTTTGGAGCTTTTCTCATCCAGGCAATTCCCTTTCTCCATACTTTTCCTCCTTCCCAGAGTTTGCACTGACTGGTTACTAACATGTTCCAACTAATTGCTGAGCATTAATTTATTCGTAAACATTTACCGGCGTCCCACCATGCAGGCAGTCATGTTTCCATGTACCAATTCATGTAATCTTCACAAAATCCATCCTGCAGCCCATTGCCCAAGGAATAATTTTTCTCCATTGGGTTTTCACGTCTTATTTTATATATAGTTCTCACATGAGAGTCACTTTCTGGGCAAACTATTCTGTTGCACCAAGCAGTTTTTGTGCCAATGCAACACCATTTTAAGGACTTCAGCTTTGTAGCATAGCTTAACTCCCTTCTTGAAACTGCACCCATCTTGCTGCTGAGATTTTTGAGGTTCTTCCCTCTGACAGTCATACAGGTCCCACTCCTCCTTCCTCACCCCAATTCTTCTCCCCTCCCCCATCCTTTCGCCCTTTCCCCATTTCCTCTCTCCTCCGGTCCCCTGCCCTTCACTCTCTTTCACTCTCCTTGTCCAACTCCTCCAGGCAAATCCAGAGCCACATTCCACATGCAGGCCTTCTGGTGGCTCCTTTCTGCACACTAGGGATAGATCTTTGGCTTGGCCTTGCTCACACACCCGCCCCTCCACCCCAGCAGACAAAAGGAGAGAGAGTGAAAAATAAAGGAGGCACCAGGTGCCTGGGCAGCAGGAATGAAGGGTTTCTCTAATGCTGGCGGCGATGGTAGAAGGAAGGGAGGGAGTTAGGTTCAAAGGGCATGACCCCTAGTGAATTAACAAGATCTACCCCCCCACCCCCCAACTGAGGCCTCACCTTCTTCTACTCTCCTCGGAGCTCAATAAGCTCAAGCTCCCCTTCACCTTTGCACTTGCTGTTCTGCTGCCTGGAAGGCTCTCCTGGACATTTACGTAGTTTTTCCAGCTTACCATTAAACCTCACCTCCAAATGTCACCTCCACAATGAGATCTTCCAGGAGCAGCCAACTTAAAGAAGTTCCCCGCTTGTAGCACAGGACGCTATTTTCTTTCCTCGTTGAATTACCAATGTAGTAAATTATGCTGTTATGTTTGTTTTTCCGTTATTGTCTTCCACCTTTCAAGAATGCAAGCTTTCTGAGCGCAGGGACCTCGTCTGCCCTGGTCCTAGAAAATCGCCTCTCTTACTCAGGTGGGTTTAGTCACTGATTGAATGAATGAACAGAAACTCAGGCAAGAGAGGGAATGACCTGCTTAGAGCACAAGTTAGGAGCGAAGCCGATTCCCCGTGTCCTATTTCTTCGGCCTCTGCTCACTCTAGTTGATGGAGGTGCCATTCAAGGGGCCGGGAGGTGAGGGCGGAACTGTCCACCACGAACCGTGAACCAAAGGGACTAGGGAGCCACAAGCATTGCCAGCACCGAGCGGGTGGGTTCGCGGTGCGCTCGGCCTTGGCCAACCCAGCAACTTCGATTTTACTTCCGAAGCCCAGAAGCTGGGTTGGGAGGTGACGAGAAAACGTAAAGATGCAGGGCCCAGGCGAACGCGGGAAAGGAGACGACGCCCCCAGCCGCTTCTCCTCTTCGCGCCGCACGCCGCGCCGGGGGTAAGCCCCAACGCCCACGGTGCGCGGGCAGCCCGGCTCGGCGGCCGCAGCAGCGCGCAGGGCTCTCCCGGGGCCGCGGGGAGGGGCGGGGCGCCGCCGGGGCCTCCGGCCGCGGAGGGGCGGGACGATGGGGCCCCACCCTGGCGCGGGCGGGCGGGAAGCGGCGTGCGCTCCGGCCCCGGCGCGGTCGCCCGCTCGCCGCTGCGGCTGGAGCGAGGCTGAGGCTGGAGCGAGCGGGCGGGGCGGGACCGGGGTGGGGGGGGGGGTGGCGCGGGTAGGAGCTCGGAGGAGGGAGGAGGCGGCGGCGGCGGCGGCGCGTGTGGCGGGCGGGAGGGCGGCTGGCACCCGGCTTGTAAATAAACTGCGATGCTGTCTCGGGCTCGCCGGCCCGGGTGCCGCCGCCGCCGCCGCCGCTGCGGAGCGCCGGTGCCGGGCTCCCGCCGCCGCGCGCCCTAGCGCCTCCGCGCCAGCCTCGCGTGCCCTCGCCCGCCCCTCGCAGCCCGCGGCCCGCGCCCCCCGGGGTCCCGCGGTTGACCCGCGCGGGATGTGACCCCTCCCCCCTGCCCCCCGGGGCCCCGCCTTAGCCTGCTTTGGAGGGGGGGGGTGGGGAGGGGCGCGCGGATCATGGCATTGGAGTTCCCGGGCTCGCCGCCGCCGCCGCCGCCTCTTCCACGCACCCCGAGCGCCCCTTCTTCCCGGAGCAGCTGCGGAGAAGGCGAAGCGGCCGGCGGGGGCGAGGCTGATGGGGCTCAAGGCGCGCAGGGCGGCGGGGGCGGCTGGCGGCGGCGGCGACGGGGGCGGCGGCGGCGGCGGCGGCGGGGCCCCTAACCCGGCCGGAGGGGACGCGGCGGCGGCGGCGGGCGACGAGGAGCGGAAAGTGGGGCTGGCGCCGGGCGACGTGGAGCAAGTCACCTTGGCGCTCGGGGCCGGAGCTGACAAAGACGGGACTCTGCTGCTGGAGGGCGGCGGCCGCGACGAGGGGCTGCGGAGGACCCCGCAGGGCATCGGGCTCCTGGCCAAGACCCCCCTGAGCCGCCCTGTCAAGAGGAACAACGCCAAGTACCGACGCATCCAAACTTTGATCTACGACGCCCTCGAGAGACCGCGGGGCTGGGCGCTGCTCTACCACGCGCTCGTGTGAGTACCGGGCCGCTCGGGGCGCCCGTCGGAGGCGGCGTGTGGCTGGGGGTTCGTGGGGGGGGGGGGTTGGGTGGGCTGGAGCTGGGGACGGCTGTGAGGCTTCAAAGTCCAGGGGCGCCCGTCCGCCGAACTGGAGACCAGCCTGCCCTGTGCTGTGTAGGTGTGTGTGTGTCTGTGGACCACTCTCTGTATGTTGGACACCAGGGCTTGAAAGATCCAACCGTGGCTCCTCAGCTCATTTGGAGACCGCTTTGGCCTGTGTGTGTGCGCGCGGGTGCGCAGTTATGGCACCTTCTCCGGATGTTGGTATCCAAGCTTAAAAGAATTATGTGGTTTTTCTAATTAACGAGGAGGTCGAACGGGATAAAGCGGATCTTCCCATGCGCTCTGTGGCTCTGCTCGGGGTGGGTCCCTTCTACTTGGGGTCGCTGCTGACTTTAAATGATACATCCTGGAGTTGGGGATGGGAGTGGTACACTGCCCACAGTGGAGTGTGCGTGTGTGTGTGTGTATGAGCGCGGGTGTCGATGGCTTGCTTGTGCTACCTTCTTAAGCCTCCATTCTCGTATGGAATGGAACGTGGTTTGCTCCAGTTGGGGACTTGGACTGGCCAAAATGCATGTTTTAGGTTTCTTTTTAGGGAAGTTAATGAGAGAGAGAGGGATGGGGGGAGATTGATTGTGATTCTCAGGCTCTAAGCCTAGACTGAAGGGTGAGGGCTTAACAGTGCCAGTAGGTGGGGGCCAGGGATCATTTTGGCTGAAACATCTCCATAATTTGGTCTTAATATCCCCTCAACCGCTTGCCTTTCTCTTGCTTTGGCTGGGCAAGGGCAGCGGGAGTGTGAAGGGGCCTGGGCTGAAGGTTTGCCCCCTGGAAAGAGTCTCCTTCTAGGCAGGATGTAAATGCGTGGTGGGAAGGAAGATGGAACTTCTTCTGCTCCTGACACTCTGGCTAGAAAATCCTGCTGGACTGGGGGAGAGGACGAAGATGGTAGTGGTGGCCTCTCTCCAGGAGGGGAAATCACAGCTGTCAGCACGCATCTCAGGGCTGGCAGGGCACTTCAGGTACCCCTTGCTTCCCGTCTGTGGCTTAGTCATCTTGATGGCTGCTTCTTAGGAGTCTGTACCGTTACCAGGGTTTTGGCGGGGCATCGGCCAAGACCTTGACCCTTCTTGTGCCTTTAGCAATGGATATTCCTCTCTGTCCTTCTCCAATTGACCCATGACCGACGTGGTGGGAAGGAGTTCGGGGAGCCTTGGAGTTAAACACTACCTGCCAATCTTCCTTGGTTGGAAAGGCTTTTCCAGCTTTGGCCACCAGGTGGAGGCGTCTGCACAGGACCTCAGGCTTGGCAACAGGTTTCATCAGAGAGGTTACCGAAGCCTGGAAAGGGTGCCTTCCGGAAACTGAGGAACTAAGGACATCCAGCCAGGAACATGGGTTCTGGGGGGGGGGGGTGGGACGCAGAGGGGGGCGGTCCAGCCTTTGGCATTCATGTCTGCGTGTATTTGCAGGTGTTAGTGGCTGGACAGAAGGGTTAGCAATTGTTGCTCTTCCATTTGCTTTCTTCAGGTGGTAAAAGGGGATTGAAAGATATTCGTCTCTGTCTCAAGTGCTGTATTTAGTTAAATTGAACTGAAGATAATACTGGAATATGGGATAATAAAAAAGGCACACGAATTATTTGAGTGCACACAAACATACACAGCCTCACGTGTCCTTTTGCACGTAAATGGTGTTCAGTACGTGTTGGCTGACTTCCGAACCTGGGGTCCCACTGGAGTTTGTGGGCTCCCTCTTTCTTCTCCTCCCACCTTTCCCAGCCAGCGCTCCAGCCCTGTCTTGACCAGTCTGGGGAAGGGATAGGTAAGGCCTCAATGTTACCCTTCTCTAGAATTATTCCATCACCTGGAAGCAGGTTTGGGAATGCCAAAATCTGTATGTAGTCTCAGTTTCCCAGAGAGGATCCAGGAAAATTTCAAACTATGGAAGGAGAAAGGCACTTTCACACAGGCGAATCATTTATTTCATTTCATTCTCACCGTGATTCTATGATGTGGGAATTGTTCCCTACATTTGATAGGTGAAGATACGAAAACTAAAACAGATAGCACCACTTGTCCAGGATCACGTAGCTGGAGCTCACATATGAATGCAGTGGGTCACCTCTTGTTTTTGAGCCCGGATTCCAGTTCTGACCCTCTTCCAACAATTGCGGGACTCTGGGTATTTTACCAGGCGTCCTTGGATGCCTCTCACCCCATTGGTAACAGAGGACTCTTAGTCCCGCCTCTGCCTCCCCTTCATAGCTCCCAGCTGGCAAATGGCTGGGAATGGAGTTTGGAATCAAAGCAGGGGCTGCTCAGAAGCCAGGGAACCCCAGTGTTAGGGAAACGCGACATGGCCTGGGGTGGCGGTGGTATTGGGATTCTGATTAATTGGGCATGAGACAGGAAAACGCATTGGGCTGGGTTTGAGCCCCTGATATTGAAGCAAACCTCGTTAGTGGAGGCATTGTACATCCTTCCTCCAGCTGAGGAGGAAGTCCGGTTAAGTGAACAAAACCATATCTTTCATTGATGATTCAGGATTTTGCAAGCACTGAAATTCGTGCTTCAAAGCAGCCATTATCTTATTCTGGGCTGTGCTTAATGGCAGAAGGCGAGCCAGGAATTTGGGCTGACCGTGGGCTCACAGGCTAGTGCACGCTTTTTTAAAAAAAAGGAACCGGACCCATGAGATGTGGTTTTTTTCCTTCTATCCCAAAGGCAGGATACAGCAAATGTGAGAATCAAAGACCGCACCCGTCCCCCCCCTACCCCGCCGCCCCTGCTCCCTTTGCCTTAAATGCCCATCCCTTGCTTTCTCCTGGCTACTCACTTTCACCTTGGCCGAGTTCTCACGTCACCTCCTCTGGGAGGTTTTTCCCCGACCCTCCAGCTGAGCTAGAATTGCCCCTCCTCGGCAGCATTCCCCAAGCATAGGATTTTGCACTGGACTGATCTGCTTGCTCATCTCCCCTGGCAGAACTGAGAACTACTTTGAGGAAGGGCTGTGTGGTGTCTTAGCCACCTCAGTCCCCAGCAGGCTTCTGGGCTCACGGTAGTTACCCAGTAAGCGTTTGCTGAACGGATGAGTAAACGCATACTCTCAGGTTCCCCCAGACTTCGTTCTGCGTGGTTTTACTATTCTCAGAACGATAATAAGTAGTCAGCATTACGGAACGTTAATGATGAGAATAGCTCTCAGAAGTCTTCCAGTGGACAAGAGGGGAGAGGTGGGAGACCACGCTGTGACCCCAGTAAGGCTGATCACTTTCTCTGTATCTTTAGCTGCATGGCTGAAAAGGATTCTGATGCTGTAGAAAAGGGGCTGGACTTAAAGTTCACCTCTGGACTCTGCCTTCAGCCTCTGTGACTTTGCATGAGCCAAGTTGGGGAAGATCTGTAAGTTGAGGATGATAAACACCCCATCACAGGGTGTTTTTTAGGCTTAAAGAAAGTAGTGTGTATGAATGAAATTAGCCCAGTATTAGGCATGAAGTGTTTACTAGTTGATTCTGAAATAGGGTCTCCTTAAAACTCATAGCACACCTGCCACTGTGGCTGTCCTGAGGCTGTCTGGGGACTCCCCCTTCCTAGCCTGTTAGTGGGAAGATGCTGGCTTCATCTTGGCATTATTGCCGGACTGCCACCATACAAGCATCCCACTACCCTGACCACCTCTCCGTGGCCAGTTGCGTATGATCAATCAATCACCTGTTGACCCACCAATGATCACAAGAGATGCACACTGATTGCATTCTCAGGTAGACTGGCCCCTGGAACGTCGGGCAGGCAAGGCTGAGAGGTGAGGCGCAAGGACCCAGCAGCTGCTCTGGAAGGTAAAGGGCCCGGCTGGTGGACCTAGCGTATTGACTAAAGGAGCTACAGTCCTCAAGGTGGAGGAGAGACACTGGTCTCTCACTGAGACCCCTTAGTAAAGCAGAGTCTTAGCAAGTCTTTGAAGTAAGAGAAGTTTGATTTCCCAAACTTGCTTTGCCTCTTACAGCCGGTATGTTCTTGGGCAAGTTGCTGGATCTCTGAGTTTCAGTTTCTTCGTGTAAAAAAATGTTATCAATATAGACTCTTGTGGAGCTAAGAGCACCTTACATAGAAGAAGTGCTCAATAATAGAGAGTAATTTGTGTTGTTAATGTTAGTCAATAGAAATGCCTTTGCTGTGCCTGGCACTCTTCTGGACATTGGCATTATAGCAGTAAACAAAATCAAGCAAAACAAAACAGTCTAATCTCTGTCCCAATAGAACATATATTCTCTAATAATATATTTTTTTTATTGGGGTGTAGTTGCTTTACGATGTTGTGTTAGTTTCTGTGGTACAACGAAGTGAATCAGCTATATGTATACATATATGCCCTCCCTCTAATAATATCTTAATAATATTCAATATCATCTAATAATAACATTAGTATTAGAAGAAATCTCAGAGTTTGGCCATCTGGTCAACTTCCCAGCCCAGGCGTAACGAATCCCTTGAACAGCATCTCAGCCAGTGCTACAACTTGTAATTCATTACGGAAGGGATGGACTGCTGGATTCAGTTCTCTCAACTGTTCTGTTTCTCTGACTCTATTCATCCCATTCTCTTCCTTTTCTGCCCCCATGTATCTTCTTCTTTCTCATTTCCCACTAGATGTTTGTCTTCTTAACCATCTCAGTTCATCCTCACTTTTTTCCTTACTCCATTAATTTCCTCTTTGCATTCTCTTCCTCAATTTTGTATGTTTCCTTCTCATTATTGAGAACCAAGGATTTTGAAAAGCTCTCATTCTTTTTTAAATAATTTTTATTTTATTGTGGTAAGAACTCTTAACACGAAATCTACCCTCAACAAATATTTAAGTGTGCAATACGTTATTGTTGACTGTAGGTACAGAGTTGTACAGCCGATCTCTCCTCTTGCTTAACTGAAACTTTATGCCTGTTGGTTAGTAACTCCCTCTTTCCCCTCCCTCCAGCCCTGCGGAGCCACCATTTTACTCTCTGACTCTATGAATTTGACTGTCTCAGATGCCTCATATAAGTAGACTTGTGCAATGTTTGTCTTTCTGTGATTGGCTTATTTCACTTAGCATAATGTCCTCAAGGTTCATCTATGTTATCACATACTGCAGAATTTCCATCTTAAGACTGAGTAGTATTCCATTTTCTTTATCCATTCATCTGTTGATGGACATTTAGGTTGTTTCCACCTCTTGGCTAATGTGAATAGTACTTCAATGAACATGGAGGTGCTAATAGCTCTTTGATCCCCTGATAATAATGTTTTGAGTAAATACTCAGAAGTGGGATTGTTGGATCACATGATAGTTTTATTTTTAATTTTTGAGGAACCTCCATACTCTTTTCCAGCTGTACCATTTTGCATTTTCACCAACAATGTGTAAGGCTTGCAGTTTCTCTATATCCTCACCAACACTTATGGTCTCTTTCTTTTTGTTTGTTTGTTTTTTTTAAATAATAGCCATTCTGACACGTGTGAGGTGATCTATATTGTGTCATGCTTTCTCAGTGGTAAGAGCATGGTCTTTGGAGTCAGACCTGGGTTTAATCCAACTTTGCTATTTCCTTACTTTGTGACCTGGAGCAATTTGCTCAACTTCCCTGGAGTTCAGTTTATTTCTGATATGGAGATAATAATACCTACACCCCCAGGATTGTTGTGAAATTTAATCAAGGCGATGATATTAAACACCTAAACATTGCATTGTGTTGATTTGCAACCTCAGGAGTTCCCCAGGTGAAATCTGAAATTGGTCGGGTACATGGAGGGCAAGGAGAGACCGAAGAAAGAGGCAGGCCACTCTGGATGAGTAGGTGGCGGGTTTAAGAAGCAGAGAACTTACATACGAGGCTTGTCTTGGGCAGCAAGACAGGTAGATATCCACACCCAACTGCCAGCATCTTAAAAGTTTATATAGAGGCCTTCACGGGGTTCAGTAACATACACTGTCCGGGTGGTCTCAACAACATATGCCCACTCAAGGCTGCATCCTTGCAAATGGCTCCCACTGTGGGCACAGTGGGCAGAGTTCATTCCCACCACTGGAGGGATGAGGAGCCAGCTGACAGGTCTACCGGTGGTCACGACCTCTCCATGACCTCCACCACCAACACGTTGTAGACTTCAGTAAATAGTGTTTCATTTTTGCTTCCCCTCTCAACCGTATTTAATCTGCCTTCTTCTGGTACCCCCCTCATAAAATCCATGCCCCCTCCCCTTTCTAATAATCTCATTTGATTTTTCTTCTCATTTTATGAACTTCCTGACTTCTTCCTGGCTTTCTTTCTTATGACATTTTCAAGCTGTTCAAGCAGAATGAAGAGGTCAAGTAAGGGGTGAACAACAACCCACAACATCAGATCTCTGGGCAGCAGTGAGGCTATATGCTGGGAATGGCAATGACCACAGGTGCCCTGTATTCACTTTCTAGGAAATGGGCTAACATCAAGTGGCCCTTCGTGCTAGAAGGGAGGGTACCCAGTGTCTCTCTTTTATAAATGAATGACAGATGCTGAGATTTGCCCAGGCTCTTGAAACTACTCCGGTGGTGGAGCTCGGATCACGCAGGAGTCCTCCACCCACGAGGTGGTGCTCTCTTCACCACGTCACGGTTCTCCTCTATAGAAGACAATGCACCAGAAGAGTAACAGAGAGGGACGGAAACTCCCCCTTCCAGGGTGAGGCGCTTTAGAGCTGCATTTCTGGAAAGTTCCCAGGGGAAACCAGTGCTGCTGGTCTGCAGACCACACTTGGAGTAACAAGGCTTCCCAGACTTTGATACACATGTGAATCACCTAGGCAAGAAGGCACCTTAAGAGAAATCTGGCAGACTCCACCTGAACCAAAGCCATCCAGCTTCTGTATAATGAGGCGAACTGACCCTACCTTCCTCCTGAATAGTTCAGTGGAAATTTACAACATACCTGCAGTCGTGCCTAAAATGACCTGAATCTAATCAGGAAGAAATAACAAAGTCAAAGTCAAATGGTGGGACATCCTGCAAGATATCTGGCGTGGTCTCTTTCAAAGGGTGCATGTCATGAAAACAAACAAAGATGAGGATAGCTGTTTCAGTTAAAGGAGGCTAAAAGCACATGACAACCAAGTGCAATGCTTGAGAATCGACAAGTGGGACTGCATCAAACTCCTGCACCACAAAAGAAGCGATCAATCAAATGAAAAGGCAACTATGGTAGGGGAGAAGATATTTGCAACCATGTATTTGATGAGGGGTTAATATCCAAAATATATAAAGAATTCATACAACTCAGTAACAAGAAAGCAAATAATCTGATTTAAAAAATGGGCAAAGGATCTGAATAGATATTTTTCCAAGAAGATATACAAATGGCCAACAGGCACATGAAAAGGTGCTCAACATCACTAATCATCAGGAAAATGCAAAATAAAACCACAATGAGCTATCACCTCACACCTGTCAGAATGGCTATCATCAAAAAGACAAGAAGTAACGAGTGTTGGCAAGGATGTGGAGAAAAGGGATCCCTTATGCACTGTTGGTGGGAATGTAAACTGGTGCAGCCACTATGGGAAAACAGTATGGAGGTTCCTCAAAAAAATTAAAAATAGAACTACCATATGGTCCAGCAATCCCAGTTCTGGATATATATCCAAAGGAGATGAAATCAGTATCTTAAAGAGCTATTTGCAGTCCCATGTTCATTGCTGTATTATTTACAATAGACTAGATTTGGAAACAACCTGAGTGTCCATTGTTGGATGAATGGATAAAGAAAATGTGGTATATATATATTAAAAATTGGAATATTTTCCAACCATAGAAAAGAAGCAGATCATGCTATTTGCAACAACATGGATGAACCTTGAGGGCATTATGCTAAGAGAAATAAGTCAGAGAGACACAAGTACTGTATTATCTCACTTATACAGGAATCTAAAAAAATTGAACTCAGGACCAGAGATCAGATTGGTGGTTGCCAGGGGCTGGGGGGTGCAGGAAATGGATGAAGATGGTCAAAGGGTACAAACTTCCAGTTATAAGATGAATAGGTTCTGGGGATCTAATGTACAGCATGGTGACTATAGTTAAAAATAACTCTGTTGTATAACTGAAAGTTGCTAAGAGAGCAGATCCTAAAAATTCTCACCAAAAAAAAAAAAATCAACTATGTGAGGTGTTGGATGTGTTTATGAACCTTATTGCGGTTATCATTTCATAATATATATGCATATTTAATCACCACATCATGTACCTTAAACTTATGCAATGTTTTATGTCAATTATATGTCAGTAAAGCTGGAAAAAACACAAACCAACCAATGCAATTCATGATTCTTGATTGGATCCTGAATTAAAAAAATAACAATAAAAGATATTATTATAGGGACAATTAAGAAAATTTGAACAAGGATTCCATATGAGATGACAATATATATCCAAATTTAATTTCTTGAGTATGATAATTGCATTTCGGTTATGCAGATGAAGGTTTTTTTTTTTTTTTTCAAGAGACGTGTGCTGTAATATTTAGTGGTGAAGTGTCATGATATCTGCAACTTACTTTCAAGTGGTTCAGCACACATACAGACTCTGTAAGTGTGATTGTATGTGTACACAATACATACACAGGGGAGGAGGGAGAAGGAAGAAAACATGGCAAATACATGCACGGGGAAGAGGGAGAAGGAAGAAAACATGGCAAATACATAGGGGAAGAGGGAGAAGGAAGAAAACATGGCAAATACATAGGGGAAGAGGGAGAAGGAAGAAAACATGGCAAATACATGCACAGGGGAAGAGGGAGAAGGAAGAAAACATGGCAAAAATATTAACACTTGGAAAATCTAGGGAAAGCTTATATGTGTGGATTATATTACACTTCTAATTAAAAACATTTTTAAATAAAAAGTTAAAAATACTTTTTTAAAAAAAAAAAAAAGACAAACACACCCAAACAGCACAGAGCACATACCTGAATACAGATGAAGGCCTCACCCCAGAAACTGACACCATTGCTCTGTGGGGTCCAGGCATCACTGTTAAGTGATTCTCATATGAAGCCAGGCCTGAAAACCATTGGCTGAGCTGAACGGGCTTTCTTAGATTCACGGATTCTGTATAGACCGTGCCTCAAAGTTCCTCTCCACCTTGGGTTTTTTTTGTTTTTAATTTAAAAATTTTTTTAATTAAAAAAAATTTATTGAGTATAGTTGATTTACAATGTTGTGTTAGTTTCAGATGTACAACAAAGTGATTTGGTTATACATATATACGTATATATATATTCCTTTTCAGTTTCTTCTCCCTTATAGGTTATTACAAAATATTGAGTATAGTTCCCTGTGCTTTGTCCAGGTGATGGGAAACATCCAGGAGAAAGGTGCAGTTTAGAATGCTAAGGTCATTCATTTCAAGGCCACACGTACTGACTCAAATGCCAAGCTTCGTGCCAGGACGTTGAGGGAGATGAGCCATGCCTAATTCTTTCCCTGTGGAGGTGGAGACTGGAAACGACTAAATGTAAATAGCCTAGCAAATGCAGTAATAGCATGCAAATGAGGAACGCAGGCATGCAGAATGGGGAAGGCACTGTTGTCTCCTTTGCTAAGGGAGACTTCTGCAAAGGAGGTGTAAGCAAGTGGGGAGACGATGGAGAAATTTACTGATGGCCATTGACGACTCATCTCCCCCTCCTACTAGGAAGACTGATAATTCAGAACACTGAATTATTACTCTTGCACTATTTGGAGGTTCCCCCTTTCGTCTGTATTCATTTAAAAAGATTCCATCAACTTTTAAAAGGTTCCTAAATCAAGTGTGACCCTATGGTCTTTTCCAGAGAATCAAGGTCCTGCTCTCTTTCTCTTTTTGGCTTGGGTTTCAAAGTTTGGCATTAATGAAAACAAGATTTGGTGCATCTTTGGACCACAGAGCAGTGTGAAGGGAAGCATGTGAAAGGTCTTCAAAGTTGGATTGACTAAAACCCATTTTAGACACTGTGATATGTGGTTCTGGTGTGGGATGGCTGGAGATGGCTGTGAGTTTGTCAGAAATGCATTGGGTAAGTCGTTTGAAGATGTGTGATTCAGACACCTCCCTTGTCTCACAGTCTGCAAATACTTACCGTGTAGGATTGATGGAGAATCCCATGAGGCAGCGTGTGAGGAAGCACTTTGGAAAGTACAGAGGGAGCGGCATTCTGAGGTAGCATCTTCCGAAAGCTGTACGAGGAGCAGACAGGTCCCACAGTTGGGTTTTGGGTTTGGGCATTTGCCCAGGGACAGATTCGCCACGTTTCTGTCTGTGTTGCATCACCTGAACATCACTGGGTATTTTAATCGGGAACCCATTAACGGTATGACTTAGTACGTGTGCTACAGGGATGTTGGCTTCCCTAGGTTGATTGCCTTTTAGGAGAATGAAGAGAAAGAGGTTTGGAGATGACAAGACAGCAGTCAATACCGAGGTTTCAGGTCACCTCTAGTTTGGCAGGTGTCATAGGATGCAAATCAGATCCCATCCAGTTGTACCCTTGTTGGATGGAACTTTTCTTTCTGCCACAGAAGGGATAGAGGGTTTTGTTTGAGATGTTTTCTGAAGAGAACAAATTGGGTTATAACTCGGGAACAAGATTGCTTCTTGCATGTAGTTTATGAAGAACAAGAGTAAATACTTATGTGGTTGGCTCATGGGGCGTCCTGTACGTAGGCTCTGCTCGGCTTCCTCCTGAGGTGGGCTTCTGTCCGTGCTGAAGACCTCAGGGTTTCCTCAGGATCGCCTTTTCCTCTTCTTCATCCTCCCCTCCTTCAAGAGACCTAAGATCCTTTGGACCCTGTAAGAGTATAACAGCTGAGTTGGGGCATATAAAACCAAGATATCAATAATAACCAACATTTTTACATCATTTTGTAGTTTATTATATTCCCTCTTGGGCAGTGCTACCAGGACACTTGCTTTAGAAGTATTAGCCAAATGGCTGTTACAGCAGGGCCCTTCTTACAAATTCGCCAAATCTGTTTTTTCTACAATGTTGTATCTCAGGAGCCTGTCCATGGAGTTTCTTTGCCATTAGATTTTTTGTAAACCTGCCATAGCGGTTCAAGTCCATCTCTACCTTTATGGATGTCTTTTGTAGGGGATGGGGTGAAATATTATCCAGCGTGACTTGAAAATATTGAGCCAAGGGAATGTGTTCATCCGGTCCAGGCCATCTGTACTAATGGAAAATCACTCAGCACTATCTCACTGTGGATCTCCCTACTCCTGCCCTTTCCTAAAACCCCAGCTTCGGCTTTATCTCACCCCACATATATCAGTTTCGGCTGTTTCTCCACCTAGTGAGGCCAGTCCAGAAAATGAAACCTTAGGCACCAGCAAGTCTGATCAGGCTAAACAGCAGTTTAGGGGATTTACGAACCTGGAGAGAGGCACTTGGCAGATTACAAAAATCAGAGACCATTAGAACTGTAGAGAAGAGGTAACTGAGGCCCAGGGCAGTGAGAAACTTGCCTAAGGTCACTTTGATGGCAAAGGGAGGACTTGAACTCAGATCTTCTTCTTCCAAGGCTGGCTTCCATTCAGCCACATCAGCTTTCCCTCGTGGTCTTCCGATGGCTGTGTACCAATGGAGCAGTCTTACCCATAGCATGGCTTTTCTGGGTTGCCTTGTCTCGGGGTCTGGATCAAATAAGCAGAAGAGTAAAGCCAAGTGCAGACTATACGGGCATCCATTCACAGGCCCCAGCTGGCCTCTTGCCAAGGAGGGTTTCTCTTCCTGTTGAAATTCCTTGTGCCTTTCTCTTCCTGTTGAAATTCCTTGTGCCTTGATCCTCTTTTCTCCACCCTACCCCCCAAATCCAGCCCTCTACCAAGAGTCATATAAAATGCTCTCTGATCTCCCTTGAGTCCAACATTAAGTTGGGGCATTCAAAACCAGCATATCAGTGATCACTAACGTTTTTATCCATTTGGGTTATTATTCTGTCACCTGTGGGGCAGCACCATCATCTCGCCCATTCATGGAAACCTGATCTGTTTTCATTCATAACAGTCACTGGTATTTATAGAGTTATTTCCCTGTGCCACGTTGGGCTAAGCGCTCTTAATGTTTTTTCTAAGGTGTGGCTGAGAGCCCAGCCCCTAGGAGACCCAAGCTCTCACCCTGAGTCCTGGGCTAGTTTGCTCTGTTGTCTCCGACAGGTCATTGTACTCGTAAGAGCCCCAGTGTTTCATCTGATAAATGGCCCTAATATTCCCTGCCCCACATTGAAAGGATTTAATGAATAAACTCATGATGTACTCAGGGGAGGCTACCACTGCATCTTACTTTGTGTCCCCCCAGAAGCTCCCTGAGGCAAGGTGCTCAGTGCAAGTGGTTTATTTAACGCACAGTCGTGCAATCTGGTTTTCAGTATCTCCCCTTTGAGGAGTCTTTTTGGACGCTTTTTTCCCTGATTGCGCCCACCCATGATGTTTTAATACCACAGGTATACTGTGTATCCTCTATGTACTGTATTTATGTCTGGGCTCCAGGCTCCATATATAAAGAGAGTAAGATTTTTTTTCCCCACCCCCACCCTCCAAGAACCAACTTTGCCCCCTTGGAGGCAGTACCCAGCGCTACTGAGAATGCATGATTTAGGAGGTGATTCTGAGAAAAATTGGAAAAAATAAGTAAAATTGGAGCAAGTGGGGAAGTAAGACACGAAAGAGAATGCAGACCGTGAGGATGCATTTATCATCAAGCAGGTCACCGTGCGGGTTAATGAACACTGGTCCTCCCGGGGACCCCTGTAACGCAGTGTAGAATGGTGCAGAATTATCCTCAGACTCCATCCATCATTGGCTCAGGGCTGGTCCCAGGGGTATCACCTCTCAGAGAAATCCCTTAGACAAAAATGGGGGCGTTTGCCAAAGGTATTTGTTTGCGGAAGGCCACCTTTGGCAGGTGCTGGGAGAAGGTGCTGAGGAGGGGTGAGAGGGGCATTGACAGCAACTGCTGTACGTTGTCTCATTCTGAAGTGAAGAAAATACTGGAACTTGTGGTTCACAAATGTTTCTGTGTTTTTTTTTTTTTCCCCAGTGGTTCTTAAGTAAAGGAAGTCTTGTGGCCTCAGGGTCGTGGTAATCCTGTAGTGTTTTTTCCCCCTCATTAATTTTTCATTTAGGAAAGTCATTCAGGAAAAAAAAACGTGAATTTAAAGTATTTGTAAATATGTTGATTCAGCGCCTCGTATCTCACGATGGCTACGCTTTTCGAACTCTTACTGTGTGCAGGACTGTAGAGGTCTCGAAAGCACCATGAAACCAGGCCATTGCCTGCATTATCCTTTGGGGGATAGAGCCGTATCCTTGTTGAAATTCTGGTGTGTTCACATATTAGTAATTCTTGCCGAATAAAACAGGAGAGTTATTTTAAATGAGCATGGAGAACTTTAGTCCTGCTGACACTATAATTCCGAGTGCCTTTTGTGATGCTTTCAAAGAATGAAGAATCTAATTTATAATGTGAGAAACATTCGCATTTTTAAAACAAGATTAAAATAGGTATTCCGGTTGCTCTTACAGACACATCTTTCATTGAGAAAATGGCAGGATCTGGTTGTGAAGTGTGGTGCTGACTTCCACCGTTTGCCTCAGTTCTGGTTTCCTGGGAAAGTAATTAACATCCACCTTCAGGATTCCAGAATGTTAGCAGGAATGTTGAGATTTCTTCTTGAATTCGTCTAGGAATTAGGTACCATGATTTCAACACCTTATTTGGTTGGGAAGAAATCTCATAGGAAAATCTTCATCCTTTACGTTTAACATCTTTGCCTCCAAATATCTATCTGCTCATCAAGCTCAAGGGATTCTGATTCATCATTCAGCTGACATTGATTTCAGGTCTAAAAGATGCCATGCCTTGGATTAGGAACAGGGGATATAGGGATGAATATATTAGTTTTTGCCCTTTCTGTCCATAGTCAAGTAGATAAATAATTGCATAGTGGTGTGATACTTTAATATGTGCATATACTCAGTCTACATGAGACTCAAGTAAAGCTGTCAACATCATTTAAATGAGTCAGGGAGAATTTCCATCAACAAGAAATAGATTTCATCATGCATATAAGGTTAAAAACTGTTTCTTTCTTCATTTTGTAATGTACAACCCTGACTATGACTGTGTCACACATTTAGACATCAGAGGTCTGATTTATTCTCACACTAAAGGAAAAGTGTTGAAATTAATGCAAGAGAGAGTGGGATCATAGAACCTAGCATTGGGTGAACCTTGAGGTGAGTTGTTTAAAGAGGCTGAAGATTGTTTCCTAGCTGTACTTTCTGTATGTGCAAATATTCATTCTTTGCAGCCCAGGGTATCATGCAACACCTGGCCCACCAGATACTCAGTCTTGGGTAAATGCACACTGGGCCAGTCCTGAGAGGTGTGCAGGTGAAGTAATGGAAGCAGAAGTGGGTACAGATAAGACCTGGCTTTGAATCCTGGCTGTGCTGTGTTTTAGCCGAGTAACCTTGAGGGAACCACTTAACCAGCCTAAACCTGTTTCCTCACCTGTAACATGGAACTTGCTTATTCGCATGGTTGTTACAAAGATTCAATGAAATGTCAGTAATATAGTCCAAAGCCTGGTTGTAGCTCGTGGTCAGTATCTGATACATTGCTGTTCCCTCTCCATTCTTTCAAAAACCTGCTAAGATAGAAATGATGTCAGTCAATGAAAGTAATGTTGAAATTAATATCATAATTTCTGCCTTAAGGTTAGGCTCTGGACATGATGAAGTTCTGTTACAATGTGTGAGTTCTGTTATCATGGTGAAAGGAAGGAATTTATGTGGAAAGGGAAGAAGAGGTGTATAAAGAAAAGCGTTCTGCCTGACTCAAGTTTGCTGAGGGAGCAGAGATGCTGAGGAAAACACTTGCCCAGCTACAAAACACCTGATCAGTGCGCCACCAAATTGTCAAGTTCATCTAAAACAAGGAAAGATTGAGAAACTATCACAGCCAAGAGGGGCTTCCAGAAATGTGATAACTGAATGAGATAAGGTGTTCTGGATGGGATCCTGGAACAGAAAAATGATAGTAGGTTAAAAACTAAGGAAGTCTAAATACAGTATGGGGACTTCCCTGGTGGTCCAGTGGGTAAGACTGTGTGCTCCCAATGCAGGGGGCCGGGGTTCAATCCCTGGTCAGGGAACTAGGTCCCACACGCATGCTGCAACTAAAGATCCCACATACCACAACTAAAGATCCCATATGCCGCAACTAAGAAGCCCGCATGCTGCAACTAAGACCTGGCAGAGCCAAAATAAATAAAAAATAAATAAATAAGTAAATAAATAAATAATTTTAAAAAATATAATATGGACTTTAGTTAATAATAATGTATCAGTATCTGTTCATTAATTATAACAGATGTATCATACTAGTCTAAGATGTTATAATAGGTGAAACCGAGTGTAGGTTATATGGGAACTCACTGTACTATCCTCTCAATTTTTCTGTAAATGGAAAACTCTTCTATAAAGTAAAGTCTATTTAAAAAAAATTAATTGCTGGACTCTGTGCACCGAGGCACTGTATTTACAGAGGTCCTCCAACCTGTTACATAGACATGGAAACAGCCTCAGGCAGATGAGATCATGTCCCCCGTGTCTCACAATTAAGAGCTGAGATTTGGACCCAGGTTGTCGAGTTTCAAGTTTAGTCTAGCTTTCTCTATTACTCTTTCATCTGCTCTCATTGTATTAAGTGATGTCCATGAAATGATGATTTCCCCAACAGACGGTGTTCAGATCACATCGGTTGTTCAGTGCCACCGTCTGGGTGGGCCAGTGGAGCCAAATCTCTTCTGACCACTTCCTGGGGCACAATTCGAGGGGACAGTACATTTTCCCTTATGTATCATTGACCAGCACCGGGTCAGCTGCTCCTTCTGCCTTGGACCAATGAAGTGAAGGCCAAGGGAACTACCGTGATTGACTTAGACCCATCCTGAACCGCTTCCTGGGGTCTGGCACATTGCCAACCCGACAGAATGAGACTCCGTTAGGAGGAGAAAGATGGAGGAATGTCTTCTGGGTAGACACACAGCTCGTCTGCCATGTTGTGGTCACCAGGAGCCCGTATCAGAGGTTGGGACTGACGGCTGGCATTATCATCATCGTCTTCTTTCCCCGTCATGTCTGCCTCCAGGTCCTGCTTGACTGGCTGCTGGCCTGGTCTTCTGCAGAGAGGGCTTCTAAGTTGTCCGCTCACTGCCTTTCCCACCCTGAGCGGTTGAGGGTGTGAAAGGAGGTTCCGGAGCCCCTGGACACCCTGATGAGGCTTGCCCATTGCCATATCCCAAGCAGCCTGCTGAGCCAGAAAAAAGGAATGGAAGTTATTTATTTTGTCTGATCGAAGCTACTGTGGTTACTGCAGTTGGTTGTTGAAGTTGGGTGGGAGGCTGGAAACCTTAGGAGACTTCTCATTCTGTGGCCCTGCTCCTGACTCACCGTGTACCTGGAGGGAGCTTGTATCAGGTCAGAGGGGGCCTAAGGGAATGAGGGGGTCCTGGACCAGGAGATGGGATGGGGGGCTCTTGTGCCGGGCTCTTTGACATCTTTTATGGAGGGAATGCCATAAGGTAAGCATGGATGGATTGGTGTGGTTCCCGCCTTCAAAGACCTTATGGTCCAGACAAGAGGCAGACATGCACATGACCACACAGGAAGCCAGGGTGCCCTCGTAGCTGCGGCGTGGGCTCTGAGGTATGGGAGGAAATCCTCTTTGCCACCTGTGTGGCAAATTTGCTGACCTCCAGCAAATTGCTTCACCTTCCTGAGCTTCAAATTCTTCATCAGTAAAAATGGGATAATAGGACCTGCCCTGCCAGACCGCTGTCACCATAGGATGGCATAATGGCTGTAAAATAGTTGGCTCCATCCTACTGATGGTAATGGGAACAAACGACTCTCATACAAAGGCAGGTGGACACACAGGCTGGAAGTCAAAATACAGACAGACTGCTGTGGGGTGGTTCCGAGATACGACTCTGGCAGCCTTCCTGGAGGAGGCCGCCTTTGAGCCAGGCATAAAAGGATGCAGTGGTGTCAGGGTCAGGGTTAGGACTGAAGACAGAAGGAACAACTTAGGCAAAGCCTTGGAAATGAAAAATGCTGCTGCTGCTGAGTAAGGTGTGACTATTTCCTGGTGGCTGTACCTGGAGGCTCTTTTGTGGGAGGTTAGATAGCTGGGTGGTGAGAGGATGAAGTAGGAAATGTAATAGGAGGGGTCAGATTTTTTTAAACTGTGAAATTGCTGTGCAACCTGGGATAAGAAACTTCCATGTCTCTGTGCCTTTTCTTCTTCCCTGAAAAATTAGGTAGTTGGATACATTTTAGGGTTTCCTGATGGAGAAGCTGTTAGCGTTACGAATGACATTGTTTCTCTTTGGACAGGAAAGTCGCAATTTTGCAGAATTTTCAGCATTTTCTGGACCCTGCCTACAAGTGCTATTAGAGCTCCCAGAGTTGGAATAACCCAACCACTCCCAGGCTTTTCCAAATGTTCCAATGAAGGTGGCAGCACCCTCGGTTGAGCACCACTAGCCTCCAAAGGCCATGACTCTCTGGCTGATACTTTGGTCTCAGATTCCCAGTTTTTACACTGTCAGTGATGAGTCAAAGCAAAAACACAGATGTAGGAGGCTGGAGGATTCATTACACTTGTGGGGTTAATACAGTGTTTTTATGACTTCAGGAAAGCCTAAATTACTTTTTAGGCTGAAACAGTTTGGCTCAGGTAAAATACCCACGTACATCATTTCAGAAGTTGGGGAAAATGAAAGTTACACAAACCACATATATGCGCGCGCACACACACACACACACACACACACTCTCCTCAGTCCCCATGTCCCAGAGTATGGAACATTAATTAGTGTCACTGCATGGAACAAATTAAGCTGGGGACCTGTTGATTCCATATGGAAAAAAAATAGTGCTGGGAAATGCTGACATCGGAAGCAACAGAGCAGTGCATTCGTTACTGGGATATCACCAGGACACAGACCCTCTCCAGGCACCGAGCTTGCTGTTCCAGGAGCCTGGGCACTTCGGCTGGATGGGGAGGTCGTGTGTGGATGAAAGCGTGGCTTGTGTTTCAGGTGGGGAAGGTGTGTTGGAGCAGGGAGGCTTAGCCAGGCCGCGGGGGTCTGAACTCCCACTGTACGACCTCAGGCAGGTTACACTTGACTTCTCTGGGTCTCAGTTTTCTCATCTATAAAATGGGGATATGAATAGTACCTACCTCAGAGCGTGGTTGTGAGGATTACAGGAGTCAATCAAGGTAAAACACGAAAAGCACCGGGCACAAAACGAGAGTGGTATGTGTCTGCTGTTATGATGACGATCTGTCAGGGCCTCTTGGATTCTTGCTGTAAACACATAGGTGCTCAAAAATGCCAACTGAGGGACTTCCCTGGTGGTCCAGTGGGTAAGACTCCATGCTCCCAGTGCAGGGGGCCCAGGTTCGGTCCCTGGTCAGTGAATTAGATCCTGCATGCACGCCGCAACTAAGAAGTCTGCATGCCACAATGAAGATCCAGTGTCCCTCAACTAAGACTTGGTGCAGCCTAAATAAATAAATAAATAATAAATAAATGTAAAAAAATGCCAACTGAACAAATGAATCCAAGTAAGGGAACAGGGAGTCATAGCGGGCCACCTAGCTGGGAAAAGTACAGCCCTTTTTTGCCATATTATTTTTTTAATTGTAGTAAAATATAAAACATAAAATTTACCATTTTAGCCATGAGAGTACAGTTCAATGGTTTAATGTGTGCAACCATCACCACCATCCATCTACAGAGGTTTTTATCTTACAAAACTGAAACTCTGCACCCATTTGTCTGAATCCATTAGGGCTGCTGTACCAGAAATACCATAAACTGGATGGTTTAAATAACAGACATTTATTTCTCATGGTAGTGGAGGCTGGGAAGACCAAGATCAAGGCATTGGCAGACTTGGTGTCTGGTGATGGCCTTCGTCCTGTTTCATGAAAGAGGACTTCTTGCTGTGTCCTCACATGGTGGAAGGGGCAAGGGAGCTCTATGGGGTGCCTTTCATAAGGGCACTAATCCCATTAATGAAGGCTGCACCCTCATGACCTAATCACCTCCCAAAGGCCCTACCTCACACTGGGGATTAGGATTTCAACATAGGAATTTGGGGAGGGGACACAGTCAGTCTATAGCAACGTGAAACACTGACCCCCCCATTCCTCCCTCCCCCCAGCCCCTGGCAGTTACCATTTTACTTTCTGTCTCTATGAATTTGACTACTCTGGCACCTCATATAAGTGGAATAATACACTATTTGTCCTTTTGTAACTGGCTTATTTCACTTAGTATAACGTGCTCAAGGTTCATCCATGTTGTAACATTCGTCAGAATTTCCTTCCTTTTTAAAGGCCGAATAACATTCCATTATATGTATGTTCCACATTCTGTTTATTCATTCATCCATCAGTGGACACTTGGGTTGCTTCGACCTTCTGGTTCTTGTGAATGGTGCTGCTGTGAACATGGGTGCACAAAGCCACATTAATGCTTTTCACCATGACCCAGCTTCTCTGAGTATCTCTGACACCTCAAGCCAATTTCATCCATTGCTCCTTGGCAAGGAGTGGGGAGGAAGGACTGTGTGAGTACTGGGCACTAAGATGACCAGCTGCTAGCTGAATAACTTTGGGCAGTTCCTTTATCCCTCTGGGCCTCCATTTCTTCATCTGCAAAATGGGGATGCTCATGTTTCCTTCCTTACGGTGTTGAGAGAATAAAATGAGTTAACTTCTGTAAAGCACTTGGGACAGCACTGACACACAGTAAGCATTGTTAAATGGAAGTTCCTGTTATTTATATATTATCCTGGCCCTATCTCATGATTTTATTTTCACTGTGACCTGATGTGGACATTAAGAAGTGGAGGCTCAGAGAAGTTAGGTGACTTGTCCAAGGACACACAGCTGGTAGGCCATGGAGCTGGATGGGAACCTGCATGGGCCTGAGTACAAGCCATGTTTCCCTTCCCAGTTTTTCCCTGGGCTTTTCTCCTTGAGCTGCAAAGGATCTGGCGCCCCCATTCATCCTGCATTAAGCGCTGCCTTGGCAGGGTTTGCCCTGAGTATCCCAACCAGATCAGGGCTCCGTTATAGGCAAGAGCCAGGCATGATGTGTTTTCTTTTCATCGGCAGTGCCAGGCATGATGCTGGCCACGAGGTCCGTGTTTAACAAACACTGTTGACTAATCCCCTTGGCCTTGCAGCATCCAAGCTGAGTTCCAAACAAAACCCAGCTCTGAACGCGGGCATGGAAAGCGGCTGTTGGAAAGCTGAGTGCAGCTGACTTGCGTGGGGCCTCCACGAGTACGCCAGGAGCTTGGCCTGCGGTGAAGGTTCTGTGCTCTAGTTGGGCCAGGTCAGCTCAAATGCCATTTCCTTACCTACGTCCCCGCCAATTAGCAGAATTCAGCCAGAGTCTGTGGTGTGTGTATCCTAATCCAGGTTTTAAGTCAGTAGTTGTCTGTGCTTGGACATGGCAATAAACAAGTCAATAAGAATTGACCTGTTGTGGTCCAGCCTTGTGGAAGGGTTGAATTCCATCCCTCTCGGAAAGAATCTCCATCCTTTATACCCCCTTGCAATGCTGCTTTTCTTCTTTCATCCCTTTCCCTGTTCTAGGTGCCCAGAGAGGGGCAGAGACAAGAGGACAGTGCTTGGGAGTGGAGGGAAAGTTGGGGTGTGAGATGGTTCTTCGTGGAGAAAGACCAAGCAAGTTCCTTCTTGCTCTTCAGCTTCCAGCCTGTCACCTACTCTGCACCTGCCTTGTGGTTCTTTGCCTCAGGGAGATGGTGTGAAGTCGGCCACTCTGAGCCCGGTGGTGCTCAGATTTCCTTTTCATAAACCACTTCTTGCATCTTCTGTGATGAAGTCTGTGGCTGGCACTGCTGAGTGCGACATGGATTGAATAATGAAGATGTTTTTCTGGGGGGCAGGGGAGCACTGTCGTAATTCATTGGGCAGAGCATTGGGGTGGGGGTCTGGACACTTGGCTGTGGCCCTGGTGTGAACATGGGCGAGTCTTGGGCCCATGTTGGACCTTACTTTTCCTTTTTGTAAAATTGTAAGGCCTTCACTGGCTCTGACCTTCCATGACTCTGGCCCTGCCCCTCGCTTAAGCCAGTGGGAATTGGTGTCGATCATTTGCCTCTTATGTGTAGCCCCCGTTTCTCCCACCATTCTCTGATTTCCCTTTGGGCACTTTATCCCACCCTATTCTTTTTTTTTTTTAAAGGTAATTTTAAATTTATTTATTTATTTATTTATTTTTGGCTGTGTTGGGTCTTCGTTTCTGTGCGAGGGCTTTCTCTAGTTGCGGCAAGTGGGGGCCACTCCTCATCGCAGTGCGCGGGCCTCTCACTATCGCGGCCTCTCTTGTTGCTGAGCACAGGCTCCAGACACGCAGGCTCAGTAGTTGTGGCTCACGGGCCCAGTTGCTCCGTGGCATGTGGGATCTTCCCAGACCAGGGCTCGAACCCGTGTCCCCTGCATTGGCAGGCGGATTCTCAACCACTGCGCCACCAGGGAAGCCCATATCCCACCCTATTCTTAACCATGTTGTTTGGTTAAGAGTAACTCCATGCCTGACTCCAGAGGCGGGCCCTGTTTGGAATCATCCAGTCAGCACGCCTCCTCTGGCCCCCGTGGTGGGTACAGGAAAGTACATGCCACCCGATCAGAGCCGGTAGGAGGAGAGGGTGGATCTGAGGGCTTTGGAGAGAATCCCAGAAGAGGTGTCTTCTCCTGTGGGTGGTGTGGTGTGAGGGTGTGAGATCTGGAGCATCTGCAGTCATTTTTCTAACACGAGTAGGGGTCTGGAGAAGTGGGAGAGGGGAAGGAAGTGGCCGTTTCTCAGGGCCTGAAATCAAAGGCTAAGCCATGTGAGATGGAGTGGGAATACCTGCTTGCAGGCTGAGAGACAGGTGTTTGGAAAGGCAGGTGTGGTGGAAGTAGGGAATTGGATGTGGCTGTGTAGACCACAGTAAACATTTAAGTCTGTCCCCAAGGCCACTGGGTTTCCCAGCAGGGTGTAGCATGATCAGATTTGTGTTTGTAAGGATGACTTTGCTGCTGGGTGGAGAAGGGTTGGGGTTTAGGGATACATGTGGTCCTTAGCTGTTCCAAGATGGTGGCTACAATTCAGAATGAGGTCATTTATTAAGCCTTGGCCTTGGAGGTGCACATGGCATTCTAACCCACTGAATCTCTGCAGCATCTCTGCTATACTGAACTGCATTGTCCCCACTCTGTAGTTAAAAAAAAAACACTCTCCGAGAAGTCCAGTATCTTGCTCAGTGTCACACACAGCCAGATGCAAACTCTCAAGCCTGTATACCCTCCCCACAGTACCAGTGACAGCACACGTCACTGTTTGACCAGCAGGGCCCTTCTTTCTCTCACCTGCCCTCTGAAGCCTTCAGCATCCTTCAGGGCCAAGGTTTACATTTGTGTTCAAGATGATTTCCTTCCTGCTCATAATAAATGTCAAATTGAATGATGGAAGTGATTCAGCAAGAAATAGAATTTGAGGGGGGAAGAAAAGAGCTGTGTAAAAACATTTGCAAATGGATTAAAAATTTGAGTCCACCAGCTCATGCCAACATACTTGGAAGTTTGGGAGATATTTTTAGACCATGAAATCCAAATGGCACAGATTGTGGGTTGGAAAGATGGAAATGCAGAGTATAGTTTGCTAGCTGTGACCAGAGATTGCTTTGCTGAGTTTCTCCTTAGCTATAAAATAGCAGCATTCCAGATGTAGAATCCCCTGAGTGCACAGTCTTCCTCTTTTTTTTTTCTTTGCATCTTTCTCCTTCCACATCAGGAGCCCTGGGGCTCAGCCACCTGTTCTTAGAGGCCCCTGGAGAGACCTACACGTTGTTGTCTTTTGGAGCGCCTTCACATTTTTGGAGGCCATGAAGGCAGCCCCGTTTGAACCAGCTGAGGAGTCCCAGGGAGCTTGTTGGCTCGTGGATCCCAAAGGAGATCAAGAGCAGGACCAAGCGAGGAGGGGGGCTTTACCTGGGGCCAAGAACACCTGGAGCCAGGGGCTGGAGGACTGCCCAGACATGAGCTGTCATCCGCACTTGTCTCTCTGCAGACTCCTTCCGCGTGGTAGGAGCCATGGTCACCTACAGCATCTGAACTTTATGTCTCTCTGTCCCTGGAGAGAGACTGCCCTTTTCTTCTTTAGTTTTCAAGTTAGGAACCTGGGTGCCCACTGCTGGATCCCCCTTCCCAACCTGTTTCCTGGGGGTATGGGTCACGAGAGAGCATGACAGCTGCTGCAGAACAGGAGATAGAGCTGATCCCAAGAAAAGGGAGGAGAGCTTGTCAAAATCTTTGACGATAGATTTCACCGGATGTCATTTACAGCCCACCAGGCACTTCTCCAGATGCTTTACCTATGTTATCTCTTTTAATCCTCACAACCGCCGCAGGAAGAAGGTGCAGTTAAATGGAAAATAAAAGGAGGATTTGATTGTGCTGCAGGGTTCCTGGGATGACGAATCAGATAGTATTTTGAAGTTGCTGAGGGCAGTGTCCAGCGTGTACCTCCTTTCCCATTCCTTAAAAATGTTTTCAGTTATTTTTATTTTGATCAGAGGAATACATGCATGTAACTCAAACCCCAAATGGTACTCGCAGGTTTAAAATGGAAAGCCACAGCCCTACACCGCCCTGTACCTTCCCTATACCACTTGCAGAGGCAAAGCCTTCTCTTTCTGCTTGTTCCCAGACCCCCTGGCGGTTCTCGCCATGCCTCTCAGTTACGGGCTTGGTGCTGCTGTCTTTTGATGAATCAACTTCAGGCATTTTTATTGATTTCCTGTTCTATCTCAGATCCCTTATGGTTTATGTTCTCTTTTCTCCCATGCGCCCTCTGTTCCTTTATCTGTGACCTCTCTTTCCTCCTCGTCTCTTGCATTCTCTCCTGTCGTCCCATCACAGGTGGTCCTTCCCCCCACCCCACCTTCTCTCTCCTCTCTTCTTTTCCGGTTTTCTGAGAATGTCTTCTCCATATCCCTCTCCCAGAAACCTTTAGCATCTTTTAAAAATGTATCTTTATTATGATCCTTTCCTGCTCATTCTGCCCTGTGTTAGAGTTATTTATAGTCACATTATCACTAATATTTAAAAATCGTTTTCTTGCATTCGTTACCTTATGGTGCCTTCAGACCACTCTGTGATTTAGTGTTTTGTTCTCATTTTTTTTTTTTTTAAACTTTGGGTTTATTTATTTATTTATTTATTTATTTATTTATGGCTGTGTTGGGTCTTCGTTTCTGTGCGAGGGATTTCTCTAGTTGCGGCAAGCGGGGGCCACTCTTCATCGCGGTGCACGGGCCTCTCACTATCACGGCCTCTCTCGTTGCGGAGCACAGGCTCCAGACGTGCAGGCTCAGTAATTGTGGCTCACGGGCCCAGTTGCTCCGCGGCATGTGGGATCCTCCCAGACCAGGGCTCGAACCCGTGTCCCCTGCATTGGCAGGCAGATTCTCAACCACTGCGCCACCAGGGAAGCCCTGTTCTCATTTTTGTAGAGGAGCTCACGGAGCATCCTCGGACTCCAGGATGGACTCCGTCACACAGGAGAAAGTGACAGCCACGTGCGGAAGCTCGTTCAGGGCCAGGTCTCATCTGACTCAATCATCTCATTTCCCTCCAGCAGGGGGTCTGATCCTAGGAAGGGCTCAGGAAATGTGTATTGCATGGGATTGGACAAAAAGTCACAATCCTTTTGATTAGATACGTGGATATTCCTCTCCGACTTTTCTACTTTGATTCCTTGAGGCCACGTACATACACACTTTGTCCCACACGTACCACTCACACGTTCTGGCTTTAAATTCATCTCCTATGTGTTTTTTATAGCTTTTTATAAATCCTAAATTCTGTCTGGGAGGCAGCCCACTTGTAACAAGCCGTTGGAGGTTTTTGTCCTCCTGGCACCCTGGATGATTTATGGGCTTGGAGATAGAGAACTTGCCTCTTGCACTGTCAGTATTGAATATACATGGCTTCCTCACAAAACTGCTTTCAGAGTTGCAGTAAATCCTCTGGAAATTACCTGGAGTTAGCCATGGGTGGGTTAAGTGCCAGTAAGTTCATGTTCCGTGGGAGTTTCTGCTGACATGTGGACACGTGGCTTTAATGGTGTCCCACAGCTATAGAATTTTGGAGCTGGAAGAGGCCTTTGGGTTGAAGAACCTGAGCCCAGACCGGGGAGAGGGTGTGCCTAAGGACACACAGCTTACTAGTGGCAAAGGACACCTGGGTCTCCTGAGCGCCATCTCTTCAGTACCTTTGCTCTGCCCATTTCCAGGCAGGGTGCCCTTAGGTCAAGGTAATGGGTGCCCTGATGTAGTTGCCAAGCTGTTTCGTACAGCACTTCCTAATTTAGTTATTAATTGGATACTAATCTCATTGGCCACCATTAAAGTGTTGCCTTGACAGGAGCTGAAGATTGGTGGATCAACGCTGAGATGGGGATTGTGGAAGCTGCTCTAAAGCCTTTAGGAATAAACATGCACCAGAAGGTCATCCGGTGCTCTTCTTGCTTTGAGAGTAAAATAGTAACCTGCTTGTCCCTTCCAGGCCCTTGTCCTGTAAAGAGCTCAGCATTTGGACAGATGGGTGAGTAAGTGTAGTTCAACTCTAAATGCCCATGGAGTGCACTGCTCTGTGCCTGTCATCATGCAGAGTACCTGGGCCACAGGGGCATGGAAGACAGACTTCTTGCCTGGAAAATCATGGAATGTTTTACAGGCAAACAGAGAGGGAATGGAGAAAAATAACCAAGTTCTGGTTTCCAAAACAGAGCCCTGCGATTAAATCAAGCTTTTACTAACTGTATGACTTTGGGCCACTGAGGTCATCCCTATGAGTCTCTATTTTCTCATCTGTAAAATGGGGTCATTGTAAGGTTTAAATAGGATTCTGTATGTGAAATGCCTGGCACATAGTCATTAACTCATTTGATTTGGAAGTCTGGGGAAGATGTCTTCATGGCCTTACTGCTTAGTGGAGCCTTTTTCTTATTTCTTTTTAACATGGTCACCATGCTCCAGTTAACTCATTCAGTCATTTTCACTCAAAAATATTTATGGTGGGCACTGTGCTAGGTGTATGGGACATAGACCTGGAAGGTAATATGTCTCTGCCCACAATGGACTCAGAGTCACGGAGGAGACAGGGCAGGTAGCTGTATGTGATGGGCAGTGGGATGCAGAGAGGAAGGTGCTTCCAGGCCAGAGAGCCGCCCCTGCCATTTCTCATGGTCTTTCCTCCTCTGTGCCTTTGTTCCGTGCCACCTGTCATCCTCCCAAATGTGGCCTGACTCTTCTCTTCCTTTCTGAAAAGCCAACTCTTCACTTCTCCATGAAGTGACAGTGACACGAATGTGACGGTGTAATGCCCCGGTTAAGAGCCTTTGGGACTGGGGTCTAAGTCTCCACTCCACCACTTCCCATGACACCAGCCCATCCTTTCGCCTTTCCAAGCCTTGGTTTCCCAGTCTGTAAAATGGGCGTGGAGTTGTGAGAACTACGAGAGGATGATTGAGCGCTGAGCATGTTATTTGAAACATTCTGAAGGTTTTAGCCCAGGTTATTACTCAGAAGCCCAAGGCTACTTCTCACCAATTAATTTGTTCTGAGAGTAAAGCTCACTGTTTTTTTAGGTTACTTTGTCATCTCCAAACTACTGTCACTCACAGTGTTTCATTGAATCCTTACAACCAGATGAAAAGGGGAAGGAATTGTTATTTTCTCCATTTACATAAAAGAAATAGGCATGGAGATGTGGAGTGATATGACCAAGGTGCCACGTCTGGTTGGATACGAGTCTGATGTCACCAGATCCCATGCCCTTCACTGTCTGCCATCCTAAAGCCCTATCAGCTCTGTTTCTCCAACAGTAATTGCGCCAACAATACCTTGAATTTATCTAACACTCACCATGGAGGCCTTGGCATTCTTTAGAGCCTTGTTTCTTTTAACTCTCAATTTGCACGACCCTATGAAGCAAGTTTTATTTTCTTATTTTTTATTTTTTACAACTAAGAGAACTGAGGCACAGAAAAGTAACATGATTTGCCCAAGTTCAAACTCAGGCTGTTGGCCTGCAGAGTCCCTGCTCTTATCCTGTACACGGTGCTGTCTTATTATTATGAATCTGTGCCTGTTTTCGATAATATTAATGATGCTGTTATATTCAGCATGGAGGCTCTCCGCTAGGGACAGGACACGTGACCCTGGTTGTAGCGTGAAGACACGTGCTCAGAACTCCCAGAGTTCGTGTAAAGAGTGTGGAAACAGAGTTTAATGTAGGAATGAGTTGTGGTGGCCAGGTGAGAGTGGCAGGGAGAACACAGGGGACAGACGAGAAAGCTCTGGAAGGGGCCCGGGCTAAACTAATGGGAGAAACACTGTATCATCTCCATGTTAGAATGTGAGAGTGGGCTCTGGAGCCAGACTGTCTGGGTTCAAATTCCAGCTCTGAAACTTACCAGCTGTGTCACTTTGAACAAGTTACTAAACCTCTCTGTGCTTTCCAGGTTTCTGATCTGAAGAAAGGGATCCCACACGGGGCTTATCTCACAGGCTTGGTATTTATAAATATTCAACTGAGAATATTGCCTGGCACTTAACTATGAAAGTAGTTGTTAAGTAAATAAGGAGAACACATAGGTGGGGAGAAGAGTCTCAAGGGGCTGGGCGACCTCACTAGGGTCCTAACAAGGACAGGAGCAGGACCTGAATCCAGGACTCCTTGGCCCATCCCAGGTAAATCCATACATCTTCCCTTATATGGCACGACTTGCTGCAAAATAGAGAAAGCAAAACAAAATAGGATAATGATCTTCCTCTTGGTTGTCTGTGGTTTGAGAGGAGCATCCAATTAGGGCCTGTGTGTCTGTGTCTGGGGCAGGGGGTTTAGGGTGCTTGGTGGGGAAGTGGAGGGAGTGGTGGGTGATGGCGATGGGTTTTAGACCAAGCCCTTTTTCTACATGCCTTCCGAGAACCCGGGCTCTCGGTCATCTCCGACATGTGGGTATCTCTGTCCCAGCCGCTTTTCAGATCCCTTTGATTCTTACTAATGCTGTTTTTCAGTTAAATTATTCTTAGCTCTGGAATCTATCCAATTAAAGAAGTAATTTTCTGTCCTTCTCCTGGAAGCGATTGCTTACCTGGTTTGGTGGTGCCTTTAAGCAGTGAACAAAGCAGAGTGAATACTCCAGGGCCACCTGCTCTAATTGGTGGTGCTGGGGAGAGGGACGCGATTGCCATTGTGGGGTGGATTTCTACAAAAGCTAGCCTGACAATGAAACGGGCTAGTCAAATGCCAGTTCTCCCCCGCCCCTGCCACCTTTATTTCCAAAGGTTATGCTTAAGCGGGTCTCAGCGATAGCTCAGATTTGTAATTCTAATTTCCTTGGAAATAGGGCTAAATAGAGCATTTGTGATTCCTCTCCATGTGGATTCCCAGCCACAGATGAGGATTTACGGCTTGAGCCCCTCCCTCCTCCAAAGGCCTGTCTCTGGGGCAGAGATGTGATGTCTGAGCAGATGAGGGAGAGGGTGTTGGGGGTGAGGGTGAGGACTGGGCGTTCTCAGTTAAAAATACCTCAAATATATCTTTCCTCTAAATCTGGGGAAGAGAAAAACACACACTGCTAAAGCTTCAGGTTGCCTGGTTATGATTAACATTCAAAACAGGAAAATGATGTTGAAAGGAGTGACATGCTTTCAGCACTGGAGGAGGGGTCTTCTGCCCTGGATATTTATTTGGGGAAGGAGAATGCTTTGCCTTCATAGGGTCAGTTGAAGACTGGCAGGCCCAGATAGGAGCACGTGCGGCTCCCCAGGCTGAGAGATGGAGCAAGCTTTCCAGGTAGCTTGTGGGAATGAATGGAGAGAGGATCTGGCCCATCTTGGTTGAAGCCAGCATTTGAGAAGTTTACTGTTGGAGGTTAGAGCCTGGCTGTGTAGCCATTGATTCATTCTACAAATATATTTACCACCTACTGCATGCCAGGCTCTGTGCTAGCAAGCACCAGGGTAGCTGACGGGGCATCCAAACCTAACAAATGGTCTCTGACTCCATGGAGTTTATAGCTAGTAGGGAAGACAGATGTTATTCAGGGAATCACAAAAATAGATGTAAAATTACCACCGTAAGTGTCCCAGAGAAGAGGTGCCTGGGGCATAAAGCTCCTTGGAGAACTCACTGGGCATCACAGACATTGGAATTGAGATACGGAGAAAAAAATCTGTTTCACCTTTTGAGGTCTTTAGGTGTCAGAAGTGGGAAAAGGGTTCAAAGCAAAGACCTTGCTGCCAGTCTCGGCTGTGACACGTGGTAGTTAAGACTTTTGGCAAGTCATTTCCTCTCTAAGAGCTGCATCTATCTCATTTGGAAAATGAGACTAATCAGACCTGCCCCGTGGTGGCAGTGGTACGGATGTAGAGGGAAGAGCCGATGGGGGATCTGGTAGGCCAGAAGCCTTTGACACGTGAGAAGCAGAGTTCCGATCTCTTCTCTGCTCTATCACTCTGAGCAGAATGTCATTCACGGCTTCTGATAAATACATAGTCAGCCTTGATTTAGGGCTTGGTAGGGCTGGGCCCTGTGGTTTACAGGCTCCATAAATGCTCACACATTCTGAGTATTAGGACATGGGCATCCTTGGCCTTCATGGAGATATCTTCTCAGTAAGAACTGCAGGGAGATTTTGGCCAATCACTCTACCTCCCTGAGCCTCAGTTCTCCATCTTTGAAATGGGTATAGTAATATCCATGCATCATGGATCTTCAGAGAACATTCTGCTGCAGTACTTTATGGCACCAGATCTACCTGTGGTAACTGTTAGCAGGAGGAGAGGCTGGGAATCTTTCCTTTTGACTCTAAAGGCATTTTCTGTCTTTGTCAGGTCTTACGTAGAAACTTGACAATAATGAAAATTTACAAAGCCATATTCAGCAGAAAATGAAATTAATTTTAAATTTCTGCTAAACAGTTATTTAGTATGAACTTTCAGTTTCCATTAACCTTAACAAAAGCTTAATTTAAAAAAATCTGAGTTTGGCTATTTTACATTTAAAAGGATGAAAAACTTTTTAAGCTTAGAGAAAATCAAAACTGTGGGTGAAATATGTGACAAAAATGACATTCCAATAAAATAAAATATAAGGAAACTGAAACAAGGAAACAAAAATATTTTCCTGGCTCAAAGAAGATTCATATATAAATAATGCTCAAACTGATTGCTATATAGGCCATATAAGCCAGACCTCAGTTCATTAGAAATTAAGGTACAGTATTGTCTGAAGAGAGATTTGAGCAAAGTTGAACAATATACTACTGTTTTAAGTTTTCTTCATAATATACCAGATTTAAGATTTGAAAGAAGAACTTTAGATATTCTGCATAGATCTAGATGCTGTTTAAGAAAGGCTGAAAATGACTGTTATTAGGCTGAAAATGACTGTGATTTATACAATCAAGTTAAAATATTTCATAATATCACCTGCAGTTACAATTTATCATGTGTCCCCCCTTACAGTGTTTGAATGTGGTAATGTGAAAATCAGGATTCATTTCCACATCCAAATAATACCCTAAGAATTTTGTTGATGATTCCACTTGTTATTGCCTCAGCAAGGTGAAGCTTCTCCAGATTAATTAAAAGCTATCTAAGAACTACAAAGACTCAAGAAAGTTTCTCTTACTTGGCATTTTGTCAATAAACTGCATATTATATGAAAATCTTAATTACAGAATGTAATGCATTTGCTGGAATGAAGGCAAAAACGTTTTGTGGCATAAATACATAATAATTATGAATTGTATTGTAAAAAGCCATTTAATAAATTTTGACCCTCTTTCAGTGGCCAGCTGTTGCAGAGCTGGGGCAGGGTGTGGAGGCTGGTAGAGATGATACAGACTTGACTGTAATGCAGAGTGATGAGAAAAAGCTTGGGGGGGTGGACCAAGTTCAGGGAGCCTTCTTTCTGCGTTGAGGTTCTTGAAAAAATGGTCTATGCTTCTTTTCCTCTATTTCCTTGGGCTTCTGTTTGTTACTCAGTCTGGGTTTGGATCCCTTTTGGGGCCGATTGCTCTCAGTTTCTTTATCAATAAAGCGGGATAAGAAAGGCATGCCCCCCCAAGATGCTTGAAGATGAAATGCACGGGAGGTAGCCTGCAGTGGCTAAGATCACGTAGACTTGGGGTAACATCCTGGTTCCTGTACTTGCTCTTGGTTACTTATGTTCTCTGAGCTTTAGTTCCTCATCTATAAAGAGATTCATCCCTGCCTCTCCCTTTCTTGTGAGGATCAAAGTCAACTGACATGGGAGCTCTGAGCTTTTCTTGTTCCCTCGACTGAAGAACCCCATACCTGTTCATGCACTCATTTGTTCATTCACTATTTTGTCCCACAGAATATTTGAGTATCTATTATGTGCTAAAAATATTAACACACTAACAAATTAAAGAACCAAATACTAAATAGAATCAAACAATAATATTTACCAGGGGAAGCACTGGATCTGTGGTCCAGGATGCCCTTATATTGCTCCCTGAGCTTCTCACATCCTTTTTTCTTTCTTTTAAAAAGATTTTATTTTTAATTTTTGAAAAACTTTTATTGAAATACGGTTGATTTGCAACGTGTTAGTTTCAGGGGTACAGCAAAATGATTCAGTTATACATATATATATAGATATATGTATTCTTTTTTTATCTTCTCTTCCATTATAGGTTATTATAAGACATTGAGTATCGTTCCCTGTGCTATACAGTAGGTCCTTGTTGGTTATCTATTTCATCTATAGTAGTGTGTATGTTTTAATCCCAAACTCCTAATTTATCCCTCCCCCCCTTTCCCCTGTGGTGACCATAAGTTTGTGTTCTATGTCTGTGAGCCTATTTCTGTTTTGTAAATAAGTTCATTTGTATCATTTTTTTAGATTCCACATATAAGTGATATCATATGATATTTAGAATAGAAATTCCAAATGGAATATTACTCAACCATAAAAAGAATGAAATAATGCCATTTGTGGCAACATGGATGGACCTAGAGACTATCATACTAAGTGAAATAAGTCAGAGAATGACAAATATCACATCCTTTCTTAATTATTGGTGTGTGGGCCTGTGTTCCCACATGGCCCCATGCTGGTTTATCCTTGTACACCCTGTCCTGGGACAGTACCCCTGGCACTTAGTGGGTGATTAGTAAATATTTTTGCATCCCATCCATTTGAGGCTTTAGGTCCAGGGGGTTGGACTTTTTTTCAGACTTCGAAATTTTTTCAGACTTAGAAAATCTTACAGAGGTTCGTATTGGTTCCATGTAGTATTGACTTCTACCCAGTCTCCAGGGGCCAGCTGTTTTCTAGGTCACCTCCTTTTGAAGCCTCCCCTTGTTTCCATGCCCAGTAACCCATTTTTCACTCATCTTTTCCAGCATTCACTGTTGATACTGGACATCATTTGACATTGTCTATGTACAGTTCTTCGTGACCATCCTGGTGGCCCCTAGAAGTTTCCTTCAAATTATTTTGATTTAACTTAAAAAAATCTGAGCTGATTTAGAGTGAGCCACATCTTAGTTTGAAGGATACCTGCATAATCCAACATTAATTTAACTTCTCCTCAATTTTCTCTTTGATGTGACAGAAATAAAACTATCTGCCTTGGAAGGTTGTGATGACCACATGAGCTGATTCGTTCATTCAGCAAATACTTATCCAGCATCTGTTATGTGCAGGCACTGTTATAGACACTTGGAATATTTCAGTGAGCAAAAGAAAGAAAAAAACCTTTGCCTTTATGGAATGAGCATTCTAGTTGGGGAGGCCCATGAGAAACATAACAAATGGGAAAATATTACAGACTGTTAAACAGTGGTGACTGTGGAGGAAAATAGAACGGGTGATGGAAAGATTTAGCAACTGTAAAATACCATGGAAATAATAGTTTATTTTGTTAAGTATATACTAAAAAAAAAAAAAAAATCGATTCAACATACTCTCATCAGCTTCCCTCAACTTCCCTCAACTTCCAGAAAGAAGTGTCCAGCCTTCTCACACTCATTGATTGAGTTCCCCAGGTGATTGTTGGAAAATTAGAATGCTGTGTTGGGGAGCAGAGATGAACCCACCTTTGTTGACTTGAAAAGAAAACTGACCCAAAAGGAAATGAGGGAGCATTAGGCTGTACCCAGCCCTTCTCTGTTGAGTCAGAACTAGCTCACACATCAGTGGGGGGTTGTTTTCCACAAACAGATGGCTAGTGGGAGCTCTTCATTGAATTGGGAACCGGTAGGGGCTAAGGATCCAGGTCAACGGCATCCTTGACTTTTATAACATCTGATCTGGACGCTCATGTGAAAGGATGAGATAAACACCTGGAGGGTTCGGGGTGGCTACTCTGATTCTCCTCCAACAGCATAAGACTCTTTGACCTCATGCACTTTGGGCATTGAAGGAGCCAATAATTCTGGTAACACCGAACGGGGATTCTTCGTCCACCATGGACAGAAGACAATACCGTTTTGTTTAACCCAGAATTTGGGGTCATGGTATTGCTATCCCTGCTTGTGGGTTCTCTCTGTTCAAGTGCTGGCAGATTATTCTCAGCATCAACTGGACCATTAGTTCAACAAATACTCTGTGAACACTTTATCTGTGCCTGGCGTCATGACAGCCACTGGAGATACAAGCAAAAGAGACACGAATTCTTACCCACACGGAGGTTTCAGTCTAGTGGGGAAAACATATTTAAGTGAGAAGGGGTTACACTGGCCATAATGTCCTGTGTGGAACTGAGGGGCAAGTCTCTGAAGGAAGGAGACCAGTCAGGAGATTGGTTAAGGACATTATTGGAATAATGTTGAAGCACAGGAAATTCAGCATGCTGTTTAACCTAGCTGGAGTGTTCGACTTTTATGTATTTAAATAAATTCTTGATTGATTTAAACTCTGGACTTGAAAACAACCTCCAATATTTTGACAGATTGCAGTTTGGTTTTGTCTTGGGTTTTTGCTGTGTTCATTCGTTTTCTGCCTTAGGCCCTTGATGTCTTAGCTGGTCACATCTCTACCACTGGGAAGTTGGGTTGCCATGGATTCTTACCCTAACCCTGATTGATTCAATTCTGATTCACTCTACGAACATGCACTGAGGGCCTGTCATGTGCCCCACCGCATGCCAGATGTTGCACTATAATGATAAACAGAATGGGGTCCCTCGGGATTGTGAATTTCCGTGTTGAGTCAATAGAGAATCAACGGGAAAACATGGGGAGTGAATCAAGTTAAGTTAAATGAAATCAGTAAGAATTTTTACCTGTGGTTCTCAGTGAGTCCCCACAATAACCCCATGGAGTAGATTTTATTAAAATCACTTTAGAGAAAGCGAGACTGATGCCTAGAGATGTAAAGTTACTGGTCCAAGGTTGTACAGTTAGTGTGGGAAAAATAAATGAGACGTGACTCCAGGCCTCTGGACCTGGTTAAAGACCGCAGTAAAAGGGCTCAGCACGTGCCTGGTTGGAGCTGTCTGTGAGGTGGGGTGCTACCCCAGCTGTTGCCTGTCTGGGCCCCAGCAGGAAGGGTGAAAATGTCTTCAATAGAGCCATGGAAATGAGCATCCCTAGACGTGCTCTCAAAACAATGCTTATTCCTCTCTCCTCCCAGTCTGGGGACTGTGGGCCCCCCTGCCAAGGAGGACAACCTGCATGCCTCATCTAGATATCTGATTTCATGAGGATCCCTTCCGAGGTGAGCCGGGCTCCGTCGTCCCGGGAGACGGGGAGATGGAAGAGGTCAGAGCCTGGGGAGAACTTCCGGCTTTGCTGGGCACACCTGCAGTGAGCTCTGAGGGCGGCCAGGCCAGGAGATACGGGAATGACTGAGGACTCCCTGGACACCAGAGCTGGCCAGCATGGGCAGTGTGTCTCCTGACTGAGGAGACAGAACCTGGATGGGCATTTGGCAGGAACGTCCTAGTGAGATCGAAACCCTGGAAATGGACGTCTGACTCCTACCATCCCCGGTCCCTTTGGATTCTGGGAGAATGTGATTCTGCTGTGAGTAGGTGCAGGAGCCTCTGCTGGGCTAGTGATGCCTGAAAATGGTCCATGAACGTCATGAGGACATGCTTTCTCAGGGGACGTAGGAGGGAAGAACCCTGATGTGTGGGGTTTCAAGGAATGTGAGTGGCCTCCGGGAGGCTGGGCCGAGCTGGATTTGGTGCTGCCTGGGGGCAGTCAGGAAAGAAGATTCTAGGGCCTAATGCAACCGGGGTGCAGCATGAGGAGTTCTTGTCAGGCACACAGCCAGGGTCCTGGCCAGGCCGATAGCGCTGTGCGCTGTGTTCACGGGGTGAGGGGAGAGAGTCCCCCAAGATGAACAAACACTTCCTCTCGCCGAAGCAAATTGTTCTGAATGCGTAGCGGGGAGCTTGTGGCGGTGGCTGATTCCCCCACTGATTTCCCAGCTTCTGAAGGTGTTTGTCTCCTGGAATGGGCTAGGTTCTAGTGGCTCAGGGATTTTGTAGACACAGACGGTTACAGCTGGAAAGGCCCTGGCAGATCCCCTGGTTCACTTAGCTCGTTGATTGCAAACAGGAGACAACCAACCAAGTCCAGGGAAGGGGGAAGCGACTTGCCCAAAGTCACACGGCAGATTGGTTGAAGACCCAAGGCTGACACTTCAGGCCTTTTGGCTCAATTCAGTGACCTTTCTGTGCTGCATTGTTGAGAGGATGCTTGGAAATGCTTGGTTCAGCGGTTTCTAATGAGTCTTCTCATTACAATTGCTTGGGTACTTTTAGCATTTCTGATGGCTGTATCCTGCCCCACCTTAGAGATTCTGATTTATTTAGTCTGGGATGGAGACTGAGATTATGTTTGTTTTTGAATCTTTTGGGGGGGATTCTAATGTGTAGCCAGGGCTGAGAACCATTAGCCCAGTCAAACTAATTCCAAATGATGCTTATAAGGGAAGTTCTGGGTGCAAATCTAACCGAAGCACACGTTGAAGATGATTTCTAAGAAGAAATAGCTCATACAATAAGGAAGGAGCCTCTGGTTGAGACGGTCTCTGAATGACTGCTCAGGCCAAGGCATGTCCCTTATGTTCTGTCCCTATGCCCAGTTCGTGGCACAGGGCATGGCAGGGAGTAGGTGTTTGAGCATCAGTACCCGCTTTTTGAATGAATGAATGAATGAATGGGAGCACTTGATTTTGGAAACAATCTAAGGCAATGAGCCGAGGAACTCTTTGAGCAGACTGATTGGAAAACTCCCGTTCTTTAGATATTTTCTGCATCTATTTGATGACATGACACAGACAAACTTTGAGAGTGGGTCTAGAAATACTTATTCTTTGGAATAAGAAAAACAAATCAGTGTTTAAGAGGATAAGGCATGTATTGGGTGGTTGGAGTCTCATAGTTATGACTACTCTTCTGTTTTCAGCAGTTCTCCTAGTTAGCTGGATGACTGGCCATGGGATTATGTTTTCTGTGTTAGTTTCATCATCTGTCAACTGAGGATACGGTGCCTCTACTTCCTGCCTCACCCAGCTGTTCATTCAGTACCCGTGTGCAGGGCGTCTGCTGGGAGCCGGGCGTGGGCTTGTTGCTGAGGCTGCAAAGATAATAAGGTGAGACGCCTGCTTGGCCAGAGATCTTCACACCATCCATTCCTTCATTCCTCACTGACAAGCACACGTCGAGTGCCCGCGGTGTGCCTGGCACTGTGCTTGTGAGGATCAAAACCAGTGGATCTGGGACAAGTGCTTTCAAATAGTGTTTTGAAAAATACAAAGCACTGATCCAAATGCCAAGGTCACCCCCTATTGAAAGGCCTGAAATGGCTAAGTTTGGAAATCCCACGGAGGCCTTTCTGACCTCCCTCAGGGGTCCCTTCTGTTATTGCCTTTATCATATCATAGAGTCATGTTCCGTTTAGATGTCTGTTTCTGTACCTTTAGGAGAAAGATGGTCTGCTATTTATATGTCAGCCCCCAGAGCACAATGGGTGCTTCATATCTGCTTGTTTAACTGAATGAATATACTAGTTTTGCGCCAGTGGTGTTCTAAAATGCATATAAGTAATATTCCTGGCGAGGCATATATTTTTACAAAACATAATTTACATATACAATTTAAGATGGGTGTACCTTGCTGTATCTTCCACTTTTAAGACGCGATAAAGGAAATCACAAACTTGGTAGCATTTTAAGGGTTAATCATTTTTTTAGTGAGCCTTGGAAAGCTGGGATATGCGCGCGCGTGCGTGTGTGTGTGTGTGTGTGTGTGTGTGTGTGTGTGTGTTTGTTTTCTCTAGGGTGGTGGACGAGAAGGGAACGCTGACTAATTTCTATGTGCTGGTTTCCAGGGACCAGAGGCTGTGGTTGCTATCTCAAATTGTTTGTGTTAATTATTGTAATAATGTTTTGTAAATAAGTTGCCTTATGCAAAAGTGGCTTAGGTGTGTTTCCAAGGAATTTTGGACTAGCTGTGGCAGTCATTCCCAGTTGGAAAAGACTTTGCTGGAGGCAGGAAAGAATGAAAAGAGAGCACAGCTGACAGAGGGACTCTGCTTTAGAGAAAGGATCACAGAGAGGAGTGGGAGGTGGAAGGGGAAATGGCGCAAGGAGAGAGAGACAGAGCTAGGCAGATGGAGAAAAGGAGGAGGGACGCATCCAGGGCAGATGGACCTTGAGAGAGCTGAGATGCCGAGTGCAGACAGATAGAGGGCGAGACCAAGCTGCAGAGGCACAGACAACGGTGGGGACACACACACATGGGGATCGGGGACACAGAGGCAGACACCCTGGGACAGACTGGAAGAGAGAGAGAGAGAGAACCCAGGGAGCATCCGCAGGCTGAGGCATAGGTAGATCATGGCCAGGAGGTCATGCCTATAATTGGTTCATGGGGAATTTTAAATAAAATCTTTAAAGTGATTAAAGGCCATTTTATTGAAAAGAGATCTGGGCCTCTTTGGTGAAGAGAGACCAGCCTGGACCACGTTTTCCCCTGTGCTCAGCTGCTGTTTCAGTTGATCGTGTGTGTGTGTGTGTGTGTGTGTGTGTGTGTGAGGGTGGGGCGGGGGGAGTGTTGTGGATTTGCTCCCCTCTTTTCCTCCTGTCTGTGGCTCGGCTGGGGAGCACCCCGTCCCCAGGTAATTTGGGAGGGAGTGTGCATGGGGCCCAGCAAGAGCCTTCATTTCTTTGGCTTTGCTGTTCAGACCCCAAGTCTCGCTGGAACCAGCGTGTCATTTTTATATTTTAAATCGCTGTTGCAGAGAGCAAATGCAGCTTGAGGCCATTCCTTTGCTTCTGAAGTTTCTTTTGGAATCAGACCTGGTAGGAGTTTAAGGGTTAATCAAGAGATAGTATAGTTTTCCAAGAGGGTGGTCAGAATCGTGTCTTGCTCTCCTGCCCTGGGGTCAGTGACCCCATCCTGACCCCTCACCATGATGTGATTAATTAGATTAAAGGAGACAGAACAAGGAAGAGGAGGTGGGGCCTCAGAGGTCATCTAGTTCAGTCCTTTCATTTTGCAGATAGAGAGACTGAGGCCCTGAGAGGCCAAATGACTAGAAGCCCAGGGCTCTGTGTGCAAGGCCAGTGTTCTTTGTCCTGTTGAGGGTAGGAAGGCACTTAAGCCATAATAAACCTGCTGCCTGACCCACTCCCTTTCCCGTGGCAGGCGTCACTAGTTAATCTCAGGTATCACTACTCAACCATGATCCCCTCCTGCCAGAGCCTTCTCAAGCAGTCTTTGGGGGACACCAACCATTATTTGGTTTCTTCTGGCAGGGTGAGTCTTTTTACTTTCCTTGTACCATGCAGTGCTCTCCTGCTGGCCTGTGTTTGTCGTTCTTATGTGATAGCTTTATAGTAATAATCTGCGGCCCACTCTCCACTGATTAATAATAACACCTATAATGTAGTTACAGGGAATCTAATCCATCCCTTCTCAGAGTCCAAGTGTTGTTTATATGTGAACGTGAGGGGGTAGGAAGGAATGTTGACTCCTGTCTTAGTGGTTATGGATGTCCTTGCTTTTCTGTTTCTTTTACTTGGGGGCAGGGGAGCCCCTATAGTTAGATTATAGGAATTTGAGTTTTGGTCTTTTGCAAGGAAGGCTTTATTATCCCTTGGAAGATGAAGAAACTTAGAGAGTTTGGCCAAGCTCATACGGGTGAAGGACGGCCCCAGGATTATGGGAATGGCTGGACACACACACCAAATACAGGACCGAGGGGATCCACAGTAGTTTGTTATCCACACGTGATCACAGCCCAGGGGAGAGGACACCACCTACCACATAGGGCTCCCTGGGGGCTGCACTTGTGAACAAGCAGGGACTGTGGAGGCAGGCTTTGTAGTATCAAGAGGGTGGGGTGCCCCTGGTTTTTGCAGGAGGATTGGCTTGTTTAAGTACTCTGGGGGCTGGCAGAGACCTGAAACCACCATTCAGGGATGAGCAGGGACAGTTCCCTGTCCCCCTGATAAGTAAGGTTGTTTCTCTAGGGGACCTAATGCACAGGAGCAGAATCACGAGGGCAACGTGTGATTAGATCATTCGAAGCCCTTCCGATTTCACCAGCGGTCAAGGCAGCGCATTAATCCTGAGCTTTCATTTCACGCCTTCCACCACAGCTGGGACAGGCAGAGCTGGAATTTGAACCCAGGGCTGATGACTGCAAAGCCTGAGATCTTTCCCATCCCAGGATGCAGGCTTCTGCCAAAAGCTTGCTGTGGAATCTGATTTTGAGTAAATGGTTCTTCTCATATTCTATTCTTATCAGTCACTCTTGGTGCCGCGTCTGTGTTTGTCTTTTATCACACCTGGGCCTTGTTTAATGATAGAACTCATTTCCTTCTCAGTTTCTCTTTGTATTTGTCCCACTGTGGTGGTTGGGAGAACCAAAATATTCTAAATGAATTCAGGCATTGTCTAAGAATCAGAGAATGAGGTAAGCAGTCAGTGGGGTGAATACAGCCGAGGATGGAAAACATAGACTCACTGACCTGACAGGAGTTGTGCCCCGCTTAAATCATAGGAACATGACCATGCATACAGATGCGTGGAACAGACACCTGAAGCAGATCAGTGTTCACGCTGCTGGAGGATGTTCAGCCGTTGTAGAGGAGTCTCCCGGAGATTCCTTTAAAGAACAAACTTCCCGGTGCATTTACAATAGCACTCAAAGTATATAACTACTGTTTACACACTGTGGAGGTTTGGGGGTCATGGCTGTTAGGAAGGGAGTTGTAACACTGATTTTTTAAAAATTATCTGTAGGTATTGAAGAAAGAGGTGAGCAATGGACAGGTACAATGATAAAAGCTCCTATTGTGTGTGCCCCTGTGCTAGACATTTCCCTTACGATTTCTCCTTTACCTTCCTAAGGACCTCTCAAAGCAGTTATTATTAATATCATTTTTAAGGTGAGGAAATTGAGGCCCAGTGCATTTAATTGTCTGAAGTCACCCAGCTAGCAAGTGACATCTTACTTCCCTTAACGGGTGGTAATAGGAGAAAAGAGAACGTGTATCATGATTTAGCACAGTGTCTGGTTTGCAGTAAGCCTTCTGTGCAGTAAGCTGATCTCTTTATCCTGAGATTATATATTACATGTCTCTCTCATGACTATATGGCAAGTGGCTGGTATCTAGCGGAGGGCAGGTCCGTGCTGTGGACCCACGTGCTGCTCTGCTTTGTGGGCAGATGTAACTTGGACCCGAGGGTCTTCCTTCACCTACAGCTGTGCTCGATTTCCAAAGGTGTCTGGAATCCCCAAGTAGAAGTTTATTGTAGTGACTTGAATGGTGGTCCCCCAAAGATGTGTTCTAACCTCTGGAGCTTGTGAATGTGACTTTATTTGGAAAAAGGGTCTTTGCAGAGGTAATTAAGTTAAGGATCTTGGGATGAGATCATCCTGGATTACCTGGGTGGGCTCTAAATCCAATGCCAGGTGTTCTTATAAGAGACACTCAGAGGAGAGACACATGGAGAGAAGAGGAGAAAGCCATATGAGAATCACGGCAGAGATTGGGTGATGTGGCCACAAGCCAAGGATCACCTGGAGTCGCCAGAAGCTGGCAAAGACAAAAGAGGTTCTCCCCTGGAGCCTTCAGAGAGGGGTGGCCCTGCCGATACCTTGATTTTGGACTTCTGGCCTCCAGAACTGTGAGAGAATACATTTCTGTTGTTTCAAGCCTCCAGGTTTGTGATCAATTGTTTATGGCAGCCCCAGAAAGCTAATACACCCGTGGTGTCTCAAGAACCCTGCTGCTGGTGGGGCAGAAAGATGACCAGCCCGAGTGCCAGGAGCCCTGGGCTTTGCCCTGGTCTGCCACTAATGAGCTGCGGCCTTGAGACAATCTGTTTTGCCTGCTGGGCCTCAGTTTCCTTGTCTATAAAATGAGGGGTAGGGGAGGGGATTATGAAATAATAGAGCAGGGCGACCAGAGATTGAGGGTGGAATCCTTGGGGGCGCTGGGACTGAGTTGTTAAGTATTGCAGCCTTCGGGAGGGGATGGAGGCTGAGGTGCAGGGGAACATGGGAGGAAGGGTGCAGGGGCCAAGGGCATGGGTGCCCTTTGGAATGTGACACGCGGGCAGAACTGCTGGGGAGTTTGCACCCACCTGAGTCAGCTGCAAATGCTGCCCGCTCCCACTTAGCTGGGCCTGGAGCTGGGGCAGGGATGGGGGCTGCTGATGGGAACCGGTTCATTCCAGTCCGGAACAGGATTTTGACATGATGGAAAAGAAAAAGAATAATAACAAGCCCTCCATTTGAGATCATTTGGCTGCAAATGATGGGAGACACATTTAGGATATTTCTGCTCTGGGTTTTTTTTTTATTTTTTTGAAATTCCAGAAATAATTCTTTTGACCTAGTTTTGGTTGTGCTCGGGATGTGGTTAGAGTTAACGGAGCTGAAGTACAATATGCACTTTCAACGTTCCAAGCCACCTGCAGGGCTGCTTGTCTGCTTGGGTCTCAGTGTCCTTTGGATGGGGGCGGGGGTGGGGTAGGGTGGTGGGGTGGGAGAGCGGGTGAGGGGTCAGGGCTCTGTTCCCCCTGAAACCTGAGGGATCAGTGCAGCTCGGAGGACAGGGATGTGGGCTCTGGCATGAGTTTGCGGCTCTGCCACTGTGGCTGTGTGGCTTTGGGTAAGTTACTCACCTCTCTGAACCCCAGTTTACTCAGCTGCAAAATGGGGTGACTTTGCCCTCCTCGAAGGGGTTCCCTTGTTCGATTGTTACAATAGCCCTGTGAGGTTGGAGCCATTAATGACCTCGTGTTACAGATGGAGACCTGGCACCATGGAGGGGTTGGGTGACAGGCTCATAGTCACATCTCATGGCCGTGAGAATTTCCAAGCCTAGAGCCTGGGCGGAGTCCACGCTCTTTATCTGCCTCTTCCTGCCTTTCCAGGTGGATATTTGGTAGTGAGTATTGCCTTTGGTGGAAGACGCTAAACCTTGTACACTGTGGAGGTCCAGGTTGCTGGAAAGTGGCCCCGATTCAGTGGAATCGGGATAAAGTCCTGGAACGCCGATGCACGCGGAGTGGGCAGCTTTACCATCCTTTCCCGGGAATGCTTCCTTTTGGTCCCTACCAGCAGTGGTGCCCTATCCTGGCAGCTCCTGTGTTGTCCACAGGGCGTGCCCGCTATGTCCTCCTCTTCCACACAGGCATCACGGACGGGCACGTGGTAATACCCCAATTTTGTCAGATGACATCAAACAAAGAGTTCTGGCTTCTCCTTGCATCTTCACAGTGGGGTGGCTAGCTTGTGTGAGTCCTGGAAAGGGGCTCCCAGCTTGATCAAGCGTGGTCTCCTGGGCCCCCGTCTCCGTATCTAGTCCCATCTCCCTCCCACCCTCCTCCTCCAGGACCTGTTCCTCCCAGTATGTGCTGTTTCATGACTGTGCTTTTGCTCACGCTGTTCCTTCTACCTGAAATGCTTTTTTTTAAGATTTTTTTTTTTTTTTTTGATGTGGACCAGTTTTAAAGTCTTTATTGAACTTGTTACAATATTGCTTCTGTTTTATGTTTTGGTTTTTTGTCTGCGAGGCACATGGGATCTTAGCTCCCCAACCAGGGATCAAACCCACACGCCCTGCAGTGGAAGGGGAAGTCTAAACCACTGGACCGCCAGGGAAGTCCCTACCTGAAATGCTTTTCCCTCTTTCTCCACCATCTACCCCAAGGGTTCCTTTGCTTCCTCAGACCTTGGCTTAAAGATCTGTCCCTTCTTCTCCCAGGCAGCTGAGATTCTAGTGCAGAGACAGACAGACAAATAAGTAAACAGACAAATAACTACATGTGATGATTTGGAAACAAAGGCTTTGGTGAAATGGAGGGTTGTGGGTGGAGGCATCCCTGAGATGCAGATATCAGATGAGGGGCCAGTCACGCCCAGGACTGATGTGTGGGCAGAGTGGCTGCTGGAAGAGAACCGTCTTCCGAGGTCCTGAGGTGGGAGAGCTGGTGTGTTTCAGGACCTAAAGAAAAGCCAGAAGAACAGAAATGTCCTGCAGGATGGGGAGAGCAGTAGGAGGTGAGTTGGCAGAGGTCCACCTGCAGGATGGGGAGTTAGGTTTAAATGTCAATGCCAAATGTGTGGTGTGGGGTGATCCCTTTGGCTATTGTGTTCATTCTGGAAGTATTGGGTTGGCCAAAAAGTTCGTTCGGGTGTTTCTGTAGCATCTTACCAGAAAACCCGAACGAACTTTTTCGCCAGCACAAGAGACGTGCCGATGAAGGAAAGGGGAAGGTGTGGGATGCCTTGTGGGTCTCTGGTTGGAGCAACTGGATTAGCTGGTCGTGCCATTTCCCGAGAAGTGCTCAGTGTGGAGGTGAAATCCGGGGGTGTGTTTGGGCTGTAGAAGGTGTTCATGGTGGGGTGACAGATGGCGGAGGCCCTTAAAGGCAGTTGGGTAGAGGGGCAGCAGCTCCGAGTGGAGGTTAATGACCTTCCTCTCTTCCTGATGTCGGTGGTGCAGCCCCAGAGCTATGGACGGGGCTTATGATGCTGCTGGAAGGTGGGGAGAGGCAGGGATGGGACAGGGGCACTAGTGTGACGGTTTGAACCTGGGTCCATCCTGGCTGCCCTTAAGGAAACGGGGTCGCATTTGCCCATCTTCAGGATCCAGGCGTCTCCCCCATTCCCTGTTCCAAAAAGCAAATTTCATTGGCGATTCTGCCGTCAGATCTAAGGCCCCGTGACTCACGTCACGGTATTATGTTTCCTGTGTCTCCTTTTGTTCCTGCTTTATTCGGGTTTATTCCTCATCTTCCAGTTTGGAAAACATTCTTTTTGCTGAAGACAGAATCACCCATTGAGGTGAAAAAGACCACTTTTTGCCTTTCGTCTGCTGCCGATACACCATCTGCCCCCATTTTGTTTTCCTTCCTCCTCCACGAGATCGTACAACACAATTTTGGTCATTCCTGGTGTCTTTCTTCTGCTCCTTCTGGGTCTGCATCTTCCTCGTGCTTTTCCTACAGATGTGAAACACTTTTAAAGATGTTTCCTGAATCTCTTATCTCCCGCTCCTTTGGCTCACCTGCCCTTTTGTAATTGGGGCTTAATGGAGAGCATTTCCCGATTCCCAACACTGGTTTCTTGAGACTTCTTATCGAAAGATTTGTGATGACACTGCTGGAATTTCACTTTCTTCGAGCTTTGCTTGGACCAGGGTAAGCTCCCATTTTGCTGAGGGCGTCTGTGTGCCAATCGCATGCCTGAATAGATTTAGTTATCAAATATCTTAAAATACATGACCATTCATATCCACAGATGCTGTATATTATATCCATGCATATACATATGTCTCATCAGGAAACTTCGAAAATACAGCAAAGCACTTCTCAATACGCACATTGACTGTATAAACCTTTGAAAAACTCACCTTTGTCACCTTCGGCTCAAACCTCCCATTGGAATATACCAGCCCTGCGTTCCAGTTTACCTTTCAAACATCATATTCACCATTTGGATTAAAATGTAAATTTACTTCATGTTAACCCAAGCAACATTTTTTTTGAGCACCTACTGTGTGCTAGTCTGGGGGTTAGAGTTACAGAGGGAAATGAGGCCACTTCTTGCCCTTTAGCAATGAGGGGCCTTCTGTGCTGTGTTGGCAAGTGTATGAAGCCTCAGTCAGGGAAGCAGGCGTTCTCTTTGTAGCCTCAGGAATACAAAGCACACTGAAAGCCCAGAAACACGATGTTTCTGCAGCATCATTTATCAACATGTCTCAAGTACACTGTGGTTTGGTACAAATTAGTTTTTCATCAAGGCATAAGCAGTTAATAAACACTTGTCCTTGCCTAGAGAGTTCTTCCCTCCGTGAGTCTGTTCTGACCACAGTGACCTCTTTGATGTGCTCTCTGGGTTCTGGTTAATTTCTGTCTTCTTTTGAGTGAAAAACACAGCCCACGCACTTCAGGGTGTCAGCCCGGGAGACATCCATCCTGGCGCTGGGTGCTTCCGGCTCAAAGGTAAGGGACAAGCTGCAGATGTGACCAGGTTGGTCTCCTGACTGTGACAGCCCAGAGGCTGATGGGCCGCCATCATCGGTGCCCGTGACATTGTGGTGATGGGAGGGATTCCTTCTTAGACACTTCAGAATTTACCCAGCCCAGCATTCATCCCCCTGGGTAGGTGCCCACGTATTCCAACAGGCAGTTCTGTTTGCATTTTTCCTTTGAAGAGAGAATTGCATGCTTGGAAGAACACAGGCTCTGTAGTCAGACGTTCCTGAGCTCAAATGCAGCCTCATCAGTTGTTACTGATGGTGTGTTGCTGTGTTGCCTTGGGCAAGCCACTTAAGGGGTTTTGAGCCTCAGTTTGTATCATCTGTGAAATGGGCTACTAATACTGACCATTGTATCATAGGCTTGTTTGGAGGATTAGAAATAAAGCTGGTACAACACCTAGAAGAGTCCCTGCATGTATTAGCCACTTGGAAAACAGGTCTCCTCTTTCTTATCAGCAAGGAGCGCTCTCTGAAGGCACAGGTAGCTTCACAAGCGGAGGTGTGTATGGTTGTGACCATCTTTTCTCTGGTCTCCTTGATGGTTTTCTTGGCAAATACTTTAAGAAGGGCCTTCTGTCTGGTCCCAGAAGTCAGGAACTCAAGGTGCTTATTACATTTTACTTAGGTAGCTCCAGCTTCCACTAAGACGGTGACCAGTATATTCAGAAATCAAGACAAAAACTCTTAATAATTTTTAGGGTGTTTTTATAGCTGAAAATGGAGGTGGAGAATGCCTTGCGGAGGCGTGGGTGGGAGAGCTGAGTTACTCAGCAGGGAGTTTGGGAGGGGAGGGAAGAAATGTCCTCCTTATGCAAAAAGTGCCACCATGCCTTAGCGCCCAAAGCATTTGGATTGTGGACCAGGAAGCATCTTTTACAGACCTTTCTAGACCAATCCCTCCTCAGTTATGCTGACTCCCCTTCTCGTGTTTCTGCTGTGTGCTGGGCTTTATTCACCTCCCTTAACCCTCACAAAGATGCTCGAAGGCAGGGGCTGTCATGCCCACCCATTTTACAGGTGAGAAAACCACGCCTTACGATCTGACTTGCTTTATGCCACATGGCTTTTAAAGGTTGAATTTGGACTTGAACTGAGGTCTGACTCCAAAGCCCACCCCCAGCCATGGTGCTGCCACTTTCCTCACCCGTCCTCCTTACAGCTATTTTCTTTTTATATTTAGCAAAGCAGGAGGTTAAAGCTCAGGGTAGGGAGTAAAGGACTTCTCTTAAATTCACAGCCAGTTAGAAGCAGAACCAGGTTAGGACCTAGAACTCCTGACTCCTGCACCTGCTTTTTTTTTCTGCTCCCGGCCTTGCGTCCCTCGAGTGCACCTTATTAAAACCACACAGAAGCCGGAGACGTCTCCTCAGCTCTGTCACAGAGCCCTTCTTTCTGGCTGCCGGTGGATACCGGTCCTCTTCAGGAAGCCTAGGATCTGAGCTTATATTTATCTTGTCCTCAGGCATCAAAGTAATTGTTTCCTCCTCATCTTCCTGTGGGACTTTCAATGCAGGTAATGATGCTCTTGCTCAGAGAAAACCCCACATCAGCTTTGTGATTCTAAACCACCAGCTGCCAGAGATGCTCAGTGCCTCCATGTTCATGAAGGTCCTTACAGATCAGGATTCCTGTCCCTTAACCCCGGGTAGTTGTGGGACGTCTCCCCTGGAAGACGAGGCAGGATGGCTCAGTGGGGAAATATTCCCTTAGACCACAACCCAGGAACGTTTGTACATCACTGACCTTGGGTGGGTCAGGGCCCTTCCCTGGGCCTCCAGGTCCTCACTTTGCTTCCCTCCCAGGTGGCTTGTGGCTCTCCAAGACCCTCCATCCATCCTCTCAACTACAAGGGGACAGAAAGAGAATGTCCCTTTCCCACTGTGGTCCACAGAGGTTCCAGAGCTGAGTTTCTGAATGGCCTGGCTTGGCCTGCATGCTGGGACGACTCGTGTTGCTTGGATTCCCCTGGGAAGCAAGTCGGTTTTGTTCACAGATGCATCCTTCTTACTCAGCCTGGAATGAATGAATGAACGAGTGCCTGGAATGAATGGATGAATGACTGGGTGAATGAATGAACTTTACCCAGGTCTGAGTCACAGGACCATTGCTAAGGGGTAAACTCCCCCCTCCCCAACCACATGGAGTATGGTGTATCACCAGAACAGGGACCATATGCAGACCGGTCAAAAAAGTGGATGCCTTCTGTGTGCTGAGTATTTTGTCTCTCCAAATCCATTCTCCACCTGCTCTGTATCCGTATGAGACTAACCTTGTGAATTTCATCAATGGCTCCCTTGCCTGGACTTCTGGTTGGGTGCACACAATAGAGGCAGCGGTGGAAGATCAGAGGGTGAGAGCTGGGGAGAAAGGACTTGGTTCCCTCCCGCTGGGCTGTTGTGGGCCACAGCTCCTGCTGGGAGCCCTCTCCCTGCTTCCCTTCTTTTGCCTTTTAGGCCCAGGGGTGATAACAGTTCTCTGCTGTGGTCAATTCCAGGGAGCTCTTCCCTCCCTTGTAGATTACCCTAAGCCCCGCCCCGCTGTTGTAAATAGTCCCTCGATTGGCCTGCGGAGCAGCCAGTGTCCCTGTGCCCTGTCTCTGTTGAGACAGGAGGCTGGAGGCTGCTGCTGTTTGACTCAGCAGCTGGGGATCAGGTCCCAGGAATCCAGAGGAGGGTAAGACTCAGTCCCTTCAGAAAGGGAGCCCTCAGACTCATGGGGGATACAGAGGGACCAGCAACAGGGGCCAGCCTCCATGTTAGAGGGATGCCCACTTGGGGTGACGGTGACACGCCTCTGGTGGCAGACCTCATGCTCACTGCGCTGGGCCAGGCTGCTCTGGAGGCTGCGAAATCTCACTAGATTCAGGCTGGCAAAGACATCAGACAGAGGAGCGGGGCTGGAAGGAGACTCAGGTTCGGGGGTGGAAATGAAGGACCAGGGGGAAGCCGCCTGGAGTCGAGGTCCGGGCAGCCTGTGGCTCAGGGAGGCTGAGTGTCCATCCAGGAGGCCTCCATCCGCGGACTTCTGCAGCTGCTCTAGCTTTGGAGGCCTTTAATGAAGTCTTTGCCCTGGTGAGGTGACACGATCTAGCCAGAGCACTGGGCAGGCACTGCGGCTCTGCCAGGTGACTTTAACAGAACTGGCTGCAACCTCTCTCAGGCGGTGGTTTGGGGCTTGGAGCTCCAGCGTGGACCACTCGCCATCCCTACTTCCGCCAGACTTCCTGTTCATCCTTCCCGATTCAAGCAAAATGTCTCTTTGTTCCCTTCATATATTCTTTTGCTTCACACCCACTTTGGTTTTTATTCCTCTCCTTAAAGGATGCTGCCTGTTTTCCCTCCTCCTTTCCCAGGAGCGGTCCACGGGGCAGGACATGAATAACTGTGTCCAGGGGTTGAGCTCCTAGGGAGTCCCCTTTCTCTCCTTCCTCAGCTCTGCCGCATCGAACTGTACGTCCTCCAGAGTCAGCCCTATCAAATGTGACAGGGCTTCTCTGGCAGCGAAGCTGCTGGAAATAGCTGCATTTGATACGCTGGGGCTGGTGAGGGCTGGCATCCCGCCTGCCTGCGTTGCTGCTCTGAGTGTTAAATCCAGAGGGGGAGGGGAGGCCTGGCGTTTCCCAGCTCTGCCTGAGGGGGTCCCTCCCCTCCCCGGGCTTTCCTGGGCTTCCCTGCTTTCTTCCTGATGCTCCTCCCTCTTGCAGTGGAAAGTGTACCTTCTGGAGACTTGGGAAAACGGTGGACTGGGGCTGGTTACCTTACCCCCCTGCAGTGCTGATTCCCTATCTGCAAATGGGGGTGGTGCTAGCTCATACCCCTCGAGGCTGTTGTGAAAATTAAATAATGTCGGTTAAGCTCCCAACAGGGCATGTTGTAGGAACTCGACCCAAGGTAGATGCTGCTGTTATTATTGTTATTATTTTGCGTAATGGGACCTGAGCCTGGTAGGCACAGGGGGTGCCTTTGCAGGCTGTACCCAGGAGGCTGGGGCAGGCATCTGTTCGGGATGAATAATTCATCACCAGTCTCCTTTGCTCCCAAAGCAGCAGCTCCTGGCAAACACTGCAGACGAATTCATTTGTCACGGGTTGTGGGGGGGGGGGGGGGGAGGTACGCTGGAGAACAGATGGGATTCCCCAGTCACGTGCCCCTGCAGACAGCATGACACACAGTCGTGCTGAGGAAGCCCTGCTTCTTGGAGGAGGAACTTCTTCAGCTTCTGAAAATGGATGCAGCGAACCTGCTGCCTGTGCCTTATGTGGCAAAAGCTTTGTGCTGTTCTGGAAGAAAGCGGGTATTTTCCATCCTGCTGCGTCCTTGACAGCATCTGACAATGTTTATTAACCGTGGGGACACACACATCCCCTGGGAATTATAAGATCAGTTTATATAATTATGTTATTCCTCCTGGGTGCCAGGCCCTATGTTAGGCACAGGAGAACAGATGAATGGAGATCTGTACAGAATGTTACGGACACTCAAAGAAGGGGGTTGCTGACATAGTCTACTGAATAAGTAACAGCTGACTGTAAGCTACTTTAACCCTGCCTATGGCAGTCAGGGAAGGCTTCCTGGAGGAGGTGCTGATTCAACTGACCTTGGAGGATGAGCTGGAGTTTCTAGATGAAGGAGGATTTTGAGGAACACATGAGAAAGCATGGTTTTTCCAGAAAACTTTAAAGGGTTGAATATCTGAAGGATAAGCATGAACCAGGTGGAGGTCCCGGCACACCTCACTAGGTTTGCACATGATCCATCCAGTGGGAGCCACGGATGGGTGCTGGGTAGGAGGGGAACTTGGTAATGTTGGTATTATGGCAAGAGTACTCCGACTGCGTGGGGCAGAGTGGGTTGAGGAAAGGAAATCAGTTTGTGCATTCATTCATTCACTCACTCACGAATTCATCCACCCCATCCTTTTATTTGTACAGCAGATATTTCTCAAGTGCCCAGTGTGTGCTACACTGAGAGGTGTCAGTGGGGAGAGGGACCCAGCAGACGTGCTGAGACGTGAGGGATGGGGAAACCAGCACGGCTTGTTGGGTCAGATTGGTATCGCTTTGCTTTAAATAAATGAGGTCAATAGAACGAAGCTCTTGGTCTGATCAGAACCTGCAGAAGGACCCTGCTGCACAGTTGGGGGTCCATCCACAGACACTGCGTGCCACCCCACGTGTGCTGCTGGACAGCGACGGGCGGTTCTTTACGCACTGTCATGAGGCAGGAGAGGGGGCTGTGCTGTCCTCTCTTTGCTCCCAGAATCCCCCTGGGGCATCTAACGCCTGTTCTGTGCCGCTTGCCGTGGCACCGCTGTCGAGATGCACAAATGCGCATATGCACACACCTCTTCTACCTTAGCAAGCTCAGGTGGCCAGTGAAGTTTGCAAAAGGGTTTCTATTCCATGCCTAAAACATTGCCAAAACCCACAGGTCCCGGTTGGACTCTGCTTGGAGATGCCTTGGTATTCCTGTGGGGCAGAAATTTCCAGTCCGCTTCCTCCCCTTCTGGTATCCTTCCTGAGCATCTTTTCCTCAGAAGGGTGTGCTTTATGGATCCACCTGAATCAGGATCGCCTGGGGTAAGGGTTAAAAGACAGGTTCCGGAGCCCCAGGCTGGCTTAACTGAATTAGAATTTCCTGGAGCGGGGGTGGGGAGCCGGGGAGCTTGTATTTTTAATCACCACCTTTGGTGTCTGGTGATTCTGAAGCTCTTTCATGTCTTCTGAGAGGTACCATTTTAAAGCACGGAGCTTTTTTTTTTTTCTCCTGGAATCAGCAAAGCCCTATTCCTGAGCCACGTGTCATGCAGTGGGCTTATTTCCTTCTCACTCCTGCCCCAGAGGATGGTGGAGGGGGGTCCTCTATTTTATGCTGTAAGTAAGGGGGCGAAGCTGGGGTTCAAACCTCAATCGCCTAAGGCCAGTAGATGTCTACATCTGATGCAGGCACTGAATCAGTGCTCAAAGGCGAGCGATGAAGTAGTTCACCGAACAGGATGGAAGCTCGGGGCGTGAGCAGGAGCTCCATTCATCCTCCACTTGTCCATTTCAACCCACTCTTGGGAGCTGGAGCTCCATCCCCCATGGAACCTCGGCAGGCTTATCTGTGCACTTGGAGACTCAGAAGTCCTGCAGTCGCTTGGAATCTCAGGACGATGTCACTTTAGGAAGCAGTGTGCTGGGTCCTGGGGCTTCGGCTGTGAGTGCGAACTTTGAGAGAAAGGGAGGTGGGGGGAGCAGACGGCCTTTTATGTGTGGCCCTGATGTTTCCGTTTCTTTTTCTCTGGTGGTGGCAGAGTTGCTCTGACCTTGAAAATAATACAACATGGTAATTACTGCTCATGTTCACCACCCCTTGGTGTTTGTGAGCTCCTTGGGGGAAGGGATTCTCTGAAGTTTTTTGTGAAATATGATTACACATTTAACAGCTGAAAACACCCATTTATTACCTTACAGATATTGTAGGTTCAGTTCCTGGCACAGTGTGGTTGTCTTCTCTGCTCAGGATCTCAAGGCAGAGTTGAGGTGTCGGCCAGGGCTGTGTTCTCATCTGAGACTCGGTTCTCTTCCAAGCTCGCTTGCTATTGGCAGAATTCACTTCCTTGAGGTTGTAGGACTGAGGCTCTGCTCTCTTGCTGGCTGTCAACCAGGGTCCATTCTCAGCTCCTAGATGCCATCCACTTTCCTTCCCACTGAGCCCTCTCCATCACATGGCACCTTGATCCTCTCTCACCTCTTTTATGGGCTTGCCAGGTTAGGTCAGCCGCACCCAGGATAATCTCCCTTTTGAGTAACTCAAAGTCATCTGGGACCTTAATTATAACTGCAGAATCTTTTCTGTCACATAAGGTGAAATAACCATAGAAGTGCTGTTCTCTCATAGTCACAAGTCCTACTGATATTCCAGAGGAGGGGATTATACAGGGTGTACACCTGGGGCCATCTTGGAAATCTGCCTACTGCAGGGCCCATGTTTAATTCACAGGGTACAGGGCCAGATATTTGCTTTACTGAAGGTAAGGGAACTGCCTGGAGGACCAGAGCAGGGCACAGAGAAGATTTCATACACCCAGAAACACACCCCAGGCGGTAAAAGCAGGACTCAAACTCACTGCACCAGTATTTGGCAAATAGCCTTGAGACCCTGTTGGACTCTTGCAGATATCTCCGTGGAGTATTATGCTGACGATTTTCTAGGGAGAATTTTATGGAAACCATTCCACCTTGAGCACTTGAGTAGCTGGTTGCTGAATTTAGTCCATGATGATTAAAAAAATTTTTTTAAATTGTTGCCTGACATAGTCCGCATAATACTTTTTATAGCCCTTTGGTCCAGAGCTTAATTAATTTCAGTGGATGGGTGGGTGAGCAAGTTTGTGAATAAGTTCATTATCACTGAATTAACCTATTTACTCACTCATTTCTTCATCCACCCACCTAGCAACTCCTGCAGCCAGTAGCCAACATCCTTTGTCAAAAGCCCACTCCCCCTGCTGTGATGAGCACCGGTGCTAAGAAACCACACCGTCCCTGGCTCTTACTGTGGCCCCAGGTTCCTTCGGTGTGCTCCGAGGGGTGCTTGAACTTGGGTTACCTGGGGAGCATGTGAAACATGCAGATTTCTGCACTCTGCTACAGACCCACTGAACTAGACCGCCTGGATGTGGCACCAGGAATATGCTGAGTTTTGCAAGCTTCCCGGATAGTTGAGGGCAGAGGAAGCATGAGACCCGCAAGCCCAGTGGTGCTGGGGAGACAGAGCAGCGAGCAGGCACTTCCGTTCTGTGTGCCCTTGCTGCGACGGAGGAAGGCGGTGGGTGGGGTCAGGAGGTGGACCTTGTTCCAGGGAGAAGGAAGGCGGTGGGGACAGGAGGTGGACCTTGTTCCAGGGAGAAGGAAGGCGGTGGGGACAGGAGGGGGACATTGTTCCAGGCAGAAGGATTAGCATCAGAAGAGGCCAGGAGAGAGAGAAAACGGAGATGGCCAGGAACTAAAAGTACTGTTCTGCCTGGATTCTGGGATTGAAGTGTAGCCACATTGATTTACTCTGAATCCAGTTTAACCTGGCAGACTCTGGGTGAAGCTAACTCTAAACCCCTACTTTCCAGGGTGGAGAGAAAACTCAATCTGTGATTTGTCTGGGGAGTCGTTCTCTTTCCCCATCCGAGATAGCGCAGAGCCAAAAGAATGAGGCCACTGGTCCCTTTGCGAGGGCGAGTCTGCAGAGCTGCGGGGCAGGGCTGTTTGCTCCCTTTGTAGGGCTTGTCGCCTCCCTAGCGGGAAGGGTTCCTGCCTCCTGTGGAACCAGCCCTGCCCTCGCCCACCCCCCTCACCTCCGTCAGTCAGCACCTCCTCTGAGGATGGCGGGGACACGGGCCTGGCTGGAGGTGTTGACTGCTGGCCTACACCTGGCATGGGAAGCAGAGGTGCCCAGCCTGGCTTGGTTTGTAAAAAGGGGAGGAAAAAGAACCCCTCATTTTCTGTCTCCTTCGTAAGTTATTACATTCTCTTCCCACACACGAGACTGTCTTTCCCCCTTTCTCTCATCACATGCACACAGTTTTTTCACTTGAAGCCTATGAAAGTGGAGAAGCGTTGACCTGATTTCTGAATCCAAGTTGACTCCTGAGATCAGTTTGTATGTTTAATGTTAGTATCTCCTACCCCAAGCCCCCGAGTTCTGACCTGTTGTTAAATTCATAGTGTTTCTTATAGTTTTGGTGTCCGGAACTGAGGGAACATACTAGTTTAGTATTGGTGTGTTTGTGTCTGTGTGTGTGTGTGCATGTGTTTCTGTATGTGTCTCTGTGTGTGTCTCTGTGTGTGTATGTCTGTTCAAGGGCCTGTGTGTCTGTCTGTACGTGTGTGTCTGTGTGGTACATTGGGCAAACGGGGCTCGGGTACAGAGTTGTGAAGGAGACAATGCCTACAAAGTAGGCAAGGTGAGATTTTACAATTAATTTTGTTTCCTTCATGCTTAGAGCAAGGGGAAGCCTTTGGAACAGAGCTTATGATGAGTGGGCGACCCCAGTTAAAATACTGAAGTTCTTCTCTGCAGGTTTGGGGGGTAGTTGCTGCCCCAGGCTCCTGAGTCCCTGCCCCCTCTCTCACCCCTAACCCCTAATCGTCTGTCCCAAACTCCACTCGATCCAGCAAGAAAAGTGTTGATTACTGGCACCCAAGATGCCCCAAGGCCACCATCTGTTCTGATTAATCAGTATCCAGACAAAACCCGGGGTTAAATAGTTTGAAACTGCACCCTTTCTTCAATTAGAAGGTTTAATCTCCACCATAGCCTTGTGAAATTGGAAAATGTGGCATTATTACTCCCAATTCACAAGTGTTGAAACTGTTGCACAGAGAATTGAAATCACCCACACGCGGCCACCCACCTGGGACATTTCTGCCTGGTTTCTTGTTCTCTGAGGCTGAATGTTGCCTTCAGCGTTGCCTTTCTTGACCTGGGGGCTATTTGGGAGTGAAGTTTTCAGAGGAAGCGGTTTTATTTTCTGGGAGGAGCTCCCCCTGGGGTGCCTTTTGGGAGTCCCCTCCTCCATCTTTGTTGTGATGTCCTATCCCTGGTAGAGGCCCTCCAAAGCTAAATCTGTATGTTTGCTGCATAAAGAAATGTTGGTTGAATGAAGAAATGATTGGACCCGGCTGCAGCGTTGATCTTGTCTTGAAACAGTCAGAGTTGTTTTTGAACTTGTCAGTCTCCAGCCTAAACTGCAAATTCCTGGAAGACAGGACCCCTGTCTGCTCATCTTTGCACCCCACCTTGTTGCCCCAGCACAGCCCCTGGTACTGCATGGTGTGGGTGCTTTTCCAGAGTTCTTTGATAGGGTGGAGTAACCCCCAGTCAACCACGTCTTGAAGTCTTCACCTTCCGGATAGTGGGAAAATGTGCCTTAGCCAGGTCTCTTACCCTGAAACCAAATGCAAGAAGGGCTCTTTCAGAAGCAACCTGTATTTTTAGTGCCACGAAGAGGCTGGGTACTAGAGGGAGAGTGAGCCGGGGGACCTCATGACTTGGAGAATCTCAGAGTTGTTTTTTGTGGGGATGGCCATTTCATGCACCTGGACAAACTTACCCTGTACTTTGTGGACTGATGGCTTGTGGGTGGGGTCTGTGCATATTCAGAAGTAGCCAATGTCTTGTCTCTGGCCACTTTCTGAACTTTTGCCCAGTGGCAGCTCCATGACAAACTTTTGAAGCATGGGAAATTAACCAAGGGTGTGTATCATCTGCTCCTGCGGAGTCTCCTGTCCCTTTCCACAGCTCTGCCCTCACTCCGCCCAGGCTCTCCCCTGACCTCACCCCCGCCCTTGGTATGTCAGGAGAATACAGGCTCTTTGGTCATGGAGACACACATTCAAACCCTTGTTCTGTCTCTATAACTGGGATTGTGGGTGAGTCACTCAGGAATCTTCTCTTTTCCTCATCTGGAAAATCAGGAGAGTGGGGTTATTGTGAACATTAAGATAAATGCTTATCATATACAAAGTGAGCTCCCTTATTTGAAATCAACTGATTAGGGACTTTAATCACATCTATAAAATACCTTCAAGGAAGCACTTTGTGTTTGATTGAGTAACTGGAGGTTGTACTTAGCCAAGTTAACAATCAAAAAACCACCCCAGTTCTTAACCAGGGGAGAGAGGAGAGCTCTCTGAGGGACTGAGAACTCTGAAGCTCAGAGCTTCAGGGGAACTTTCTCAAATGACAGAGCTCTCCTTCCCCTGGAGCTTTGATATGTGACCTTTCTTCCCATCTAGAACCACTGGTCTGCAGAACACTTCTTTGTCCTACTTCGCTCCTCCCTAATCGAAACTCCCCTGTCAATGTCTTTCTATTTGCTGTGAATTTTGTGGAAGAGAAGCGAAAGTGGGGCAAGTCTGAGCCGTGTTGGCCAACTTGCAGGTCAACTGAGGAGTTCCTGGTGGCATTTGGCCACAGGTTCTGGAAGAGAAGCGATTTCACAGGTTTCAGGGAGAAGTGATTCAGGAGCGGCCCATGGGGAGAGAACAGTGTCCTTCCCTCCCCTGTAGCCTGGCCTCATGGCGAGGCCTTAGTAGCTGAAAACTCAGCTACTGACATCCAGCTACAGCATGTTTCCTGAGGCGTCCAAAGGATGAATAAAAGTAGGTCCCTGTTCTCTGCAGGATCCACCAGGCTGCAGAGGAGACAGACGCAGGAACAGTTATCCCCAGAACGGTAAATGTGGGGCGCTCAGCAGAGCAGCAGGAGAAAATCAGCAGCCCCAGTTGTGTGGGTCCAGAAGCTTCCAGAGGAGGTGACTGAGTCCTGAAGGATTCATAGACATCGGCCAGCGGAAAAGCAATGATGATATTTTTTTGCTTGAGGCTTTTAAAGTTCGACATCTACACGGCTTGGGGTGGAGCATTGGTGTCCGCCTCAGCAGGTATTTCTGAGGCTTGGGAGGCAGGCAGGATTCACGCTTGCAGCCCATGCCTGCGTGCCGTTTAAACATCCAACTGCTAATTAATGAACCCCAAACCGAGCTTGCTTGAATGTGCCAGACTCGGCATTTGGAACAGCCTGCGCCCCAGAGAGCAGGGATGGGCTGAGGGTCTGTACCCAGAAGGCTCGGGCTGGGGCAAGGCCACTGTCCCACTGCAGGGTCTGGGGGAGGGGGTGGTCAGAGTGGCCACTGGGCCTGCTAAGGGCCCAGGAGCTCCCAGGACCCGCAGGAGAGCCCCAGGTCACGGCTCTCTTTGCGACAAATCCTCATTTGGACATTTTCTTGCTTTCTCTTTTTCTTTATTTTTTATATTAGAGTATATTTGATTTACAGTGTTGTGTTAGTTTCAGGAGAACAACAAAGTGATTTAGTTATACATATACAGGTATCTATTCTTTTTCAGATTCTTTTCCCCTGTAGGTTATTACAGAGTATTGAGTAGAGTTCCCTGTGCTATGAAGTAGGTCCTTGTTGTTTATCTATTTTATATATAATAGTGTGTATATGTTAATCCCAGCCTCCTAGTTTATCTCCCCCTCCTTTCCCCTTTAGTAACCGTAAGTTTGTTTTCTAAGCCTGTGAGTCAATTTCTGTTTTGTAAACAAGTTCATTTGTATCGTTTTTTTTAGATTCCACATATAAGTGATATCATATGATATTTGTCTTTTTCTGTCTGACTTATTACTTCACTTAGTATGATAGTCTCTGGGTCCATCCATGTTGCTGCAAATGGTATTATTTCATTCTTTTTTATGGCTGAGTAATATTCCATTGTATATTGGACTTCTTGCTTAATTTTTAATTTTTTTTTAAAGAACAGACTTTTTTTTTAAATGCAGTTTTAAGTTTACAGAACAATTAGGCAGAGAATGCAGAGAGTGTCTGTAGATCTCTGTTTACACACAGTTTCTCCTATTTTTAACATCTTGCCTTAGTTGGCATGTTTGTTACAGTGGATGAACCAATAGTGGTACATTGTCATTCACTAAAGCCCATAGTTTACAGCATGCTTCACTCTTGGTGTTGTACAGTTCTTGGGGTTTTGCCAAACGCATAAAGTCCTGTATCCACCATGACAGTATCATGTAGAATCGCTTCACTGCCCCCCCCGCCCCCCCAGGTCCCCTGTGCTCCCCCTGCTAGAAGTCAGGTGGAGCTTGCGTGAAAGGGGACGCACAGCCTTTCAAGGAGCCCAGGAGGGCATTTGTAAACAACCTCTCAGGTCATTCTGGGCCCTGCCAGGAGACCTGTGAAAGACCAGACCCCATAATAACAGCCTTCGTTGCTTCTCTGAATTAAAATGTGCTGGTGGTTTGTGTTTATCTGTGGTTAATCTTGTTTAAGGAAGAATTAAGAGGACCCTAAGTGCTCACCAAGCAGAAGACGTTGTTTGCTACCAGACACGATGCAGAATGGGGTGGCACCCGGTTCTGGGGCCCTCCCCCCAGCCCAACCCTGGCCCCAACCTTCCTGCGTGAATTTTGTGAAGCCGAGTTAAGGGTTTCCCAGCTCCCCTGCCCGCTGCATCAGTGTCAGAGGCCTGGGCAAGGCCCGCTTGGAGCCTCAGTCCTGCAGATGTGAAACTAACACCACCACCTGCCTTTCCAGGTCCTGGTGAAAGAGTAAGTGAGACCAGGTAGAGAAGAGCGAAGGGAAGGTGCTAGAATGTAACGCCATCGTGGCCAGGCACAGGGAGGCCCGGGACATAAACGCACAGCAGCCAGAGCCCTGGAGAGCCTCACCGCCCTGTTTCTCGCGGGCTGTCTCGCCCCACGTGCATGATTGTGATTGATTTCCTGACGGTTATGATGCAGGAGAGGAGATTCTTGCAGGCGGGCATCTCTGCTGCTTCCCTCCCTCCACCTGGGCTTCCTTGGCAGCCGGAGTCGGAGCTGGTGTGGGACCGCCGTGCGGGGACCCGCGGTGGCATCACCAGGGCCGGGGGGCTGGCTCCTCGCCTTTGCAGCCTGCGCCACGTGGGGCCGTCCTGCTGAGAGCCTCTTGTTCCAAGTTGATCAAATGTCACTTTTATCTGGGTTATGACACAGGCTGGGTACTTGAGAACAAGGCTCTATGGAAAGCCAGACCTGGGGGTTGGCTCTGTGCCTGGAAATCAGACCGTGATCACATGAGCCATGAACCCGGCCCTGTGCTGAAACAAACGGGTAACTTAGAGGCGGATGGGAGTCGAACTGGGTTTTAGTTCAACCCCCTCATTTCACAAAGAAGGAGGCAGACTCCACAGAAAAGGTGCACAGCTGGATGCCAGATAACTGTGTGTTGAATATATTAATAAATGCATGGTTGCGTAGCATATATATATCTGTCTCATGCCCTGCACACAACCTCCTTCACCGGGCCAGGTCCAGCTCACAGTTGAGCTCTAAGTGCCCCTGCCTCTGGGAAGCCCTCCCTGACTGCCAGGTCGGGTTCTTCTGCATGTGCCTCTTCCTTAGCATGTGTCTTTCCATGTTGTCTTTGCCTATTTACACGGCTGTCTCCTCCAGCAGACTATGAGTGCCTGGGGGGCAGGGCCATGTCTTATTATTTTGTCTCCAGCAGTGCCTGGCTCCTAGCGTAGACAGTAGACTACTTGCCAAGGGAATGAATGAATAAATGAATGAACAAATGAACAATTGGGTGGTTGAAGCCAAACTGGGCTGAACGACTAAATCTCTGGAAGCTACTATAATTTTGTTCAGTGATGCTGAGAGATAGTAGACACTCTCTTCCTTGACACTAGCTCTGAAATTGGTATATTTATTCATTCTTTTTTTGGCAAATATTTATTGGGCTCCTATTAGATGCTAAGCTGGAAATTCAACACCAGACAAGATAGAGAACTTCTGCCCTAATGGAGCTAGAATCTAGAGTGGGGAGATCACTGAATTAATTTAACAAATATGAAAGGAAATAAATAGAATAGGTAAGCCCTAATTCCTGGGGTGAGCAGCTTTGTAGATAGGACAGACAGAAAGGGCTTTCTGAGGAGTTGATCTTTGGGCCAGATCTTATGCCAGGGAGTTGGTTATCCTTGTGCATAGAGAGAACAGTAAATGCAAAGGTCCTGAGGCAGGAAGGACTTGGCGTGTTGGAGGAACTTATTTAAAGGCCAGGTGGTTAAGGGGGAGGGTGACGTGGGGTGAGGTTGGAAAACCTGCTGATCACGCAGGGAGAGCCTTGGATTTTATTCCAAGTGCAGCAGGAAGACATGGGGGGAATTGGCTTGTTTTTCATTTCCTTTGGAGTTCTCAGTGCTGAGGGTTGTGGGAAGAGATGTTGTGAAAAATGGGTTGAAGAGGGGCAAAAATTGAAGCTGGGGTGCCACTTAGCATGATTCTTCACAGTTCCAGATGAGAGGCTGATGGGCTTGGACCAGGGGTAGCATTCATGGTACTAATATCTAATATTTATTAAGCACATATGCCGAAGTAACTCATGAAACACTGCCAGCAGCTTTATTCCATCGGTTCTATTACTGTTCCCAAGTCATGGGTGAGACTTAGAGAACAGAGGCTTAAAGAAATCACTTGCTGAAGGACATGGAGCTGGGAAGTAGAGGAGCCAAGATGTGCATCTAGGAAGCCTAGTTGCCAAGCCCGTGCTCCTTCTCGCCATCCATATGGGATCCATATGGGATGTGTTTTAGGGTGGAATTGATGAGGCTTGCTGCTAGGCTGGATGCCGGGAGGGGTGGCAAGAGAATCCCTTGAGCATCTGGGGGGCGGGGAGGTCTATAGTAAGACCAGAATTCTTTTCTGGAATTTTTTTTTTTTTACCCTCTCAGCTCAGACCCTTGTTCTCCCCGGGACCTTTGCACTGGTCTCCTGCCCCATCTACTACCTCTGCAGACCCTCACACATGCATGCCCCACTGTTGAGACATTGACATTGCCCTGTCTCCCTTCTTTCTTACTAAAGCCAGTGTCATGCCTTTCCTTAGTGCTTCCATTGGCTATTCCATCACCCAACATGAGTACCATACCAACAAGGTCCTAAAACGGTGTTTCCTCTTTCTGTCTCATTGCAACCACAAACCATGTGATGCTCTTAACCGGACTCTGTTTCCAGAGTCCACCCAGCTCTGAGCACAGGGCAGGACACAGGGTAGATGGTCAATGCAAGATGCTTGAACAGATCAATAAAGGCGCTCTGCTCTCCTGTCTCACCACCTTTGTACATGTTGTTCTGAACCAGAATATCCTTTCCTGACCTCTCTGTTCACTGCCATCTTGCACATCCTCTAAAGCCCATTGCACATTCCTGCTGCTCTGGGAAACTTTCTCTGATGGCCACCACTAGATGTTTATGTCCTCCTTGTTATAAGGTTACCAAGTATAGACACCGTTCCAGCTTCAGTGACCATCTCCACTAGGAGACGGCCTGCCTGCCGTGTGGGGGAGAGGGCGTCTGCATGGCTTTCATCAACTCTCCTGAGCACGTGCAAAATCAAGAAGGAAGCAGAAAGGACCTCCTGAGAGGTCATGGCTTGTCCCTTGCTGTCTGCTCTCACACTGATAGAATGCGTTCATACTCCGTGTAGGGCTTGTTGACTCTCATTTGAAATAAGCTTGCCTTCAGGAAAAAGTGATTACGTACCTGGTAGGTGTCAGGCACTGTCCTAGGCACTGTGGATACAGCCGTCACAAAGCAGTTTAAAATCCCCATCCTCGCAGAGCTCAGGTTTCAGTTAGGGTAGGGGGAGAAAAGCAAATAAGCCAAACAGGTGGGACTGAGTGGTCATATCACTCGGGGGGAAGACAAGCAGGGGCTGGGTGCGGGGCAGGGTGGCTTGCTGTTGGGTGCTGGGTGATGATGAAGCCTTATCCAAAGGGCCCTGGAAGCAGAGTTCATGGAAGGGAGGGAGGGGGCAATGAGGAGAACACGGAGCATGCCGTGCTGACGGAGGAAAGGGTCTCGCGTGTTCTGGGAGCGGCCAGGAGACCAGTGCGGTCCAGATGGTGAGAACATGAAGTGGGACACGCAGTCAGAGAGATGAGAGGATGCTGAGGTCACCAGAACCTCGGAGGCCATCACAGGGCCTGGATCTTCACTCTGGGGAATTTGAGATGCTCCTGGAGGGTTCTGAGAGAGTGATATGAGCTGACTTTAGGTTATAGTAGCATCTCTCTGGCTCCTAGGCTGAAAACAGACCATAGAAAGGAATGTTTCCATTTTACAGAAGAGAAAACTGAGGCTCAGAAAGAGAGTTTATCTGAAGTCCAATAACTGGTGAAGGGGCAGGCCCTGGGAACCTAGGGATGGGCAGGATCGTGCTGTTCTGAGGTTTCTCAGCATCTCATGTGCACAGACAGGGATGTAATAATGGCCTTATGGGGGGGTGCCCCAAAAGTTCTTCCATCTTTATGGATGCTTGGTAATTTGGACAATGTAAGGGGTTATTGAAATCTTAGGATTCTTTTACCCCCTTTTCTCTCCCTTTTCCTAGCTCTGTGGGCCTTGGATGTAAAATGGCTCCTGAAGGCTAGGATGGGAAGGATGGGATAAGAGAAACAGGCCACCAGGTATATCAGGAGAGTTGTCTTCCTGAGGTGCTGGCAGCTTGTTGCCTGTCTGCTAATAGAACAGCTTCCTGTGACAGCTGCAAAAATGTTCAAATGCACTGGAAAAAAAATGACAGAAACGGTCTGAGGCTTAGGCTGCTCTGTGGGCGCACAGAGGTGAGAGCTATTTCTGTAACTCATTACAGGAGTTTTTATTGCAACGTTGTTAAAACTTGTGAAGCAGGATGATTCTACTGCACATACAGAGACAAAGCCTATGAATAAATGTATAAATCGTAAGTGCATGTTACACCATTGGTTTGTCCTCCAGCACCTTTGTGGACACCTCCCATTATTTGGACAGAGGTCCAGAGAAGACCTCCCGTTTTGTTGGTGGATTTCTAGGATGGCCCGGCTCAAAGGGCACTTGATATATGGCTGCACTGAACGCATCTTCAGGTATGTGCAGGCCGATGCGTGCAGGTGGCCTCACTCTGTGGTCAGAGGAGGTGTGAGCCAGAGCTTGCTGTTGCAGCCTGTAGCTTGTGCCATATAGGGATGCGGTCTGAGGTTCAGGTCCTTCCTTTTGGGGCAGATGCCAGCATCACCTGCGGTTCTGAGAAAGTCCATTCAATCGATCAGATATACCGTGTGTTTTATTTGCTTCCTTCCTTCTCTCCTTTTTCTCCTGGCTCATCTTCCCAGCCTCTCTTTGTCCCTTTCTCCCTTCTCTGCCCTCTCTGTCTACCACCTCTGCATTTTTAGCATCATTCAGTCTCTTACTGTATCCAACCACTTAACCTGTACTATTTATACTATTTGTATAAATAGCAAAATTAAAATAGCATTTTTTTAACATCTTTATTGGAGTATAATTGCTTTACAATGGTGTGTTAGTTTCTGCTTTATAACGAAGTGAATCAGCTATACATATACATATATCCCCATATCTCCTCCCTCTTGTGTCTCCCTCTCACCCTCCCTATCCCACCCCTCCAGGTGGTCACAAAGCACCGAGCTGATCTCCCTGTGCTATGCGGCTGCTTCCCACTAGCTATCTATTTTACATTTGGTAGTGTATATATGTCCATGCCACTCTCTCACTTCATCCCAGCTTACCCTTCCCACTCCCTGTGTCCTCAAGTCCATTCTCTACATCTGCATCTTTATTCCTGTCCTACCCCTAGGTTCTTCAGAACCTTTTTTTTTTTTTAGATTCCATATATATGTGTTAGCATACAGTATTTGTTTTTCTCTTTCTGACTGACTTCACTCTGTATGACAGACTCTAGGTCCATCCACCTCACTACAAATAACTCAATTTCGTTCCTTTTTATGACAGAGTAATATTCCATTTATATATGTGCCACATCTTCTTTATCTATTCGTCTGTCGATGGACACTTAGGTTGCTTCCATGTCCTGGCTATTGTAAATAGAGCTACAGTGAACATTGTGGTACATGACTCTTTTTGAATTATGGTTTTCTCAGGGTATATGCCCAATATTGGGATTGCTGGGTCATATGGTAGTTCTATTTTTAGTTTTTTAAGGAACCTCCATACTGTTCTCCATAGTGGCTGTATCAACTTACATTCCCACCAACAGTGCAAGAGGGTTCCCTTTTCTCTACACCCTCTCCAGCATTTATTGTTTGTAGATTTTTTGATGATGGCCATTCTGACTGTTGTGAGGTGATACCTCATTGTAGTTTTGATTTGCATTTTTCTAATGATTAGTGATGTTGAGCATCCTTTCATGTGTTTGTTGGCAATCTGTATGTCTTCTTTGGAGAAATGTCTATTTAGGTCTTCTGCCCATTTTTGGATTGGGTTGTTTGTTTTCTTCATATTGAGCTGCATGAGCTGCTTGTAAATTTTGGAGATTAATGCTTTGTCAGTTGCTTCATTTGCAAATATTTTCTCCCATTCTGAGGGTTGTCTTTTCATCTCGTTTATGGTTTCCTTTGCTGTGCAAAAGCTTTTAAGTTTCATTAGGTCCCATTTGTTTATTTTTGTTTTTATTTCCATTTCTCTAGGAGGTGGATCAAAAAGGATCTTGCTGTGATTTATGGCATAAAGTGTTCTGCCTATGTTTTCCTCTAAGAGTTTGATAGTATCTGGCCTTCCATTTAGGTCTTTAATCCATTTTGAGTTTATTTTTGTGTATGGTGTTAGGGAGTATACTAATTTCAGTCTTTTACATGTAGCTGTCCAGTTTTCCCAGCACCACTTATTGAAGAGGCTGTCTTTTCTCCATTGTATATTCTTGCCTCCTTAATCAAAAATAAGGTGACCTTATGTGCATGGGTTTATCTCTGGGCTTTCTATCCTGTTCCATTGATCTATATTTCTGTTTTTGTGCCAGTACCATACTGTCTTGATTACTGTAGCTTTGCAGTATAGTCTGAAATCCGGGAGCCTGATTCCTCCAGCTCTGTTTTTCTTTCTCAAGATTGCTTTGGCTATTTGGGGTCTTTTGTGTTTCCATACAAATTGTGCAATTTTTTGTTCTAGTTCTGTGAAAAATGCCAGTGGTAGTTTGATAGGGATTGCACTGAATCTGTAGATTGCTTTGGGTAGTATAGTCATTTTCATAATGTTGATTCTTCCAATCCAAGAACATGGTATATCTCTCCATCTGTTTGTATCATCTTTAATTTCTTTCATCAGTGTCTTATAGTTTTCTGCATATAGGTCTTTTGTCTCCTTAAGTAGGTTTATTCCTAGGTATTTTATTCTTTTTGTTGCAGTGGTAAATGGGAGTGTTTCCTTAATTTCTCTTTCAGATTTTTCATCATTAGTGTATAGGAATGAAAGAGATTTCTGTGCATTAATTTTGTATCCTGTTACTTTACCAAATTCATTGATTAGCTCTAGTAGTTTTCTGGTGGCATCTTTAGAATTCTCTATGTATAGTATCATGTCATCTGCAAAAAGTGATAGCTTTACTTCTTTTCCAATTTGGATTCCTTTTATTTCTTTTTCTTGTCTGATTGCTGTGGCTAAAACTTCCAAAACTATGTTGAATAATAGTGGTGAGAGTGGACAACCTCGTCTTGTTCCTGATCTTAGAGGAAATAGTTTCAGTTTTTCACTATTGAGAACGATGTTGGCTGTGGGTTTGTCATATATGGCCTTTATTATGTTGAGGTTAGTTCCCTCTATGCCTACTTTCTGGAGGGTTTTTATCCTAAATGGGTGTTGAATTTTGTCAAAAGCTTTTTCTGCATCTATTGAGATGATCATATGGTTTTTCTCCTTCAGTTTGTTAATATGGTTTATCACATTGATTGATTTGCATATACTGAAGAATCCTTGCATTCCTGGGATAAATCCCACTTGATCATGGTGTATGGTCCTTTTAATGTGCTGTTGGATTCTGTTTGCTAGTATTTTGTTGAAATGAAAAAGGAGAAGTAACAACTGACACTGCAGAAATACAAAGGATCATGAGAGATTACTACAAGCAACTATATGCCCATAAAGTGGACAACCTGGAAGAAATGGACAAATTCTTAGAAAAGCACAACCTTCCGAGACTGAACCAGGAAGAAATAGAAAATATAAACAGACCAATCACAAGCACTGAAATTGAGACTGTGCTTAAAAATCTTCCAACAAACAAAAGCCCAGGACCAGATGGCTTCACAGGCGAATTCTATCCGACATTTAGAGAAGAGCTAACACCTATCCTTCTCAAACTCTTCCAAAATACAGCAGAGGGAGGAACACTCCCAAACTCATTCTACGAGGACACCATCACCCTGATACCAAAACCAGACAAAGATGTCACAAAGAAAGAAAACTACAGGCCAATATTACTGATGAACATAGATGCAAAAATCCTCAACAAAATACTAAAATAGCATTTTAATAAGGGAAAAGGCTTATGCAAGTAACCTTTAATAAAATGTTGAGTTCTTGGGGCACCCCAAATAAGATTCTGACATTTGAGACATTTTTTTTTGGCAGAGGAAGGTACTTAGAGAATTTAGAAAATGGAAATAATGAGCAAATTATTTTAGAGAATGCTATTTAAAAAATAAAAAGCCACTATAAGTTAGTTTCTTCCATTCTGTTCGAGTCTAATACATTTTCCAAAAATGCATAAAAGTCAAAAGCAACACCAAGAAGCTCCATAATTGGGAGAGACCATATTGCACCAAAAAATGAAAATAGAAATTAACCGAAGAGTCAAAGAATGGCCGAGACCTGAAGCCGTTTGCTCTCGTGTTTTGTTTGGTTCAGCAGAAACCGTTTGCAGAGAATAAAGACTGTATTTTGGACTTGTGTTCAATTTGAAGACAAGATGATTTCTCTCGAAAGAGAGATTTTTCAAAACTGATGTGGAATTTGGTGTTACTCTAGAATTTGATGGTCAATGTTTGCCCCTGACACCATCTGTCTCGCCCGCCATCCCTGCATACCCACCCAAATACGCAGACACAAAATAACCCTGTGAGGCTTTTGCACCAGGAGTAAATGTTTTATAAGTTTGACTTTTTCATAGTAGATATGCTTTTCTTTAAAAGGCAATCCTAGGACTTAGATAGATAGGCAGACAGATAGACAGACACAAGGGTGGATAGTTGGCATTTAGCTAAATGTGAAGAAAAAAAATTCTTGAACTTGGATTGAGGTGATAATGATTTTGAGTCCTGTACCTTCCGTGTGCCCTTAAACAAATTACTTCTTTGGGAAGTATTTTTTAACCTTTAAAAATATAATTATTAAAAGAAAGGATCTTTCAAGCTAAATATTCTAAGAGCCAAGGTGGTTCCCTGGGCCACCCATACAGAGGCCACCAAACATAGGCAGGCCATATGAGCATAATTTGTTGAGCGTCATTTGTTGACAACCTGTTTTAATTCACAACTGATAGGCTCTGGAAAACAGGTCCTTCCCTCAGGGATCCCTGTCAGAAAACAGAGCATTTCCTAGTCCTGTGCTTTGTACCGGGCGTTCTCCTGTGTGAGATTTTACATGATTCCTACCCCAGCCCTATGCGGTGTATATACTCTTGTCATGACTACCTTATTGCAGAAGAAGCAGCTGAGGCCCAGGGAGGTTCAGCAACTTGCCGAGGTAAGCCAGGCAGGGAGGAGGAGGCTTTGCTCTAAGACGGGCCCCCTTCCAGCTCACTGTGCACTGAGAGGGACCACCGAGGTCGGCATCGGGCAAGATGCTCACAGGGGGCCCAGGGGGCCCAGCTCAGCCTCCCAGACTGAGTAGTGAAGCTTCAAGTAGTGATCTGGTAGAATGAGATTTCAGCCTACAAAGCCACCATCCAACCAGATCAACTGAATTTACTCTGTGCCTTTGGCCGTGGGGCTTTTTATGAAAAGTGCGGTGATGATAATAAACCACTTGGAAAATAAATGGGGTGGCATAACGAAGCTCTCGTCATCTCAGAGGCAGAGGCACTAGATAATAATAAGTAGTAATATTAATAACCATAATTATTGTTAGAATAAAATAAATTCCAATAATAATAGTATTATTAAGAATTTGAACTAGAGTTAATTGAGGGTAGGCCCAGTGTGAGATGGGGATAAATCATCTCATCCATCTTTCTACCTCCAGGGCCTATTGGAATGTCTAGCACACAACAGGTGCTCAGTAGAGAGGGCTGTTATCACCTGGTTTTTGTCTTTTGAACACTACGATTCTTGAACCTAATCTTGTTTTTCTCTTTGCCTTGATCATTAGGGAACTCAGATGGACTTGAAACTCTGGCATCCAGAAAGAACTTCGTTTTCTAATTTCATCTTATTTTGTTTATTTTCTTTCTCCCAGTGATGACTGTTCCTTTCTACTCCTACCTGCCCACTGCTTTACTTACTCTAGGTTCTTTTCCCCTTAAAGGTAACATTGATTGAATATTTACTGTAAGGCAGACATTATGCCAAGGACTTTTTATGTGTTATCTAATTTAGTTACTACATCAATCTATTTTACAAAGAGGAAACTGAGGGATTTTGCTGTCTTGTTGACTGTCTAATCCCAACACCTGGGCCAGACATGAGATCATAGTAACTTAGACTGGAGGATGGATAGAAGTGAGTGACTGGCATAAGTGATGGTGTCCAAGGACTTTGAACACAGGTTAATTGTGACAGCAAATGGAGGGAGCAATGAGGAATGATTCCCTGGGTTCCAGTTGTAACAACAGTGAAGGAGCTGGTGCTTTTTCCCAAGATGGGAGACTGGGGATCAAAAGCTTTGGAAGGAAAATTGAGAGTTTCGTTTTCAACTTCTTAAAGATGCCATGGAAACATCCTGGTGACGTCAGGTAGACAGGTGGCTCTGTGAGCCCAGCTGTCACAGGAATGGGCCAGGTTGAGGTCATGAACTTGGGAGCCATCAGCAAATGGGAGCCGTGGGTGTGGGTGAGCTCACCCAGGTGAAGACACAGAGAAAGAGAAAGAGGGCATTGAACCTGAGTAACTCCAGTGTTTAAAGGTTGAGTAGCGGAAAATAAGCCCATAGAGTTGACCAAAAAGGATCTTAGAAAGAAGTAGGGGGAAAACTAGAATAGCTAAGTGTCATAAAAGCTGAGAAGAAGAGAATGTTTTTTGGACACAGTGATCAATCTGTCAAATGCTACTGAGAAAGTCTTATACAAGGAAAGAGATGTGTCAGTTGGATTAAGAAATGTGGAAGGCACTGGTGACTTGAGTAGTTGGTTGAAGAGTGAGTGGAGGATTACAATATCCTCCATGAGATAGTCTTACCAAAGAGGCTTAATCTGTTTCTCATTAGGAGTAAGCCACCCGACAAATCCAGAATGTGAGTCACTCTGTATGGCAACTGGCCTGACTCTTTAAAAATGTCGGTGACATGAAAAACGTCCCCCAACCCCAAGAAACGGATCTTGATTAAAAGAGAATAAAGGAACATAACCAAATTCCATCATGTACCTTGATTAGATCCTGGATTTTTAAATATGAGTAAACATTTTTGAGACAATTAGAGAAATGCTAATGTGGATTTCATATTAGATGATATTATGGAATTTTTGTTAATTTTCCTGGGTGTGATAATGACATTGTGGTTATAAAGGAAAATGTCCTTGTTATTAAGAGATGCTGAAGAATTTAGAGGAACAGTTATTATATTAGTGTCCTATTGTTGCTGTAACAAGTTACCACAAATTTCGTGGCTTAAAGCAATACAAATTTATCAGCTTATAGTTCTGAAAATTAAAAGTCTGAAATGGCTCTCATAGGGCCAAAATCTAGATATTATCAAGGATACCAGGAAAATCTCTCCATCTTAAGGTCAGCTGATTAGCAATCTAAAGTCCACCTGCAAACTTAATTCCCCTTTGCCATGTTACCTAAAATATTCACAGGCTCTTAGAATTAGATGAGGACCTCTTTGAGGGCCACCATTCCACCCCACAGTCATGTCTCCAGCTGTTGGAGTAATGTTGGAGTAATGTCTCCAACTTACTTTCCAATGTATCATAATTTTTAAAAAGTGTAAATAAAGCAAAAGGGGACAAAACGTTAACATTGGATAATAAATCTAGGTGAAGGGCATGTAAGTGTTCGCTGTTTTCTCTCAAGTTCTTTGTAAGTTTGAAAAATTTCAAAATAAAAAGTTGGAGGAAAAAAAATTGAATGGGAGGTGAAGATTAGGGTACCCTGTGTAGACCAGTTGGTTTAGAAGTTGGGTGGAAATGGGGCTGTAGATACAGAGATGTGGAGGAGATGGAAGGTTTTAGGACCGGAAACACTAGGGCTAAGGCCTTCTAAAGATCACCAAGGGGAACCAGTGGGAAATCCACAGGAACCCAGGGCTCGCCAGGGTTGGACGCTGTGTGGAAACCTCTCTCTCCTCTCCAGCTGCCCATCCCCACCTGACAGCACTGCCTAGAACTTACCCACTTCCTAGGATGTTGAAAATAGCAATGGGAAAATAAGGTTCTCTCTCTAAAATGTAGACTTGGACTGAATACTTACCGTAAAGCACTGTGGAAAGGATGGACATGATAACATGAAAGATGCACCAGGAGTGGAAGAGGTTTTCAAGAAAAAAGAATTGTCCAAGTTATCGGAATGAAGTTGGGTCTTTGCTGCCCTCCCTTGAGTTTATCCCCTCACACATCACTTTTCATTATTGCACTTTTATCAAGGATTTCTTCCATGCTGCATGTGTCTTGTGCACCACCCCACAGCAGTCTCTGGGAGGTGTACTACTACTGTCCCAATTTCACAGATAAGGAAGTTCACGCTCAAGGTCACACAGCTGGTGGGGATGGAGCTGGAATTTGAACCTGGGCGGTCTGAGTCCATAGTATGTTCTCTTTGACACAGTGTGCTACATTAGTCCAGAAGAAATATTCTTACTGAAAAGCAAGAGGAACCTTGCTGTGGCTTCACAAGTGCTTCAGGGAGGGGTGGAGAGGGTTTGTATTCATTGCCCTCTGCAAAACTTCGTGACATCCTCTTTTCTCAGTAGTTTCTCAGAATAGCTAAGAGTCCCTTGCTCTGACCTGAACATCCCTGCAAGTGTGTGTTACTGAGTCCAAGCTTGTACTGCTCGCTGTATGACAGGCCAGTAATTCCAGAAACGAGGTGTTAGGGCAAGGGACAGCAACTTTATTGGGAAAGCCAGCAGACAGAGGAGATGGTGGACTAGTGTCCCAAAGAACCTTTTCCCCCTGAGTTAGAATTCAGGCTTCTTTATACTAAAAGGCCGGGGTGGGGAGGTGTGGTTGGTTGTTGCGAACTTCTTGGTGCCAGAATGCCGCTGTCCACCTCGGTCTGGTTGCAATGTTCCTATAAACCTCCAACAAGACAAATATTATTCTCTGTTCTGCAACTTTTTATCTTTATATGAATAGAAGAGTGTTGTACCTTTAAAGGTCCGAGCCTTGAGAATGGGCTATCCTGTGTATTTCTGGCTGTAGGCAACATGCTTAACTTGTAACAAAAGCAATAAAATACAGAGTTTCAAGAAAAAGAAACAGATCCAATATGGAGTTGGATTTGTTCTTGCCTATTAACATGCGCACGCGCGCGCACACACACACAGAAACACACACCCCTTTTCTCCCAACCCCTCCAATTCCTTTCCTCTTACCTTTGGCATGATGGCTGTAACAGCTTTGCACCACCTTGGCCAGCTGAAGCCTGCACAGGTCCAGGTGCTGCTGTGTGTGCGGACACCAGGAGCCAGGAGCCGTGCGTGCTGTCAGAATTCTGCCTGCTACAATGACCCTCATCTCTTTGGTATTTTCCCAAGGTTTTGGTACCCAGGCTTTTGCACTTGCAGGGAGCAGGACTGGACAAATCTGAGACCAAACCTGAAAAGCAACAGGAAGACATTTCTCCCTCTTGACATACATGAAGTTACTGCCTTGCCAGGTTTGTTTGACCATGTGTGGCTCTGAGGAGATCAGGTTTTTTTGTTTTCTTTACAGTATAAGCGGCATGTGTTTCTTCCCTGTAAATTCAGCTTCTGCAAAGGTTGGTTCTTAGTTGCAGAATCTCACTGCTCAATGTAGGTAGTGGCTAGAGAATTGATTTCCATGAAAACTGAACTTGGAGACCCAAGTGTTTGTTATCCTGATCTGTAAAATGGGGCCAATCATGGGCCACTGTGAAGATGAAATGAGACAGCGTATGTGGCACAGGGAGCAGAGTCCCTGGGTCAGGGATAGAGGTCGTGGCCACAGCCTGTGCCAAGGGCCTCTCATACTGTCTCATTTAATCCTCACCACAATCCCCGGAATAGATACTAGAATTAGCTCCATTTAGCAGATGAGGAAAGTGAAATTGCTGAAATTAGGTAACGTGCTGAAGTCCAAACAGATCATACTGGCAAATCTGGGGCTGACCTCAGGTATCTGACCACAGCCCGGTCCTGGCAACTGTGAAACCAACCTGCTACCTTAGGGCATCGCTAAATGCCAATCCTTGTCCCATGAGTCCCATGAGTATTCCTGGTCTCTGGTGAGATGTGTCATTCCCCTAGGAGATGCCATTAATGCCTTTGTTGGCTTTGAGGCTCCCTGAGCTTCAGCCCCTGTAGGGATCGACCGAGTGCCGACCTGTAGGTTATTGGGAGGAACCAGTAAGAGAGCACCTGGGAAAGCCCACGGCACGTTGTGGAAGCTCCAGAATCCTTGGTGAGCTGGAAATTTCCTTAGGATGACATGCTGGATAAACACTAGGTTATTACTATGTGATTAAAAGCCTCTCCACTTCCCTGGGTTTGTTTTTATGTTTCTGAATTGTCTTGAGCTAAGATGCATGGGCAAGTTGAAGAAAGAGCTATTGTCAGTTGCAAAAGATGTGCTGAATGGAGTAGGGGACCACTTTGATTTGAGCTGCATTATGTGAAATCAGACTCGAAGCCACCTCTTTGCTATTGAGTTAGACCCCACCCCGCCACCACCGGTGCTTCTGGCAGAGCCTGTTGTGGATGGGGGGTTCCAGGAAAAACAGCAGGGGCCGGAAGGGGATGTTAATGAAGCACCTATTAGTGCTTCACACCCCTCTGTGTGCTCTGAGTGGGCGATGCTTGGGCTGACTCATTGAGTTCAGATTGGTTGCAAGGAGGCAGGCCCCATTACCAGCAGTAGGAGATCAGTTTCCACATCCTGTGCCATCGGAGCTGGTCCTCGGTTGTACTTTAAGTTGCACCTCTGAGCAGAAGCACGATTTGTCTCCCCAGGACATCCAGGCAGCCGGGGCCAAGGTGCACCAGACCATGTCTTAGCAACAGATGGAACCCTTCCGTGGTGCATGGTGCTGGTTAAACCAGCAAACGATCCAATCTGGGGACTTTCCTGGCTTCAGACTATTTAATTAACACGGGCCTCATGGGCTGGGCCAGTCCCTGAGTTTCTCTCACCACCCCATGGTCATCACATCTTCAAGGACCCCATCAAATCATGACAACGAGGGTGACAGTTGTGGCCACATTTTAAGTACTTACTCTGGATCAAGCAATCACTTTACATATATTAGCTCATTTAATTTTCTAAAAAATTCTTTGGTGATGGGGGTTTATACTATTTTTATCCCTGTTTTCTGGGTCAGGGAGAAACTGGGTCATATGCCCAGGGTCTCCATGGCTATTAAGTGGCAGGAATGGAAATTGGTTCCAGGTCTGGCTCCCCCAAACCCATGACTCAGCAGTGACCTTCTGCTAAAGCCTTCCCTGAGCCCCAAGGTCAAAGTCCACTCTGATTTCTCAGAGCTCCCCCGACCTTTGCCTGGATCTTCTAATGGTACCTGTCACCTTCTTCCTAGCGTGGCAGGGAAGGATGTTGCACGGTGGCTGGCACAGGGAAGGCCCTCTGAGTACTTGCACTTCTTGCCTTTCCTTTGGAAGGCAGACCCTGAGTCAGAATCACGGTTTTTAATGCCCACAGCCTGGTGCCTGGCACATGGTCCGTATTTGCCGCATGCTGGTGGCTCCTTTGCCTGAACGTGGACTTGAGTCTGACTAGAGCTTGTATCGCACTGAGCAGATGAAGGGACACGGTGGGTACTTGGCACACCCTGGCTGGACAGATGAGTGGAAGAATATATATGCAACAGGTGATGAAGAATTATAGCCATCATCCTCATCATTACTTGGCATTTTCATGGAACGTGCAACAAGAATGCAGGACACGTGTCAGTGGTGGAACGATCAGGGGCCTGGAAGACCTGGATTGCAGTCCCCACGTTGTCACTTAATCATGATAGCTTTAGGAAAAATCACAGGGCCTCCTTTAGCGTCTGTCCTTTGACCTCTAAATTGAGCATAACCGTCCTGAGTTTAATAGGTGGTTCTGTGGCTAAAATGAAATATTTGAAAGAAAGCCTGAGCATGGTGCCTGACACAGAGTACGCACTTGATAAATTACTCAGGTCATTCCTGTATTCAGCAAATGTTTATTGAACACCTACTATGTGCCAGGTGTTGTTCTAGATCAGGGGTCAGCAAACTATGGCCTGCAGGCCAAATCCAGCCCACAACTTGTATTGGAACACAGTCATGCTTGTTTGCTTACCTACTGTCTATGGAAGCTTTGCTTTACGAGGAAGAGTTGAATAATTGAGACAAAGACATTATGGCTTGTAAAGCCTAAAATATTTACCCTCTGGCCTTACCTGTAAAGAAGTTTGCCGAGCTCTTTTCTAGATGGTTGGGATAGAGCCACGAACAATGACAAAGACAAAACTCTGTGCTTCTTACATTGGGTAGTGCCAGGATGATAAGTTCAGGAAGAGAATACAGTGATGGTGGGAGATGGGAAATCAGAGAGGAGTTATTTAGATGGAGTGTCCTCTCTCTTGAGGTGACACTTATTCAGCCATTGACTTCTTCACAGACAGAAAACTTCAGCAGGGGGAAAAGTGAAATAGCAGTAAAAACACCGGAAGTATTAAGCACCTACTATGTGCTTCATGTTGTGGACTAGACTTGAACTAAACTGGAAAATTCCTAGCATCATGAAATTTACATTCTAGAGTGTGTGGGACACCAAGACAATAAAGAACTACCCCCCCCAAAATTTTAAAGACTATTATATTAGAAGATGAAAAGTGCTAAGGGATAAAATTGACTGAGTAGCCAGGCGGGAAAAATGTGGCGAGGAGATTATTGTAGTTTTAAAGGGGGGAATCAGTGTAGGTGTTACTGGTGACATCTAAACAAAGAGTTGAGGGAGAGAAAGGGGTGAACCATGCAAGGCATGTGCCGTAGAACCTTTAGGCCAAAGAAACAGCTAGTGCAAAGGCGCTGGGGTAGAAATGTGCCTGATGTCTCTGAGAAACAGCAAGGAGGCAAGTATGGCTGGGGCAGAGTAGGAAGATGGTGAGGGCTAGCAGTTGAGATCAGATAGGTAATGGGCCATGGACAGGACTTGGGGGCCAGCATAGTGCCTCCATTTTGAAGATCACAGCAAAAATGGTGAATCCTCTTCTGGAAAATTATAACCCAACCCAGGAGCAAAAGATGAGTTCCAGAGAGTTTCTGTTGGAGACAAGTCAATAAAATTGACCCAAGAACTAAAGAGCCACTGTTCTCTTTGCAGAGAAAGTGACTCAATGTAGGTCTGAGGAATTACGCTGTAACCAGATATGTTTCTCCAGGGGGAAAGCTGGATGCTGAAGGCATTAAAAGGATCTGACTTGGAACTGCTGGGTAATGAAAGTCCTCAGTGGTCTATGACAGACAGCCAGATGTGCACACACAAAAGCCCACCATCCCCCCCAGGTGTGGCTAGTAGACACATACACCTTGCCACTCATATGTCAGTATCAGAGTATGTATTTGATGGGGGCTTTCAAATGGATTTTTCTTTTTCTTTTTCTGGCTCAAGAAAACACATTGTGTCCACACCCGCCCCCTCTTAGCACAGGAGGCAGTTGCCAAGACAGTGGTACACAGACACTGTGAGCATCTGTTTCGGAAGCAGTAGAGTCCTTTGCAAGACTGGTGGCTCCAGAACGCTGCTCCCCACATAGAATATGGTGCAGGAGGCTGGCTGGCAGTTGGGTGAGAATAAGTCTCCAGGGGGTTAGAAAGAAGAGAGATGGGTAGCTGTTTTTGAGTCTCCTGCTGCGGGAGAGGAAGATGTTTTCTCTCTTCTGGTTGCTGTAGACCAGTGAGAAAGGATGTTTCTGACTCTGTTTTCCCTAGGTTGCGCTGTGTACCCAATGGCAGCCTCCAAAAGCAGTTTGGTGGTGTTTGTTTTAGCTCCACGGGCTTCTAAAATCCAGGTCAGCCTACAGAATCAGTTTTTCCAGTGTCATTCCCCAGCCACCTGCTGGATGTGGGGGGCGAAGTGTTTTCTAGCTGAGCACATTTAGTGTGTTTGGGGCTTTTGTATCCCTTAGCTCCGCACAGCCTCACCAAAACATCTAAGACGAGGAGAGAGCTTCTTTTGTCATCCTGTCCATTTCATAGGCATGTAGCGGTTACGTGCCTGCCCCAAAGTCACCCAGCCAGTAAAAGGTGGAGGGAATGTTTGAGATCTGGCCTTTTGATACCGTAGTCTTCAGGGCTTGTGTCTGAGCTACAGAACAAATGAACCTCTGTCCAGACGAGCATCTGTGCCCATTACCACTCACAGGGTGCGCTGTAGCCACTGTCAGCTGAATCCAGGAAAGGTGGATCTGGGCTTTGTCTCTGGGGAGTTATAACCTGTAATGGAAGAGAATCTGAAAAAGAAAATATATTCATATATATCTGATTCACTTTGCTGTACACCTGAAACTACACAACATTGTAAATCAACTATACTTCAATAAAAATATTATCAAAACATAAAATAAACTTACAAAACCAGAGGGTGTGCCCCAAGTGGAAATACCCCCTAACTCCCTCAATGACTTCATCACCCTGGATTCTGAATGACATTGCTCTGTCCTGAAATTGTACCCATCCTCCCAGTCCTAAAGGATAAAGGTATTCCATACCTGAGGATGATCCTAGTTTGTCCCGAGATTGTAGAAACCAAATATTTAATAGTAATAACATTTTTATATGTTTGGAATTATTTTGACCCCTTCATTCATGTTATCTCATTATAAAGAATATATATTGCTACATTATTATTATAAAGATAGCAGCCTAATACCTATCGGGCACTTAAAATGTGCCAAGAAACACTCTAAACCCTTCATGGGTATTGGCATTTGTAATCCTCAGAGCTTACTTAGAAATACTGTTATTGCACCCATTTTACAGAAGAGGAAACCGAGGCACAGAGAAGTGCTCAGAGTCACACAGATAAGTGAAATGGAGGTAGCATTTAAATTTCAGCTCACAGACTGGAGAGCTTGTGCTGCCTTTTCCCATTGTACCATTGCTTCTCAGAGCTCACGTGAGTGTTTTAAAACACCCAGGGAGTGTTTTAAAAAATGCAAATGCTACTCTCTCCACTCAGAGATTCTGTTTGATTGGTCTGGGGTGGGGCCCAGGCATCAGTATTTTTGTTGTTCTTGCTTTATTAGCTTTTTTATTGTGATTACGACATGCATGAAAAAAAGGCATAAGATAAATGTACAGCTTATGGAATTAATGTAAAGGGAACAGCTGTGCCACCACGCAGGTAAGGACATTGCCAACACCTCATAGCTCCTGCACTGTCCCTTTCCACTCACAACCCAGACTCTCCCGGCAAAGTAGCCATTATCCTGACGTTTACAGTGATTACATTCTTGTTTTTCTTTAGACTTTCAATACGAAAGTATTCATCCCTAAACACTATAGTTTCTTTTACCTGCTTTTGGACTTTATTTAATCGGAACCCTATAGAAGGTGTTATTTTGCGTCTAGTTTCTTTCCTTCAGCTGTATGTTTGTGAGATTTATCCATGTTATTGCGTGTCACTTGAGCTCATTCATTTTCATTGCTGTATGGAATTCCACTGTATGACTGTAGCATCAGTCACCATTGATGGACATTTGGGTTGGTTTCTATACTGGATTATTACAAGCAACGTTGTTAGAAATTTTCTTGTATGTGCTTTTTGGTGCATATATATACATGTGTTGGGTGCATATATGTACATATGCAAGGTCTATGGCAAAGAGTACAATTGTGGGCTCCAGGGTCTTTATCTTCAAATGTAATACCTAATGTCTGTTTTCCAATGCAGTTGTACCAATGTGTACTCCTGGCAATAGCGTATGAGAGTTCTTCCTATACCACCTCCCCAAAAACCCTTCCTATTATCAGCCATTTTAATTGTAGCCATTCTGATGGGCGTGTGGAAATATCTCATTGTGGCTCCAATTTGCATTTCTCTGATGGCTTATGAGGTTGCCCACTTTTCATTTGGTTAGTTGCTGCTTGGATATCCTCTTTTGTGATGTGGGTACTCCAGTTTCTACATCACCTTCCCATTAGGATGCCAATTTTTTTTAAAAAAAAACGTATTCTGGATAAAAGCCTTTTATTAATTATATGTGTAGCAGATATCTTTTCTCACTCTGTGGCTTCACTTTTCTCTCAATGGTTTTGTTGCTCTTGTTTTGTGAACAGGTGTTCTTAATTTCAATGCGGTGAAATTGGTGAATTATTTCCTTTATGAAAACATCATGAAGATTTCTCCATTATTTTCTTCTCTAAGTTTTATTGTTTTATCTTTCATTCCAAGGTCTACCATCAACGTGAAATTGATTTTTGTGTATCGTGTGAGGTAGAAATCAGTTTCATTTTCTTTTTTAATTGATACCAGATTTTTCAAGGAACATATTTTTAAAAATCTGTTTTATCAGCTTATGTATTAGTATTTATTTAAGCTTCCCAGCTGAGTCCAAATTATAGCCTGGGATGACAACTACTGCCCTGTGCTTAAAATCATGTTTCTTGTGGGACATTTGGGAAAAAGAATAACATCTCAAAGAACATAAAAATCTCTACCTAATCCCACCACCCAAAAATAACCATATGCATTAATTTCATGCATATTTTATTTGACGATGCCTGCAACCAAGCCTGATACTTAGTAGATGCTTCATCAATATTTTTTGAAAGAAATAAAGAATAAGTGAGTGAATGAAAACTTTTATCTCCTTCTATCTTTTTTGTTCTTTGCATATTTATACAAATTCAGGTCATGCTATACATGCTATTGGCAACATGATTTATTAGCAATAGCTCTTGCCCATTTTCTAATATTAATTTTTTTCTAATTGGTGATTTTTAATGGCTGTCTGGTATTTCGTCATATATGGAATGTTTTAAATCAGTGCCCTGTTGTTGAACTTGTACACTACTTCAATTTTTAATTAGTATAAATAACATCCTTCATCCTGAAGTCCTCTTGTGCTTTTCAGTTTATTTCTTCAGAATGTATTCCTAGAAGTAGATCAAGGTATGAATATTTATAAGTGTTTTTAAACTTATTACCAAATTGCTTTAAAAATTTCTGAATCAATTTAAATTACCCGAAGCAACCCAATGCCTCTTTCTCAGAATCTTCAGACATACTCTTTCCCAGAATTTTCAAATAGACTTGTGCCATCATTTTTTTTTCAATCTGGGCTAATTCGATGGATTAAAAAGTCATATCACATGTTTACTTTAATATTCAGTTTATTTATTTCAGGTGAATTTGAAAATGCTATTTATGTAACTTTATGTTTCTTCTTTTTCAACTTGCTAATATCCTATAAGAGTTCTTTATTAAGGACAGTAATCTTTGGATTATCAGATACATTGCAAATATATTTCCCAAATGGTAACTTTTCTTTGAAGTTCATTGGTTTTTTTCTTCTTCAAAAGTTTCACATTATTATGTACAAAATCTACCTTATTAAGCTTGTGTGTGTGTGTGTGTGTGTGTGTGTGTGTGTGTGTGTGTGGAGGGGGGGGTTGATCTTTAAGTTTCTGCTTCCTAAAGCCTTCCCTATGTTGTCTTAGTGGGACTGTCTTTAGGTTTTCAGCATTAAGTAAGATGTTTTCTATTGGTTTCAAATTATTTTACTATCTTGACGAATTCTTTCAATACTACTAATTAAAAAAAACAACATGAACAGATATCAAACTTGATCAATTGCCATTGGTCATCTATGAAGATGATTATATGGATTTTTCCCTTTGACTTATTAACGATGACTCCCATTAATAACTTTTCTAATGGCAGACTATCTTTTATGCTCCTGGCACAAAGGCTGTACTGAACATAATGTTCTATTAGGACATAATAAGTTTTGTTCTTCTAATGTGCCGCGTGAGTCTCCTACTAGGATATTATATAGGATTTTTGCTTTTGTAAGTATATGCAAGAATGCTCTTTATTTTATTTTTGTTAGTTTTCAACATGGTGTTGTGCTTCCCAAAATGGATTGGGAGAATTTTCATTTTTTCCTGAGAGCTGAGGAATGAGTCATGATCCGTTCCTTGATGGTTTAAAAGAACTTTGAATTTTTTATTGTATCTCTGCTCTGATGAGGTTTTAAATATCTTGAATGAATTTTGGTAATTCATATTTTTCCTTTAAAATCATCATCTATTTCATCAACTTTTTAAAAGATAATAGCACAGAACTATATAGAGAATATATTTTTGTGATTTAAAAATGTATATTTGTGGTTATAAAAACTTTCTATTAAAATTTTTGTCTATGTTTAACCAGCTTTAGAATTTATTTTTCAACTTTACTCTTAATTTATGCTTTTATATTTTTAATTCCATTAAGCTGTTCCATATAGTTAAAAAAATTTTAGTTGCAAGCTCATTCCATTTATTTTAATCTAGCCTCCTCCAGTATTGACAGCACTTAAGGCTACACATTTTCCTCTGAGAACAGCTTTGGATACTACTTTTATATTCTGATATGAGATGTGCTCATTATCATTTTCTTTTCAATCAGAAAGTATGCTTCCCTAGGAAGATATCTATCAAAATCACCTAAAGGATCTTTTTAAACAATATAAGCAATCCAATATCTTCCCTGTCCTGCCTCCACCCCCAACCCCATCCCAGAGTTCTTTATTTTTCCTTTTTCTTTGTCACTTTGTTTTAGATGTGTTTCTGATAGATAGCAAATTGGTAGATTTGGGATTTTTTTTTTTCAACCCTCTTAGAGTATTTTCAGGATATTTAAATCTATTTGCATTTATTATATATTTAATCATCTGTCATCATTACCATCTTGTTTTATTTTTGCTTTCTGTACATTATATTTCCTTGCTGTTTCCTTGGTATTCTATCTTTTGCTGTTGGCCTACCTCTGCACTTCTTATACTCTAAGGTGGATCCCTTGGTCTGACATGATGTTATGTGGGACCTGGTGCTGGTCAATCAAACATGCTGTCAGTTCTTAGGTAATGAGGCTGGCTGAGGTCCTGAAGGCAGGAACGGGAATATACTGCCTCTATTGATCTGGAAGGTATAAACCTTGCTCTGGATTTCCCTAGCAGTCACTTTTAAGTATTAGAAAATATCCTTGAACCTGTTTCTCCAGTGACCATATCTGGTTCTGCCTCATGTTGCTGTTACACGTGAATGACCAGCTGACAGGTATAGAATTCTTGGGTTGCAACCTTTCCCATTAAGCTTCTGTGTGGATGTTCCGCTGCCCTCTGAGGTTTACGGCTCGCAGTCTTAGGGCCTCGATTCTTTCATCTTCCACTGTACATGGCCTCTTTGTTTGTACTTGTGTGCTTGTCGAGTTGTCTCCATCCTGGAATCTCAAAAATGCCATCACATTACTTCAAGGTGTTTACTTTCCTTCTGTCTGCTCTCCACCTGGGTGAAATCACTCATTCATTCTTTTGTTCATTCATCTTTTGAAATGTGTGTGTGTTCAGTCCCTGCCACACACAGTGCTCGTTGATGGGTACGCAGAGATAAGCCAGCCATAGCAGCCCACAGGGATGAGGAGACAGGAAGTAAAACACTGCCTTGGGGTAGGCATGTGCCCGGGAGACAGACTCCCTGAGTCTGGGGAGCAGGCCTTGGGGAAGAAAAGCCTTGTAGAAGGTGAGCCCTGTTTTGGGCTTTGAAGGATGTGTAGGAGCTTGTCAGGTGACATGCTGATGCTCTTGCACTGACTCCAAGTCTTCCCAGTTGGGCTTTTTGTCTCGTCAAGGAAGCTCGACAAAGACCATCACAAGAACCATAGCTAATGCCTGATGCAGAAACTCTATAGATGCTTTTCCTCTGCTCACTCATTTAATCCTTAGTTTTCAGAGGAGAAACTGAGGCCCGGAGAGGCTACATGGTTTGTCTGAAGTCACACAGCCAGGAAGTGGCTGAGTCACAGTTTGGTTCCCTGCCTGGTGATGCTGAGGGAAAGGTAGAGCTGAGGCTCAGAGACCAATCTGTGTCTTATTGGGAAACAGCAAAGAGCCGTCTCTGGGTTCTTCTTCCTCCAGGTAGCCCTCCTTCCCCAGCCCACCCTTGACCCCATCCACCAGGGCCCCTCTCTGCATACCTTGCATGTGCTCTGTGTCAGCACCACTTTGGGTGCTGTGGGCAAGAGAGATGAGCAAAGTGTGGTCCCTTCCAACACCTGTTAAAACAATAAGGAAAACTTTATTCAAGGTGACTGCAATAGGGGAGAGAGATTAGGCTAAGCTCTGAATGAATACAAGGAGAAGTGGGGGGAATGCCCTGGCGGTCGAGTGGTTAGAACTCCGTGCTCTCACAGCCGAAGGCTTGGGTTCAACCCTTGGTCTGGGAACTAAGATCCCACAAGCTGCTTGGCACGGCCAAAAAAAAAGAAAAAAAGTGGGGCTTTATAGCCAAAGGAGGGGGTGAGGGTTTATACCAGTGGATGGAAAATTACTAAGAGAAGGCCTCAAAGCTAGGGAGACTCTTGCTAAACTGATCCAACAAGATTCTTACCAAAGGCAGACCAAGGACTTAGACATCAAAGGTGGGGCATGAGGAGCTCGATCGGGTATCAAGAGGGGGGGATACTTGCTAAACAGAGTCAGCAGGTTACTTTGCTAAGACTGGACTGGGCAGGCCAAAGGCAGGACAGGGGTCAAGGTCCAGGACTAGCCAGATTAAAGTCTGGTCAAGGAGAGTCTTTGTTACTAGTTGATGCCATACGACAAGCGGTTCAGAAGGTTCATTGAATGCATGAATGCAACGGTGCTGCACCATCTGAGTCCTAAGTGAGTGGATGTGACTGGAACCACCACCCCCTTCTCTTCGCCTCGCTGCCCCCCTTGAGCCTCGGGCTCTCTCTCACCTCTGCTGTCCACCCGGTCCCCCTCTGGCTTCCTGCAGGCGGGCAGGGTCCCCATCTCCCTCCCCACCCTGGCCCTGTCACCATGACAATCTTGCACCCTGCAAATAAAACACGCTGCACAAGTCATGTATGGTTAGAAAATGTATGTGGTTCCCCAGCCCCTCCATGCTGTGTCACCTCTACATCAGCGGGAGGCGTCCCTCCATCATGTCACCCCCCTCTCTCCCTACCCCCCACCTGCACTGTATCCTCATAGACAGGTCAGCACCTGGTTTTCAAAGGAAAGTTGCCGGATGTGTGGGGAAAGAGGTCAAGAGTGGTTTGGGGATGGGGTGTTTTCCGCTGTGCACTCTTAGAAGACAAGGGGTTAGATTTTTGTCTGTTTGGAATGAGAGAGTTGTAGCAAGAACTAGGTGCCTCTCATGATGGTGCTCTGGGCGTGGAGCCAGACTTTGTGCTACAGAGACCCTGTGTCATCTAATCCTCCCAACAGCCCTCTGAGGCAGGTACTTGCTGTAGCTCCGTTTCACAGATAGGAACACTGAGGTTCAGAGAGGGTCAGTAACTTACCCAGGTGAACCAAGCTAAGAGGTGGTAGAGACAGCATCTGGGTGCAGCTCATCTGGCCCCTTGGCCCTAAGGTCTTCACAGGATCACCGTACCAAGGATGGCATGAAGGCGTGCCCTCCTCCACCCTCGTCCTACCCCGTCCCCAGCCCCTCAGCGGCATCTGTTTCCTCTGAAGCCCGGCCACGGCTCTTAATGTCTCACTTCAAAAAGCCTGACCCCCGCAACGAAGCGGTTCAAAACCCTGTAAGATGTTATGGTGTATGAATTAGATCTCAATAAAGCTGTTATTAAAAAAAAAAAAAGAACTGCAGGACTTCCCTGGTGGCTCAGTGGTTAAGAATCCACCTGTCAATGAAGAGGACACGGGTTCGAGCCCTGGTCTGGGAAGATCTCACATGCAGCGGAGCAGCTAAGCCCATGCACCACAACTACTGAGCCTGCACGCCACAACTACTGAAGCCTGCGCACCTAGAGCCCGTGCTCCGCAACAGGAGAAGCCACCGCAACGAGAAGCCCGTGCACCACAACGAAGACCCAACGCAGCCAAAAATAAATAAATTAATTTTAAAAAAACCTGCAAAGATTCAAAACTATGCATTCAGGCACCCCCCGCCACCCTGTATGGCATTGGTTGTTACTTAATGCGACTGGGACAAGCTCTCTGCTGGCTACTGCAGCAGAGGCCATGGTGGGGCGGGGAACTGGTGTGGTGACGTATTAGGACACGGCTACCCAGCCCAGTAGGCTTCCGCTTTTGTGCCCGGGATGTTCTTACCCCAGTTCTGGCGCTCGACTCAGCCTGACCACAGGCAAGGCCCACCCAGACCTCTCTGATCCTCCGCTGTACATGGAGGGACTGAGCCAAAGGGAAGGGATGGAGTCCCTCTGAGTATCTGGCTCCTGGGCCCTCGGGCCGGGGTCGGGGCCTGATGGATGCTGGTGGGATCTGCTCCTCCCATCCACCACTAGGATGTCAGCACCATGAAGTCAGCATCTGCTGTTTTGTTCACTGAGATAGCGCAAGCATCTAGATGCCTAGCACATAGTAGATGCTCAATAAATATTTGGTGAATGAGGGAACTCCAGTTGTAGGCTGACAGTGATGTAAGCAGGAGTTAGCCCAATGGGGAATCTCCATCTGTAGGGAAGGTCTCGCCTCTGCCTGCAGCATAGCAGTCCTGGCTCTCTCTAAACATTTTGGGGTCCTGTGGTCTGGGAGCCCTAGTACCCTCTATAGGACATGACACCACACATGATCAGCACCTCTCTGGGAAGCGCTGTCACTTCTCAGTGGAAATCTGTGCCACTGAGTAATCCAGAACTGCGAGGCTCAGTGAGCATGTGGTTCGTTGGTGAGGACTCAGGTGTGGCACTTCTGTGCACGCTGGTCTGGCACAGGGGAGGAGTTTTAGCGCCAGATCAATCTAGGCTTGAATCCTGGCAGCGCCACTTAGCTGTGTGGCCTTCGGCAAATGACTTAACCTCTCTGAGACTCAGTTTCCACATCTGTAAAGTTAGCGGTCATAGACCGAGCTTGTAAGGGTATTGGGCGGATTAAACATAAGTAGGTAACTCGCTCAGCAGACAGAGACACTCAAGAATTACTTTCTGCTTAATCGGTTTCTTGACAGCTCCGAATATTCATCTTTCCTTTGCTCCGTTCTCCCTGCTTTACATTTCAAGTCTCTATCCAGGTGTGCGGGCACCCTTCCCCTCTTCCATGTCTTTCTGCTTCCCTTGTTTGTCCATAGTAAGAGGGCATTACTTTCTGCCCATTTTTTCCATATAGTTAAGCTTTGGCCATATGTCGTGATGAGCTGGGACTCCCCCGCTGGGGCTTGGAGATCTGGAGCTGGTGGATCTGTGTCTGTCCCATCTCTGTGTGCACAGGCCTGCCTGGGACAGGGGGGGTGTTCAGTGAATAGGAATTAAATGAACTGATAGTTCCTCTCTGGACATTTTCTCTCGCTTCGCTGCAAGACTGAAGCCCCTGCGTAAAAAGCCAGAAGTCTTAAGTCTGATGAATGTGGCTATAATTCCTACAGCTATGGGTGTGTGTGTGTGTGTGTGTGTGTGTGTGTGAGTCAGAGGGGAGATCCAGGGTGTGTGTGTGCAGAGGACCCAGTAGAAGACTCTCTGGCGTGGGCAGCAGGAAGAGGCAGGCTGTTAGTCTAGGGGGGGTTTTATGTGAGCACCAACCCCTTCTTCATGTTGCTTCTGATGCGGAGTTTGATCCACCGAAGTCGGGAAGATCACTTCCTGTCTAGGAAGGTGACCCCATGTATAACGTGGAATTGACATGCTTGTCTCGTTCTCATGGAGTCAGTTATGAAGCTAGAAGGGGCCTCTGTCTCTACAGTAGCCGGACAAGATCCCACACTTCGGGCTGACACTGGCCTGGGCTCAAAACCCCCCTCCTGATACACAGCTGTGTGCCTCGTGCAGACGAGTGTTTTTATTTCTCTACTCTTCAATTCTCAACAGTAACAGTGGGGATACTAGATTCTCTTAAGTAGTTCTTGAATGAGGAAGACAGACTAGGCAATTTTTTTCTTATGCCCAGCTCAGTGGTTGGGACACAGTAGGTATTCAATAAGCAAGTAAAACATATGGCTGTACATCTTTACATTGTCTTAATTACTATTATCATCACCAGTTATAGTACAACTCTGGGGTTTGTTGGCCTTTATGTAGTCACAGGTAGGATAAGCCAAAAAGGACATTTAAAAAAAAAAAAGATGCCAAGATTTCTTTAGGAGCTCCTCGAATGGAAATCAGGGGAATGTAATGTAGCCCCAGTAGTAATAGCAACTAGCAAATACTTCATTTGGTGTGATACGCGCCACACCTTTGTCTCTCGAACAGTTAACTGGATGAAAAAATAGCTGTCTGCCCTCAGAAACGGAACATAATATGCAATTAAAATTAAGGACTTTCTATTTGAGGGGACCTGAAATACATGAAATTACAGGAGGAAGCAATCGAGGAATATTCTTGTTTCGCATATTTAGGGATCGGTAATTAGAAGGTGCCGAACACCAGCTGGAAGGGGCCGGGGCAGGGGAGGAGGCCCTCGGCTCGCTGGGCCTGGGCCATCCCTGGGCGGCGTTTGTGTTACATACAGAAAACGGGATGCCTTGCCGCCATCATAAATGATGGGCTGAATCTCAGCGGCTGGAGTTGTGGAGAAGAAACTTAGACTCTCGACAGAATGACCTGGTCTCACATTCCGGTCCCGGTATTGAATTATGTTACTTTTCCCTTCCAAAGTGTTGGTTTCCTTCTCATCCGGAAAGCAGGCTACTCTTTTTGAGCACATAGGTTTGTTGTGGGATCACAAATGAGATAATAGGTTTCCTAAAGTGCTTGCAAGGAGTAAGTCCTTAATGGATATTAGTTTTTATTATTCTGTTCAGAGACATGGTGAGCTGTCCGCACATGATAGAGGAGGTGAAAAGCGAACGCACAAACCGCGTTATGAATAGTACCTGTATCGTTAGGATGCTTCTGGCTGCAAGTAAAAGATGGCTCAGCCAAGGGGAATTAGACACTAGGGCATTTCGTATCTCAGAGAACAAGAAGTCCTGGCTTGGTTAAGTCAGTTGTTCGACGTTATGGTTCCACTGACAAGGGGAAAGGGGGAGTGACTGATCAATGGACGTAAAGTTTCAGGGAGGCAAGATGACTACTTTCTGGAAAGCCGCTTACAACATTGTGCTATAGTCAGCCATACTGTATTCTACACTTAAAACTTTGTTAAGAAGGTAGATCCCATGGTAAGTGTTCTTCCCACAATTAAATTAAAAATAAATAAACTTATCTCTTCCCCCCCCCACCAAAAAAAATCCCAAACAAAGCAATATCAACAACAACAATAGCAAAACCTGATGGGGTTGGAACCAATGTCTTTGGTATCTGGAAAGTCACGTTTACAAAAGAAACATTTTTTTCTAGATCAAGTGACTTGAGGTGGAATGGCCACTCCTCCCTCCCTCCCTCTCTCTCTTTCCCTCTCTCTCTCTGTCTCTCAATTCTTAGCATCTAAGCTTCGTTGCCTGAAATTCTTCCATTCCTTTCTTCCTGTCCGCAAAACCCCCCAGTTAACAAGACCATGCTTGGTGCGCCCAGGCCTGGGTGGATTATTGGGGGAACAGCGTGAGGGGTGTAAGCACTTAGTTAAACGCACAACTGAATCACCAGCATCGTATTTTGGAATAGGATAACTATCATCATCGTAAAGTAAAATGCTGCTGACTGTAAGACAGACCCTCAAGTTAGCTACAACTTTCAAGAAGAAACATTAGAAACATTAAATGTACGCATCAGTGTAAGACATTCTGATTTCAGAAATACAGTGATGTGAGGAGAAAGAAGTGCGTCTCTTAGAAGTGAGGTATTAAACCGATACCTGTGGGGATGGGAACTTGGATGCATGAAGTGGAGGGAAGACCAACCTGGCATGTGCTGGGCAAGATCACTTAGATTAAAACACACTGACCGACATGACAGATGCTTTGTGAGGGTCTCCCACGAGGCGGGCCCTGGGCTCCTTGCTGCGTCACGCCCCTGCCCACAAGGAGCTCCCAGTCCGTGAGACTGATTTCTAACCTGAAAAACCTGCTCCTGTGCGGAGAACGCTAGGATGAGGTGTGCAGAGAGCGCCAGGTGAGCACAGGTGAGCACTTACCTGGCCTGGGGGTGGCGGGGTCAGCAGAGAATTCCTAAGGGAAGTGGTACCCGTGGTGAGTCAGCAGGCATAAGAAGGAACGGGCCAGGAGGAGAGGCTGAACAGGTATTGCAGGGAGAGGCCCACAGGTGGGAGGTGTGGCTGGGGGGGGGCCCGGGAGAGGGAGGCAGTGCCCCAGCCCATGAGAGAACACGGGATGCCCAGTGGGGAAGCTCGGGGCTTCCCCTGAGAGCCGTGGGAGCCAGCAGAGACTTCAGCCCCGCGGAGAACAGGTCAGCAGGGAACCGAATCGCCCTGGCAGCCAGTGTGCAGAGAATGGGTTTCAAGCAGCTGTTCTCAAAGCATGGCCTGGGGACCCCGAGGGTCCCCCTTCCAGAGAATCCAAGAGGCCAAACTATTTTCATAATCATACTCAGGACACATTTGCCTTTTCAGTCCCATTCTTTTGTGAGCCTACAGTGGAGTTTCTCAGCGGTTGGTTACATGGCCTGTGTGATCAAGGTGGATTGGATGCAAAAGCAGATGAGAGCCCAGCTGCCTTCTCTTGAGCCAAACATTGAAAAGAGATTTAGCCCAAAGGCCAAAACAGCACTATTCTTCTGCTTAGTGCAGTGATTATCTGTTTCGCGAAGTATAGCTGTTTTTCATCAAAGATGTGTTATTTATGCTAACGTAATAAGTTTATTATTATTTTTAAATGAATTAAACATATGTTAAAATATCTCAGTTTTAATTTCAAGTAGAGTAGATGTTGATAGATCTGATTGCAATCCTCTATAATACTGTATTGAAGAATGGCAAATGTTGCGAATAGCGAGTTTAGTTTGCTTTCTGGGAGGGGCCCGTGTCAGGAAGTGCCAGCAGGACAGTACTGGGTCAAGGCTCCTCTGGCCCCAGGGTAGGAGAAATGGGGCAGGAGGGAGTGAGTGGAGGATCGAGATAACTGGCAGCCCAAGAGGAATCTTCCTTTAACAGAGGTTCTCCACGGTCTGTTCTAGATGTCAACTAGTACCATATCCTGAAGCCTTTGCCGCTGGATCTGACACTTGTGTCTTTTATCTCACTCATCTTTGCAATATCACTGTGAAAAAGGTGCTGGAGGCTTTGGATTTTACAAATGAGGAAACTGAGGCTCAGAGAGGGAAAGCGGCTTCCCCAAGGACACAGAGCAAGCCGGGCAGAGCCAGGATTCAAACCCAGGTCTGTGTGACTCTGGGGCCTTTGCAGGTCTCGCCCATGATGGGTCATGTTCACTGATGAGAGGTGTTTGAGGTCCCAGCCCCCCACTGCCGCTCAGGGCTATGGGCCCCCTGCCCCTGGCTGCCCTGAGGGGTGGTCCCTGATGGTGTCTGAGGGAACACGCTGACCATAGTTGATAGCACAATGCAGACACTGCATCTGGCAAAGGGATCTCAGCTGGGGAGGTCACTGCAGCCTGGAGGGGCTTCTGGGAGGAAATGTACAGCCAGTGATGAGCTCCTCCTTGGGCAGAAGCAGCCCAGGGAGCTGGGGAGGGGAGGACTCATCTTCAAGGCAAGCTGTCTTCTCCCTGTCATTCAGCAGAGCTCACTGGGTACCGTTTATGTGTCAGGAGCTAAGCTTGGTCCACTGGGGGAGCGCAGAGAGGAGAGAGAGAAGGAATATTTGTTAACTTCTTGCAATGCAGTCAGCAAGCAAAGGTCAGATCTGCATGGAATCCCTGGGGGATCTCAACTGGGAAGGCTCATCCTGCCACTTGTTGGCTGTGTTACCTTGAGCATGTAACCTGACCTCTCTGTGCCTCAGTTTTCTGGGATTGAAATGGAGATAGTACACAAGTACTCACCTTGTAGGGTTGGCATGAGAATCAGATGGGTCAGTACATTAAAGCACTTAGGTCTTGGCCTGGCAGCTAGAAAGTACTAGACAAATGTCACTCCTAACATTTTATTGTACTGCCCTGAACATGTTAAGATGACCTGCCCTATTAGCATGTATTAGCTGCATAAAGCACATCTTATCGCATCATTCTCACCACAGCCCTACATGTCAGGTGTTTCGTTATTGCCCCAATGATTCTGATAAATAAATGGAGGCTCAGAGAACCTGACTTGTCCCAGGTGTAGGTCTCTAGGGCCATCTCTCCGTGTTTATTCCAACTGCAGCGGCTAACTTTTCAGTGACACTTCCAATGCTGGAGGCCTGGATGTCGGCATGCCTTTGAACTCACATTCTTCTACTTGCATTAAGAGGACCCTCCGTGATGGGAGAGGCCTGCACTGGCGCTGAGAGACCACAGGAAAGTGGCCATTTGCTGAGCTCATCTTTGGGAATGAGAAAGGAGAACCTGGGGGTCCCCACGCTCCTTCATCCACCCGGAAGGAGGATTCAGGACCCCAGCCAGAGGCTATGGCCAAGGCAGCTTTGGGAAATTCTACATCTTTGCTCATTTTCTTGTGCTTTCTTTCATTTTCTCTCTCCTCTTCTTTCTCTTCCTGCTCCATTAAGGAAACCAACCTTCAGGGAGCACTTTTTTCTAGGAGCAGGACTCCATCCACAGTTGCGTGCATTTCTCCTGGCTTCACAAGGAGCCCAGGAGGTTGTACCGAGGAGAGTGATCTGTGCTCCCCTGAGCCCACCCTGCCAGCTCTGTTCTAAATGCTTTTATGTCTTCACTCACTCCAACCTCAGAACAGCCTTGGCGGAGTAGGTACTATTAGGGTGCCCATTTTACAGATGAGGAGCTCGGGGCTTGGAGAAGTGCAGGAGGTGCCCAAGAACACTTAGCTAGTGAGTGCCAGTGGCGGGATAGCATCAGAGACAGATAGTCTGATTCCAGAGCTCAGTGTCAAGCCACAGTCTTGGACAGAAAAGACCTTACTCAAGGAAGCAGTAAAGGGCACTCTGCATTTGGTACAGAACCTCTAAGAGATGGATGGAATGGGGAGGCCGGCAGCCCAGACCGAGCCACTCCGAGGCTAGAGATGTGCCCGTTCTTGGAGCCGGACATGAAGTGAGGAGACTCGGTGCTGGGGCCACATGGGACTGGAGCAGGAGCCACAGCGGTGGGCAGGCCTGGGATTCTCTTTCCTCCAGGCTTGACCTTGGCTTTGTACCTACCGTGTGAAGAACGACGATGCCTTAAATGACTACAGGTCCCCTTGGAGTAGCTCTCAAGGCTGGATGTCAGGCCAGTGCTGAAGGCGGGTGCTCACCAAAGGGCAGGGTGTAATGTTTGCCATGTGCAGAGGGGAGATTGAAGAAACGGGAGGCCTCTCTGCTGATATTTACTCTGGAATTACTGACTGTGCAGAGTGGAGCCACTGCGTGGGAGGATCCAGCCAGAGCTGCTTAAGTTTCAGAGGTAGGGCTTTATTTTTTTCATGGAGGGTGGTGTAGGTTTTTTCCTGGTTGTCCTGACTTGGCAGGAAGAGGAATGCCACGTTCTGTGCCTCTGGAAATACTTCTTCCTGCTTTAAAAAGGGCAAGCTCTCAGAGAGGGGTCTAGTCTTTAACAAGTCCCGCTCTTCCGTGGGGACCAGCGTGCTGAAGGTGGCCATAAAGACACTTATTTCCCCACCAGCCACTTTTACCTCATCCCTGATAACTCGGCTCCAGCCTTTCCTCCTCCAGGAAGTCTTCTCTGATTGCCCAGGCTAGTTTGGTCCCTCCCTCCTGCATTTCATTGCACCCTACATGTCTCAGTTCTCGCCCTCACCATACTTTATTGAAGCCTTTGGCTTGCACGTCTGCCTCCTGCATTGGGCTGCAGGCTCCTCGGTGCATGGCCTCAGTGCTCAGTAAATATTTGTGTCATCAATTCGACAACCCTAGCAGATAGGCTATTAGTCCCATTTAGAGCAATGATAAAGTTTCTGAGAGAATAAGCCACTTACCCACATTATTAAGCGCCTGCTTTGGGATTCAGTATCGTTCGCAGTAGATCACGTTACAGTTCCGCACAGTGCCAAAGACTCCAGAGGAGCAAAGAAGCCTGGAGACGACAGGAGCCTAGTGAAATAGCCAGTCCATCAATGAGCGCTAGATATTCACTGAGTGCTCCCTTCGTGCCTAGTGAAATAGCCAGTCCATCAATGAGCGCTAGATATTCACTGAGTGCTCCCTTCGTGCCTAGTGAAATAGCCAGTCCATCAATGAGCGCTAGATATTCACTGAGTGCTCCCTTCGTGCCTAGTGAAATAGCCAGTCCATCAATGAGCGCTAGATATTCACTGAGTGCTCCCTTCGTGCCTAGTGAAATAGCCAGTCCATCAATGAGCGCTAGATATTCACTGAGTGCTCCCTTCGTGCCGAGGGAGAAAGAAACCTCAGGTCCTGCCTTCAAGGACAGTCGGATTGAAGATGGAGGAGCTGGTAGATAAGGCACGGTTGTGAGAAGATTACTGTCCGCACAAATGTTTCTGTGGCCCGAAGTCAGTGACATGCAGCTGGGAGTGACCAGTGCGGCCTCTGGGAAACGAGGGGGTCTCACCAAGGATTTGCAAAATGGGAAGGGCAGAGAAGCCTACAGGAGTGGTTGAAGGGCTTGGACTCGGGAGCTTATTTCCCTGCTTAGCAAACTGTGGGCTTTGTAACCTTGGAGAATTTTCTTTACCTCTCTGTACCTCAGTTTCCTGATCTGTAAAATGGAGATGGTGACCCTGACGTCCTTGTTGGGCAGTGACAAGAAGTAAGTGGGACCAGGCATGAAGAGCACTTTCCCCAGTGCCTTGCACGTTGTAAAGTGGTCCAGAAACGCTGCCTCTTGCTGTTAACACAATGGTTAGTCCCAGCAATACCAGTAGGAAGGGCATTCCCGGCAGTGGTCTCTGCTGCTTGGCGTCTGCCCTGACTTGGAGTGGGTCTTCCCAACCTTGCCAGCTGTGTAACTGGATCCCCCATTGCTTTGTGGCTGAATTCGGCCAAGCACCCTTGCTCTCCATTTCTTATTGATCAGGGCTGTTTGAAACATGCCTGAAAACACGGCGCTCTAATGGCACAGAGAGCTTGCCAGAGGGAGCGGTCTAGTGGCTTACAAATGCCCCTCCCAACCACTGGCCCACCAGGGGACTCACTTTCCAAGTAGGAACCAGGAGAGCATTACAGGAAACAGTTAATGATGCCTGTTCCTTCCATGGGTCAGCTTTCTGCAAGAAGATTCATTCATTCATTCATTCACTCATCCATCCATCCATCCGTCCATCTGTCCATCCTTCCGTCCATTCATTTGGCAAGCATGCATTGTGTTTGCTGTTGCTCAAACACTGTGCTGGGCATGCGTGCAATGGGTATTTATTAAGTGCTTACTGTGTGTGGCTCATTGTTCCTGCCCTCCGGCAGCTTGGTGACGTCTGAGCCATTGGAGACCATGAGTAGGTGGAGTGGGTGCCCAGGTGAGTGCTGACAGAGTCATGATGACAACGTCAGCCTGGCCGCGAGTCAGAAGAGGCTTCAGCCCAGCCTTAAAAGACAAGTGGGATCCAAGCAAGGGAAAACGGAGGAAATGAGCCTTGCTGGCAGAGGGAACAGGGCTGCGTGGGGAAGGCCTGGAGTTGGGACATAATGATTGTGGTAATTACAACCACAGACATTGATTGAGAGCCTAGCCATAGCCCCTGCCTTCCTAAGCACTGAGCTCACCTTATCTCAAGGAGTGTTGAGTGCTGTGTCTGGCAGATACTTTTAAGGCCTTGCTTCTGGGGTTAGAGTGTCTGGGCTTAAGTCCTGGCTCCACCTCCATTTGCTGTGTGATCACGCAGTTCCCTCATCTTTAAAAACTGGTAATGTAATCATTTATGTCAGTATGGACTTGTGGATGTTTATTTTATACTTTGGGTTATAGTTGAATTCTGCCTTATTTTGTTACTCACATTGTTTCAGCTTCAGCTGTTGAGAGCTCTTTCAACTGGCTCCTGTGTCCCTTTGACGTACGCCTCTTGGGGTGTGTGTGTGTGTGTGTGTGTGTGTGTGTGTGTGTGTGTGTGTGTGTTTGTTTAAGCACTATGTAGTACTTCAGCCTCATCTTGTATAGTCCCTGCCCCAGCCCTAGAATCAGCCCTTTCGCTAAAAATTCCCAGTTCCTTTTATTGGACAGTGGTATTAGAAATCAAGATCTGGTTGGTAAGTGTGCTCAATTGCTATTGAGATGTCACTGCTTCTAGACAAATCTTCAGTGCAGAAAATTCCAAATAATTTATGTAGAGAATTCCCTTCAAGGAGATAGAGCATGACTCCCCTCCCCTAAGTGTGGGCTGCACGTGGTGATTTCCTTCCAATTAGTGCAGCATATAAAGAGGGAAAAAGAGGAGTAGCTTTTCAGTGGACAAAGCTGATGAACATGACCTCAGCCAGCTGATCAAGGTCAACATCGACAGGGATGTAATGTTGATAGCATGTACCCTTGATGTGATGTGATGAGAATGGCACTTGACCTCCTCAAAACCCATAACCCCAGTCTCATCATGAGAAAACATCAACTGAGGGACATTCAGCAAAATGCCTGGCTAGTCCGCCTCAAAACTGTTAAGATGATCAAAAATAAGCAAAATCTGAGAAACTTTCACAGTGTAGAGAAGCCTGAGGAACATAAATAAATGTGCTGTGGTATTCTGAGTGGTATCCTTTAAGAGAACAAAGGACAGTGTTGGGGAAAATGGTGAAATCTTAATAAAGTATGACTTCAGTTAATAATGATGTATCAATATTAATTCATTAGTTGTGACAAATGTACCATAGTAAAGTAAGATGTCAACAGTAGGGAAACTGGTTGTAGGTATATGAGAGCATTCTGTATCGGCACCAGTTCTCTGTAAATCTATAACTATTCTAAACAGAAACATTTATCGTAAAATGTAGGTAATACTGTTATTACCGAATAAGGTTCTTGTGAAAAAGAAATATGACATTATATACCAAACACAACATGTGTACAGAGTAAGTACTCAATTCACGTTGATTCTTACTGTCATTATTGTTACTTAGTTCTCCCAAATCCCCTATGAAGGGGCTGTTGCGCATGGTATCCCTTTGAAGGAGGTGGCATTGTCTCACTTTTTCGGCCGTGCAGTATATTCCTTATGCAAACTCAAGGTTCATGTAGCTGAATGTCAAAATCTGAGCCTGTGAGTAATCTCTTAATATGCACCTACTGTATACCTAGCAGTATGCTCTGTTTCTCTGGGAATTGCACATTCTGATTCTCAAATATGTCTGGGAGGAGCAGAGCTTCTGAGAGCCATGCTGTTCTGTTGGAACACAGTGACATATAAGTATATTTCGTTCTGACCAGTGATCCGGTGAAAAGGCATTAGCACAAGGTACGAGATGACCCCACAGCAATAGGTCTGCCAGAAGTAGTTGTGAAAGTCTGAGATTGCTACTGCCTCCAACTAATCTCAGTAATGTTTCTTTTTGTTTGATATTATCTTTGAGTTTGGGCTGGCAAGCACTAGAGGTTTAAGAAAAATCTGTGGGGAAAATTGTTTATTAGTTGAAAAAAATCCATTCAGTAGCTTAATTTGTCATGCAGATTAGGACTAGACCACTGTTATTTCTTTACTGTAGACTCTGAGATCTTGAACAGGGGTGGTATCTTGTTTTTCCAGATTTTGCCAACAGGCTTAATAAATGTTGGGCAAATGAGTGACCAAATAAATTTGTGAATGACGATTTATTATTGGCTTACCTTAGTCCAGTTCTTTGGACACCAGTGTGTTGCTGGAATTTTTTTATTTTAATAAATTTATTCTTTTAAAATTCATTTTTGGATGCATTGGGACTTCGTTGCTGTGCGCAGGCTTTCTCTAGTTGTGGCGAGCGGGGGCTACTCTTCGTTGTGGTGCGCGGGCTTCTCATTGCGGTGTCTTCTCTTGTTGCGGAGCATGGGCTCTAGGCACGCGGGCTTCAGTAGTTGTGGCACGCAGGCTCAGTAGTTGTGGCTCAAGGGCTCTAGAGCACAGACTCAGTAGCTGTGGCGCATGGGATTAGTTGCTCCGCGACATGTGGGATCTTCCCGGACCAGGGCTCGAACCTGTGTCCCCTGCATTGGCAGGTGGATTCTTAAACACTGCACCACCAGGGAAGTCCGTGTTGCTGGAATTTAATTTAAGAACATCTTCTCTGGGATAAACAAAGTGTCTCATAATCTTGCTGAAGAAGGAAAAATACCCCACATATATAGTAAATATCATGATCAGTTGTATTCAGCGGTTTCTGAACAGGCATTGGGGGTTGAGTGGGAGGAGAAGGTGACAGGCTGTCAACAATTCACACGTACCAATGTTTGTTTCTTATGTTTGTGCCTTCGCTGTAATGCCTCCTTCTTTTATCCCCACATCTTCCCCTTGGCTATTCCTACACATCTTTTAAGATATGCAGCTCAGAAAGAAAAAGAAGGAATACTTCCAAATTCTTTTTAATAAAGCAATCATAAGAATGATGCCAAAACTCAGTGAAGACGGCACAGAAATAGAAGCCTATAGTCCAATTTCACTGATGGCAAACATCCTAAGTAAAATATTAGCAGAATTCAGCAATGCATTAGAAGAATATTTTATGATCAAATGGAATTTATTCTGGAATGTAGCATTAGGAGACCTGTAACATTTTTCATCTTCCTAAATCGATCTAAGGAGAACACGCACATGATCTTCTTGATAGATGCTGAAAAGGCATTTAACAAAAGTCAGCATATATTTCTTGAAAATTTTCTTAGTAAAATTAGAACTGATGTATATTTAAAAAAAATTTTTTTTGAAAGACTTATCTTAATTCAAAAGCCAGCATCATGCCTACTGAGAAAACACTGGAGGCGTTCAGAGTAAAGTATGAAAGGCAAGAGCATACACTATCAGTGCTGTTATTTAGCACTGTACTAGCGATACTCGCCAATGTGTTTATACAGAGAAAGGAATTGGAAGTATGAAAATCAGAAAAGAGGAGGTAGAATTAATGCAATTTTCAGATAACATGATTAATGCCTGGAAAACTTGAAAGAATCAGATTCAATATACTAAGAAGAGATTTAGTAAGGTGACAGGGCAAAAAATTGATACATAGAAACCAATATGCAAATTTTAATGAGACCACAAACTTACTTACCATAGTAACAAAAACGATAAAATACCTAAGGATAAATGTAACAAGCAACCTGCAAGAGTTATATGAAAAGAACTTTAAATTGCTCTACAGGTAGTCAACAAAAGCACTAAACAAATGAGAGGGTTTGGCATGCTCTTGAATTAAGAGGCTTTTATATAAAGATGTCAATTCTGCTTATATTCATCTATAAAGTTAACTTAATCCCAGTGTAAACATGCTGGTGCTTGTTGAACTAGACAAATAGATTTATACAGCAAATGCTGATTTTGTTCTAGATTCTGTTTACCTTCTTTACCAGCATTCACTTATTTAATCCAATAACAAACCATGGGGCATATACCGTTATTATCATCCTGCCTATTTTACAGCTGTGAAAGCTGAGGCACATACAAGTTGGGTAATATGCTCAAGGTCACACACAGTTGCAAAATGGCAGAGCCGGCCTGGAAACCCAGGGAGTTCACCTCCAGAGCCCTCCCTCACTTCAACCATGGTGCTTCATTTTGAAGTAATAGGAAACAGCTACTGTGATAGGAAAAACATGCATAGACACCCAGCTCATTTTTTTTATGGGTAAAATTTTAGAAAAATGGATGCCTCATTGGATTATTGTAAGGATGAAATGATTTCACATATATACTGCCTCTAGCATAGTGCCTAGTGCAGAGTCGTTGCCCAGTAAACATTAGCCCCTTTTCACCTAGGAGGGAGCCCAACAGAACTCAGATTTAACACTTACCCACTAATGTACTCAACATGAGTTATTATGCACTTACTGTGTGCAGGCTTTATGCTCAACTCTGGATTTAAAAAGGAATAAATATTAAATGAATGAGTGCATAAAAGAAACAAAAAGCAAAAAAACAATACCAGGTCAGTAGCAGGAGCGCTAGAGTAGCCTTTATCACCTTCCCATTGACATTCTATGTCACCATATTGATATTGACATTGTTGTCATATTGATAGCCTTTATCACCAGATAAAGGTAGAGAATAGGAGACCACTTCCTAGCTCTGTGATTTTGACCAAGTTTCCACTCCAAAACCTAGTTTCTTTGTAAAATAAGGAAGATAATAATAGTACCTACTACACAATGGGATAATCTATACCAAAAGAAAGTACCTAGGCGATTTATCAATGTTCACTGTTATATGATTATTATTATTATTTGCAGTAGTAGCTGTTGTTGTAGTAGTATTGACATGAGCTAACGCGGACTGTATAAGATCTTACAGAAAAACCCAAACAAACTTTTCAGCCAACCCCAATATATCTCTCCACCCATCCACCCACCTACCCATCCCTTTACTGAGCCCACTTATAAAATGTGTATTAAGTACCTAGTACCACATCTGCGCTAGGTCCTGGACATACAGTGGTAAGTCAGACATACCTATATCTTCCCTTCTGGAATTGATAGTCAAGCAGCAGTGACACTCTCTCCAGCCCAGGCTCTCACCACTTTACTTCCCTGAGCCCTCCTCAGATACTAAACAAAGCTGGCTCCCCCTAGGATGATAGAGAACTTTTTCCAAGTGAAAAGGCAGATTCAATGGAGAAGGCTTAGGGAATCCATTGTAGCTACATACTGTGAAGTCATCAGCCCAGAACCAAAAGCTATGTGTTCTGTAGGTGTGTGGCCAACACTTAGATAGACCTCCATTGGGGTGATTTTTTTTCTTTTCCTCCTAAAGTAATTTCCTCTTTAGGTGTTTTCAAATTATATCTTCTCGAGTATCGCCTTTCACAATGTTAACCATATCCTGTGTCATAATCTGTATTCCTCCTGCCCTGAAATGTTTTAATTCAATTTTTGCATTATGTCCGATGTGATGAATTAGAGCCAGAGAATCATTGACTAAGTGTCAGGAGAGATGGACTGAGGAGTTGAAACTAACGGCATTTGGGGACAATAGTTCTCCGCAAATATCAGCATCCCAAATGAAGAGGTGAATTATGTTGCAGCCAGGAGCAGTACACAAACTTCTGTGATACACGTGACTTTTTTTAAAGAGAGAGCGAATTGCATTTGAGTTTAGATTCTTTGAGAGATTCCGCTTTTAAATATAGGGTCAACTAAGGATAAAGTAGAATAGCCCAGCATGAAATTCACCAGTCCCTGGCACTCAGAAAGTGCAAAAGGGGGGGGGAAGAAAGGAAGGTGGGCAGAAGAAGCGCAAGCCAGTGGGATGTGGAGGCTGAGATGGGTCAGGTGTGAAGCATGGTTTGGAAAGAACAAGTGTGAATGATGTAAGCACGCAGGAGCCATTCACTGTGGGGTTGCTCTTCAGCCCTAGACTAAGATTCTGGACTAAAAGAAGCCATCCAGGTTAGCTGGTGGTGGAGTGCCATAGAAACAGAAGGTCACCCTGGGTCAGCGCGTTTTGAGAGGTGGCCCTCAGGAACACAGGGGCGGCCTGCAATGATGAACCCTCCTTGCGGGTTACATCACTACAAATGCTCGAGATGAGTCTTTTTTATGGGAATATTTATCTGTATCAGAACCATATCCTATACACCAAGCACACACACACACACATATATACATATACAACATGGCCTGGTAGCATCTTCCAAAGTGTGTTCCCAAGGGCACTAATCAATTAAGGAAAGAAGGGTTCAATGACAAAATAATTTGGGAAACACTTAGCCATCATTTGGAGAGTCATAGTACACCTTAGCTTATTAAAGGCTCTGAGAAGTCCAGCAAGTCTGACTTCTTCTTTCATCTAGTCTTTCCCAAACAAATTTGCCACATGGAACCCTTTTGTATTTGGGGCTTTTACCTACAAATATCCTCCAGAATTAGTGTTCCACTTGGTGCCCTTCGAGAGATTTGGATCAGAGATGCCCAGCATATCTTGTTAGCTCTCCTGCAAGTGGCCAGGTTTTGCCGAATGAAGGGCTTACTTCTGAATCTGACTTCTCACTTTGTGCACTGCTTTTGCCTGATGTATTCATAGTACTTCATGAGAGTCTACTAGCGGCCAGGTATCCGTCTGTGGTGTTCATGGTTCCTGTGTTTGCAGCTTCCCCTCCACTCTTTAACCTTTGCCTGATGGGATTCCCTGCCTCTTGCCTCCCCTTCATTCTAACCTCTAAAACCCAAAGCTACATGGTGTCCGCCATGCTTACAAATTCATTACAGAGTCTCATTAGCATGGTCATAAGCCCCCAGCCTCCACTTGACATTTCCCAACTCAGTACATCTGCCCTCCTGCCAGCTGTGGAGCTGAAGACCACATGCCCTTCAAGCCCGCTTGCCTTTACACTTCCTTAGTATCTTCTTTGTTTTGCACTCTGCTCTTTGCCTGGCTAATCCCACATCCCATTTTTAACATAGCTCAAATGTTCTGCTTTCTGGCATCAGGGTACCTTGGTGACCGTTCCCATTTAGCAGTGCTTCCTGAGGCTTTCTCAGAAATAAGCACGCAGTATAGACTCCAGTTAGAGCATTTGCTTCAGCGAGTCGTCATTTCTTGTTTGTTTGTTTAAGCACTTATTTCCCCCAGCGGACCTGAACTTCTCAAGGGCACAGCTTTTGTTTATTTCTTTCTGTTTCCACAGGAGCTGATAGGTACTCAGTAGATGTTTGTAGATGACTTGGCAAAGTGGAATTTTGGCAGGTCCTTCAAGCGTGATTTGAATTTGGATAAGTGGTAAGAATTAGAGGGTTTTCCACAGGTAAAAATGTGACATTCTTAGAAAACACAGCAGATCCTGTGTTTGGGAATCTTCTGGTACACCTGAACCAAGACGTAGAAGTATCTTGTTGTATGGTTTGCAAATATATTTTGAGGGTTCTTAAAATTATACTTATGTTTCCAATATGAAATTAATAGTGGTCTCTTTTGAAATATTGGAAAATATATAATAGAAAACAGATTGATAAAGAAAATCACCCAAGCCACACAGGAAAGAAAAAACACTGTTAATATTTTAGAGGGTCTCTTGCAGGATTTTTCTGTGTTCAAGTTTGCATCACATAATTCAAAATCCTGCTCATTTCATTTATGTAAAACATAAGTACTTTACAATGTTATTATTTTACTATTTGCTAACATAATTTTGTTAATGTAATTTTAATGGCTGCATAATATTCTTTCTCCTGGATTTAGTATAAGGAGATTACTGTTTTCCACTATTACATTATTATAAATAATACTGAAGGACTTTTCTGGACTTATATCTCTGACTTAGTTTTAGACGTATAAATAGTTTAAAGGTCTAAATTTGCCTGAATTAGTTTATAAAAGATAATTACCAGTGTACTCTTCCTTAATCAATAACTAAGAATTCTGTTTTACTGCCCTCTTGACTTTTATACTTTTATAGGTGAAAAAGAAAGCTTATTTCATTTCTGTTTCTTTGATTACTATTAATAGTGACTATTTTAGATATTTTATTGTCTCTTCAAGTTGCTTCATGTATTTATGTTTTAGAGAGATTTCCCACAGGCAGAAATTTCACAGTCTGAGAAACAGAGTTGAAATTTCACAGTCTGAAAGACAGAGTTGCTATTCTAAGACACAATTAAAACAATGATCAGGAAGTCAGCACAGGAGAAATTCTGAAGATAAAAAATATTCTATTGATTTTCAAAAGTTCAATGCATAAAAAAATACATTAGGTATAAAAGATCTCTGCTTTGGAGCTACCAGACAGGGGCATTGGGGGAGTTTTGCATTGGGGAATCTGGGAGTGAGGGGTTGGGGAGGTTTATCCAGTACAAATATCAGGTGAGGCCAGGAGTTCTACTTTGAGTGGGATGTTCTCTGGTGCAATTCCATTTATAACCAAACTGCCTGGCTTCCAAGAGGCCCTGGATGATGGTCAGGAGACTGGACTTTGGAATCCAGCATCCCAGCTTATTAGCTATGTATCAGAGAGCAGTAACTTCATTGCTTTGTGCCTCAGCTTCCTTATCTGTAAAACGGGGCAACAGGCTGGTGTGAGGATTAAAGGAGCTACATAGAAAGTGCCCAGAACAATATCTAGATATGAATTTACACTAGTTGTTTCCTGACTTGGTTTTAGAACCGACTTGTTCTCCTACTTCTTGAGCAATCTGTTGGTCAAGGGTCCCTGGCAAATGACCCCAAATTCCTCTGATGGACCTAGAGGAATCGTAAACCCTTACATTCTTGGAGGGCATTCCAGTTATCTGGAAATACTTTCATATCTGCTGTTTTACTCAGTCTTCACACTAACTTGTAGGGCAGGTACCATCTCATCATCACCTTGAATTCTTATTCTTGCATTTTCTAGCAAGGTGACCTTGGGAATAGCACTCCCTCTCTGGAGCCTCAGTTGCTGCCATTTAACCTTGGCTTATGCCCTCAAGACTCAGATTCAACATCCCTCTTCTGTAGCCTCCTCCATCCCCCTAAATAGGTTAGGTCACTTCCTATATGGTCTCTTTCATCCTCTTGACATTAGTATCATGTTTTTTCTTTTTTTCTTCTAGCACAGTGGTCAATACACATTTGACAAAAGAATTCAGACTGAACAAGGATACTTACCTGAAAATTGAGTGGGCTGGTATATGTAAAAGGGCATTGGAAGGGTTCAGTAATTATTTATTGGTTGAGTGGATGTGAATTCCTTCACTCTGCCCTTGGAATTGGAAACTCTCATCAAATTTCACATCCAGGGAGTTCCCTGGTGGTCCAGTGGTTAGGACTCGGCACTTTCACTGCTGTGGCCTCGGTTCAATCCCTGGTTGGAGAATTAAGATCCCACAAGCCGCACGACGTGGCCAAAAAAAAGAGAAAAAATAATCACATCCTGTTCCTAAGCTCTTCATAGCCACTGGGCTAATCAGTAGACCATCTCCAACCACGGAGGCTAACATTTCAAGAGAGGTCTTGTAGGTATGGGATGTGGAATGCTCCACCTTGGAGGAGGGGCAGGTTTCAAATACAGCTTCTGTGTGCTTTTCCCAGATGATAGGTCCTGTCCACAGGCCATAAATACATTGAAGATGTTCAATATGTAAGTTAGAAAACAGCATGGAGGCCAGCCTATAGGGTGTACCAGCAGAGGGCCTGGACGCAGCTCTTACAGGTTGTTAGACGGTTGAGTGATGTTAATGCCCTTTGTCCAAAGTGCTCCTGTGTCTGCGGGGGCCTGGGAAGCCATCTGTGGGCTGCAACTTGGGGAACTTGCATTGGGTGCTAGGCGAGGGGATGGAATGAAAACGGAAGAGATAAGCAAGATCAAACAAAGTGCATTCTGGACTGAAGCTTGATGGAAGCATCACCTTGACGGTCTAAGCAGTGAAGCTGAAGCCAGGTCAGCCCCTTCCCTCCCTTCCCTCCTCGCCAAGCACTGTCCGGGACCCCAGGGATACAAACAAAGGTCCTACCTTCATGACACATTCTAGAGAGTGAAACAGAGACTCAAGGGGAAAATAAAGGAAGAAACAAGGGAGGTACAGACTATGAAAATAGATGAGAAGGAATAAATGGAGTGACGTCCCTGGGAGGTAGGGGGAGTCGAGATGTCAGTGAGAGCCTGGTGTGGAGGGCGGGGGAGCAGTGCCGGAAGAATGGCCACCAGCTCTTCTCTGAGTATAACTAACGCCTCCTCTGGGAGTAGGAGGGGACGGGACCAGGGGGCTGGAGCTGACTGCTCTTTCAAAGATCCCCTGTGAGGTTTAAGGTGCACCCTCCACTCATCCCACCAACAGCTCTCGAGCACCTCCTCTTTGCCAGGCTCTGCTCCTGCGCTGGGCAGTAGCAGTCAACAAGGCAAAGTCTCAGCCATCAGGAAGCTTACATTCTAGTGGGAGGAGGCGGATCTGTAACAAACAAACCCAGCGTCATAGGTCAGGTGAGCAAAAGTGCCATGAAACTGAATAAACAGAGGGACAGAGGGAAGAGGATGGGGCTTGAGGGTGGGAGCCACACAGGAATCTAGACAGAGGAGTTGCTTGGCTAATTTCAGGAACAGCGAGGAAGCCAGCCTGGCTGGAGGGAGACGGGAGATGTGACCAGAGAGCGCTGGGAGATCAGAGCTTCACAGGCCACGACAAAGGACTTCATTACATGCTGGACTCCCCAAGTTCTTAAGAGTCTTCAGAACTGGGGCCGTGTTGGACATTTGTAACAGGAGAAGCTAGAACCACAGGTCAAGGGTAGGTGTTGTCAGGGACACGGGGGTGCCCAGGTTCAGGTCTGAGAAGCTAAATCGGTATCAGATCCAAGGGGGCCAGTGCAGATCCAGAAATGTGGATGAGACTCAGAAGCTGGGTAAACACAGGCCAGGAGTAGGTGGGAAGCAGGAGAAAAGTCTGCGGATATTGCAGGGAATGGGCCTGGGCTTCCTTTGAACCACACCTTCCTTGTTCACTGGTGGGTACCTTGACCTGGGTTTGCCAAGGAGAACCCAAAGAATGAAATGTATATAAAGGTGCTTTGTTAACTCCCGTTATTTGTCAACGGCGTCATCACTAGTTTCTCTAAGGACCAGTGATACGATTAGGAAACTCTTTCACCTTGTCGCACAAGGGATGACTGGATTTGTCTCAAGGACTCTGAGGTGTATGACCAGATTCAGTTGGTAGCCCTGCCACCACCCACAGACCTCTAACTCGCTAACCTGTCCAAAGACCCCCCAAGTGTCCAAGGAGCATCGTAAAGCTTCCACAGTGAAGGCATCACTGATGGCTTGACCCAAGCAGAGGGGGCTGAGGGGATGGCAGACCCCTTTTCCCCAGAGATCCCTGCAGGACAGACCCTGGAAAAGCAAGAGTGACAAGTCCATCAGAGATAAAGGGCAATGAGCAACACGCCAAGCTGGAAACAGTTCTGAAGACTGGAAAGTGTTTAGTTATCAGATATTAGCTATGGGTTGCCTAGCAGGAGCTCCCCGATCTGAATCAAAGATGAAACATTTCTGCCTCTTAGCTTTCAACCAGGGAGTGAGGGTTTTCCTGTTTTTGAAAGGGTGGGTAATTTGGTTGAATGCCCCACTACAATTAAACTGGCATGTTTGTGATGCTCTATCATCCTCTTTGACCCACACAATTATACTGTGCTGTTCCCAACTGACAGATAAGGAAAGGAGGGCATGGAGAGGTCAAGTATGGAGCCAAGGTCAAAGAGATGACAAGCATGACGGGGGTTCGGGCAGAGACCTGGTTAATGAGTATACTGGAAGCAGAATTAATGAGTATACTGGAAGCGGAATTCCAGCAATGGACAGGGATAGCCCAGACCCGCTGTTCTCCCCCCACGGCTGATGGTGTCTGGCTGTGCATTTCCCGTGGAGGTGGGGACTGCCAGTCTGGACCATCGTGGAGTGTGGGGGGCTTTAGCCTTGGGGGGTTCACTGACCCCTTCAGGAATCTATTGAAAGTGCTGAGTCCTTATCCAGGAAAAGTATGCATTAACACAAATCAGTGTAAATTTCAGGGGTTCATACCCACCACTCAAGCACAAACGTGGATCCCGCATGAAGATCCTCTGATATTGTGCGATCCCCGTATTTGAATTCCACGTCGATGTCACCCGCACGGGACTGGGCTCATTTATTCTTTTGGAACAACTCCAGTCATGATTGCGTGCTCCCCACCTCCTCACCTTTGGAAGCGCTGGGATAACAGTTTTTCCCGAATCAAGTAAGTCTGTCATGCTCAGTTTAGTCAGAAGTTCATGGTGATTATAGAATTCTTGAGCTGAAAGGAACCAGAGGCATCTCTAGGCAAACTTTACGCAACGTGCCTTCTTGGATATTCCACTTCCTCTCGACATGATTGGGTTTTATAACAAAGGCTTTCTGTGGCTGAATGAGTCTGGATGTGGCTGATTGAAACCGTGCTGACCAGGATTCTCGGTGGAGCCACAGTGATGCCCAAAGATGGGGCCAAGGATGGAGCATCTCCCTAATTCATTAGGACTCAGAATGCATTCTCTCTAGAAGCACCTCGCAGGTCTGGTGCTCCTCAGAAAACTGATTCCGCTCAGCCCCTTTCCTCATTCTGAAGTGGAAGAAGCTTAGACGCATTGAAGACAGTTTACCGGAGTCATCCTTTCCTCCTGCAATGATCACTGTCTCCTTCATACCAGGTCCCATCCCACATAGGGCATAAGACCTTGTCTCTGACCTCAAGAGGCTCCTATTTCGTGGGGACACTGACACACAAATTACAATTCAACTCAATAAGTATGCAGGGCCGTGAGTTTGGAGCACTGGAGACTAGTGAGAGGCTGGACACGGAGAGTTGGGGGCTGCAGCTGCTTCCGGTGCCCCAGGCCCCGTCCCCTTGCCCCACATCTCATTCCAGCTGCATCTGCTGGGGCAGCCCAGTGTGAGCTCAGAGATGCAGATGGACCTGGCGTGGTCCACAGGGCAGGGCAGTGAACCACCTTGGTGCCAAGCCAGGAGATGTGGGTAAGTGCTCCAGCCTCCTGCCCTTCATGCAGAGAATTCTGAGAGATTCTGTAAGCATCTCCGGTGGTCTCGAGGGAATCGAGCCCCTGATGCCTACAGCGCACGTGCACATTGGCTGTCCTCCCTGCCTGCCCACCCCTCCACTCGCTCCCTCACTCTTGCTTCCTGGAGTTGCCCTCCAGATGAATCACCCGCCCAGGTCCTTTTCTTTTGGGGAAACCCAAACTAAGAGAGGACATAAAAGCAAGTGGGTGATGTTTTTGTTTTATCTCGAGTGAATCTAATGCCAGATGGTCTGGTTGGGTGAGTAACACAGTATTCTCTGCCTCATTTAAAAAGGGAGGATTTTCAAGATGTTCTCGGTGCTCGCTGGATAAGTGACTCAACTCCCAGAATCCCAGGGCCTTTTATTACTATTATTATTAATATAATTATTTTGGATTTACTTCATTTTCTCCCAAGCCACAGGACTGTAGAACCTCAAACCTGGCACATATTTTTAAAGATATCTAATCCAGCTTGGTGCTTTGTGACCACCTAGAGGGGTGGGATAGGGAGGGTGGGAGGGAGGGAGATGCAAGAGGGAAGAGATATGGGAACATATGTATACGCATAACTGATTCACTTTGTTATAAAGCAGAAACTAACACACTACTGTAAAGCAATTATACTCCAATAAAGATGTTTTAAAAAAAAAAAAGATATCTAATCCAATTCTAAACTCATCCTTAAAATTGCCTCCATATCATTTCTCTTGTGTGGCCATCACCCTCTGTTGTTTTTCCTCTTGCCATGGTGAACTCACTGCCTCACAGACCATCCAGTTCCTGGGCTATCACTCAACAAATCAACTCAACAAAGATTTATGTGAGAAGAGCATTAATCATCACCCTGTATCCTCTAGGTCGTAAAGCATTTGAGAAATCGCACAGAAGTCAGATAGGGCCATGGCTCAGCTTGGTTGATGGTAAAAATTCATTAGGAAATGGGGCTTTGTCCTGAGCCCGAAGAGCTTCCTAATATTTCTCTTTCCACATGCAGACCATGGGACATTCCTAAGGGGAGAGACAGGTCTGCAGGGTGAGCACACATCTGGCCAAGTCTGTGGAGGATTGGGGTCTACCTGACTGCACTCATGTACAAGGACCTAGATCCCCAAAGTGGGAAGATGCTCTTGTGTGTGGTCTGGAAAGCATCATTCCTGCTTTGTAGAGAATTGGGTACCAATGCCTTTCAGACTGCAGCCATCTCACCCACTCAGCCCGTCACTCCTCCCCAGGAGGGAAAGCAAGTAAGGGGCTGGGAGAGACCAAGAAACATGTCTTCAATGTTGACTTGTCCTGGGGACCAAGTAGAGATGCCCTTGTGTTTTGGGGACTGTAAGGAAAGAGCTAAAAAAGGTCCTGCCACTCCCAACCCAGTCTCAGAGACTATGTTGATGAAGGGATGGAGTGGAGAGCATGACAGACAGTCTGTGGCCTGCCCCAATGCCCAGCATCTGGAGGGACAGAAGGCAGGCACAGGGTGCTGTGAGAAGGTAGAGAAAGGAGAACATGACGGTGATGTTGAGCCCAGAGCGTTAGATCCTTGGACATCATTTCACCCAGTGGTTCTCAGCTGGAGGCAATTCTGCCCCCAGGGGACCTTTGGCAAAGTCTGAAGATGTTTGTGATTGAACTGGGCGAGGGTGCTACTGGCATCTCGTGAGTAGAGGCTGGGATGGTGCTCACCATCTTACAATACCAAGGGCAGTCCCCACAACAAAGAAATATCTGGTCCCAAATGTCAGGAATGCTGAGATCTCGAAACCCTGGTTGAACCCAACTTAATGCCCTCATCTTTTAGATGTGGAAACTGAGGCGCTGAAATGTGACGTGATAGCCCGAGCCTACAGAGCAGCCAAGAAGAGGCACAGGAGCTGGAATCAAGGTGCCCTGCTTCCCAGACCCACGCTGTCCCCTGAGCGCCATGCCATCTCCTGAGGACAGTGCCTTAGAGACCTCTGGAGAGGAGGCAAAGGAAAAATCCAGGAAAACAAAACTAGACCATCGGGTGCCACACCTGCCTGGCCAGAGGACGACAGGCCTGTGTCCCTGGTGGGGCTCCTCAGTCCCCAGGCTGATGGGACCGGGCAGGAGGGGCTGTGCCGGAAAGTGTGCTCAGGCAGGAGCCTCAGCCTGGCAGCCGAGGCGGGGGAGGAGGGCAGTGGGAAGGGGCTGAGGCAGCCCGCATGCCGCTGTTCTGGACAACCTTGGGTGAGCAGCAGTGCAGGCTGCTCTGTGCGTCAGCACTCTTACCAGTATGCAGGAGAAACGTGTGCGTGTGCATATGTGTGTGCTCATGTGTGCAGTATAGTTGCAAGGCTTAATTTGCAGGTTCTGGAGTCAGACTGGCAATGAATCCTGGTTCCACTTTGAGCACTTTCTTCCTGCTCAAACTAAAGAAGCCACTTAGTATCTCTTTGCCTCAGTTTACCTGTCTGCAAAGTGGGGAGAAAAAAGTCCCTTCTTCATGTGGCTATGGTGAGGACTAAATGAGGCAATGGACAGAAAGGACTTAGCTGTTTGCCAACTCTCAGTAACTGTTAGCAGTTATTACGTCACTTGCCCTGAAAATTACAGCATTTGGGGGTTGAGGGGCTTCAAAGATACTCCACGTGCTCCCTCAATTTACAAGAAATGAGGCTGGGTTTCACAGCACAGGACTCACTCTTTCTGTCAGCTCAGGACCAGGCCTTCTGCCTCAAGCTAGCATTCTTCCTAGTACATTTTTCTTGTAGAAATGTGGCTTTGAATGGACAGTTAATTTTTTTTTCCACGATAACAACCTGATGGCTGAGGGTGAGCAGCCTCAGAGCAGGTGTCTCTTCTGCTGCTTTTTGAATAGCAAGGAACTCACCTTGGTGGAGCCTCCACTTAGTGCCTGGCACTATGCTGAGAGTCATGAAACCCATCAACAGCCCTCTGATGTCCCCATTATACAGATGAGGAAACTGAGGCTCAGAGAGGAAGCGTGATTGCCTGAGTTATTACCCTCATAAGGGGATGCACTGCCATTCAGAGTCAGCCTGCCCTCAAAGCCCTGCTTACCTGACTTCCTGGACCCAGATGATCACTGCCTTTTGCTGCTCCACTTCCCCCTGAGCTGAGAGGACCATCTGAGAATCCCTGAAGTCTTGGTTCCTGAAAGCACATTGAGGATCAGGGTGGTTAAGGGACTTGGCTCAAACATTTTTGGGGGTGAATGTGCCTCAGAAGTCAATGAGCCTAGACTCCTTGGTTGCAAGTGACAGAATCATCACTTAAGCACAAAAGGGATTATGTTAGCTCATGTCAGCAGCCCACGTGATGGGCAGGCTCAGTTGAAAGCACTCAGAAACCATCGGCATTCCCTCTCACTTCCCCACTTCTTTCTGCTTTGCCAGCTTCATTCTTTTAGACCAGCTTTCCCACAAGTGTGGAAATATGCTTGCTACCAGTCTAATTGCTGAAAAAGTCTAATTGCTTTGGCCTCTTCCTCTTCAACTCTCATTGAAAATTCCCAAGGAAGAGTTCTGATTGGCAGGCTTGTGGTCACATGCCAATCTTTGGACCTATCACTGTGTTAGAGAGGTGGGGCTTTATGATTGGCCCACCTGGGGTCAGGGGCTTCTCCCTGGACATGTAAGTCTGGAGGGGCATGGCCAGTTCCATCAGGGTGGCAGCTCTGCAAACAAGCCTGTGATGGTGCCTGGTGGTGGAGAGGCACTGAGGGTCCAGCTGGCATCCCAGCACCTACTAGAAACAGGGAGAGAGAGCTCTTACTAGGTGTGTGATCCTTGCCCACCATGGGTAACAAATAGCTTTGAGGTCTCTTTATAGCAGTCATTTATGCTCACCATGCCCACAGCTCTGCAGTAAGGTAAACGGAAGCATTCTAAATCCTGACCTCAATCAGTTTTCTAGAGGTGCTTTGTGACATTTCCACAAAATAGATCAGTTCTTAATTAAGTAGCGTAAAGAACAAGGTGCATTCTCTCTTCACCTCGAGCTTTTTGCTGCCCTGGGGACCGTTTTAGAACAGGCACTGTTTGCTGATTTCCCTCCAGGGTTGTATCCTGGGGACAGTAGTGGAGACAGTGGCAGAGTGATACTCCAGGCAGGCTGCGTGGATGCTGAACCTCCACATCCAACCCATCCCTATGTCAGCAGGCCGCCTGCTGAGACATGTGAAGCGTAGAGGCTACCAGGGATTATCGGGGGTGCCCCACCCACTCCACAAGCCCAGCAGTAAAGGAGACAAGGAGGGATTAGCTAGGAATTCATCCTCCAGATGGGGACATCTGGGCCCTGCAAGGCAGAATGGCTCAGTCCAGAGCTAGACCAGGCTGCCTTCTCATAGAAGGTAGGAACATCTTTGAAGAAAGAATTTTCCCCACCACAGTGGGGTTGGCCCACCATGGAAGTCTGAATATGGAAAGTCTGGGGAGCAGAGTGGAAAGTGCCTCCTGAGCATTGTCTAGGGGAGAGCGTGTGCTGACCCAAGAACATGATCTGGTTTTAGTGACTGTGTATCCTTGTGATGGAGATGGAAATGTCAGGCTTGCTCAGTGCCAGGAAACACTCAAATAATGTAACTAGTGCCTTTGTTTTGATTCCTGTCTCACGAAGCCAACTTCTGGTTTACAGCTGATCCTGACCTAAGGAAGTATTGTCTGGTATCCTTGACAGTTGTTCTCCCTGTGCAGTAGTCACTTGGCATGCTGGTTTATACATCAGTCTCTTTGAGTCTGGTTAATGTGAGTCTACCTAAGGGAAGAGGAGGTCCGGAAAATGGCAAATACACTAATGCTAAATTTTATCCTGTGAGGTCTCATGGCAGCCAGCTGCCTCTCCTTTAGATATCCTTTTTAGCTTTTCTTCAAACATGGACAGTGGAAGTTCAGTGAGTGCTCAGCACAAGTTGGGCACTAGAAGGAAAAGCAGACAAGCTCCTGCATCTCACAGAACATACACATTTCCAACCCTCTCTTGTTCAAAGCCCTGAGCCAGGTGCTGCAAGGAATGCAAGACAATGAGAACATGGTCACGGCCCCAGGGACCTAGTAGACAGATAGGGAACACACACTCATAACCGAAAGGCATTGATAACCTCCCCCGTTGCCATTTTTGAGCTTACAGCATTCTCTCTTGCCTGTGATCTCACCTTCTTGCTATAAAAATTCAAGGTTTTTCAAAGTAGGTATTGTTAAATCAAACTACAGATGAGGAAATGCGGCCAAAAGAGATTACCAGGTCTGCCCAAGGTTTCTCGTCAGTGAAAGAGCCAAGATTTGAACACATGTGTCCACAGTTCCCAGTTTTAACCCTCTCCATGTGCCAATAGCTGTCTCTAGTTGTCTATCACTTTTTTTTTCCTGATAGTTTTTCTGCCTGAAAATCCTTCCCTTCTTTCTGCCCTCTCCATCCTGCCAGATCTGCCAGTCAAAATCCTACTTTTTGTCCTCAGCTCTCATGCTGTCCCTTCCATGAATCCAGACGAGCATATATCGGACATCATGCCAAGTATGCAGCTGGGGTCAGGACAGTGGGAAGTGGACACAGATCCCTAAACTCCCCAAAGAGAAAATAATCCTTAACTCTAGGAACCATGATAGAGCTGTCAAAAATTCACAAAACCAGCTATGCAGATCTTGACACATGAGTCAGCGAGTATTTTTGCCCTAACAGGTTAAAATAGCATAATCTCCATTAAAATGAAAAAATGAAATCAAAGAAAAAAAATGAGCATGTTGGCATGTAACCATTGCCACTTACTAGCGCCATCTTGTGGTTAGATCTGTCACTCCCAGAGCTAAGTAACAACCCCAGTCCCTACTTGCTTCCTCCTAAACATTGTGCTCTCCCAGTGCCCATGGGCAGCACCTGACTTAATCAGCACAGCAGCTCTGAGCAGTGACTTTCCTATGTGAGCCTTGTTTTGTGTACCTTAAATTGTCAGGGTTTCTCAGCCTCAGCAGCATTGATATTTTGAGCTTGATAATTCTTTGTAGCCTGGTAAGTCTTCGGTAGCCTGGAAAGTCAAGAAAGGGTCACTTTGAGGTGGACATGATGACAGTTTGAAGCAGGTCTTGCCAGCCTTGCGGTCTAATGAGGTGGTGGAGCCTTTCATGAAAGGGAGGAAAGATGGATTAGGCAGGCTCTGGACCTGCGCTGTCCAGTAGGGTGGCCACTGGCCACATGTGGCTGTTTACATTGAACTTAATTAAAATTGAATACAATTAAAAATTCAGTTTCTTCATCCTTCACTAGCCACTTTCCACGTGCTCCGAAGTTGCGTGTAGCTAGTGACACCATGTTAACGGTACAGGTATAGAATGGGTCCCCCATCACCGAAAGTTCTGGATGGTGCCGCATTGGATCTCCACGAAGCATGGAGAGCCTAGATTGTAACGTAAACACCCTCATGAAAACTTATTTCTAACAGACCTTATGCAAACCAGCAAACTCTCTGATGTGAATTTACACAGAGATTTTTTTTTTTATTGAAATACAGTTGATTTACAATATTGTGTTAGTTTCAGGTGTACAGCACAGTAATTCAGTTATATATATACATATATATAGTAAGCCCCCTACATACGAACCTTCAAATTGCGAACTTTCAAAGATGCAAATGTGCATTCGTGTGTCCAATCGTGTAAATTAGTTCACGTGTCTGGCGTACATTGTCACATGCGTGCATCATCTACAAGAAGTTCTGCTTTTGTGTACTTTACAGTACTGTAGCGAGTACAGTAGTACAGTATCTTTACTTCAAGCCCAGGATGTCAGGATTTTCTTTATTTGAGAAGGCACTGTTAGTTTTTGAGGCATAGGACCCGAACGTAGAATGGTACATGAAGGTTGCAGCAGCCGTTCAGAATGCAATCCAGTGCCACGTGTCATCTATGACGAGAAAAAAAGAGCTACTACCCAGACATCCTGGATCATTTTTTCAAGAGGGTAGATAGAACTAAATCCAGCAAGGAACCAGAACCTGTGCCATCAGCATCAGGCGTGAGTGAAATTGCAGCTTGCCCTCCGTCTCCTGTTGTTGATGATCCTTCAGCTCTACCATCTCCCACCTCCTCTCCCTCCTCCAGTCAATAACTCTTCTTGCCTGTTCACTCGATGCCAGCCCCTGTATGCCAGCTGTTGGTCAGCTGTTGCCAGCCCCTTTATGCCAGCTGTTGTACTGTACTACTGTACTTTTCAAGGTACTGTACTGTAAGATTAAGAATGTTTTCTTTATTTTTTGTGTGTTTGTTTTTTATGTATTATTTGTGTGAAAAGTATTATAAACCTATTACACTACAGTACTATATAGGCCATGAGCAAGATTGGCTGGTGGGAGAACCTGCAGCTTCTTGAGCACCGGTGTGCCTTCCAGCCAGGGCCTCCTGGGAGATTTTTCCAGGCAGACGTGGAGGAATTTGCTCCATGGTTTTGCAGTTGAACAGTCAGTGGCAGCTCAACTATACACATCTCCTAGGTTCCCACATTAGACTTGCAGAAGAGGCAAAAGAAATGGTGAGTCAAGCTTCTTCACTGTGATGGAGAGCGTGGTGGCGAGGGCTCTAGACATTCCTTGTGCTGACAGCACCACCCTCCCCTACCACCAGCAGCTTAGAAGACGGCTGAGTCACCCTGACCTTTGGCGATGCTCCTGCCCCCGCCTCCCTAGGCTCCAGCTCACCTCGAAGAGGCTGGCATTTTCTCAGAGTGAGGTGACGCTTGCATGAGCAGAGGCCAGGAGTGGAAATGTAGCTGGAGAAAACCGGCGTGGAAATGCCAGTCTGCTCTTTTTGGAACTTGACAGCCAGAGCAGAGTACCCACGTGGCTTCAAGTTCCAGGTTTACTTGTCGAGTAGCCACTGTGGGTCCTCAGTGCTGGGGAGAGTGGGATCAGCTAAGGTCATGCCATGACATAAGCCTCACTGCCACCATCATCCCACTACTGTTGTCACCATCACTGTGACCATCACCATGATTATCACACCATCATCACCATCACCACCGTTATCATCACCATCATCTTCACTGTTGTCACCATCATCGTTATCACATCATCACCGTCACCATCCTCATTATTGTTATCACCATCATTGTGACCATCATCATGATTATCACATCATCATAATCATCATCACTATCACCAGCATTATCATCACCATCATCGTCACTATTGTCACCATTGTTGGCACCGTCAATGTCACAGTCATTATCACATCATCATCATCATTACCATCAGCATCATTGTCACCATCATATTGTAATCACCATCAGCATCATCAGTTATCATCACCGTCACCATCATTGTCACTCTCATGATTATCACCATCATCACCATCATCATCGTTACCATCATCATCACTGTCAATGCTGTTATAGCCTTTAGTGATGATAAATAATAACAATTTATTGAGCTCTTATTATTGTCAAGTTCTGTGCGTATCATCTCATTTTTCCACCACTCTCCAAGGCTCTGGCACTTTAGAGATAAGGCCACTGAGATTCAGTGATTTATGTAATGGGCCAAAAAAAAAAAAGGAAAGAAAAAAATTTCTCAATTGGAGAGGATAGGATTCAACCCAGACTGTGTGACTTGCTCCAAAGGGTGCTCTCACCGTATGTGGGATTCTTTCATCAGTATTTACCACAGCTGTACTCCAGTGGTTATTCATGTAGTAGCAGTCTTCCTGGCCTGAGGTGACTGTCCCGAATGAGCATCACCTTGTTCACAGCTGCATCCCCAGTGCCTTCCCAGACCTGGGTAGGTGCTCAGTACCAACTAAGTGCTCGAACAAATTCCTGGAACAGCACACTCCCTCAATTTTATTCTTTCCAAGGTTCCAACTGTATCCACCTTCACGTATATAACTATTATTATTTTAATTCTTCAGGCAGACCTAAGGCAGGGAGGCAGGCTGGGTCTGAGTGACTACATTAAACCAATGAGAGATGCCAAGTGAATGTAGCTACTCTGTGCTTTAGCCAGAACCTCTGACTCAGTGCTATTCTAAATTTCATCTGGGTCATATTTGTAAGTGTTCTGAGGGACAGAGGGGACCAGGGACTCACCCAAAGCAAGTCACAGTCACCGTGCTGTGCCCCTTGATCAGTCCGTCGATGCAAACACGGTCTAGCAAGAATGCACCACCGACCCCGTGGAGCTGTATGTTGTCAGCTAGGCTGACCTTGAGACATTGGTCACTTTATCTCAGCTCTTCTTCTTTTTTATTTTTTAAAAAAAATTTTGGCCAAGCCACGAGGCATGCGGGATCTTAGTTCCCCAGCCAGTGATCGAACCTGCGCCCCCTGCAGTGGAAGCGCAGAGTCTTAACCTCTGGACCACCAGGGAAGTCCCTTTCTCAGCTCTTCGTCCTCTTCCTTGGGTCACCTCACAGCCTTTGTTTCTTGACATCTTCTTTCCTTCTTCAACTGCATCAAGTTGCCCGCCGTCAGAGCTCAGCCTCCTCCTCATCACTGGACCCACCAATTTGCTTCCCCCCAATCTCCCTTTTGCTCCTACTGCAACTGGCCTTGACTTTATCCACAGCCTCCATGCAAGTGTCCCCAGCAGCTGTCTACTCCCTGCGCCTGTAGCCTATGTTGTGGTCTTTTCCAGGAGTACAACAAAGTCACTTGCTATGTGTTAGTTTCCTGGGCTCTAGATTCAAATTCAAATCAGGTTCCGCCCCTGATGAGCTGTGTGATCCTGGGTGCATTTCTTAACTCTTCTGGGCCTCGGTTTCCTCATCTACAGGATGGGGATCATAACGGCACCACTTCCTAGGGTTTTCTTGAGGAGTCCATAGTCCGGATGTGTGAAGTGCTCAGGACAGTGTTTGGCCCCTACAACAAACTCAGTAAACGTCTGTTTTATTCAGCTCTGAATATGACTGGTGCTCTACACAGTCTCATTTAGTCTGCTTGACAGTTACGTGAGAGCAATATGTGAAGGCGTGGTGCATCTTTTAAGAGATTTGATGGTGGAAAGAAAAACAGGAAGGGTCATGGTTTGGACTTGAGCCAGGGACAATCAAATGAGTTCAGGGTGTGTTAGAACAGTGCTGAGGGATTGGCATCCTCCGTCTGAATTTACAGAAAACCAGCCATGAGCGATGGTGGACGAGGGATTGGGCAGGAGAGGGGACGGTGATCAATGGATCAATGCCCACTGGAAATAGGAGGTTATTGATTAGGTCAAGGACACATGGAGAGAGGTTGCTTCAACAAACAGAGAGGACACTCCTCCTCCAAGTCTGGAGGGAACAGGAATAGGAAGAAGAGGGTGTGGCTAGAAGAGTCAGGATGTTTCTGTGCAGGCAAAACCATCCCATTTATTAGAGAAAAAATGTGACTCATGTGAATTATTTTTGTCTAGTGAAAACTTCATGGTTGCGTGAGAGTTTTGTATCAGTGTTGCTCTGGACGATGAGAGGTGGATAAGCCCTCTCTTTAGTTCCCATAGATTTCCAAGATTAGAGAGATGGTAACCAGACAGCTGACATAGAACCTTCGACTCTCCAAGTTCAACAGTGATTGGAGAGGTTTACAACAGAGATGCCAGGTCTGGTTTAAGCCCATAGTGGAAGGGCCATAGTGTGTGCATTCATTCATTTCTTCATTCATTCATTTCTTCATTCACTTTTCACTGACTCATTCGTTCACTCAGTTATCAAGGTTCCGTGCTAGGACCCGAGGATAGAGAAGGAGCTCACAGCTGGAAAGGACTGTAAGACACATACACCCATGACTGTGATCCAAGGTGGAATGTGTGTGGACATGGCAGGAGTGAAAAAGATGACTATCTCAGGAGTTAAGGAGAGAAGCATCTGGGAAGAGGAGGCATTTGAGTTGAACTTCTCGACATGGAGAGGATTTGCCTTCAGCCGTATAGATGACACTCCCATCTTTCTTTAAGGCTGAACAAGATGGAACATGGCAACTCTTCAACAAACACCTCTCCCATTAAGGGTTATCAGCGAGTGGCTCCTGCCTGTGGGGCAGTTAGGCATTAATGCTGTGCTCGGGAGGAGTTCTCTTCATCCGTGTTTGACGCTTTGCCTCTGGGCTGATAGAGCTTTTTCTTCCCTTTCTCTTTGCTCCTTCTGGACCAGAGCGATTCAGTAGAACTTTCTGCTCTGTTCAATATGGTAACCACTAGCTCTGTTCAATCTGGTCACCGCTAGCTGCATCTGACTGTCGAGTACTTGAAATGTGGCTACTGTGACTGAGGAACTGAATTTTTAATCGTAATTAATTTAAATTTAGACAATGTGGCTAATAGAACTCCTTGCAACTCTGTGTTCTTGCTTAGTTCCTGGCACTTGGTAGATGCTCAGTATAGGTGCAATGAAGGAAACTATTTTTTGCTGTTTAAAATCTAGGCTGCTTCTTAAGAAGAGTGAATGTCTTTACAGAGAAGACCTTTGTATCGCTGAGCGCCTGCTCTCGTGGATTTGGCTTTACAAGTTGGCCAGTAGAAGGTGCCCCATCCATATTCTCAAGGTCTGGGTATAGCCAGAAACCCAGGCTTTGGGGAAAGGGGAAGCTACTCTAACAGATGCAGAAAAATGTGGGCTTTCTGGTGATGATAGGAGACAGAGCAGAGCAGACGGGGATCATTTGCTTGTCATATAACCCTCCACTCGAATCTTAAAGATCCAAGCTGATAAAATGTTTCGTGTGAGTGGATTTTTGGAAGAAAGTGAAGGGCTGACCGTTGTACCTGGGGGTGCACAATAAAGCAGAGACCCCACCCTGCAGGAAGTCCTGGGGAATAGCAGGTGCCTTAGTCCACGCAGGCTGCTATAACAGTACACCACGGACTGGGTAGGTTATAAACAACAGAAGTTTATTGCTCACTGTTCTGGAGGCTGGAAGCCTGAGATAGATCAGGGTGCCAGCATGGTTGGGTGAGAGCCCTCTTCCAGGTGGCCAGCTTCTTGCGGTGTCCTCACATGGCAGAAGGGGTGAGGGATCTCTCTGGGGTCTCTTTCATAAGGACACTAATCCCACTCATGAGGGCTCCACCCCAAGACCTAATCATCCCCCAAAGTCCTTATCTCCCAACACCATCACAGTGGTTGTTAGGATTCCAACATGTGAATTTGGGGGAGACACAAACACTCAGACCTTGGCAGCAGGTCTCTGAGGGAGCGTGTTGAATTCCCAGGCATTTGGGATTGCTGAGGACAAATTTGTTCTGTTTGGATTTTTGAGAGGTGAAGGGGTCTTCTGCTTGGCCAGTCTGAATTGGTGGAGAGAATGCATAAGTTAGTGAATGGCTGAGTGAAGGGGAAGAGTTAAAAGATAAGACACAACGTAGATTCTTGTTCTCTTAAAAAATTCATCATTTCATATCTGGAAGGACCCTGGTCCAGGCTCTGGTCCAGCCCCTACATTGTTCAGAGGAGGCACCTGAGGCCCAGAGAAGGGAAGAGAGTGGCCCGAGGCCACACAGCTGCCTGATTAATGGTAGGACACAAGCTGGAGTCTGGGTCCCCCCACTCTGATTCTTTTTTTTTTTTTAATATTTTTTGGAATATAGTTGATTTACAGTGTTGTATTAGTTTCAGGTGTACAGCAAAGTGAATCAGTTATGCATATACATCTATCCACTCTTGTTTTAGATTCTTTTCCCATGTAGGCCATTACAGGGTATTGAGTAGGATTCCCTGTGCTATAGAGCAGGTTCTTACTAGTTATCTAGTTTGTATGTAGTAGTGTGTATATGTCAGTCCCAATCTCCCAGTTTATCCCTCCTCCCTCTTATCCCCTGGTAACCATAAGTTTGTTTTCTACATCTGTGACTCTACTTCTGTTCTGTAAATAAGTTCATTTGTACCTTTTTCTTAGATTCCACATATAAGCGATATCATATGATATTTGTCTTTCTGTGTCTGACTTACTTCACTCAGGATGACAATCTCTAGGTCCATCCCCCCACTCTGATTCTGATGTCCCTTCCATCATATTCCAGGTGCTCCTGTAATGTGGAAAATGGGATTTTTCAGGATGCAGCTCCTTTGATGGGTTTGCTCTGTGGTCCCTCCTCATGCTCTACACTGGCTTCTCCTGAGTTTTGCCAGGCTGGCCTCCCCAGAACATTAGATAAGCCCTATTAGGAGAAAGCTCATTGAGGAGGCATGAAGGCGGCGCTGGAGTCACATCTCTGTAAAGTCTCAACAACCATCCATCACTCGCCCCCAGAGCCAGTTTCTGCCTGGCTATCTCCTGCCAGAAACAGCTCGATTGTTTTCTGTGTCGACATCCCCTCAACAGGAAAGGGCATTTGCTGACAAACAACTGGCATGTTCCTCAGAGCACAGATGGGAATTCTGGACAGGCGGGCGCCATTGGGGCCGAGGCTAGCAAGTGTTCCCCCCGCACCCTCGGTTTCCCTGCACACACCACTGTCAAACCACCAACCCTCAAAGAGCAGTGATCAGAGTAACAACCGTGATAGTGAAATGAACAGTATGCAAGTGGCAGGCACTCATCTAAATGTTATCAGAGTTTAATTAATCATCCAGCAACCCTCTGAGGTGGGTGCTACAATTATCCCCGTTTTATTACATGGGGTTAATGGGGTTGTCCAAACTCGCACAGTTAGGATATGGCAGAGTCTGGATTCAAACCCAGATGGTATGACTCCCAGATCTGTGCTCCCAGCCATGCAGGAGGTGTAGTGGAGCCAGGGGTCTGGTGTACAGTTTCAGTTCTGCCTTACATGTTAGCATGTGACCTTGGGGCCATGCCTGACCCCCGCCTTCAGGGTCTCCCAGGCTGGGTCATAATACCCCCTGTCACAGGGTCATTGTGAGAATTACAAAGGATGACATTTGCAAAGTGCTTCCCTGTACTCTTACCCAGCACCCCGTATGTTCTCAATAAATTTGAAGAGAAAGACAATTACAGAAGGCATTTGTTTCTCCAGCCTTCCACCGTCTGAGACCTGCCACTACACTTTTATCCTTACCCGGCTCATCCCTACATGGCCCCGAGGTGGTTCCTATCTTCCAATGTTAGGTTGATTTAGAAAAAAAAAAATTTGGATGATAAGAATAGAACGTGTATTTTATGAGGTTTCCCTTGACAAGTGTTTTGCAAAGCTCATTTTTACACTGTCCAAGTTTGGCATTCGGGCACAGAATCAACCCCAAAAAGTGCGGGGGCAGGGTATATGAGTATTTATTATATGCCAGACATGGGGCCGGCACGTTGGTTTTAATCCTCATAAATGAGCCCAAATGCATTTAGTCGTAGCCATGACTACGACTGCACCGTGATTCCTGAACTGCAAGGTCAGTAGCTTAGGGGGCTGTGCTGAGCCCTTGACACCTTGTGAATTCTTTGTCTGTAGAAGTGTGTTCTGAGCCCAAACTATTGACCAATAGGGAGCCTGTTGGTAGCAGCCCATCATTCACAAGGTGGGAGCTGACTCTACAGTTCTTGGCCTGAGGAACCGTCATGCCCCTGGTCTGTCCACTGATGGGCTTCTGGGGACTCTGCTCTCCTTGAATTATATGTAAGTGCCGAGGCCAGTGATAGCTCAAAAGAGGACTTTATACAAATTAGAAAAAGGCAATGCCCAACATTTTCAGGAGGAAAAACTGCAAAAGGGGCTTCTCCTCTGGGCAGATTCATCATCAAGATTGTCCCCTTCCTCCTGGATGCCCTCTCCAGGGTCAGGGCTTGCTGAGTGGAGTGTGGGCTGGATTTCAGCCTCTGCCGGAGGCCCCTTGGCCTGGTGCCCTTATGCAGTGCACAACCTGAACAACCTTTGGGGACGCCCTGTGCATCGTTGCCTGTAAATATGATCGTTTTGAGTGAGGGGGTCTATGGGTTGCATGGGGGCGTCTCTGATCCAAAAAGATGTATTAGTCATGGTGATAAGATGAAGGGTGCCCCATACAGAGACTAAGTATGAGGAAGGGGATGGAGCAAACACTGTGACTGTGTGTGACAGTTCACTGGACCTTTTTTTTTTTTTTCAGACCAGGCAACAATGTCTTTTATCATGTAGGGGTTTTAAATATTATTTCTGCAATCTCTCCATATGTGGGCAAAAATAAGTGTCCAGTGTAGCATATTAGAACTTGCAAACCTGATCACTGCCGAGAGAAGGGAACATTATCCGTACGACACGCTTAACCAGGAGGCCAGTTCATCTGCGGACCTCCAGGAACATGGAGATGAACGTGATAGACAAGGGGAGGCGGAGGACACGCTATGCGGGCACGTGGACCCAGAGGCAAGCTGCCTGGCGTCAGATCCCCGTATACCTCTTGGGCATCCTCCTTAATGGTCTCTGTCTCAGTTCCTCATCTGTAAAGGGAGGATGAAGATCCTAACTCACAGGGTGTTTCTGAGCTTAGAAAAGATGGTGCACATGAAGCCATTAGAATAGTGCCTGGCGCGGAGTGGGAGGTCAGTACATGGCTGTAATCACCACCTGCTCCGTGTCTGGAGCCCCACGGGATTAGCCTTCAACGCTGTCCTTCCCCTCCCCGTCGGATCAGATAGGTACCTTCTACCTGAGCTGAACCGATGAGGAAACTGTATCACTCCTGAGCGCCTTGCCCTTTGCACGTGGAATAGAGCCATGATTGGAAAGCAACCACTGACTTCCCGGGTGGCGGGTGGCGCTGAGTCTGCACAGAGGGGGAGGTGAAGGCACCGCCGAGCCCTGCTTGTAATGCAGGTGATCTGTCTCTGGAAACCCTGCCAGCCTCGTCGGGGGTCAGTCCACGCATGCCCAGACCGGCACCTGCCCTTTGGGAACCTCTAGTCAGGTGGGGGAGGCAGGGAAATGGGATGAGAGCTCAGGTGATGTGATGGTGGCCCTGCCTTCCCACTGCTGTGAGGCCAGCTCCCTTCTACACGTGCAGCTCTGTTTATGAAGAAGGAGCCTCTTCTCCAGGAATTAGTCTTGGGTCTGCAGAGGGGAGTAGACAAGGTCCCAGCCCAAGGAGCTCACGGTGAGACTCTAAGGCTTGAAGTTGAATAAATGAGACCGCTGCGGGGAGGGGAGGGGAAACACATAAAAACAAGTGACACAGAACAAAGAGGATGTAGGTTCTCTTCCCCACCCTTCCACCCCTCCCCCATACACGTCTCTAAATACCACTGCTTGAAACTCCTGGAAGGTTTCTCTCTGATTTTGCATTTGGAGTCTAGATCAATCTCTTTGGGAATAGGTCTTGTGATCCGTGTGAAGGGATAAAAGCTTTAAATGAAAAGAAGGGAGCTCTGGACTGGGTGCCTGGCCCTGCTCACACCTCTGCTGCATGCTTGTCACCCAGACTGTCATCCTCGGATTGCTCCACCAGACCTCGAGCTCCCTGGGGGCAGGAGTTATGCCTTCCTGCCATGTATCCACATCGATGATGACAGTCGCTGGCCCTTTGTAGGCGCAGAGTGAATAGTTATTAAAAAGTGAGAGGGTGTAGTCACAGAGGAGACAGTGAAACTCGAGAGAAGTTGGGACTGTCACGGAAAGCCTGGGGTGCAAGTCAGTGGACAGCCGTTGAAAAATATTTACGATGCTCTGGTTTTAGATTTGTAATTTTAGAAAGACCACTTTGGCTGAAAGATGGGGACTTAAAGTAAATGGGGCAGTGATAGGTCAGAGTGTGGAGACTGCTGTGAAATCCGGGTCTGAGATAGTCGGGGTCTGAAGTAGGGTAGTGGCAGTGGGGCTATAAGTTAAATAACCATGTGTGCACAGTTGCGGGGGGGAAGGGTCTCGCTGGGAATGAAAGCCAGGGATGCAGTCTTCCCAGAAAGAAATGCTCTTGAATGTCCTGTTGAGTCCCCCTGCCCCCATTAGGTATTTCTGAGATTGTCCCACCTGTAAGCATTGCTCTATGGCCTGCAGCTTAGGGGCGGCATCGGAGACAGGCATTCCTATCCCCCTGAGGTACTGCACCACGAGGGGCATCTAGCAAGAAGCCTGCCAAGGACCACGTGAGTGAGCCTGGACTCAGACGCTCCCTCCCCACTCTAGCCATTACATGAGACTGCAGCCTCAGCAGACAGCTTGACGGCAACACATAAGAGACCTTGAGTCAGAGACACCCGAGTAAGCCACACCCAGACTCCTGACCCAGGCAAACTGTAACACAATAAATATTTGTTGTTTGAAACAACAGTGCTACGTCTTGCAGGCTACCATCCTTCAGCAAACGCTTAGTGAGAACCTACTAGATTTGGGGGATATAGTTTTTAGCTGTCACCTGCCCAGGAGCTCACCAATTAACGAGGAAACAGACCATTTAAAACCAGTTATCTGTGAAGACTCACAGTGGACATACAGGTGAACAGGTAGCCTGTGAGCTGTGGGACCCCATCTCACAGGGCCATGCGGCTTGGGCCAGGATGGCAGGAAGAGCTCCTTGGAGGAAGCAACACATAAACTGAAATTAAAGGAAGAATGGGAATTAGCCAGGGGAGAGATAGAAGGTGTGAAGGGGGAGAAAAGGAAGTTCAGGGTTGTTATCCCCATTTAAAGATGAGAAAAGTCAGGCGCAGAAAAGTCGAGTTTCGCCCCAACTTTCATAATTACAAGTAAGTGGTGGAGCCAAACTTTGACCTGTTGACAAGGTCAACAGGGTCCCAGCTGTCCCTCCCCCATGGCCCACCCCACCCCATACAGCTCCAGATCACTTTACTCACCTGGTGTTACCTATTTCTCACTCTTACCTGTCTTTCTCTTGACTCTTATTTTATAACATTCTTGAAATTGGGCTTGTTTCCATTTAAGGGATTAAAAATTCCAATTCCCTTATGCCTATTTAAGGCAAAGATGGGGAAATCTATTCTTTTTACCATCCCATGGGAACAATCAGTGGTTCATACTAAAGAAATGAGTTGCTTAATCTTGCTAGGGATTTCTCAGTAAAGAAAAAGAAGATACTTGAATCATTAAAATTTCATTCACCTGAAAGTGGTTAGACAAGCAAGTCAGAGTTCTGACTTGGAGTTTACACAGTACAGAAAAGCCTAAACAAGGTGATGGATGGCATAGACGCGTAAACCCACCACCCAGAGCCATCCATCCCGGTGCATTTTCTTCCTGACTGTTTCGTGTGGACAATTTCATATACTCATTCAGCACTTTATAGTATTTTGAAACTCATCGGATTTTGATTAAAATATGGAATATAAAGGTGTATTTAAGAGATGGAGCAAACATTTAAAAATAATTTATCTTCATTTCTTATAAAGGGCGAGGCAGTGAGAAGGGAAACAGACAGACATAAGCAGACAGAACTGCCAGTAAGGTTGATGAAGGAGGGATTTGGTCATCTCTCCCGTAACTCCGGGGTCCAGTTGCCCCTGCTCTCCACTCCCAGGCAGCACGACTGTGACACCAGCCGGCGGTGCCATGCTCTGGGGCAGGAGGCTGGTTAGGCTGAGTGGAGCGGTGGAACCCTGTGCCTTGTGTCACTTCCCCTTTGGACCTGCGGGCGCGTCCTCCCAGCCGTCTGAATTCAGCCCCTTCCCCACACGGCATGCTCCCTTCCCAGGGGAACATGCCGTGTGGCACCTCAGCTGTCCTGCGTGAGCTTGGAGAGCAGGTATCCTGCTTGCCCTACCCCAGTTTGGCTCTGGGCTGGGTAAGATGTCATCATTGTGGGATACAGCACGGAAATTAAGGGTCCGAGCCTGGAGTCCCACAGACAGGCCCGCCTCTAACATTTGTGAGGCAGGGGCTGAAGTATGAACGGGGCCCTCCAGACCACGGCTGTCCCCCACCTCCCTGCCGCAGCTGCAGCCCAGACCATGAGGGACTTGTGTGCATGCATGCCCCTGGGCCCCCTGGCTCGCACATCCAAGCTCCTCCATCCCCACCCATTTAGGCTCTCCCTCCGGCTTCACCTTAGACCCCTTCATGGGCCCGCAGGAGCCTGGGCTGCTCTAGGGAACCCAGAGCCAAGATGAGGCCTGCCCTGCCCAGGAAACCTTTGCGGTGTTGGGCAGGGGAATTGCATGGTCCTTGGTGGGACAGAGTGGGGACGTGAGCTTCAGACTGGCACATCGTCTTGGTCTTGCAGAATCCTTCTGTGCCGGGGCGGGGAACACGGTAGAAGGAGGATCCTAGTGGGGTCCCTAAAGCCAGGGCCAGGACAGGGACCCTGGGTGCCCAGCCCTAGGGACCGTACTGCCCACAAAACTGGGTTCAAACCCCACTTCCGCCTATTACCATGTGGTTTAGAGCAAGTTACTTAATCTCTCTGAACCTCAGTTGACTTACCTGTAACACAGGGATAATAATAGCACATAACTTCATAGAGACACTATGGGGATTCAAAGAAATAAAATATAGAAGGTCTTCGGGTGCCTGGCACACAGGAAGTAAGTGTTAGCTCATGCTATTCTCTCAATTTCCTCGGGTTGGTGTGTTTCTTGGCCATAAAGACAAGAACCAGATTTGTGAGATACACCACTGTTCGCCCGGCACCTGCCTTGGTGCCTTGCGTGGAGTTGGACTCAATAATTATTTGTTGATTTCCTGGAATCTGGGCACAGCAAGGAATAAATTAGTAAAAGAGTCAAATCCCCTTTGTCTGGTGCTTTCATTTTAGTGAGTGAGATTGACAAACAAACAAGCACCAAATGTAGAATGTGGCTGGAGGTTCTAAGTACTCCAGTAAAACGTAAAACAAGAAAGGGCGTCTGGAGGCACTGTTTTAGATGAGATGTCCAGGGAAGGCTCTTCGAAGAGGTAAATGAGTGAGTGAAGGAATGAGTGAATATTAACCATCTGAGGGCAGGGACTTGGTCTTGTCTCTGCTGTGTCACTAAGCCTCTTGCATTGTGCCTGACAGTGGATGCTCAAAAGGTTTGTTCTATGGATGAGTGCAGGTCTATTAGTATAAACTTTGACCAGGGGTGGGAATCTATACAACCCTGCAGGTGGCCTTGGGACCCTGATGGATCATCTCCAGGCATGGGAATCCCATGATTTCTTGGACAGCTATATCTCCCTTTTGAGAAAGCTTTCAAATGTTACATTGTATGCTGCATCAACTTTCTTCTGCCGTGATCCAGCCTGAGCCCTTGTCACCATCCCCAGAACCAATTTGGGTTTCTGCTTAAATAGCCCCCGAGATGGGAAGTTCATGACCCTGAGGAACGCCCATGGTGACATTTGTCCCCCTGCTGCTTCCATTCAGGGTGACCAGCTCTGCTGTGGACTGCAAGTTCATGGTCCCCCCCCCCCCCAAATTCACATGTTGTAACCTAATCCTCAAGGTGATACTATGTGGAGGCGGGGCCTTTGGGAGGTGATTAGGTCATGGGATTATGAGAAAAGAGGAGCTAGAGAGATGATCCCTCTCTGCCACGTGAGGACACAGCGAGAAGACAGATGCCTGCAAACCAGGAAGTGGGACTTTATCAGACACTGAATCTGCCCGCACCCTGATCTTGCACTTCCCAGCCTCCAGGAGTGTCAGGAATAAATGTGTGTGGTTTAAGCCCCCCATTCTGTGGTATTTTTGTTATAGCCACCCTAACTGACTCAAACAAATTTCCTCACCCAATAAGTGTCGTGAGAAGGAAAGGCTGTGTTTCCTCCATGGTTGTGATTCCTTCTCCAGTGTAAACAGCCCCAGTTCCGTATCTGGCCACCTTTGTTGGCCTCTCGTAACCCTCCTCTCTTCAGTTGGCACCACGGTATTGGACACACCCACCTGCGTGTCACAGCTGGAGCAGAAACCAGATGTTCATCCTGTCCGGCTGTATGAGTCTGTTCAGGCCACCATGACACAGGTTGGGTGGCTTCAACCTCCAAAGTTTATTTTCTGACAGTTCTGGAGGTTTGAAGTCCAAGATCAAGATGTTTACAGCGTTGGTCCCTTCTGAGGCTGCTCTCTTTGGCTGGTGGATGGTCATCTTCCCCTTCCTGTGTTTCCACAAGGTCTTCCCTCTGTGTGTCTGCGTCTTAATTTCCTCTTCTTGTAAAGGCACCAGTCCTATTGGATTAGGGCCCACCCATTTGACCTCATTTTAATTAAATTTCCTCTATGAAGACCTTATCTCCTAGTATGGTCACATTCTCAGGTACTGGGACTTGATACGCATTTGTGGGGCACACAGTTCAGCGCATGACACCAGCCACCATCTCCTTTCCCAGATGTGGAAACTGAGGCCAAAAGTAGGGAAGGGTCTTGACTAAGGTCCCAGCTCTCTGTTGGGATTTAGAAGGGACCCAGTTTTTTTGCCCCCAGCACACTGTTCTTCCCCCTCCATCCCACGTGACGATGTGATCATGTTTTCGGAAACCCATCTGTCGCTCTTCCTCGGCCGGTTTCTCCTCTCGTAACTGGGTGAGTCCTCATCTTCCCCCATCCCATCCCTCCAGGGCCTCGGGAAGAGGCTGGAGAAAGCCAGCCTGTCGCTGTGTGGGTGTTGGTTCCGCCCACTCTGAGCTCCTACTGAGCTGTGGTGGGTGGCGATCCTGGAAACAATGGGATGGAGGCCAGGGAACACGCTGCCCTTATTTATTTTTTCCTTAAAAAAAATTAACTAGGACATAACGATATTATTCTGGGTTTGTTCAGTCTGGGAAGCCTCTTAACTTTGCTTCACAACTCAGTGAAATAACAGGGGAGCAGAATCGCAGGAAAGCTCAGGAAGGGGGTGTGTTGTAATGACAACAGCTGGAGAGCTGGGCCCCTCCCTCTGTGCCATCACTCGCCAGCTGGGAAACTCTGGGAAGGTTGCCATCTCGCCTCAGTTTTCTCGTTCTGTAAAAATGGAGCTGATAAGCCATCATCCTTCACGTAACTATTTAAGAAATATACATATAAAGAACTTGGCACAATATCTGGTACCTAGTAGATGCTCCCCAAATGGTTCCTTAATAAAAAGGGAAATACTGTTTGGTAACTATCCTTAGTTCTCACCTTAAACTGTGTTCACTTGACTTTTCCTCAAGTGTGGTCCTTCCTTAGAGATACAGCTAACGGGGTAAGGAAAAGATGAGAGGGGAGTTTTCTTACATGGGAAAGTGAGGGCCAAGGGCTGTCTGCTCCCACCCGTTCGTTCATTGTGCACTTTTTCACTTCATCCAGTTAACAAATATCTACTGATTTTGAGATGTTGTGTCTAGAGATTAGGGGACACAGAGATAAATAGATAAGGTCCTGCTCTCAAAAACTGTATAGTTTTGCCGCGAAGAAAGAATGCAGGGAAAGACATTATCATGAGATAAAGGTATAAAAACTGAAGCGTGTGCAAGCTATAGAGATGTGTCTGGAGCTCAGCACAGTGATCAAGGCTAACGAGAGATTGGAAGTCATCAATACAAGGATTGCAGTTGACGATACAGGAGAGGAAGAAGGTGGAGGTTACGGAGACTGAGAAGAGTATTCTGGGAAACCTGATGCTCACAGAGTGTTGAAAGCGAGACAGTCCTGGTCTTGGCGGTGTTGATGTCCAAGGAGGTCCATTCCGAGGGTGGGAGCTGCTGCAGAGTCCGGGTCGGGTGGTATGTACTAGACACCGTGGTTTCAGGAGGCCAGTTCCTCAAGCGCAGGACCCTGGTGGCGGTTCCGCTTTGGAAAGATGCCCAGCAACGCGGGCAGAGCCTGGTTCAAGCCAGCGTGCCAAGCCTGCCAGGCTGGGGTCATAGCAGAGAGGTCGATGATGCGTAGAGGGCTGAATCATTCCTTGAAGTAGAAGCCTCGCCGTAGAGTCAGAAACTTCACAGCTACTGAGACAGCCCAAAGCCCATCTCAGAAACCAGGAAACAGACCGACGTAACTCACCCTAGACCCTTCTGTCTGGTGGGCCCGGGGGCTCTGGGCTACTCAACGTCCTCGTTGGGAAGGGCTGAGCCTTCAGGGGGTACGAAGCACCGCTCCAGCTGAGAGGACCGAGCAAAGGCGGGATACACACACCTCACCCGGGCCTTGGCATCACTGCTGCAAAGTGAGGGGTTGACCTAGGATGATCTCAGAGGCCTCTTTTGGCTCCAACTTTTAATAGACTCTCTGTTCTCGTTTTTTCCTAAGGAGGTTGTGATTGCCTTGAGGGCAGGGGCAGTCTTGGGCTTAAATCCTGACTTCAACTCTTAGCTGCATGACTTTGGGCAAGTTACTTCACTCTTACTCTATTACGGGGACAGTAATGCTTACCATTGGTTGTGGTGGGGATTAAATGAGAAGTACGGTGGCTGTAAGTATATCGGGATGGTTTCAGCTGACCAGAGGTTAGCAATCTCTTTCTGTAAAGAGCTAGATAATAAGTAAATATTTTAGGCTTCGGAGATCACAAACAATCACTGTCACAGCTACTCAGCCCTGCCATGGTAGCATGAAAGTAGCCACAAATAATGCATAAATGAATGGACGTGGCTGTCTTCCAATACAACCTTATTTACAAAAACGTGTGGCAGGCTGGATTTTGCTGGGTTTGATCCATGGATTGTAGTTTGCTGATCTCTGATTTGGACCAGTCAGCCTAATGCCTACCTTTTCCTAAGGCCACGGGATTTCTTCTCGGCCTTTCTTCCAGCTTTAAGCTTGGGTGGATTTGGTTTGGGAGGAAGAAGGCAGGTGTCTTTGTAGTCAGGCACGAGTGTGTGCCTCCGTACGGAGCATAGGGGCTGGTACCAATGCAAACTGCCTTCCTTGCTTCCTGGGGGCAGATGAAGCCTCACCAGCCTGTGGTGGGTGGTGAAGGCACATACAGGAGAGGGGCGCTGGGAGCTCGGCGTGTCCGGCAAACATAATCACTGCTCTCTGAAACAAAGGGCCCGAGGTGCGCCGATCTAACAACCTCGCAAGTGGCCCCGTCTGCGCTTGTCCGTGGGCTGCACGGAGACATGTAATTATTTGGGGAAATTCCATTCCCTCAGATGGGTCGTCACCAACTGTGGCCAAAAGCCCTCATAACATGCCTGTTTTTTTAATTGGTTACGTGGAGGTTTGGAAGCCTGCACGGTTCAGAGCGAGCATCTAGGGATGAAGACCACGTTTTCTGCTCCAGGATTCCTATGCAAATGTATCTGAGCTGAGCAAGTGACTAGAGAGACACATTTGGCCTGCCTGTCCCAGTCTCCGCTGTCTGAAGGCCCGGGCTCTAGGGCAGTCATGGCTTGGCACGTCATACAGGCATCTTATCTTTGAGATTTAAATAAAAGATAGCACCTACTTATCTTTATTCCACGTGTGATGGGAAACCCAGTGAGTTCTTTTTGTTCCCCCAACACCTCTGCCACTTGGTGGCGTAGTGGTGGGAACAGGCACATGTGTCACCTGGCTCTGAGATCCCTGCTCCGATGGACTCTCCGTCTGAGTCCTGCCTTCCCTCTATGCCTGCTCACCTCTTTGCTTTGAGTCAACAGAGACGTCCCACTAAGCCCCTTGCCTTGATTTCTTTCCAAATCCCTTCCTTGGAGCATTGGCATGGAGAGCTGAATTTATGGAGAATAAAGGATATTATCAGAGATGGGAGAAGCAGGCAAATCATGCACTAAACAGCAAACCATTAAAACTGGGTATCAGACATCTGTGTTATTTGATGAATGCTCATCCCCGAGAACTGCCCATTGGCCGGATATCTTTGCGAGCCCCTCCCTCCCAAGGCCCATTTCTATTCCTTTCTCCTCCTGCTCTGACTGCCCTCTGTGCTCGCTCAACTGCTACCAAAGCCTGCCCTTGAGGCCACGTCCAAGCCATTATCCAGAAAATGGGCTAGAAAAGCTCTTTTTGTGCCGATTTCCCCACCTGTAATGTGGACATAATCATAACACCTTTTCCATAGGGCTGTAGCAGGGATTTTAAACAGTAATGCTGGAGGGGACGTGGCCCAGAGGCTGGCTGGCCCAGCTGGGGGCTGCCTGCCCAGGACGCTTTCTGTGATGCTAGATTCTTTGTCCATATGTAATAGATCTTAAAGAGCAAGTAGGATTTCACCTGGTACACTGGTGTGCGGGTTCTTGGCGAAAAGAACAGCCTGGACGAAAGCACAGAGGTATGGTGGTGAATGGTGTGTTCTAGAAATCAATATAGGTGAATTTGGCTCAGGTGGAAATAATGTGGAGAAGCCACAGAAAAATGTGATTAGAAAACCAGAGGAAATTGCGAAGGTCTTGCTGGGGTTGTGGGCATGCTGAGAAGTTTGCATTTTATGCTTTAGGAATCCGAGAGTCCAGCCCGGAAGTGACATTAAATTGCCTGCTTAAATGCATCCTTCTGTTTCTGTGTGGAAGGAGAGCAGGTGGAAGCAGGGAGACCCACAATAGCCCAGGAAAGGTGTGATGAGGGCCTCAAGGAGGGAGTAGCAGAGGGAGAAGATGGTATTCATGGTAAACCTAGGGCTCCTACAAGACGGTGATACCGTAGCCAAGTCTTAGCAGAGCGAGATGGTGGTACCAGTGCTAGGTTTTAGCAGGGCAAGATGGTGGGTGGCCCATGGCCAGGGTTTTAGCAGGGCAAGATGGTGGTACCTAGGCAGTTTTAGTAGGGTGAGATAGTGGTGTCAGAGCCAGGTTTTAGCAGGACAAAATGGAGGGCTCTTCCACGTTTCGGTCGGGTGATAAGAACCTGGCAGGACCTAGGAGGGGTGGGGTCCAGTTTGGGAGAACGGTGCATTAGGTATCCAGCATCCTGTGTTTCTGTGACTCCTGAGTCTGTCTGCGCTCTACACGGTGGGAGGACTTTATGTCTCCATCCAGCCAGCCTCTCCATAACCACGGGCTACCCCAGTGGCTCTCAACCCTGGCTGCATGTTTAAATCACCTAGAGCTTTTGAAAAGCAAAGACTAGGTCCCATTTTAGACCTTTTGAATCTGACCTCTCTGTGGGTAGATCTCACATACTTCTGCCTGTTTATTTATTTTTCAAATGTTGCCCAGGCAATTCTAATGTGCAACCTCCATTGAGAACCACTCACTTGTGAGAGGGAATGGGGGTGAAGAGGAAGTTCTTACGGTTACAAGTGGATATAGACGGTCTTCAGCAGGTGCGGACGAAGTCGCCCATAGGCTGAGAGCATTCTGAAGCTTCACCAGGCACCAGCATCAATTGGTTTTCTCATTTGCTGTAAATAACAGCATCGCGTAGATCCATTAAGACTTCCCTCTTCCGCTTGGTGCTGAATGTAATTTCAGGGGCTCTGGCTCTGAGCAAATGCGGCTGTCGGGATATATTAGCTTTCCTTCTGGAACATAAAGTCCCAGCTACTCCTTTGAGTGTGAGCTGCTTTTTGCCCTCAGAATTAGGTGGGGGTGAAAGGATCAGGCAGAATTACCTGGATCGTGAACAATTTTGGTCAATTTCAGGCTGGAAACTGACTATGGTGAGCTAGATTTCCTGGGTTTTGGTGACACTGTGACCGTGGGCAAATCGTGTCATCTTCCTGAGGCTTAGTGGCTTTATCTGTAAAATAGGCAGGTAATGCCGTTCCTATAAGACAAGGCCAGCATTCACATGAGGCAGCGCGGTGGTGCTCTTTACCTGTGTGAATATGTTATTCCTTGCATCAGACCTGCGCCAATAGGCATTATTATCCTCATTTTAACAGATGAATAAACTGAGGTCTGAGAGTTTAGTAACTTTTCTGAGGTCCTACGGCTGATAAGTGACAGAACCGGGAATAGAACCTTGGCATTTGGACTCCAGAGCCCATGGTCTTGATCACCAGATAAAGTGATATGTGAGTGTTCTGGGAACCTGAAACTATACAAATCCAACCATACATTAAACTTTTTTAAGGATACTGTACTTTCAAAATTGACAGCTTTATTGTTTGTTGGAAATGAGGTCTCGTGGGTTTGCTGGAAATCATAGTGGGCATTTATTCATTTTATTCTGTTCATTCATTCAACATGTAGTTGAAGAAGGGAGCTAAGTTTGTCCAAGTCTGGCCACCATAAGGGCTGTCAGGGTGAGAGGGTGGGGTCACTTCTGGGGAACTGAGAGGGTAAGACTGAGGTTGGCCTAAGTAAACTCTTCACGTTGCGTCCTAAGTAGGCTTCATGCCCCCATGTCCCCGTATATGTTGTGATAAATCCACACTGACAGGCCAGACCATTAGAGCAATGGAAAGCCCACTGCATCACGCTGTGTCAGTGATCCAGGGATCATACATGAGCATGAGAGGAGGACGCAGGAGTCTAGAGGGACCTGTAGCCGTCATCTGTCACCTCCGGGCAGTACAGCTGCTTCATGGTGGGCTCTCAGCGGTGCTTTAATTCACGGGCCATCACACCATGGTCAGACCAACCACGGAGACTTGCAGAGTCCCGGAGAGGCTGTCTCGGATCAGTGCAAAGTCTGCCTCTGTTCTCTCTTCTGATCTCAGGCATGTTTTTCGGGCGCCTGTGTGTTGATTTATTCTTTAAACTCACTCAACAAGTTAAGTCCTGAGCCTGCTGGGCGCTGGGAGACAAGATGAGTTAGACCGAGGCCCCTGCCCTCAGGGAGTCCAGCAAGTAGGATAAAAAACGAGCCCACAGATAGACAGGCACCACTGTGCCTGCTGCGGCTTTGCAGTTAGGACGATGGTAAGGAGCGTGCCTCCCTGCTCAGCTCAAGCTCTGGGAGGTCAGAGAGTCTCGCCTGTGAGTGGATTCATATTTTTAGTTTTTCATGATTGAGGAGAAAATTTCTAATAGAAAATGATGGCAGATCATCACATCAGCTGTGTGATCTTGAGCTTGAACAAGCTACTCAGTCTCTCTGAGCCTCAGTTTCCCTAGCAATCTCTGCATCCTTTGGGCAGAAATGACTCTGGCTTCTATGATATTTCCTAACACCTGGTTAAATGGAGAAATGTTATCATCTCCTTAACATGCCTTCCCCTCCCAACCTGCCCGTTCACTTTTTTTCCCTGGTTCCAGATTGCCTTGGTTCACGCCATCCCTTTACTTCTCAGGGACATTTGGGGATCTATCTATCTATTTATCTATCTATCTATCTATCTATCTATCTATAGTTCTATCTTGTTATAATTCAGTCTCCCTGAAACCCTCCTTCTTGGTCTTTAGCGTTCATCTCTTTTTGCATCTCCAACCCTTGGCTGTTTCCTGCACTCACTCCCTAATGTTTCTCTTGCCAATCCAAGGCACTTCTCCAAGGTCATGGGATCTAGATATCCTTAAGGACCAGGGCCCAGCATTTCTGGGAGCAGTGGATTCAGGGTCAAGTGATGCTTCTGTGTCTCACATAGAATAGGCACTCAGCAGATGGGTTCCGTCACTGCATGAGTCACATCCATTTCCCTCATTTTGGCATTTTGATACGGTGGCAACTGAGATTCAGAGAGGGTGAGTGATTGAGCTGGGGTCACACAGCTAGACGGCAGCGGTACTTGGTCCCAGGCTGCGTGATGCCATGTGTATGTGTGCAGTATTGAACATTTACTCTGGGCTGGATGCCATACTAGTGCTTCTCCAGGATCACACACTGAACCTCACAATGGCCTGAATGGCCTATCTAGAGGGAACCTCTGCTTTCCCCTCTTCGCAAATGAGGAATCAGAGTCTCGGAACATCAGGAGCTTGCCCCCAAATCACAGAGCCATGCATGGAATTGGCAGAACCAAGGTTCTAACTAGGTCTGTCTGACTTTAGAGACTTTGTTCTTAACCATCGTTTCTCATCTCCTTGCTAACACCCAACTCTGTGAGGTGGTGAGTAGTTTGTGCCAGTCAGAGTGAATCCGAAGAAACAGAGGCAGGGACTATTCAAGGCAGACAAGGTGAGCTGAGCATTTAAATATAATCTTTCAGGAAAGGATGATGCCAGAGTGAACTGCTGTAATCAGAGAGTTTGGATAAAATGGACCTGTCTCATCACCCTGCCTCATCTGGGGATAAATGTGGTCGTTTAAAATACCACTACATTTGGGAAAAGAAAATAAGTAAAGAAACAAACAGTAACTCACCTGTGTAAAGCCTGAAGCAGATTCCCTGTTCCAGGGTCGTTGTTAGTAAAAATGTTTCTGTAAAAATTTCCAAAATTACAGACTTCTCAAAAATACTCATTGAGCTACAATTCAGGCTCCTTTAAGACAGTTCCCCCACTGCCTCCAAAAGATGGAAAACCATTCAGAAGCATGAATCATAGACCAATAACTTGGGATACATGAGAGGAACTACTGCTAGGGTATAATTCAATTTCGGCCTGAAATGAAGTTTAATAATACATAGAGTGGCCTCATTTTCCTCTTATTAAAGTGAAGGATATGACTTCAGGGAGAAATTAGCTAATTGAATAGAAATGTTTCAGATATAAGAAAACTAAAGGACATGGATTGCCCTTGTAGAAGGGAAAACAAACAGGAACTGAGCTGTTAGGAGAAATAAGTTATCTTCCAACCTGAAGAAAGTACTTACAGAAGAGAAACCTGTATTACAACCCCAAAGACCACCCCAAAAAATGAGCCAGGGAAAAGCAACTTTTCCTTTAAGGTAGGCAGTGGACAAGTCAAACCCTAGGAGTATGAGCTCTTACCTTTTAATTCCCCAGGAGTCACAGCCCAAATCTCTTCAGTCACGTGTCACATAAACGTTTCCTAACCATTATCCCTTCTGCCCCCTGAATTCCTCAGTTCTATCAGTGGGCCTAGAGTCACCAACCAGAAACCAAGACCTCCCCTTGTTTTGCTCTCGTACCCTTCCCGTTCCAGGTAAGCCTTAGTCTAGTTGATTCTACTACCTAAGCATCTCTCAATTCTATACCTGACCACCCTTCTCCCTGCATCCTCCCTGCCCTATTCCATACCTTCATTGTATTCCACCTGGCCTCTTGCTGTAGCCTCCTAATTATACTCAATTTCCCATTTCTCTGGTTTCTCCTCCATTTTTCCAACCAAAACATCTTCCTAAAATCCTAACCTGACCACGTCTTTTATCTTTTTAAAATGATTCCGTAGTTGGTTCTTCATCACTTATAGGATAGCCTAAACTCCCTAACTAAATCCAATGTACCGTCATGGTCTTCTTTCCTTATGTTCCCTATTCTGGAACTCTATCCTCAGTCTAAACAATTTCTTGCAAATGTCTGGGCACATTTCGTTCTGTCACGCCTGCATTCGCAATTAACTTCTCTGCCTGCTATGATCGTCATTACCTTACTTGCTCATCTGACCTAAACCTGCTCATATTCAGAGACTTCTCTCACACCACACCCTGTAGGACTTCCGGTATTATTTTGGTGTTTGGAATGGAGGAAACGTCTCATTTTGCTAATTGTTTTGGACAACATTTATTGGGTTTTTCTTTTCTCTCGCTTGTTTCTGATGCTACCTTCCCATAAATTAAATTTCCCGTTACTGGAACCTCTTTTCAGTTATTTTGCTCGGTTATCTTTACCCAACAATTCTTGTTATACAAGTTATAATTCTTGTACCTTATTTTTTATTATTAAGTATACTTAATAACCACTTTTCCAGTTTTATTGAGAGAGAATTGACATTCATCACTGTGTAAGTTTCAGGTGTACAGCATAATGGCTTGACTTAGACGGATATTGTGAAATGATGAACACAGTAAGTTTAGCTGGCATCTGTCATCTCATTTAGATACAATACAAAGAGAAAGCAAAAAAAAAAAAAGAAAGAAATGTTTTTTCTCATCACGAGAACTCTTAATGATTTTCTCTCAACAGTTTTCACTATCATTTTCTTTTAAGGCAAGGCACTTCTCATTACTCTGTTTTTCCAAACATTCTGGTATATTCTCCCAGGTTTACTTTAAAATCCATCAGTTTAACCAGGTCTCTCCTGGGGTTTTGTAAGAACTATAATAAGCCTAAAATTAATTAGGACATGATCAAGATCTTTACAGTTAGTCTTTTCCTCCAGAAACATGTTTTTCCTTTGTTTGTCTTCCTACAGGGCTGAGTAATTCATGTTAGGATTTTCTTTCCCTCACTATTTGGTTGCCAGAGTTATTATTGGTTTTGCTAATTTCAGTGGATTTATTTCTTCCAATTTTATCTTTCCTGTTTTTATACTGTTTTGGGCGTATGCATTTCTTTTTATATCCAGCCATTTTACAACCTGGTCTCTTATTAGTTGTAATGCTTGGTTTGCTTGGTTTGGTTGCCGTTTGTTCTGTTTTGTTTTCAGCTGATTTGCTTGGGAGTTCTCATTCAGATGTGGATTCCAGAGCCAATGTATCTGGCTCTCTACTTAACCACTGTGTGATCTGGAAAAAATTAACCTCTCGGTTCCTCGTTTTCCTTATCTGCTTATTGAGTATAATGATAGTACCTGCCTCATAAGGTTATTGTGAAGATTCAGCTGGGAACTTTATGTAAAGTGTTAACCAATGTTTAGTCCTTTTGAGGCTTCAGTGAATGTTACTCTTGCTGTTGCTGGAGATAGACAGTCATGTTACTAAAAACAGTGGTACATGCAAACGCAAGAACTATTATTTCTGGTTTCTAATTCCCCTGACTCCTCCTTTTAAAGGGATAGCATTAAATTACTTTGATGATAATGTGGGTCCTTGTCCATGACATTAGTTGGATCCCATTTCATAGCTCACCATTCCCATAGTTCCTCATGTCAACAAAACACTCTTCCATTTTCGGTTTACTAGATTTTTTTTTCAAGAATGGACAGTAAGCTTGGTCAAATGATCTACTGATACAAGTAATGAAATGACTTGCTGATTTTAAACCCTGGTAGCCTTCCATGGCATAAACCCTATTTAGTCATTGTAGGTTATTCCTTTAAAATGTTCTTCGGCAATCCACGTGCTACCATTTTTCTGAAGGACTTTTGCAGCCGTCTTCTTCATGGAGGTATTTGCCTTTGGTCATATTCAGTTCTCCTTCCATTCCAAATGATCTCCTTGTAACTCCCTATTCCCGTTTTCATAGAAGCCGGGTTCTCTGATGTCGTATTGCAAAAGCCCTTTCTGCGTGTCTAAAATATTCTTCAGTCTCCCCTTTGCCAGAGGTATCCTCTTCCTTAGAGACTTGCGGATAACGTTCTCTTCCACTCAGGTCACACTATTCTTTTCATGGGCTTTATTTTTGCTATTTCCTCCTCTTAATTCGTTTCTAGAGAAAGGGTGTCTCTCCAGGCCAGGGTCTGGCAACAGGCAGACTTACGTGGACTGCCTTTGGCCTTGGCCACTGCCACATGCACGATGGTCACAGCCTTTCCCAGGGGTACATCTAGGAGGTTGGTGTGCCCAGCGCCTTCTGGCCCCGGTCCTGGGGTCTTACAGGCATCTGCTGTGTGCAGTTTTGATGAACTGTGGTGGGAGCTTCCATTCCCAGGCAGTCAAAGCTTTCTGTGTGTCTGCAGTGGTGCAGCACCTGAAGGGTACCAAGCTCCTGCGCACGAAGCCAAACCCGTCCCGTCTCCATCCCCAGTGGAGTGTTTCTCCTGCAGTGACCCCCATCCCCCAGGATGCATTGCATCACTGCTGCTCTCTGCTTTGTCTTTTCCCTGGAGATGAAAATCTTGGGAGCAGGAAGTGACTGAGCACAGCATTGGCCGATTCATAAAGCAGCACACAAAAGCAGAAAGGTGACTGACCACTTTTCTGGTGAATACAGACCCTGGTTCTCTGCCAGTGGAGAGGAGGGGGTCAACATCTCCTGTAGTAGTTTCCTAGGGTGCCATAGCAAAGTACCACAAATTGGGTGGCTTAAAACAACAGAAATTTATTGTTTCACAGGTCCGGAGGCCAGAAGTCTGAAATCAAAGTGTGGTCAGGGCCGCGCTCCCTCGGGAGGCTCCAGCAACGAATCCTTCCTTGCCTCTTGCAGCTTCCGGTGGCTACCAGCATTTCTTGGAGTTCCTTGGCTGGTAGATACAGCACTCCAGTCTCTGCCTCCATCAGCACATGGCCTCTTGCCTGTGTGTGTCTGTGTCTCCTCTCCTTGTTTTATAAGGACACCAGTCCTTGAATTTAGGGCTGGTCCTAATCCAGTGTGAGCTCATCTTAACTGGTCACGTCTGCAGATTCTGAAGTTCTGGGTGTGCGTGAATTTTGAGGGGCACCATTCAATCCACTGCTCCTCCTCACATCTTTCAGCCTGGTTGGGCCTCTCTCTTTCACAAGACAATGTTTGCCAAGGTCACCAGTACTTTTTCTCAGTCTAGCTCCTTTGACTTTAAATGAATAACAGTTAACAATTAGTGTTTCTTTGTGCCAAGCACTTTATATGCTTGAATTCATCAAATATTGTTAATGAAAATTCTTTCCTAATTCTGGCAAAAGTTTACTTATCCCTTTTGGTTTTCAGTGTGGTTATGAGTTAGGAAGTTTTGCCAGTTTCTCCTGTGTCCTCGTTGGTATTTTAATGAGAAGTATCAGTTGAAGGAGACTGGGACTGCTGGACAGACATCACCTTGACCTTTCTGTCTCCTTAAGGACAATTTATATAATTGTCCTCCAATTCTGTATGCTTACTTTTAAAATAAATTACTAACCAGAGGGCACTCTTATTTCCGAATTCCCAAATTATTTGGTGGCACCTTATTTTGCCATCACGCAGTGTCTGTGTAATACATGTGACCTGGCATATGGAGAACACCTAGCAAACTCCCTGACATACTGTAGATATTCCGTAAAGGTTTGTTGACTAAACAAATAACTTTACTCTACCAGGTTAGCTGTCTTATTAAATATAGACGTAGGTGACTCTGATGCAATTTGCTCATGGTGAATCTTTGCTAGTTCCTGGTGATCACCGTTTGTCCCCCCTAAAACCCATCTCTTTAATAAACCATGCAGAATTGTTCAAAGAATTCCAAGATTTATTCAGATGTAGTTTTCCAATTACACTTTTAACCCTTTTTAAAAATAGAGACTATTCAGCTCATATTCCGCTTTTATGACTCCACGTTATCTAGTGGGTGGAGCAGTGAGTGTCACTTACACATGTTCAGTAGAGTTTCAGACACGCTGGGAGCCCCACTACCCTGGGCCTTTGTTTTCCATCATCAGGCTCTTGGTAGGACCTGGGGTCAGAACCTCATCACTGGGTCTTACCTTTGGGTGGGCTTTTTGGACTCACCTTCCCTACCCCCGCCCCACCTGAGTCACCCCAAGCCCATAATACAAAAATGGGGAGATGTCCCACAGCCTAATCAGCATGTGCAGCTGTATGTGTCTGTGCTGCAACCCCACCTTGAGAAGCACCACTGCAGTCTGACGCTTCACTTACGGGGATGGGAGAAGAGGGACATGTCCAGCTTCCTGTCAGTCAGTTACAGGAGCAAACAGCCAATGCAGGCCAGTGGGGTTCAGCTCCTGGCACGCCATCACACCTGCTCCGCATATAGATAGATGACTCTTCCCCAGGCCCTCACCATGGTGACCCCAGGGGAGCACTTTGTACCCCTCACCTGCACTTCCACGGAGAATAGAGTGGAAGAGGCATAGGCAACAGATTCATGCTAAGACATGGAGAAGCCTGCAATGGACATGGCAGCTGGGGAACTTTTAGGGTAATGGAGATGAGCCTGGGATGCCTAGCTATTCAGACAGACATGCAGCTAGTAAATAAGAATAAGAAAAGACATCCATCAAACAATGGGCTGGCCATGGAAGGATTCCTGGGTGAGGACATAGAATGTACATGGCCAGTCCCGGCCAGGCAGCGGCCACTCAGGGGTCCAGGCAGGGTGCCTACCCACCCTGCTGCTTATTTTCCTCCCCCAAATATGGGGGACACGTAGATTTATTACCTTAGTTTTCAGGTTGCTTTGAACTTAATGACTTCCTGGGGCCAGCACATTTATTCTAACAGTAACTCATTTACGTGAGGGCATCTGACTCTCCTTTTAAAGGTTGTGATATAAAGTTCCCCTTTCTAATGCTGTAATTGGATTTAAGTGGAAAGGAAAGTGGATTTTAAAAATATAAAGTAATTAATAGTATGGGTAGTACCTGCTGGATATGGCAAAGATGGTGATCAGCTATCTGACCAACCAACATTTGGGAAGGTCTAGAGATTTGAGGGTCCTTCCAAGTTTAGAATTTCATAGCTCAGAGCTCTCTGTGAGGTAGTTGGGATTCAAACGCCATAGAGGGACCTGTTTTCAAGACTTGGTCATCAAAAGGATGTGGATTTGTCCTGCCTGCTTATGCTTCTTCAATTCATTTTTTTGTGTGCAAAATCCTTATCATGCGGTTACCAGTTCATTCCTTTAGCTGGAATTCAGTGAGAGTCAGATCTCTGGCACGTGGTCCTTGCTATTGGGAGTTGCAGTTAGCTTGGTTTTGATGCTGGAAGCTGGCTTCATGTTCTGAGGCACACCTGTCAACGCAGGTAGTGTGTTTGCGGTGCCACAGTGGAGCTGAATCATTCATTAGCTCACAGCCCTCTTCCAGTTTGCACATTGCTCCGTATGGTAGCTGTGCCCCTGGAAATTCGCCTCTAAATCAAATGCCAGGAATCAACATAAGAAAATATAGAACGGTGCCTGGCATAGAGTAGTTGCTTAAAAAATATTTGTGGAATGAATGAATGAGCAACAAGAGATGATAATAGTTAACAATTCAGAATCCGGAGTCAGATAGATCTGGTCTAGAATCCTGTTTCTGCCACTTAGCAGCTGTGGGATCTTGAGCAATTCACTTAACCTCTCTGAGCCTCAGTTTCTCTATCTGCAGAGTGGGGATGATAACATTCTTATGTCACGGGGTTATTGTGAGACATATGACTTATATGAGCAAGCAAACCATGTCGGTCACTGTACCTGCCCCATCGCAAGCCCTCAGTAAGTGTTACGTCTTGTGGTTATTATTATTCCCATTGATGATAATAATGATTTTAAAATAAATACAGGCAGGTCCTGAATTACAGTGCGTGGTTCGTACACCTGCCTCACGTATGCCCCCCACGTGAATTCTTAATAGTAGTTTTGGGAAATCTCCTTTTCTCCCTGCTAATTATATAGTCTTCCCAGAAATGCCTTTCCACCTTATCCTTGTCTACTTTCCCTCCAGAGCCAGGTCCCTCGCCCAGCCCTTCCCCAGCAGGCTGAGTCCATCGCCCCCTTCTCTGTGCTCCAGCAGCCTCTCTGCAATCGTGGTTATCGCCACGGATGCTGAGATGTCTCTTCATCTGCACTCCTCCTCACTGGACCGGGAGGGACTGCAGTTGGAGCCACTGATAAAGAAGAAAGCCCAGGGACCCAGGAGACCATAGAGAAAGAAAGAGACCCAGGCTCAAAGCCAAGGGGAGCCACGGAGCCCAGCTGTATATTTTTTCAACCAAAATCCTAGGACTGCTTCTGTTGTGAGTTCCCTGGAGATGTCCTTGTCCTGCCTTTCTTTGTTCTCTTGCCTTCCTGCCTGTGGCTCCCTGCGGGCCTGACACTGAAAGATCTCAGGAAGCCCCAGGAAGCCTTAGAGCTTGTTTCTAGGACAGAAGGCAAGTGTTGCCATCCTCAGGGGGCCAGAGGAGGAGACAGGCTCTCATGGGAGGAACCAGCTGGCCCAGGGAGAAAAGAAGCTGGTGGACACATTTCTGTCACCAGGGAGCATAAAGACAACCCTAAGGGAAGCTTGGGGACCTGTGTGACTCCGCAGGAGTCACGTGACTTCTCTGATCTTCTGTTTCCTCAGCTGTAGGACTTAAGCCTTGCATTAGAAGAGCAGTTTTCCGACCGTGTTCAGCAGAGTTCAAAGCATTCTCCAGGCAAATTCAGCCCCCAGGATGGAAAGAAGGGAGAGTCCCATAGCCAAGGGGAGAATCCTTGCCTTCTTACCCTGCCAATCGAAGAGGCTCCTCCCCTTCTTACCCTGCCGATCATGGAAGCCCCACCCCTTCTGACCCTGCCAATCACAGAGGCTTCTCCTTTCTTACACAGCCAATCAGAATAGCTCTGACTAAAGTGTTTTACATACTGAACTTTCCTCTAGGCTTTTCCTTTACAAGATGGGACTGTTTGGCTTTTAAAAAATTTTAAATGCCTCTGAACAAGATCATTTATGTGTCTCTCTCCATGCCCAAGAATGTATGACACGAAAACTTACACTAACAGTTACAAAGACAGGTAGGGGAAAGAACAGATAAAGGGATGGCCGTTTATCAGTGTCTTCCATATACTCAGCACCACCGTGAATCCGTTAGTGATCAATATCTTGACCCAGAGCTGATTTTTCTTTTACATTTGCCTCAAGGCGAACCTCACTGAGGAATAGATCATCCTGAGATCATTAATTCAGTTCAATTAAATGAGCATTTATGAGTGAGTGCTTTGTACACCACCGGGCTCTGGGGATTCTGTGATGAACAAAACATTGGTCCTGTTGTTATGGAGCTTACAGTCCTCTGAGGAGTCTCAGATCTGGAAAAGATGTTTTTAAAAATGAGATGATTAAGCCCAGAGAAGAGAAGTGATTTGGTCCAAGTCACACACAGCAAGTGACTGGAATTAAGCTCTGGGTTTCCCAAGGTGACTGTTACAACCTACTTCACTTCTGCCTTCCCAATTTATTACTTATTAGCAGGAAGACCATTAAGTTCTTCTAGAATTAGCCACAATCTCAAAGGGCTTACGTAGTTCAAAAAGGAGCCAGTCGTACTCTTAATGCTCCCTGGCAAAAAAAAAAAAAAAAAAAAATTGGGACAGCTACTCAGTCCACTCTTGCTGTAACTTCTCACTGCCACATGGTGTCACTGTTGAACACAGGTCCTGTACAGTCCAGTGGCTGCTTTGTTTACCCTGCCCTGGAGCTATTGCTGGCCCAAATCCTATACTTGCTTCCAAGATGCTGTAAACTTAGGTTCCAAGATTTCACCTATTTAATTGCATGCTTATATGCTCAGTCATTGATTGGTAACGAATAATTCTACGGCTGGATCAACTTTAGCTGCTTGTAATATGGGAACCAACCTTTTCTCACAGATTCTATGGTTCATGTATGAAATCTATGTCACTGACCAAGACTCCCCCCAAACTCTGAGCCACTTTGTATTCTGTCTTGGTTTATTCCCATCTAGAATCCCATGACTCTTTGGGCAGATTATTTCACCACCTCCCAGCTTGAGATATAAAGGGATGTTGTCAAGGGTCTACCTTTATTAAACCAGGTAATATTCCATTATCCTCTTCCTCCAGAACAGTGTGTATGTGTGTATAACTAAGGGATATCACTCATGAGACTCTGCCCTAAATAGCGGTCTTTCTAAGGCTACCAGTTCGATCTATCTAGGAAGATTTTGTTACCCTTTAAACTAACTTCTGCTGCACACTAACTCTTCCTAGCTTGTCGAGGGAAAACTTGTGATCTTCCCAAGCTGGGTTTATGAAACATGATGAGCAAGGTCGAGCAGCCCCAAAACAGAATTTCAAGATTATCTCAAAGGAGAAGCATTAGGGAAAGTACTTGTCTGGTTGTGGGGCTGGAGTGAGTCATAGGAGGGTTTGAGGGCAGATGGTAGTAAGCATGATCTGGACAGAGCTTGACCAGAATTTATGAACTAGGTAGGTTCCTGGAACAGTCAGTGGTCTTATCTCTGGAACATATGAGTTCATTGCTACATCAATTTGTGGTCTTATCTTGGAACGTATGGGACTGAACGAGCTGGTTTTAAAACGCTTTGAGCTTAATTTGTGTTGCATGTCAGGGCTGGTTCAGATTATCCCTTCTTAGGGTCAGCGTTCATTTTGCAAATTGGTTTCTGTTTTATTTCTCACTCCCATTAGCCAAACCAAACCAGAAGGCAGCTGGCAAGGGAGCCCTGATGAGATGGTCTTCAGAGATCAGTCTCCCAGGCACTGGGCAGGACAGGAAAGAGAAATGGCTCTGGGGGACAAATGTAGAAGAACCAGCACCCTTACCTGCCAGCCTGCCCCTTTTCCTTTCTTCTCCCTCTCCCTCATTTCTTCATTTCCCAACTGATGTTAATTCTTCTTCGTCTGTGTCACTACAGTCTATCACTCTTGCCTCCAGTCATTTCATACTTTGGGAATTACTGCTCTAAGCCTTTGCAAATTATAATTGTATTGTATAAATAGAATATATATTGTCTTGTATAAATAAAAATATAATATATAAATAATCCATTATTATATGTTATTGAACATTTTTATACAGGACGTCTTTTATACCCAGAAGTCTCAGCCTCTAAATCAGCACTGTCCAACAGAACTTTCTGCATGGTCCAGTATGGTAGCTGTTAGCCGCATGTGGCTATCAAGCTATGACTACAGTGAATAATGAGCTGGAGTTTTAATTTTAGTTAATTTGCACTTGATTTAGAGGCTCGGGCTACTCTGTTAAGTAAATAGCCCTGAAAGGGGTTCTCTTTATCTGCATTTTAGATATGAGAAAACTGAGTCCCGGCAAGGTTAAGTAGCATGCCTGTGATGACTTGGCTGGTAAATGATGGAGTCAGGACAGGACCCCTGTTCTCACTGGCCCCAAAGACACTCAGCTTTATACCACGACTGTTCCCTCTGCCCAGATACCCTTATTCTCATCCTCTCAGCCAACTCCTACTCATCCTTCAAAATCCAACTCAACTCTCTCCTCCTCCATGAAGTCTCTATAATCCCCACGCAAAGTTTTGAAGACATGTCAACGTTATACTTAGTCAGTATCTCAGCCAGTGTACCTTTCACATCGTATTGCAGTTACCTGTTTAGTTGCTGACATTTCTTAATAGAGTGTGAGGTCTTTGCGGATGACCTCACAGTAGGTATGATGCATAGTAGGTATAAAGAATAAGTTTGGCAAATGAGTGCTTTGCCGTCATTGCTGCCTTCATGGGTTTCATAGCACTGAAATGGTAAGGCTGTAGCATGGGGCTTATTGGTGCTAATCTCATCTGTTTCCTTAATAGGTTTAAATTCTATAGATGAACGTGATCTCTGCTGAGAGAAAATTCAGGCCTGCCCGCCTCCTTCTTGGGCGACTGATGGCTGTGGCGGAGAGTATTTTAAGCCTGCTGCCCTTTGACTTGAGTCTTTCTTCCCCGAGTCATTACACGTTGTCTTGCATGCCTCCCCAGCAGGGTGGTGGGTCAGCGGTGCCTGGAGATTGTGATATAATTCAGTAGGTTCTCCCGAGCAGCATGCAAACATGGCCAGCTGCCTGCTGGACAGACACATACATCTCTGGATGTCCAGGGCAGCCATGAGCCAAAGGACCGCTGAACGGAGGGGTCCTGGGGTGGATGAATTCCCTGGTAAAATTGGATAGAGGAATTTTGACTCAATACCTGGGACACAGCATTGTTACAGATGGGTTTGAGAACTGAGAGGGCAGGAGAGAAAGGAAAGAAAGCTTAGTCCTAGGAGACTGACTTCAAAGACCAGAGAACATTTTGATGGTGTCTATTCAAAACCGGTTTGAGGTCAAACCTCTCAGGAGAAGGGACTCAAAGGAAATAACCTTGCCCCTGTGTCTTCGTTATCTTGTCCGCTATGACCAGCTCTGCATCGCCCCCAGAAATAAGTCTAAACTCCTTAGCACTGTTTTCTAGGGGCAGCAGTAGGTCAAGTCTCAGATGCCAACGAGGGCCAGGTGGATGATACCACGAGTAAAGTAACAGTTTGGAGAATCTGGCAAATTGGAAAGTCCGTGGCTGTTCAGAGGGACCAGCCACCGCTCCACTGGCCTATTGTCATACGAGAGAATGAGAGTCCAGGCTTTCCTTTTTCTTTGATTAGAAGAGGGAAATCTGGATTTTGGTGTAAAATATCTAGTTTCTTATAATACTTTGTGGACCAAGTAAAGCATATCTCTGGATCAGATTTGGTCCAAGGGCTGTTATTTTGCTGCCCCTTCATCTGCCCCAGCTCCATTGCCCTGGATTCCTTCATATACTCTACTCTTCTGCCATTTTGACTAGCGGGGATGAAAGACCCAAGTCAAAAGGGCAGCAGCCTTAAAATACTCTCAGCCAGAGCTATCAATCGCCCAAGAGGGAGGCGGACAGGCCTGGACACTCCATCGTCATTCACACCACGGTACCTTTGCACATGCTGTTCCTTCATCCCAGAATTCCTTTTCCCTCCCATTTATACGTTAAGGCTGTACTGGTCCTTCCAGGACCAGCTCAATTGTCACCTCCTCTAGAAGTCTCCTGACATCCCCAGGCATCTGTTCCTTCCTCTGGCTCCCTTAGCTTTGTTTCCACCTTGTGTATTGCATTTGCTACTTTATATTCTAATTTTGGGGTTGCCTCAGTTAGACTCTTGAGCTCCGGGACTACACATTGCACATAGCCAGCTTTCTGCAGGACCCCGTTCCCCAAGTGCATCACGGCAGCCAAGGTGCGAAGTGTCCTGCTTGGAACTGATTTGCATCCTCCTGCAAGCCTAATCCCATTCATATGTCTTCATCTCAGTGAAGGGCAGCACCCCATCCAGTTCTCAGGCTAGAAATAAGAGAGTCATCTTAGATTCCTTCATTTCCCTCTCTTTCCGCATCCTGTCAATGACCAAGCAAGACCTCCTTTCAGTATGTCCGTTTACTCACCATCCCTCTCAGTTAGTCCAAACTGTCCTTAGTATGTGGTCAGTAAACGCTTCCTTAATGAATTGTTTAACTGTGGGCCTGTTTTCATGTCAGATTTCGGTAAACTGCACAAAACTCTGGGAAGACCCCTGAGAAAAATGGAATTGAGCAGGGCTGTACTGGCTGGGTAGGCTGGCGGTCAGGTGGCAAAAGAAGGTGTGACAGGCAGGGAGGGGGCAATGGTGGCTGGAATGAGCAGGGCCACTTTACAGCAAGCAGGGATCGTCGGCCTGACTGGGGTGGAGTATTACGGGATAGTAGACAGAGGGGAATGAGCCAAAAGGTTCATAGTTGGAGGGCCTGGAAACCTCAAGAAGATATTCATAGGCTATGTACACACTGCTGTATTTAAAATGGATAACCAACAAGGACCTACTGTATAGCACAGGGAACTCTGCTCAATATTAAGTAACAACATAAACGGGAAAAGAATATGAAAAAGGGCTTTCCTGGTGGCGCAGTGGTTGAGAATCTGCCTGCCAATGCAGGGGACACGGGTTCGAGCCCTGGTCTGGGAAGATCCCACGTGCCGCGGAGCAACTGGGCCCGTGAGCCACAACTACTGAGCCTGTGCGTCTGGAGCCTGTGCTCCGCAACAAGAGAGGCTGCGATAGTGAGAGGCCCAAGCACCGCGATGAAGAGTGGCCCCCACTTGCCGCAACTAGAGAAAACCCTCGCACAGAAACGAAGACCCAACACAGCCATAAATAAATAAATAAATAAATAAATAAATAAATAAATAAATAAATAAATAAATAAAAAGATGGCAGAGATAAGCGTTCCTGAGAAGGCCAGATAGGACATTTAAAAAATAAAAAAGAATATGAAAAAGGATAGATACATGTATATGTATAACTGAATCACTTTGCTGTACACCTGAAACTATCACAACATTGTTAATCAACTATACTCCGATATAAAATAAAAAGTTTAAAAAACAAACAAGCCTTGAAGCTCCAAAACAAGTAAACAAACCAACAACAGGAACAACAGAAATGCTTTTAAAATGTTTGGTAGAGATCCTAAGAGCAATTGTAAGAGCTGACTATGCAATGAAAAGGTGTGTTGAGTTGTCAGAAGTTCAGGGTCTGGTATTAAAAACAAGGTTTGGGAAAAAAAAAAAGGAAATAGAGAGCCTTGGCTGGTTCTTGAGCAGGAGATTCATGTTTCCATGCCCCAAGTAAGAGGGAACAGGACAAAAGACAAGCAAAGGGTAGGGAAGGCTCAAAGCATGAACTATGGGCATGGAGTCCATTGGAAACTGGGGCAGCCACAAGGCACATGGACTCCAGGGTATGTCTGGGCAGAGACAGTGTTTGAAGGAAGAGTTTGGGTGTCACAGGGGTGTGGAGTGTGCAGAAAGGAAGAGAGAATCCAAGGGAACCCATCACCTTTTAGTCCGACTTGCTAAGCACGAGCTGACAGTGAGCCTTCTCTCGAGCAAAGTGGAAAGAAAAAAAATTGGCTACGCTGGCAACATTCTCATTCTTCTTTGGCTGGCTTGATCCCTTGTTATAACAGCAAGTGGGTAAAAATAATTGTCAGCATCCTGAGGCTGGTGAACCCTTGTGAATGCTTCCAGAGGACAAAGTGCTTGTTCACCATCTTCTCTGATTTCCACGCCAAGCCTGCCTCGTCATCAGTGGTGCCATTCCTGATTCCTCTACAGATGAGGCCACTAGGGTCCTGGAGGAGAATTAATATACCCAAGGCCAGGCAGGTGGGGAGTCCCAGGCAGGTGGAACCATTACCTGAGATTCAGTTTAAAACATAGTTTTTTGGGTGCAGTTCCCCCGAGATTCTGTTTTAGTGTGTGATGGATAGGACTGTCTTCCCCAGGTAGTCTTGGAAACCACAACGCTTCCCCACCCTGCCTGGGCCTGAGACCCAGCCTGGCTCTGGTGTTACAGACATGGGGTCATGGCGCCAGGTGCTGATGGGTCCCAGATCTGGACTTCCCTCTGCCGACTCACATCCCTGAAAAGGCCTCTGGGGCACCTCTCAGCAGGTACCCGGTTTTAAAACCTGCCACTTACTGACAGCCTGTGAGCACATCGTTGTGCCTGCCTTAAGCGGCCCCGCAAAGATAAGACAGAAATAGCCCTTCCTACCGGCAACAAAAACAGAAATCGTGAAACAAATCCGTGTATTCTTATCTCTGTGCGGGGCACTCCTGACAAATGGGCAGAAGTTGCTTCCAACATTCTGCCACTTGAAATGGCAGCAAAGGACTTTCCCTGTCAGGAAGAGAAAATGAAAAAAAAAAAAAACAAAACTGTCACTTTTCCATGATGGAATGATCTGTGGTCTATTCTTGTCTTTTATCTTCTTTCTCTTTTGTTTTCTTTCCATCCCATAATAGACACATTTTTCCATTCATTCCCCTTTGCAATAGGACCCAGGTTATTGTATGTGTTAGTATGTCCCTGGAGTGTTATAGGGGACAGACATCCCTGCCCGCAGATGGCTTCCTACTAGTCAGAGAGACAGACATATGAACAGGTATTGACAATCAGGGCTTGGAGGTGCTGGGATGGAAGGAGGCCCAGAGAGCTCTGAGAGGGCAGAGAAAAGGGGCACATGGCCTCCGTATAAGCCAGTATCCCCTCTGCCAACAGGGAGACAATTTCCATCATTGCCTGGCCTTGGGCTCAATTCTTTGACCTTATAAACAGAATTTAAATTGCTTCATTTTTCAGAGAGGCAGGAAAGGACTGCTTGATTGAGACTTTTAAAAAGTTGCGCACCCGATTCTGCAAGAGGCCATGGGACCTACAGGCTGAAAGCCGGGGCACCTCCCTAATTATATTCCACTTTCCAAAACGAGGACATGCCACTTCTCAGATCTTGGAGCAAGATGCCTCCAAGGGATTAAATATTAATAGGATCCTTCCTTCCTTTTTTCCATCCTTATCTCATTTTAAAATGCATTTTCCCTTCTCCCACTTCATTTATTTATTCATTTGTTCTCTCAATCCATCCAGTGCGAATTTGCCATGAACGCTGCTGGCACAGGGCATACACAGATAAACAGCAGATTTCCCCCATGCGTCTTAACCCTGGATGTCCATCAGAATCTCTCGAGGATCTAGCTTCCCTATGAATACAAACGCCCTGGAACCACCTCCAGTTTAGATTTTTAAGTGATGAAAGCAAAATGTAGAGAAGTGTGTAGTCTGGTAACATTTGTGTGGGAAACAATTTGGGGAGGAGAACAATGTGCATATTTTTTTTTTGTATCTGCACAGAATATGTCTGGAAGGATATATAAGAAGCTAGAAGCATTGGTTGCCTGTGGAAATGGGAACAGTTGTCTAAATAGGAGAGTAAGAGGGAGACTTACTGCTATACGCTACTCAGTACTGTGCCATTTGAATGTATGCTCATTTCAAAATAATTTTAATTAGAATTAAATAAGTAAATAAATAAATTAATTAAATAATCTGCAGACCTTTCTTCCAATATGTTAAGGTACCAACCTCCAATTCTGTACACTAGCTATCCCTGACTATTTGCAATTCTCTGAATGAGACGTGTTCTCTCTGGCCTCCGTGCATTTGCAGGAGCAGTTTCCTCTGCCTGGTACACACTTCCCCTCCAGAAACCTTTCATGCCCACACCTAGATTGGTACCCACCATCACCACCTTTTGTTTTTTTTTTTTTTTTGGCCGTGTTGGGTTTTCTTTGCTGCGCGCGGGCTTTTCTCTAGTTGTGGCGAGCGGGGGCTACTCATCGTTGCAGTGCGCGGGCTTCTCATTGCGGTGGCTTCTCTTGTTGCAGAGCACGGGCTCTAGGCACGTGGGTTTCAGTAGTTGCGGCACGCGGGCTCAGTAGTTGTGGCTCGCGGGGCTCTAGAGCGCAGGCTCTGTAGTCGTGGCGCACGGGCTCCGTTGTTCCGCGGCATGTGGGATCTTCCCGGCCCAGGGCTCGAACCCGTGTCCCCTACATTGGCAGGCGGATTCTTAAACCACCGCGCCACCAGGGAAGTCCCACCACCTTTCCGCCTCTCTGTTTCCAAAATATCCCATGCTCTCCCCATCGTAATTCTCTCATGCAGGACTACAGTGGTCTGTTCACCTGGATAGGGTGCCCATCAAACCTCATACTCCAGTGAAAAGAGATCACTCCTAAGGTATTACCTGTAGCGTCCCTAAGATCTGGCCCCTTCAATGAGGTAGGTGCTCAGTAAATGAAGATTGGACAGTGACAGACCGGTCAGCACTAGAAAGTGAGTGTCTACTGCTCCCGGTCACTGACTACTGAAACACATCTTATCCTTAAGAGTCCAAGGCAGAGGTGCTCAAACTACAGCCCGTGGGCCACCCCGTCTCTTTGTAAGCAAGGCTTTACACACAGTGTGTGCACACAGCCACACCCGTTTGTTTATACGTTGCCTGTGGCTGCGTGATCCATGAGGGATTCGAGTAGTGGCGACCGAGACACTGCCGCCCACATAGCCCAAGACATTTACTGCCTGGCCCTTTACAGAAAAAAGTTTGCCACTCCCTGGTCCAAGGCATCCTTGGCTCCTGCTACAAGGCTCCAGCCCCACCTGGCTTTGCCCTCTGCTTGCTCTTCCCCTAGGTTGGCCAAATCATCATAGTTTGCAGAGGGCTGTCCTACTTTTAACACTTAAGAGCCTCATGCCTTGGGAAACTCCTCCATCCTGGGCAAACCGGGATGGTTGATTCCCCATGCGCATCTCCTGCTAGCCAGAAGCCTGCCCCTCACATGGTCCTCCCCTAGCACAGAGCCGAGGACACAGGCTCCAACATAACCTCTTGAGAGCACAGCGTAAACGTTTGTGATTTCAGAATCGGAACGACCAAAGAGCTTGCGTAACTTAAAATACACGTTTAGGAGAAAGAGTCAAATACCAAGACAGTAAGTTGCTTATAGAAGTCATCGGTAATTTCACTGCTTATCCCACCACCATCTGCACCCTTTGAGGGGGTCTGTGCCACCTTATCGGTCCTGGTTGGTGGCTTTAGAGCCGGGGTATCGGGGGGACTGCAGAAGGTCAGGTGGCACTGTAGCCTCCTTCAGCATAACCTCTGCTCAGACCCACACAGGACTTGTAACTTGAGTAAGACACAAATAGACTTTCATCACGTTAAGCCACAAAGATGTGGAGATTGTGTGTTACAGTAGCATAAATTATCCTACATGACTGATCCACTGATATATAATTTAGAATATATTCACGACATAAAATTAGTTTGTATTTGTGCTCTAATGGGAAAGGTTCTAGAAAAAGGCACATTAAACTCTCTTGGATTCCCCACCCACTAAAATGGTGAGCAGTAAATTGTCCATGAAATCAGAGTTTTCTGAGGCTTTGGAGTCACAAAGACCCGAGTTCACATCCTGACTCGGCTGCCTACACAGTTTGTCTTACTGGGTGAAGTCAACGCTGTCCAGTAGGATTTTCTGCAGTGGTGGGAATGTTCTATTCCTCACTGCCCAGTATGACCTCCCCCCCAGCCACGTGTGACTGTTTAAATTTAAATGAATCAAAGTTAGTTAAATAAAATTTAAAATTCAGTTCCTCAGTCACACTAACCGCATTTCAAGTGCCCAATAGTTTTAAGGAATAGAGAAAATGTATATAAAATACCTGACTTGGAATTGTTGCTCAAATATAAAAATTATTACTTTCACCACCTGTTTATTTGTTCCACACGCCTGTGGAGAAGGAGTGCGTAAAAACACCATCTCAGAGGGACAGTGCCTGGTGGGCCGCCGCCGATGTGACCAGCGTCGGGCTGTAGGGTCAGCCGTAAGTCTAGATGTTTACAGTTTAGAAAATATAGAACATCTGATCATTCAGGTATTCCACGAGTGCTTACGGAGGTGTTTCTCTGGATTATGAAATAAATCTCAAAATCTGGGAAGTTTAGCCCCAGAATGAGAATTTCCCAGTGGAAAGGACCCCTAGGACCAAAAATCCCTGATGCTGTACTGCCTGACACATCAGTTTGGATTTTCTTTCTCTCTCTGATTCTTCTTTTCAACTTAAGGTGTCCCCCACAGAAGCACTGTTCCCGATAATAATGGCCCACAAAATCCTAAACCCCTTTCTCTTTCCAGCATCACTGGAATAAACTCTGTCTTTCCAAACAACCTTACTGAACACTAAGGGAGAACATTAGCAGGATCATCTCAGAGCCTGTGAGGAATCTTTCAGTAATGTCATTTACAAAGGAGAGAGTTCTGGTCCTTTCCAGGGCTCATCAGCTCTGTCCCAATTCACATGAGACCTGAAGGGACAGAGATCCCTGCCTGTCATTTGTTTGCTGGCACCTGCCAGGTAGCATCTGATCACCCAGTCTCTCAAGCATCGTCCTACACATCATGACTCTTTGATCATCAAGACCTGAAGAAACAGAGCCCTCCTCCCCACCCAGTGCCTTCCCCTTCAACACCCAGTCTGAAGACCTGACCCTTCGATGGGCCTCCCTGTTCAGGCCTGACCAGTCCTCGAGGTCAATTGCATCACTGTGATTCATGCCACACAGAACCCAGCCTTCACATAATAAGAGGCACAGCATTGCAATAACTGGTGAGTCATTCCTTCATGTGAAACTGGGTTAAAATAATGTGAGAGTCAATATTAAATCACGGTCGCTAGTCCTCTGGGAAGTTCATGTTTTTTACGGAGCCTAAGACAAATGAATATCCATATGTTCAGCTCTCCATCCATCCATCCATCCATTTATCCATCCATCCCTCTGTTGGTCCATCTCATTATCCATCCATTCAGGCATTTGTTCAACCGTCTTTCCACCTCTCCTATCTGTTCATCCTTCCTTCCTTCCTTCCCTCCCTACTTCCTTCATCCCTCCCTCCATCCTTCCCTCCCTCTCTTCCTTTCTTCCTTCCATATCTCCACCTACCCACTCACAAACATGTGTAATGTGGTGGTCAGTAGCTTACTCTCTGGAATCAAATTACATGGGTTATTACCATGTAATTATTACAAATTACATATGTTATTACCATGTGACTTGGTCTCTCTGAGCCTCTTTTTCCTCATCTGCATGGGAGGATGAATAATAATATTTACCTCATACTCCTTGGGTTGGGTGAGAATTACCTGAGATGATGCGTTTGAAGTCTCGGGAACACTTCCTGATATACAGTTAGCTGTTATTATTAATCACCCACTACACACCCCAAGGACACCAAAGACATACAAGTTCTGCCCATCAGCCAGGAACTCTTCGCCCCAGTGAGACTCAGACTTTTCCTGCGTTTTATGTAGTTGATTATTTCAACATCTATCACTTGAAGTAGCAACAGATCAGTCAAGCATATCATTTGGGAATCTTATGACGTAGAGTTAGATGACTTGACATCGGGAATATCCTGGAAAACAGCAACAAAAAGAATAATAAATGGTCCTTCTGTGGATATTTCAGATCAGCAGGCTAAATTTTGGTGATGGAGAATTATTTTTGTTGGTACTTGCCCAAGCTGTGAAAAGAACATTTGTGTTCATCTCTCTCAGTATCCAAAAGGCTGTTTGTGTTCAAGATGAGGAAGGCCAAGAAATGAACATTTATTGTGCACTTCCTAGGTGTTTGCGCTGTGCTGAGCGCTTTGTACACATTACCGGCTTCCATGAATCTTCAAAATTATTGTCTGAATTTGCTGTCTCCATTTCCGCCCCTTCCACCCACCCTGGTCTGGCTTTTTTTTTACCACCATCCACCGAAATAGTTCTTGCCAGTGTCTCCAATGCATGACACTAAATCCAGTAGACATTTTCCTGTCTTCAACATATTTGACACCTCAGCAACATTCAGCACTTCTGGAAATCTTCTCTTCCTTTATCTTCATGACACTAGATGTCCTGCTTTTCCTACCCACCCCCCCTCTCTCTCTGACTGTTGGTTCCCTGTTGTCTTGGAGGTACCTGTCTTTCCCAGGCAGAACATGGTGCCTAAGAAATCTCATTCACACTCACGACACCAGTTCTCTTCCAGGCGCGTGTCACTCACGATTATGTGTCTGTGTGTCTGCTCTCAGTCTGAACGTCCAGCTGCCTTCTTGTTATTGCCATTGAAATAACTTCATCTTTTCTCTAAAACTTGTTTTTTTTTCCCCAGTATTTTCTAACCCAATGGGTGGCAATTCCACCCATTCTCCACCAGAAACTTACAAAACATCCTTGAAACCTCCCTCTTTCTCATCTTCTGTATCCAGTTGATCTTTGAGACCTCTTGGGTCTGCCTCCAGATATCTCTTGAAATCTTTATCTTCTCCATCTCCAAGGATGCCCTTAGTTCAAACCATAATCTCCAGTCTGTATGATTACAGCCTCCAGAATTCCCCGCCCCGCCCACAACCATTCTTTCTCCATCTATTTGAATCTCCACCCAGCAGCCAGAGAGACCCATGTTAAAATGCAGATTGGGTCGTGTCTCTCCCCTTCCCCGCATCCCACCTCCAGATGAAACACGTCAGTGCCTTTCAACGTTCTTGGGATAAAGCACAGCATCCTTACCGAGCCTGCTGTGGCCTTCTCCTTCCTCTCCTGCCTCATCCTCTATCACTCTCTGCTTCGTCTGCCAGATAATCAGTCCTTGGCTGGGTCTCGAGGACACCAAGATGAGTAACATTAATTTTTTAACGTAATGACTAGTCAGAGTCTTGGGCACGTTTTCTGTGTCAGGAGTATGGATTATGAACGTTATTCTTATTAGGACTTCAGATTTGGTGAGAAAGAGCATGGGCTATCTTCCATACGTGAACTTGGAGATGGGCTTCTACATTCCCTGAATGTATGAAGGTCTGCTTTATACAAAACCATTTTTCTACACTGAGACTAATTCTAAACAACCAAGGAAGAGTCTATACAAGAGATAGAGAGTAGGGCCGTGTCACTGGGACCTAGCCCTACTTGGAGATGTTGGGATTTTTCTGCCTGCTACCAAGGATGTAGTCACAGATTGAATAAGAGACCTGAGAGGTCAAATACCTGCTTTCAGGAAGTCTGTAATTTAACAAGGAGGCAAAAGAGAGAGCATATAAAAAGCATTGGGAAAAAAAGGACTTTGCAGATGTGATTAAGTTAGGGTCTTGACATACGGAGATTATCTCAGATTATCCTGATAGGCTCTAAATGCAGTCACAGGTACCCTTGTAATAAGAGGGAGGCACAGAGAGTTGTGACACACAGATAGAAGAGAAAAGGCTATGGGACAAGGCAGAGATGGGAGTGATGTGGCCAGAAGCTGAGAAACGCCAGCAGCCACCAAACGCTGGAAGAGGCAAGGGACAGATTCTCTCCTGGAGCCTCCAGCTGGAGGGTGGCCCGCTGACATCTCAATTTCAGGCCAGCGATACTGATTTTGGACTGCTGGCCTCCAAAACTCTGAGAGAATTCACTTCTGTTGTTTTCGGCTGCCAAGTTTGTGATGATTTGTCACAGCAGCTTCAGGAAACTTCACGCCCAAATATCGATAATGTAAATCACGATGTGTAAGAAGTGCTCACCATTAGAATCTATGCATTTTTAATTAGCCCTCCACGTCATAATGCTCACAGCTCTTCTCTCTCTCTCTCCAGCCTTCTCAATGCATATTGCTGCTAAAGGAGGACTTAAGTCGTATATTCTTCCTATAACCTTGAATGAGAACATATCTGAGTGATCTCTTTTCCAACCCACCTCTTATAGCCAGTGTCTTTGTAGCTCCGTTGACATCTTCGCTTTTCGGGATCCTATTGAAATCCACTTCGATTGCTTGAAAATCAGACATCGTTCTGCCACTTTGAACTTCTGCCTTTTGCATTGGGTCTCGAATAGTGTAATCATGTCCCACGCACAAGGTCTTCCCACCCAATAACGTGAATGATAACATTCTCCCTTCACTGTGAACGTCTCTTAAGTATTCCGACTGTGTCTCCAAGCTGTTGAGGTGGGTCCATGCAGAGGCTGATAAATTGTGTGAAGTGGGTCAGGAACTGGGCTAGTGGGTTCAGTTCAACTCAGAGATTTGTAAATATCAGTCCCAAATGCAAGGATCTCAAAATCCAGAGAGCAAAGTAGACGCATAAGACCAGAACTCTCATACAATGTGCTGCCTTGAAAAAGAGGTAGGGACAAAGTACTTTGCAAGTAAGAGATGTGCAAACAACTGATACAGTGATGGAGAATCAGAGAGCAGTAGAGAAGCGTGGGCAATCTGGGAATTTGTAGGTGCTTATCCGGCAATAGAACCAGCATGGACAGAGGCAATGAGAGTCACTTCCAGAGTTAGGGAAAAACAAATAGTCCAGAAACTGGAGAGCAGCTCATATTTACGTGGGAGAACTACCTACAGGAATTTGATGCGGAGAAGTGATTTTTACAAGACGGAAAGAAAAATTATGAGCTGCCTCATGGCCTGTATCATACAAGCAATTTTTTAAAATGTTAAGCGCCACGGGTATGTCGATGAGGATGAGGTGATAAGACCTCTTGCATACTTTTGGCGGGACGCTGAGTTAATCCAGTTTTATTAGAGAATGACTTTGCAATATGTAGTTAAAACCATAAAAATACCCACGTATTTTACCCCGAGGATGCTGCCTCCAAGAGTCTATCCTAAAGGAATAAGATGAAATATGGAAACACGTCAGGCATAGAGATGTTTATTGCAGCAGTATTTATAATGTCAAAATCAGCAAATGCCTTCTCTGTCCAAGAAGAAGGGAAAGCAAAATAAATTGTGGTTTCCAGAGCTCACAAGGTGGCAGGCAGTGAAATTAACCATTTTGAAGTGTATAATTCACTGGTATTTAGCATATAGAATGTTGTTTGACCATCACCTCTATCTAGTTCCAAAACATTTTTATCACACTAAACGGAAATCACTTCCCACCTCCTCCTGCCCCCAGTCCCTGGAAACTGCCAATCAGCTTTCTGTCTTTATGGATTTACCTGTTCTGGATATTTCATATAAATGGAAATATATAACATACGACCTTTTATATCTGGCTTCTTTCACTTAGCATACTGTTTTCAAGGTTCACTGTGTTGTAGCATGTATCAGTGCTTTATTCCTTTCTAAGGCTGAATAATATTCCATTATATGGATATACCACTTTTTGTTTATCCGTTCATCCATTGATGGATATTTGAGTTGTTTCTACCTTTTGGTTATTGTGAATATTGCTACTGTGAGCATTTGTGTACAAGTTTTTGTTTGAATACCTGTTTTCAATTCTTTGGGGACATACCTAGAAGCAGAATTGCTCATTGTCAGTTTTTCCTAATTGAACTTGAATGTCTTTGGTCGGCCTGTATGCCTCAGCTTAGCTTCAGTTCCAACTGCTCCCTTTGGTTTTATACTCAACCCCTTTACATGCCCACATTAAGCTCTTCTTTTCCCTCAAAGGCATTCCTTTTGGGTGTGTGATCACTCTCTCGCCCAGTCTATGGACTGTTCCATGGCCATGGGAGATGACTCTATAGAAATTTTAATAACATGGGGAAATACTTCTGTTATAATGTTAGAAAGGGAAAGATCAGGTTATCATATCTATAGTACTTTTTCATCAAAACAAACTGTCTAATCCGAAGCCTAGTCAATACGGCTTGAACTTTTTTCCCATGGAAAGATATTCATAAAAACACTGTAGAAAATTCTCCATACACAGGCTGACACTTGCTCCCCTTTCTTCATCTCCATGGGGTACTCAATGGAGAACACAAGGAAATCCATAGAGCCTCAGAAGAAGATCCAAGTTCAAATACCAGGTTGCCCACTGCCTGGCCGTGTCACCTTGGATAGCTACTCACACATAGTAGGTGTTAATAAATGGTTGTTATGATTGAGTTAAAGCAGATGTGACCTTTTCTTGATTTTATTATTTTTGAGGTGTAACTTACAGTCCAAGGTATGTTTACCTCCTCATTACTGGACCAGGAATGCCTTCCCAACCCCCAGAGTCCCTTCCTTCAAGAGAATCTCCCTGCCCTCTGCCTCAGCAGAGCAGATTCCTTACAACATCTCACCTCTTTTCTTCATGGGACACAATCCAATTTGTAATTCTTTGCTTGTCCTGTTGTTTAATGTACATCTCCTCTCTGGGCTCTGTGAACATAGGAGTCCCATCTGTATTCCTGGTGTCTGGCACAAAAGTACATGCCAGAAAAATATTTATTTGAGTAATGAATAGGAATCAAAAGATTGTGGTTCCAGCCCTACGCTTTCTAGTCTTGCGATCCTGTGCCCACGTGATGCTAATGTTATAAAGAACCAGTTTGTAAAAGATGACATCAGGGACACACCAGCCCCTACTTTGCAGAATTGTGTCACCTTCCACATGTGTATATTTCTCAGTGTTTTCAGAGCACTTTCAAATCCAGTGTGTTGTCCCCCTGATGACTTTTCCCCATCTCCCGACCTGGCACAGGGTGCAGATGACAGGGAGGTGGCAGGGACCTCTGGAGGAGTCTTGGGGGTCAGCAGCCCACCGGCCATGCTGACCTGTACTGCTGATGACTCACGTTGAGACCAGGAAGAAGCTCTCCTGCCCAGCCCTGGGGTTTCTGCCAGCAAAATGCCCAAGAACATACGGAAAGGAGCAAATCACTTATATTTGCTTGATGACCCTGGTCTTTCCTCCGTGTGTGTTGCTTGTTGAGAGAAATGCAGGTAAATATCATAGTAAAACAACAGGATTTGAAGTCAGATATACTGAATCCATTCATTTGTTCATATTTCCATGCAGTGAACACTTTGCTAGATAGAACCTGCTTTGTATCCTGACTCAGGACTGTACGCTGGAGAGTCAAAGATAAATACTGGTCTTTTTACCTCTCTGAGCCTCTGTTTCCTCCTCTGGAAAATGGGAATTAATAATAATGCCTGGCTAGAAAAAAAAAGGCCCGGGCAACTGATTAGAAGCAGTGGAGCAGATATTCATTAAGAATTTCTATAGTATCTTCCACCAAGAAGAACACAGCTTCAGAGGGTTCTCCTTGTGTCCTTTCTCCTTGTTTCTTCCTCCTGTTCTGTTTCCCATCCGGGACTCTTCCGCAGTTGTTGCCTTCCTCGCTCTTTTCTTCCTGGGCTGCTCTCAGCATCCTCCTTCCCTCTCTCCCAGCCTGACTCCCTCCTGCCAGCACTGCTCCCAGCCCCCCCTCTGCTGGGAACCCGTGGCCGGCCTCGGAGCAGCCCTGTGGTCATCGGGCCAGGCCCCCAGCAGGCTCTCATCACATGGGCAACCTGCTAAGTGGAGATCATGGCGCAGTTCTATTTGGGGAGCTTTAGGCCCACAGAGCTCTCTCGACATCCGATGTTGAGGGGAGGGAGGCCTCGGTGCCAATGCCAAGCCGTCCTGGCAGAGCATGAATCTTAGAAACAGAATTTTTCTCGTGTACAGGAACAGGAGGGAAATGCAAACGGCGGAAGAAGAGGAGAGAAACACCCCAGTGCTGTGCTCCTGAGAGGGTCCCGGGAGACACCAGGAGTGTGCCAGGGACAAAATTGTGTTCAGTCCCTCAAAACTGGGCAAGGGGACAGACAGGGCTGCGAATGAGGGTGGCCTGCTCTCTCCTTCTGAGCGCGGACTAAAGGTTCTCATCCTGTTAACATTCAGGAATGGGACGTGGCCCTGCTTAACCTGCTGAGGATGGGATAAAGGGCCGGAAGACAAACATTCAGGGAGTCTTTTTCTTGTGCCTGCTATTTAGGAAATCACAGATAAATTCAGTTCACTCAGGAAGGTGGGGTTTTTTTTGAAACTCCGCTAGAGGCTGGGGAGACGGAACCAGTCCCTGACCTCCCGGTGCTGACAGAGTGGGTGTTTCCAATGGGTCTTAACAGGGTACGCTGTGTGTAGGGCGCTTTGTGGACATAGAGCCATGACCTGGTGTGGTTAGAAAAAGTCATGCCACGCAGAACCTTTCATCCAGGCTTGAGGGAGGAGTTGGAGTGAGACGGATGAAGAGTATGAGGAAGATGACTAGGACAGAGGACCCAGGGAAGAGAGGTCAGGAGCAAGTTCCCTCTTCCTGCAGGACCATCGCAAGAGGAGCGAGAGGAGGGGGAGGGGTGGGCCACGGGAGCTTCCTGAACCGTAGAAGGAGCTGGGCTCTGCTCCGTGAGCAGTGGGAAGCCACTGTGGGGTTTCCAGCATGCCGAGTCTACAAGGACGTGCTCTTGTAAAGCTCTCCCAGGCTGCAGTGAATTGTCTTTAAGTGAGGAGTGAATGTGGAGGCCCAGCGGAGGCTATCACAGTTGTCCTTGTGGAGATTTACACCAGCATGGAGATGCAGATGGAGATGGAAATGCAGATGCAGATGGAGATGCAGATGCAGGTGGAGATGGAGATGCAGATGCAGATGGAGATGGAGATGCAGGTGCAGATGGAGATGCAGATGCAGGCAGAGATGGAGATGCAGATACAGATGGAGATGGAGTAAAGTAGATGAATTATATACATATATATTAAATGTATGTATTTACGAAACATATATATATATACACAGGAGGTCAATTTGTTAGGATTGGACACAGCTTTGATGGGGGTCAGTGCGGCCCTCCTGGAGTACCGTAGCAAAGGAGGAGGGGCAGGCGCTTCATGGGACCAGAACACGTCCTGGGGCTGCTCTACCCCTGGGAATGCTGGCACACAGCCATGGTTTGCCTACAGTGTCCCTCTCAGCTGTGTGTTCAGGGGACGTGCTGTCTGAACGGAAGGGCAGGTGGCATCAGTGGCATAATATGAGCAAGATGCTCAGTCTCAGTCTGTTTCCAGGTTTGTCCGATGCAGACAGTGATAGCTTATCCACTGGAAATGCTCCGTACTGATGTGGGGTATGAAACAAAGCCACAAGGGCCTGCCGCTGAATGTAGCTGGTGCTTAATAAATGTGAGTTCCCACCCCAGGTTTCTCTCCCCATCCCAGCCGGAACAGCCACCCTTGATACTAGCTTCCATTCTGGTCTTGCTGGAACCCAGGCAAATAAAGAAACCACATCACTTCTTCCTCCACTGTTCAAAGCCCTGTATCACTTACCCCTGGTCCACGATCCCAGCAGTTCTCCCGCTTATATTTCCTACTTGTGTTCCCCTGGCCAATTACAAGGCAAACACAATGATTTTTTTTCCTCCTTTAACGTGATGAACTCATTTCTTCCTTTGGATCTTTGCACCAGCTCTTCCATCTGCCTAGAATACAGTCCCTGCAGTTCTTCATGGTTGGCTCCTTGGACCCTCAGCCTAAACGTTACCCCCATCAAAAGGTCTTCTTTAGCATCCAAGTTAAAGTAGCCCACCCTCCTCAGTCGTGGTTCTCTGGCATAGCTTCATAGAATTGTTCTCTCTCTGAAATTATCTTGAGTATTTGTTTATTGTTCATTGCTTGTCTTTCCCCCACTGAAGTGTAAGGTCCATGGGACCAGAGGCTTGGTTTTTCTTATTCACTACTGTGTGCCCAGCACCCAGAACTGAGTCTGATAGATATTGGGTGCTCAGTAATTATATTACATGAACAAATGAGTGTCTTATCATTAAGTTTATCCCAATTGTTAATTCCTTATGGAATTTGTCAAAGCTTGTCAGATCTATGATCTCCCTTGACAATCATATTTGTGTGTATAAGTACAGATGTACATGCATATATATACACACACTCATATATACATACATATACATGTACAATCATATAGGTATGCGTATATATGTATATGCTTACACATGTGTGTGCATATATACATATACAATCATATGTTAGTGTTTGTGTGTGTGTATATTTGTGTCTCATCATCAACAGAGCAGGTAATATTATCTCCACTTTGCAGATGTGAAAACTAGGCTTGGATAGGAGTCTCCCTTACCTGGTCTGGAGTTGATTGGGCATATCAGTTCATAGTCACTCTTATGCCCAGACTTGGGTGTGTTTCTCCTCCTCCCAGGTATTGAAAAGAAATAGAGAAAGAAGTTCAGCAAACAGTTCTGTTGGCTCTTACAGTAAAATTCAAACCCGAAGACTGACCTCTATGCTACTGCAGCCAGGGCACCTGTTGGCCAGAAGTGACCAAGGGCCGAGAATAGCCTGGGCGACCCATTTCCTCACCTGTAAAATGACATCCCTGATGACTGTCCACAGATGCTGAGAGGGACACTGAGGACATAATCATGAAGTTGATTTCGTGAGAACAACGCTTGTCTTCCGATCCAAATGGAAATTGTCAGTGATGGGTCCTGTTTCAGATTCTGCACCTCTCTTATCTGTCTCCCCGGGCCTTGGCGAAGTGAAGAAATGCTCAAGGAAAACGCCGATTCCAAAGTGCGATCTTAGGAAGCCAGTGTCTGTGGCTCAGCGTTCTTCTCTGCTGTCTGTGCAACAGACCCTTTTGGCAGTCGGCCTATGGCATTCTCAGCAGAATGTTTTTTAAATGCATAAAATAAAATTAATAGGATTACACAAGAAGCCAATTATACTGAAATGCAGTTATCAAAATTCAAAACAAACCATTTTTGAAACAGTAATATATGTGCATCTTTAGTAATATGCTAAACAACAAGATCCGGCAACAAGCCTAATAAGTACCGTCATTGCAAAGCAGTGAAAAGAGTGAATGTTATTTTGAGATCTCTGCTACGACTATGATGTGATATCAGAACATCTGTGATTTCTATTAATGACAGAGGCATGGGCACTATTAATACTCCTGTGGTCTGCCTACTCTCATAATTGAAGGAAATCTTGTGGTCTCGGAAGACAGATGGATTTCGGTCCTCCTGACTCATTTGAATCCCAGCCTTGAGTAAGACCTGCCCTGTCTCAGAAGGATGTCACCCCCCCCCACCTACCCCACAAGGATGAAGGAGAGATGGGACACCAAGTGGAAGATGGAGAGACACAGAGGGCAGGTAGGATCTGAAAGCAGAGGGAGGAGTCTCATTTTCAGAAACAAAAAGACCTTTGTCCGCCCTGGTTTTCAGACAACAAGATCCAGTGCGGCTCACGGGATATTTAACCCAGCCCGGCTCACAGCGGGGGTTTCTGGGCTTGTCCTTTGGAGACTGTCAGCAGGGACTTTTCCAACTTCAGCGTCTGCGAGTCTGCGAATTCACCCATCTGCTCATTTGGGCTCCTTCTCAGCAGGGCGTTCTCGCATGTGTTGACAAAAAAATCTTTTGACATGTAGAAGGTTAGTAATTTTTAGATTTCGCGAAAAGACGCTCAGAAATCTGTCTCCCCAGCCGGTCTTCCCCTTCCCTCCTTCTCTATTGAGTCCGCCTTCAGATTAATTTGGCAGCCTCGCAGTTTCTTCTCTAAGTCTTTTTAAGATTTACTTTGCAGACTTGGGCATCTAGTTCCCCCCGTGTATTGGCAGTGCTTAGCATGACCCGCATCTATTCCACGGTTGAGCAAACACTGATAATAACCATGGCTTGGACAGGTGGAGTGGAAAGAGGGCTGGATTGAGGTCAAAAGTCTTGAGTTTGAATCTGTGACTTAAAAGCTGTGTGACTTTGGGCAAGTTGCTCAACGTCTCTGAGTCCTAGTCTTTTTCATCTGTGAAAAGAGGCTGTAACATCTACCTTATAGGTTGTAAACTCAGAAAACACAAAAGCGGTGAGCATACTGTCTAGCACATAGTAAGTTTCAATAAAGGTTTTTCCTTTCTTTTAAAAAAAATATAGTTTATTCCTTTTTGCCATCTTTAAGCCAGTTCTGTTGCAATTTCCTTCAGTCATAATTGTTGTCTCTCATTGATGCGGCATGTTCATTCTGTGCTAAGAAGATGAGAAAGTTGAAGGATCACTGATTAAGTACCTGCTCTGTTCCAAGCACTGTGCATGCCTTACGGAGTCTTGGTCTCATAGCACCGCTTCTCCAGGCGTTGCCATCGGCGGTATTATCCTTGTTGTGCAGACTCGAGGGACTTGAGTGATTTCCCAGAGTCGTGGACTCTGCATGGCAGAATGGGATCGATCCTCGTTCTGTCGGGTGTTCTCTGGAACACAGGTTCTTCACTTCGTTTATAGTCCTGACCACGGAGGGTTGTTTGCTGTTACTGCTGTTGCTTTAATTTTTCATTTTATCTATTTATTTATTTTAACTTCTTTTAAAAAAAATTTGTTTTTTGGAGGGTTGCTTGATGTTTCAAAATAAGGCAGGTGTGGCTTCCCTGGTGGCGCAGTGGTTGAGAATCTGCCTGCCAATGCGGGGGACACGGGTTCGAGCCCTGGTCTGGGAAGATCCCACATGCCGCGGAGCAACTGGGCCCGTGAGCCACAACTACTGAGCCTGCGCGTCTGGAGCCTGTGCTCCGCAACAAGAGAGGCCGCGACAGTGAGAGGCCCGCGCACCGCGATGAAGGGTGGCCCCCGCTCGCCGCAACTGGAGAAAGCCCTCGCACAGAAACGAAGACCCAACACAGCCAAAAATAAATTAAAAAATAAATAAATAAATAAATAAAAATAAAGGAATTCCTTTAAAAAAAAAAAAAATAAGGCAGGTGTGACCTCAGCACCGAGTAGGCTAAAAATGCCCGTGAGGAGTGAGAAGAGATACCCATTTTGAATCAATGTGAGGAAATAGTTTTAAATGTCCATCATGCATGGAACCCCAGTGGGTGGCCTTGTTGGGGCCGGTGGCCTCCCCACCGTTGCAGGTGCGAAGCGGGCCGCCCTCAGGGGGCTGGGCAGGGGCTCCCAAATGCCCATTCGGTTCCCTGGTAAGGAGAGTCTTCGACTGGACGTTCCTGAGGTTCTGTCCGTGGCTCTGACCCTCCTCCTGAGTGATCTTTGCCGAGAGTCCCTTACACCTCAGGGCCTCCATTTCCTCTTCTGTAAAATCGATAAAGGGCCCCTGGCTCCTGCAGTGGTTGTGAGATAATCCAGGGCAGGTGCCCAGGACCATTTCTGAAGTGTGGGGAGGACACAGTAAACGTAGCTTCAAGCGTTATTTTCACTCCTACGAATAAATTATGAAAATAAAGGCTGGGTTCTTTTATGGTTTGTCTGAAGAGCAGCCCTGGAATCGAAGGCCTGTTCTGGGGCACCGTCTTCTGGGGCTGTGGACGAGATGGGGTCAGTGCAATGGCTTCACCTAGTCAGTGCTCGATAGATAAATCGTAGACGGTGATGGTCGTGGTAGTAAGATTTTAGTTTTATTATTTAGGTTCAGTAGGTGGTTCCAAAGGCGGGCTTCAGATGTCACCAGTGAGAGCCAGTGCACACAAGGAATGTTCCATTATCCTCAAAGTGACCCCTGGACCCTATGAGGCTTGTGTGGGCCTGGAGGGTGGAGTTACTGACCTTCCTGGTTGCTTCTAACTCCCCAAGGCTGATCGGCAAAAAACAATTGTGCCTGGAACTCCTTGGTGTCATGTCATAGCTTTTTCTTCCCCCCCACCCCGACCCCCTGCCCCGCAAGGGATAATACAGTGAATTCATTGTTTGCTTTTATTTGATGTGAGAGGGCGTGTAAATAATCTTTCAATAGTAGCAATCATCCATTCACGTGTATAATGCTGTGTAGTTTAGAAAACATTTTCCCATATGCCCTTTTGCCTTTTCACTGGTTCACTCAATCCACAGGTATTTATTCAGTGACTACTACGTGTTAGGAATTGTGTAGGCCCTGGGGAGCAAAGATAAATTGGATCCTTTCCCTGCCCTCAACTATGGCTACCTCCTTTCCATTCTTCAGGACCCAGCTCAGGGTCCCCTCTTACCTAAACAGCCGCCCACCTCCCAGCACTCCACTGAGAACTTCACAGTTTACACTTGTTTGTTTGTTGACATTTCTCTCTCTGCCACAGGTTTCCTGAAGATGGCAAGTGCAGAGCCTAGCACAGTGCATGGCACATCAGACACAATCTGTATTTGATGAATGAATAAAATGGGACACACGAGTTCTAGAAAGAGCAGAGGCACAGGGAAGGGAGCAATATATTGTGCAGAAAAAGCAGGAGCTGTAATTTGATCCTTTAGTGTACCCTGTTAGATAGTACAATAGTTATTCTCATTTAGCATGCAATGAAACTGACCTGCCAGGAGACTCAGTTCCTGGCCGGACAGAAATAGAGCCCAGCCGTTCTGGCCCTTTTTCCTGGCTAGACAGTGACTATGGGAATGGTGGCAGTCTTAAGTCATGTGGACCAGAGTTGGACCAACACTGCCAATGGCAGGGGAGGGAAGGGCTGGGACGCTACTGAAACTGAGCAGGACCCTTAGGGGCCTTGCCAGGGACAAAGCTCCTTGTCCCCGCCTCTTGTTTGTAGAAAAGCTTTAGCCTCCTAGGCCTTCCCCGAGTTCCAAAGAGCAAATTTAATCAGAGAAGTGAGAAAATGCAGAAACAAAGGAAGGCAGTCGAGCAAGACAAAATAATAATAGTTTAGCCATAAAATAAAGTCAAGAATCTTTAGTTCCTCCTCAAAGGCTATCAATAATATCCTGAGCCATATCCTTGAGTTGTTTTGCAGATACTAAAACCCCCAACAGTTGGAGAAAGTTAACTGCATGCTGACCACCTACATGTAGACCCCAGACCGGCTGGAACAAGAAGGAGGGTGATGACTGTAATCCCCAAACATCACCCTGTTACCTCACCATCAACCAATCAGAGAATTGTGCATGAGCTGATCACGCACCCTCTCCTACACCCTTCCCTGAAAACCGTGAGGGAGTTTGGGTCTTTTGAGCATTAGCTTCCCATTCTCCTTGCATGGTGCCCTGCAGTAAATGCTGTACTTTCACCATGACCCAATGTCAGTGAACTGGCTTTGCCCTGTGTCGGGTAAGCAGACCTTAGTTCAGTTTGGTAACACTATTAAGTTCTGTGAGCCCACTCTGTGCCAGGCACTATGCTAGGCATTTTGCGTATGTTATTCTCCCCATTTTACAGATTCAGAAACTAAGGCACAGAGAGATTAAACATGAGGCTCAAGGTAGTTACCCAGAGCTAGCAAGGGATGAAGCCGGATTTGCATCCAGATCTGGTTGATGTCAAAGCCCATGTCCATCCCATCTCTCCATCCTGCTGGACAGCCTAGGTGAAGGGAAGTTACCAGAAGTGAAACGCCTGACAGCCAAAGTTACCATAGAAACAAGCTGATTGCAGAGTTCTCAAGAGATTTTTTTAAATTTTAATAAATAAATAAGGCAGAACAGGTCATAGGAGAAGCCCATCTTTTTCTTGGCTCTAACCAATGTGATACCTGGCGACTTCCATTTCAGTAAGTGGCCTTTTAGCCCTTTGGTCAGTCACGCACAATGATGTCAGTTTCACTCTGTGATTACATAACAGTGGCAGTGACAAAGTATAACCTTTGCCATTGGTTCATTCAACAAACCAAATCTTTTCTGTAAAGAAATATCCTGTAAAAATATTCTGTGAAAAAAACACTCTGGGAAATATTTCTATGAAAATATAAATTTATTAAATTTTTCATACGTGGATGTCTCTGTTGAAACTACTCAACTCTGACTTTGCATCATGAAAGCAGCTGTAGGAAATGCTTAAATGAATGGGCATGCCTGTGTTCCAATAAAACTTTATTTATAAAAACAGACAATGACCGGATTTGGCCTACAGGCCGTAGTTGCCAACCTCTGAGTCCAGAGCTCCTTATTTTACAAATGAGGAGATTGAGGCTCAGAGAGGCTCAAAGTCTTGTCCATGGTCAGAGTTAAAAAGGAAGTGGTGCAAGCTTTGCCTTTGGTTGCCCACAGCTCTTGGAAGGATGGTCTCAGACGAGTGTGTTTGGAAAACAACATGTGCCTGTTTCTGCGATGAAATGCCTGCGAGCAGGACTCCCTGCATATGGAGATTCTCTTTCAGGCAGTTGGAAACTGGAAAATTCTTGACTTGGTATTTTTAGAAAAACGGCCTTTTCCCAACCATCAGTTTTCAATCTGGCAGTGTCAGTATCCATTGCCAGAGTTTTAATTGAAACATCAAGTTAAAGTTTTCTCTGATTACTTTGGCAAAGCTGCATAATAAAGTCTGCTTAATGGTTTTTCCAGAAAAATCATAAAGCTCGGAAATCCTAGGGAAGCTGCAGGTATTTAATGGGAAGGTGGGAAGGTTAGAGAAAGTGGTCCCTTAGATAATGGGCCACTTGGAAACGACTTGACAAACTTAGCCACTTCAGAGTAGGTGATGGAATTGTAAATTCTCTCTTTGGGGAGCTGTGGGCTACAGAGGGAGCCCCATCCTTTTGCCTTGCCTACCCCCGCCCAGCCTCGCTGTTGACTGAATGCACGAAGTCAGAAATCTCATTTTGACAAGTATTTATTGAGTCCCAGCTCTGCATCAGGATTCGTGTTAGGTGGGGCTCTGATGGAGAGAGAGCAGGAGTCAGGAAGAGGAGAGAAATATGCAAGGGGCACTGAGATCAGGCCCTTGTATTCAAGAGGCTGAGAGTCTAGGGGGGAAGACAAAATTTGTGCATTACTGAAGATAATTCTAGTTGCTGTAACAGGACTTTAACCTAAAAGGTAATTTCTCTCTGATATAAAGTTCAGTTGGGGACTTCCCTAGTTGTCCAGTGAGTAAGACTCCGTGCTCCCAATGCAGGCAGCCCGGGTTCGAGCCCTGGTTGGGGAACTAGATACCGTAGGCATGCCACAACTAAGAAGTCTGCATGCTGCAACTAAAGATCCCGGGTGCCGCAGCTGAGACCCGGCGCAGCCAAAATAAATAAATAAATAAATATTTAAAAAAAAAAAATAATAAAGTCCAGTTGGCAACACGGATAGGGCGTTAGTTGTTTCAATGCTTATGGGTAACAAATTAACGGGTAAAAAGCAGTGTTTTTCAGTGTGGTCCTTAGACCAGTTGCACCAGAATCACTGAGATGTCAAAATGTAGATTTTTGGGCTCCTCCTCCAGCTATTTTCATTCAGGAGGGTCCGTAGTCATCCCAGGAGTCCTGATATATACTAACATTTAGGAGTTACTGATGCAGACTGTAATAAGGGTTTAGGATTGACAAGCAGCTCTGTGTGAGATTTTGGAGAGAATTTAAGGTTATTCTGAGGAGTTTAGACTTTGCCCTGTAAGGAGGCCCTGAAGATTTTGATCAGGGGAGTGACAACTTCAAAACGTTGCTTTGAGAAGATTAATCTGCAGCTGTGAGCTAGAAAGCCATTGCACATGTCCAGGAAAGGCATGCTAGGATTCATTGTGATTAATACGTGCAAAGAACTTACATGGTGCCTGGCATGGAGGAAGTGAGCAACACATTTCAGTTGTGATGTTTACTCCTGAGCTGAGATGATGCCAATAGGAAATAAGAGGAAGGAGTATGGCTGAACTCCAGTAACGAAGATTGAATATAATCTGGGACCCTGGGTAAGTGGGCGGTTTTGTTTCTTTGCATGTATCCCTGATAGCGTATTACAACCACTTCTTTACATTCAGTGGAATTTGAAGGTGGCTCTTGGTATCAGGACCGCAGTCCACAGAAAGCATCTTGGAGTTTCCTGATGGATCTGAGCGGGTTGAGGTCCTGGTAGGAAACCCTGGTTCCTTATTTCCCGTCCAGTAGCTTTCGTTTTCTGCAAATCATCCATTTCCACATGAAGAAAACATTTTCTTTAGCCTTCCTTTCCAGTGTCCTTCTAGCAGCGGTAATAAATAAACCCTCAAATTTCAGGTACATAACACAAGATTTCAAATGTTAAATACAGAGGGATGCTTTTCTCCATATGGTGATTCAGGGACCCAGGCACTTTTCATCTTGTAGCTCTGTCATCCTCTAGAACAGAGGTTCCCAAAATGTGTTTCTGGACTGGTAGCATCACCTGGGAGCTTATTAGAAAGGCAAATTCTTAGGCTTCTCACCAGACCTGCTGAATCAGAAACTTAGGAGGGTCCCAGAAATCTGGGCTTTCAGACACTGTCAGGGATTCCGAGGCAACTCAAGTCTGAGAATCACCACTGCTCCAGGCCCCTGGAGCCCTCTGCTTCCTACCTGAAGGGGGAGGTTGGAGAGGTGTGGATAGCAGTGTTTTTGCACCACGTCCTGATGCATACAGGTCGCTTCCTCTCCCATTCCTACTGGAAAACACCTCCTGTGAAGCAGGCTGGGATTTGTAGTCTGAACATCCTAAAAGAATAAAAACCAGGTTGTGATGAAGAGCTTGCAACATGCCACCTGTCTTCCCATCAGTAAAGCAGGCACAAAAAAGCTCTGCCACAGAGTTACTGTGAGAATTCTTTGATAAAACGTAATCTCAGTTCCTGGCTCAGTAAATTTTAGTCTCCTACCTATCCCGCCCCTGAACCCTCAAGATGGTCAGGAGTCATTAATCTTCCATCATTTCTGCTGCTTGGGAATGTTTTTGTTCTGCAGAGAACACATCCAGAGAGATCCATCCACCAGTCAACTCAATCAAGAAATGCTTTGACTCTATACATAATGATTTTAAAGTAGCACTGAGTGAATTCTTACTATCTGAAAGGCACTTTAGGTAAGTGGTATCATTCATTCCTAACTTACACCCTGGGGGGTACGACATCTAGCTCCCTTTTTACAGAGGAAAAATCCAGGGCTCTGAGACATAAATTGTTTACAAAGGTCCCCAGCTGGCATGTGACAGCTGAGTTGGGCTGCCTGACTTTTTCTGCTTTACCTGGCTTGCCATCTGGGCTGTAGGAGAGACAGGAAAATAGAAGGTGGTGCCTCCAAGCCCAGAGAGCTCGCAATCTAGATGATGACATCACATAGAGACAGAAAAAGACACTGACATTAAATGTGCCAGTGTTTCATTCCTTACCTTGTTCTAGGGAGGAAAAAAAAAAACCCCAGAAATTTAAGGCAAACTGACTCATAGAACGCCATTAAGAAGCCAGATGAGCTAAGCATATGAACGGTAGACACAGAGGCCGTGGTGTGCTCTGACGTCAGTTCAAACCATTTGCGTGTGTCACAGCTAAAATCTGCTGTACTGATGCACAGGGTGTGACACGCAAGCTTCCGCGGGAAAAGCCCCCATCTCCATGGTGATGGACTGTGTGTCTCAGACATTGTCTAGGGGTTAGGAAGGCATTGGAGACAGCAAATCCTGTCGGAACAGTGGGGCCCGTAAGGAATGCCATGCTTTCTTGCCCTTGCCTTGCAATTCAGCGTCCTGGGAGAGCTGGAAATAACAGACAGACTCATTGCCAAGGAATTAAAATTGTGCTATTAACACTCCCCTCCGGGGGTCCTAAGCATGCTAGTTGACACAGCGTGGCCTTGCTATTATGAGCAAATACAAATTTCCTGTCTGAAAATGCAGAGCACCTATTTCATCCAGAGAAAGAGGATAAAGGGCCACTCATATCCTAAAACCACCAGATTCAGTAGAAATTAGCTAAGCTTTCTTATTCTGGAATGGCTTAACATCAATAGCTGTGATTTGTTGAGCATCTACTGTATGCTGGGCACTGTGCCAGGCCCCTGTGCCTTAATTACTACCAGTCCTTTCCACAGCCCTACAAGGTAGCTATTCCCACTTTATAAATGAGGCAGTTGTGGCTCAGAGAGGTTAAGCATCTTGCCCAAGGTCACACAGCTCACAGGTCTGTCTAAGCCCAAGCCTGGGTTCTTTCCACTAGAAGAAGAAAGAACCCTTTTTTCCTTTTTCCATGCTTCTCAACTCTAACCTTCGGAGCTTTGTAGAAGTTTATAGGTAATAAATGATTATAACAACTTATCCTACTGCATGCTTATTGAAGGTCAGGCTGTATTCTAAGTCCCTTTAACTTTCACAAAAGCCCTGAATATAGGTGAAGCACCAGAGCACAGAGAAGTGCGATAACTTATCCAAGGTCACACAACTAATAAGTGGTAGACCATGGCTTTGAACCCAGGCAAGTGGATTTGCTTTATCGCTCTAGACCATTAGATATTTTGAAGATGCTGGGCTTTGTGCCTAACACAGAGTGAGCTCTCAGGTTGCCTAGGGAGAAGTGGGTGGGGTAGAGGGACAGGGACCTGCACTAGAGCCACTAGGGTGAGACATGACGTGGCCAGCGCTGACCCCGAAAGTTCAAGATCTCCAGCCTGGTGGGAACGCACACTGTCCAAGGAGCGAGGCAGTCCCTGGGCACAGGCAAAGTGAGGGCTCAGCACTGGGAGCCCACTCTGAAGTCACAGATGTGTCTACAGGCCAGCTGAGCACTGAGGCTGCCGCTCTAACCTGGACCATTAAATCAGACAGAGACCACCGCATCCTCAGCCCCCAGTAAGAGGAAGATCCGGGCCCCGCTCCCTGCAAACATCCTAAGACCTCTTTCCTCCTTCCTGACTTCATTTCTCTCTCTGTTCTTGGCCTCTGTAGTACCTTGTCTCTTTTGCTTTCATCAACAAGATTTGCTTTGGACCTGATGATGGTTTAACATTTACAGTCTGCATAGGTGGACTTCTGGCTCCATCTGCCTCTGGCCATTTGAAGTAATAAGCCAGCAAACCAGCCTCAGCCCCAGGAAACCTCCTTAGCAGCAACCTGTTGGGCTGTGCCCTTGAGCACAGAACTGGACAGAGTGGTGAGTCAGGGTAAAGCAGTCAAATCAGTCTCTCTATGGGAATCAGGGCCCTAGGCCCGAAAGTGAGGTTCTAGCCCCAGGAAGCTAGCCCTTTGAAGAGCACACTGAGATCTGAGATCACGTCACAGAGTGGACAGGTTACCAGGCAGATGCCAGGCCTAGGACTAAGTGTAAGAGCTGGAGCAGCCAGAGTGAGTGGTCCTCTGTCACCATCTACACTAGCAGTGAGGTTAGCACCAGACCAGCGGGATGAAGGAGTGATGCCAACTCAATTTTGACTCAGTGGGAAACCAAAGCAATGCAAGGAGCGTCAGCTTTGGGGTCAGAGAGGTTAATCCCAGCTCCTCCTCTTAGTAAGTATGGAATCTTGGGCACTTCCTCAGCATCTCAGGTCCCTTGATTAAAATGGGGACAATGATGGTACCCATTCAAAGGTTTATTGGCCAAATTAAATGAGTCAGTGCCTCCAAAGGACTTAGGTCATGCATAGTAAGAACTCAGTAAATGGTGTTGGTATTTCAGTTCGGGTTACGCTCTGATGTATAAAACCTAAGTAACAAAAGGGTGAGATATTTCTTTTCCCTTGTTTTCGTGAAGTCTGGGCATAGCCTCTCCAACGCTGGTGTGGCAGCTCCAGGATGTCACAGGGGACCCAAAGCACCTTCTATTTTTTGCCTCTCCCCTCCTTAGCATGTGCCTCCATCCTCAAGAGCATATGGTGATACCGGATGGCTGACAGAAGTCCCATCCCCTGGATGCAGCCTGCTGGTCTCTGCCTCTTAACCTCTGTACATACTATTCCCACTGCCTGCGATGCCCTTCCCCCACTTAGTCATCCTGGACCCCTCAGCTCAGAGGTGACTTCCCCACAGAAGTCTTTGCTGACACCCACATTAAGGATTAGACCTATCATGTCAGACTGTATTGATCTGTCTCCTTGTCCATCCCTCACCTGGCGTAGCCTGATAATGAGCTCCTTGAACGCTGGAGGCTTGCCAACGCCTCCAAGAGTCCACAGTCCCTAGCCCAAGGCCTGGAATAGTGTAGGTGCTCAATAAATATGGCTGAGTGGGAGTCTGAATGAATGAGGCGGGCTTGACCGCCACGCATCTCTATACATTACCCCAGCACAGGCACCCTTGAGAGACCTGTGTTGCATGAGACATTGAATTATCATTGGGTTCCTGATGCCCCAGTAGAGAATTTTGGGGGGATTGATTTGTTTTGTTGATTATTTATGCTTTAACGTCTTTAACGGCCATGCAAAATGTCTTTCCTTTAAATAAATAAATTTAAGGACAAATTTTTTAACATTTTAATGATTAACAATTATCCCTAATATTCAAAAAAAGTGCAAAGAGTAATTCAGTAAACACCTGTGGACCCACCATCCAACTTGAGCATAAGATAATATGAATGTGGAAATAGAAGCCCCTTGTGTACCCCCTACCCAGGCTAATCCCTTTGCAGAAGTATCTACTATTCTAAACATAGGGTTTATCACACATATGCATTTGATATACACGGCCAGGACAAACAGGAGATGGGTGAGGATAATCATGCCAGTACAGGGTTGATCCCGTTATTTAAAATTTTTTTGATTTATTCATCATGGATTTTTTTTTGCATTAATTTTGATCTTTTAAATATTGCATTAAGTATCTTCATTGCTGAGACCTTTGACATCCCCCTAAATTTTTATTGGTAACAACTTCACTGAGATATAATTCACACAACCCTATAGTTCACCCATACAAAGTGTATAATTCAGAGAGTTTTTAGTATGTCCATAGAGTTGTGGAACCATCACCAAAACCAAATTTAGGATATTTTAATCACTGCAAAGGAAACCTTATACCCCTTAGCAGTCACTCTGTTCTCCCCTCTCTCCAGGCCCTGGTAACCACTAATCTACTTTCTGTCTATGGATTTGCCCATTCTAGACATTTCATTTAAATGGACATTTCTTGTATCCTGTCCAGCTTCTTTCATTTACCATAATATTTTCCATATTCATCTGCAGTGTAGCACGTATCAGTACTTCATTCCTTTTCATTGCCAAATACGATTCCATTGTATGGATACACCACATTTTGTTCATCCATTCATCAGTTGGGTTGTATCCACTTTGGGGCTGTTCTGAATTGTGCTATGAGCACCTGTGTACAAGCACCCGCTTAAATTTTGTGTATGAGGCGAGCGTCTCATTCCCCTCACCCTAGTCCCAGCCCTGTTGCTACATATGAAGAGTTTTGTTCTGTGGCTAAAGCGAAAACCAAGAGAGCAGCCTGATTCCCCAAGCAGAGTGTGGACGTTGGCCTCCAGGGCTGTGCAGGTAAAGGCTGGAAATGGGGAGCTGCCCAGGGGCAGCAGCAGAGTCAGCTTCGATCCCCCCCGAGACTCCCCACTGCAGTCTTCCCCGTTCTTCCAGTCACGTCTGCTGCCACTGCTGCCGCCAGTGGGTCCCCACTCTGTTTGCCACCGTCACATCCTGCCACTTGCATCTTTTCCGCAGAGGGACGACTGCATACTGCCTCCCTCGTCCTAGCTTCAAAACATCCTCCATCCTTTGGGAAGCCTGCTGCGGAGCAGGGGATGTGGATGCGGGCCAGTCGGAGAACAAAGGATGTCTCCGGGGGTGGGGACGCACATGCACAGTGAGAATGGGACAGCGGGTCATTTGGTGCAGGTCCGATTAGCAAATGGAGCCCTGCTGGGCAAGGCGGAGCACACTTGATCGGGCAGAGTCAGGCGTGGGTGAAGGTGCCGCACGTAAGAAGCATGATATTAAAAAGGAGACCTCTCCGACTTCAGGGGGAAAACCAGTACCTCAGCAAGGATCAGTGGCTTCAGGACATCCCACCTGACCCCCGACTTTTCTCAGTGCACTCCAGATACAGAGCTGAATTGCATGCACATTCCTGGGCCCCTGTCCCTCTTCTGCCTCTGACCTCCTTAGAAGAGATTTAAATTTTAGCGCTGTTGGGAACGGTGAGTCTGTGTGGGGTTTCTTTTTGGAATGATGAAATGTTCTGGAAATAAGCTGTAGCGGTGGTTGCCCAACTTTGTGAATATACGAAAAACCAACAAATTTTACACTTTAAAAAAGTGACTTTTGTAGTATGGGGGTGAGGTTTCAATAATAAAAGAATGAAAGAAAGAATAAATGTGAGGATGAATATGTGATTAGATGGATGGATGGAGGGTTGGAAGGATCAAAGCAGAAATGGATAAACAAAGAATTATGGAAGCTTCAAGCAGATAACATTTTATTTTAGCTGCTGTTTTTCCAAGGATGGGAGTAGGTTGGGGAGCATTCCACGGTGAGAAGCAAAAAAATATCCTGGGTTAAAACAGTAGAATTTCGTTCTATTATTGATTATTAATTTTATTCCATTTTGGTCAAATGTATTTTGTATGAATTCAGTCCTTTTAAATATTTTGAAACTTGTTTTATGGCCTAGCAAATAGTGATCCTGGAGAATGTTCCACGTGCACTTGAGAAGAATGTGCATTCTGCTATGGTTGGAAAAAATGTTTTGTAGATGTCTGTTGGGTCTAGTTGGTTTATGCTGTTGTTGATCTCCTGTCTGGTTGTTCTATTCATTATTGAATATGGAGTATTGAAATCGCCAGCAATTTTTAAATTGTGCATTTCTTCTTTCACACTGAATAATCTCAACTGACTTCTCTTCAAGTTGGGTTATTCTTTCTCCTGCCAGTACACACGTGATGTTGAGTTCTTCTGGTGAATATTCCATTTCGTGTAATGTCCTTTTCTAATTCTGTCTCCTTATTGATATTCTCTACTTGGTGACACATTGTTCTCGTACTTTAATTCTTTATACATGGTTTCCATTAGTTCTTTGACCATATTTAACCTAGCACACTTAACATCTTTGTCTAGAAGTCTTTCATCTGGGCTTCCTCAGGGATGGTTTCTATTGACCTGTTTTTTTTATATATGAGCAATACTTCCTTGTTTCTTTGCATGGCTTATTTTTTATTGGAAAATATTTTAAACCATAAGATTTGGCAACCCTAGAAATCAGATACCCTCAGGATTTGTTGTTGCTGCTGTTTATTGTTGTTGGTAGTATTTGTTTAGTGAGTTTCCTGAATTAATTCTTTAAAATCTGTATTCTTTTTCCTGTGTGGCCACTTAAGTCTTCACTTAGCTTAGTGGTCAACTAATGATTAGACAGGGATTTTCTCAAGTTCCTGGGACTAGTAAGTCTCCCTGCCTGTACTGAGGGACTCTGCATGTGTGTTAGGGCATGGCTTCAATGCTCAGGCAGGCAGTTTGTAACTCCACCATGGTCTTCACTTTCTGCTTGTGCAGAGTCTCAAAATCAGCCAGAAGTGAAGGCTTAGAACCTTCTCAGGTCTTTCCTGGGCGTGTGCACATCCCTATGCATGTGCTTGGTTTGCTAGGTTCCCAGGAATATTCAGGGACCCTCGTGGCCCAGATTTTCCTTTAAGGTTTTTGGTTAGCTTATTGTTTTCCCCAACTGTTACTGCCACCTCAGTCAGCTATGATGTTTAACAGTTTCCACTGATGGTTTTCAAGAAGATACTCTCAGGGGAAAAAAAGCAGCTCTCACCGGGCAAGTTCTGAGTTAGGTCAAATAAAGACCAGCCCCTGCAATGGGATTTTCCAGGGAACTGCCAGACAGATCAAATAATGACAGTTTTCTGGGAACTGGGCTTTGAAGGCACTGGAAACCCATTCTCACCCCTCCAGAGGCTACTAGACTGCTGGTTTTCACGGTGGTTTGTGGGGCTTTTGGTTTTCAAGGCTGTCATGGGGCTGGAGAGGAAGAAATGGGACTAAGGCACATTAAAATGCAACAAAGCTTACTCTTCCTACGGAGATTCAGCCGTTTTTCTTGAATAAATACTCCTGGATTGTTCCAAGCCTTTGGTTAATTTCCAGAGCTCTGAAAAGTTGGTTCTGGTTTTTGTTGCTTGTATGAAGGAGAGGGCTTTAGGAGGACCTTATTTTGCTGTTCCTGAACTGTCTTTTCTATTCATTTATCCTTAAAACCTTTGCCCTCAAGCTGGTACACCTCATTTTATGCATTGTCTGTATTCCTAACTTGTCTGTGCAACTGGTTTTTTTAATTGTTTATTTGTTCCTTAAAGGGCCCTGTAAATTCTGTATTACTTGCTTAACAGTGACTCATTTGCTTAACATGGAATGCATCTACTCTTCATCGCCGGGCAGTGGAGGGGACACCCCTTCTCCTGTTTATTCCATGCTTCCCTTTCCCCCCTCTCTCTAAAGCTATATCCTCACATGTCAATGGGTACTTGAAATCTGATTAAAATCATTCTAATTCAGTAGGTCTGGGATGAGTCCTGAGACTCTGTGTTTTTACAAGTTCCCGGGTGATGATGGTCCATGGATCACACTTTGAGTAGCAAGGTCCTAAAGATTTAGCAGCATTGGTCTCCAAAGCCTGCCCCCTACATCTCCTTGACAGAATATAGCTCCCATCTGCTTTCTTCACCTGGGCTGTTTATGCACTTGAACTTTCATATGTGGGTCACAGAGGAATCCTGTGGGATTTTCTTCAGGGCTTTCGGAGTGAAGGAAAAGTTCATCTTCTAGGGTGGATTTTGGTGAGGTTGTGCCCGAAGTCCAGGAATGGATGGAGGGAATTTCCAGGTCACTGTAAAATCAAACATGGTTGGATTCTCTGAGTCCTGTTCATTATTAGTACGGGTGAAGGGGAAGCCAGGAGAAATCTGAATGGTTTCAAAACATGCCAGGTGTCTCTTATATCGATACGCCTTTTCTGAGAAAAGAAGGAGGAGGAGAGAAAGTGTATAAAGCAGAAGAAAGGAAGGCAGAGGGAGAAGGCAAACCCCTGTGCTCAAAGCCACTGTGTTTTAGGAGCTGCAGGAGAGCATCTTGTTTCCAGTTTCGGGCCTGTTTCCTCTGTGCCTCAGTTTCTTCTGTTGTAAGATGGGGATAATGTTAGTACCCACATACAACCACCTCTGTAGGTACTGAGTTATGTTAGTTCTCGTTTTTTATCACTAGGCTCTTTGCTGGGTCCTTGCCACCCATTATGCCATTTATTTTTCCTAACTCTCCAAGGGAGACATTATGACCAAAGTTTAAAGACTTGGTCACCAAAGCCCAGAGAGGGTGACCTATCCAAGGTTGACAGCTGGGATCAGAGCCAGGAGTGGTGCCCGCATCTAACTTCCAAGTCTTGCTGTCTTTCCTTCTTGGGAGTGAACCCCACATTCTGCTAGGATGCAAAACTTCTGGGGAGGTCCTCACCCAACACAGTGTCTGGTACGCAGGACACTCTATAAATCTGTTTCTGCTTGAACAGATGAGTGGGTGAAATTCAGAAAGGGAAGTGTAGGAGCCTTTGTGAAATCTTTCTCTGAAGAAATGAAAAGGTGCTTTTCCAGAGATGATTTATTCTACTGGTGAGGAAGGCAAAATGGATTGGCAGGCCTCCTAGAAGCCGGTGACAAAGGCAAAAGTGAGACAGCAGTGTTTTACCTGGAGCAGTGTCACTCCGTAAGCGACTAAGAGCTGTGATAAAAAGAGGGCCATTAGGATCCATCAGATTAGAGTACACTCAAGAGCATCCCCAGGGACCTCGAGACAAAGATGAGAGATGATGCCAACTGGGGTCCCATGGAGCCGCCATGGTCCTCCTCATCAGAAGAGCAACGTGTTTCACTTCCACACCATTCAATGAAAGCAGGTTTGGGAGAGCAATGCACATCTTCTCCTGATCGTACCTGGACCAAGGGTTGATTTTAGAATATCTGGGACAGTTGATGAACAGCACTTCACAAGATGTCCCTCGATAAAGTTTCCCTCTGCCAAAATTTTGGGAGCTAGTGGGTGGGGATGAGTTTGGGGTCACCCTTCCTGAGTATTCTAAGAGCAACTATTGCATTTTGCCAGGTAGGAGTGACCAGTGGACAGAACGAACTAATCTGGGGAAGGACCTGGTGCCCTTTTGTGAGATAACAAGTGTCTCAAAGGGCCTGAGCCCAATTCGGGGTCTACTCACTCCTCTTGGGGATGGTGAAATGGCCCACAGATGGGCCAGACATCTCCTCAGAGATTGTCTTTATAAATCTGTTCTTATTCATGTATGACTAGGCTATTCGTGCCCTCAAACCTCTACTCCATATTTTAGGTAGGTGTAACCCTATTGAAGCTCACCTTAGAAACTTAGGACTTTATGAAATATTTTTAAAAATATGTGATGTCCCCACCATATGAAATGATAACCACAGACTATTTACTACATAGTTAACTTAAGCCTAAACACATCACATTCATAGAAGCTATTCCATGGGGTCAGCCTTTCTATTTCTCTCCATTAAAGAATTGCTGAAGATCCAGCCAGCCTGAGTCCAGGGGCTCTAACGGTGTTGTCAGGGATCCCTTTGTTTCCCTGTCTCTTGGCTCCATTCTCTGTTGGACTCTCCCCAGGATGAGGTCCTAGCAATGAGCCGTTCCAATGAAGAGAGACACCAATCGTTCCAGCAAACATCCATCCCTGCATTGTCTCTAACTGAACTAACTTGCAGTCACCGTGGCAGGATGGGAGGGAGTCTGCTGATTGCCTGGATCTGGGGTCTGTGCCTCTGCCTGGTGGGTGTGGGGAGGAGCAGCCCCACGTGAATCACATGGACTGAGTGTGTAGGAGTGGAAGGGTAAGTAAAGAGTATTGAGGTGCTGCGATTAGAGGAAAGGTCCCAACAAATCTTGTTGGAATCTGAGCTGTCTCTTCATTTTGCCCATTGTGTTGGATAGAGGACTTATGAGAGGGGCAGAGGTGGGTACTGAGGTCCCCCTAGAGGCCAGTACAAAGGAATCCTTGCTCTACTCATTTTCTGTTTTTAATTGGGGAGGTGATGTTGGTGAACTAACACGAATAAGACTGACAGTGCTCTCTTTTTCCAAGTGAACACGTAAATAAGCATATGAATCTGTATGTCATCTGTACATGAATATATAAGCATATTCGTATGCTTATTTAAGTGCTTACTTGGAAAAAGATAGTACTGTCAATCCTATGTTATATCTATATCTAAGATGGAAATTTACAGACTGGAAGAGGTCTGTGGGTCAGTTTTGGGAGCCATTAACCTGGGGTCTGGTATCAGAAGAGTAGGAAAGCTCTGCCACTTACCTGCTGTGTAGCCTTTGGTAACTGTTTAATGTCTCAGTTTTCATCACTGTAACATAAGGATACTAATAGTACCTACTCCTCTGGTCTGGGATGCAATTAGTTAATATTTGTGAAGCATCTAGTAAGTGACATATAACTGATTGCTACTGTTATTTTCATTTCTCCCTCCTTGTTCCAAACAATCATGTTGAATGGAACATTCTCGGCCTTTAATAGGTATTTCTCTTACCCTTTCAGCAAATGAGGAGTGAGGGTGGCTAATGTGAGTTAATATATGATGGCAAGGTTGTGCTGTGGACTTGGACTTTGTCTCACCTGGGGGACCCTGCTGAAGTCACTCAGTCACCTTTGAATTTCACTTTCTCTTCTGTCCAAAGCAAATGTAAAATATACGCAGTTTAATGTCTAGGTTTGTCGTGCAGGTGAAATTAGATAAAAGAGAAAAAAATGCATGTACGTTGGCAAAGGTTAGAATTTTGTTGGAGCTCATAGAGAATTTGAGGTCTCCAGGAGATCACAGCTAGAGAAAAAGACAAGTAAATATATGACTACACGATAGTGTAACAAGAGCCACACCAGGTGATACAAAGTCTAATAACAATCATAATACAATGACTCTGATTTCTTTTTTTGTTTGTTTGTTTTTGTTTCTGTTTTTGACTCTGATTTCTTAGGCGGTGGCCGTTGACACATAGTTTATGAACTTTATTAAGGAGATGCCAATATTCTTCCTCTTTTATAGATGACAAAAGTGAGACTCAGAGTTTAAAGCAGGTGCACAGAGTTGCACACATACATAGGCTGGTGCTCATAACCCCCACCATACCCTCCTCCAAGGTGCTGAGTACTTTCTGGAAGAAGGGATGTTGGGCTGAGACCCGAGGGGTCAGCAGAGTTGGTTAGGAAAGACGGAGGTGAAGGAAGACGTGCCAGGTGGAAGGGGCAGTGTGAAGAAAGGCAGAGAAGGGAGAGAGAGAACTTGCTGTTTCTACCCTGAAATGGAACACTCCATTAAATAATCTGATGTAATGCCCTGTCATGGCAAATTGCACAGACTGGAACAATCTCTCCAATATCTCCAGCCTCTTGGAGGGAGAGAACAAATGAACAAGAGGCATTATCACGGCTGCGATCAGCCTTGTCTAAGCAAAGAAATTGCTCCCCTCTTGCTAAATAATGATTTAAAGTGTTGTTTATATTTCCAACTTCATGATGGCCTCATAAAAGAAACCAACAACCCAGCAATACCCTGAAGTTGGGATGTGAAAGCAGCACATTTCTCTGCAGACCGCCTATTTCCTATTTCGTAAACTTTATAGCTTCTTCCTAAATTTGCTGCTTTGGGCATTATTCCCCCAACATTCCTTCTCTCCTGGAAAGGAATGGTTTATTGGAAATATCCTATTTGGCTATTTTGAAGCAATGATTTATTTATTTCCTTGGTTATTTAAATCCTCTTTGCCTGTGCCCAAAGTGCTCTGAGCATTTGTACAAAAAGCAGAAAATGGGACAGGCAGGCTGTTTACTGTAAGCAGGTGGGCTCCCCCAAAATAACTGAGGGCCCCTGGCCATGTCCCATGTAGAAAACTGCCCAGGTCCTGAATCCTCAGGGTCAGCAGAGTGGGAAGGAAAGATGAAGAGATTCTTCTTGTTTCTATGTCTGCATTCTGGAGGGATCCATTGAGTTTCTCTTCATTCATTCGTTTGTTCATTCCTTCCTTCATTCATCAACTACTCATTGAGCATTTTGTATATAACAGATACTCTGCTAAGTTAAATGACTACTGAGATAAGTAAAATTTAGACCCTATTCTCAAGAAGCTCACAGGTTACCAGCAAGCAAGCAGTGTTAAGTGCCTGGGAAAGTAAGTTCAAGGATGCAACGCCATGTATGTTGGGGAAAGCTAAATAGTGACAGGCTTATACCAGGTAATACTAGGCAGTAGTTAGAAAGGATGAGGTAATCTGTCCTAATATGCTTGAATGTCTGAGACATGCTGAGTAGGAAAATAATACACCAAGTATAATATAGGTATGTAAGAGACATATAAACCTGTCACTTTGATGATTAACTTGGAAGACCAGTAGTGGAAGCAACTAAGTTATTTTCTTGGTGGGCTTGAGAGGGGTGGTTAAAAAGTCCAGAAGTTTTTAACCTTATCTGTGACTTTTTAAAGCAATGTTCATATAGCATATATATTTAGAGGCCAGTTGCTAAACACAACCTTAAATGCAGGTATAGGCTGCAGACATAATGCTCATAATTCCCTCCTTTTAAGAGAATTTCAGGGAAGTTTTCCTATAGGAGAGCACATCAGAATAGGGCTTTGATGAATGAATAGGAGTTTTCCAGAGTGATGAAACAAAATGCTTACAAACTGGAGCAAACTGCAGGAGATGGCATAAGAAACGTGGGCACAAATTAGATCCTGAAGGACCAGGGTTGCCTAGATGAACAACACAGTGGAAGAAAGTGCTGAAGTTCTTTGAGCAGGAACTGAATTCATCCCAACTTTCAGAAGTTAGTCCTAGGTCCTTGCAGAGACCTACTGAGGCCTGGACAGTTCCAGCTTTGGCCCAGATAAGGTAAACTGAGTAAAAATAATACGGGAGAAACTTATATGTAGCTCTTTCAACAAGCAAGTTCTTAAGTGTTTTACGTATATCATCTCATTGAATTCTCACAACTGCCCTGTGAGTAAATATGCTAGAATTACCCCCATTTTGCAAGTGAGAAAACTGAAGGATAGAGGACTTGAAATTAATCACAGAGGAAACACTTCTTTCCCAAGGCTTTTGTTTGTTTGTTTTGTTTTTAATTTTTTAAATTAAATTTATTTATTTATTTATTTATTTATTTATTTATTTATTTATTATTTATTTTTGGCTGCGTTGGGTCTTTGTTGCTGCGCGCGGGCTTTCTCTAGTTGCGGTGCGTGGGCTTCTTATTGCAGTGGCTTCTTTTGTTGCTGAGCACAGGCTCTAGACACGTGGGCTTCAGTAGCTGTGGCACATAGGCTCAGTAGTTTTGGCTCGCAGGCTTTAGAGCGCAGGCTCAGTAGCTGTGGTGCACGGGCTTAGTCGCTCCGCAGCACGTGGGATCTTCCCAGACCAGGGCTTGAACCCGTGTCCCCTGCATTGGCAGGTGGATTCTTAACCACTGCGCCACCAGGGAAGTCCCTTCCAAGGCTTTTGATATGGTCAGACACCAATTATATAGCTTGAGGTGACAGTTTACATCCCTCAGGAGATAAGACCATTCAAGGTGGGGCAGGGGGGAGTATGCATATTGTGATTGCCATTATGTAAATAAATGCATAAAAGAAATGCTGAGATACCAAAGTGATAGGGTAGTAGTGAGTAGCTTTTTCATCTTTTCATTGGTTAAGTTTGGTGCTGTGATTATGTTACTTTTATAATAAAAGCCAGGCTTCTATAAATAATGAAAAACTTTTACCTTCAGGCTCCAGAGTTGCCAACAAGTAATTATGGGATGACACAGGCAGAAATGAGAGAAGCACCGTATCTGGGCTTCTGTGCAGGCTGAGGAAGGGAGGAGAGAGGATGTCGGGCTGGTTTCTGTACAAGGACTCGAATTCAGGATGCTCAGACGAGACCTCAGTCTCTCATGTGCATGGTGAGGGGCTGGATCTGTGTTTTCCCCAACGCGGATTCTTTCTATAAGATGATTTAAAAAGTAAATGGAGAAATAGGACCCTAGATCACATTGAATCACACAGTTAAGTTTTTCCCTTTTTATTCTTTTCAATCTTTCTGGTTAAAAGGAGGAATTCTCATTTTGTTGAAAGTATATTTTCAACACCTCTCTATCCCTTAATAGTTACCTTTACTTCCTCCCTTCCCTGCTTTCTTCCTTCCCTCCTTCCTTCCATCCTCTTTCTCTCTTTCTTTTCTTAAACAAAAAAAGGAGCAAGCCCTGGGCTCAAAACATTAGCCAGCCAACAGAATCTGGCTCTAATTTAGTCACGGTCTTTTTTTTTTTTTTTTCATTGTACTTATTTTTTACAGTTTCCTTCTAATTATTGCAGGTAATAATATACTTTCCCTCTTAAAAATAAATATGAAAATGTCTTTTATGTGAAAAAATCAAGCTCAAGGAAAAGAAGTAATTGATGGTACAGGTGGTGATTAAATATGGAGGAGTAATCACTGAAGTTTCAGAACCTTGCACTATCTGCTGTCTCTGGTCCTGTTCAGTTTTGAGACTCTAAGAGGTTGGAGGGAGACCAGGAACCTCGGTCCTCATCAGTTGCTCATCCGTGTTTGAATCAGCCCAGTAACATCCAGGACACCCCCTTTCTCTACTAGGCTGTAGTTTTCCTTCTATCAGCTGGCATTTGAAGGCTCAGTTGATGCTTTTTGCCACTGATCTTCCTCAGATTTTCAGTGAAGGATGAGCACACATGCACAGCACAATAATGATGGTAACTGGGTTGTGAAGCCAACATATTTTCCTAAGAGCTTGGAATCTGGATACAAGGAAAAATGATGGATATTTCTACCCTTACAGGTTCAGCCGTGAAGGGAAGGGATAAAGGAAAATGAACCATTATTGAGCACTTAGTGTGTACATTGAACCATTAGTAACTTTATCTTGCTGTGAGATTGAGGCTCAGGGAGGTTAAGTAATTTACCCAGGGACACACAGCTACTAAGCTGGGAATCAGGCTCTGACACCAAATCTCTGGCTCCAAAGCTATGGCTCTTTCCGTGAAGCAGCTCTTGGTCTTACTTGATGAGGCTTTTGACACAATTTCCATAAATGGGTTAAAAAAAAAATCACTTTTTAGTTACTGCTTTTTATTCTGCTTCTTTCAGGCTGAAATCCCTCAGAACCCTATATGTGTTTCCTTTTTGGCCTCCAAACCTTTGCCAGGAATTCCTTCCCTACCTCACTTTCCAAACCAAAGTCACCTGTTACCTCCTCCAGGAAGCCTTTGGGAACAATTCCAGATCACATTATTTTTTCTCCTTTCGAGACTGCCAGTGTGAGACTAGAGACTTATAAGACTCGTGAGGTTGTATCATATCCGACATGTGGGCTCTATCATATACTAGCTTTGTAAGTTTGGGCAAGTCACTTAACCTTCCTGAGCCTCAGGTTGGTAATCTGTAGAATGGGCTCCTTATCATGAAAGTTAAGCCTCGTGGCCCATTATCAGAATTGAACTGACATTAATCAGATGGCTCTTCTCTTTCTCCTGCCTGGTATCTTCCCATCCTGATACCTTTTATCCCCTACTGCCAGAGTTCCTTCTAGGAATTCGATTGTCTTATTCCTTCTCAGAAATATTCAGACTGCCCCCATTTCCTTACGTAAAACATCATGGTAGAAAGGAGGTGGCATCCCAGCCTCTCTTCCAAAAAGTCGTTTGTCCCAAAGCAAGTGCCTACTCTCTCTGAGATTTATGTTCTCATCTATAAAACTAGGAAAGTGAGGTCTACTCCACAGGATTTGAGTAAACAAAGTGCCTATAAATGAATACAAACACTGTTTTGTTCCCCGTAAAATACAATGTCAGGTGTTATGATAAGCCCTTGGGATTCTAAAACAAAAAATAACTCAATTATTCATTCATTCAATAAATGTTTATTTTGTATGATACATACTATGTGCTTGGCACTGTCCTAGGTGCTGGAGATCTGGCTGTGAATGAAAAAGGTATGGAATCTACATTTTTAGTATATCTATCATCTATTTAGTCAAGAAAACCAACAAAAAAATAGATCATTATAAAACCAGTTGCTATGCTGTTGAAAGTGGTGTAGTACGGAAGGTAAACTTGCAGCTCTGAAATCAGAGTGGTCTAGTTTCAAATCCCAAGTCTTCTACTTACCAACTGTGTGGCTTCCGGTAGGTCTCTTGACATCTCGAAGCGTAAACAGGGCCTGTATCGTGAGGTTGTTCTGGTGGTCAGATGAGACAGGGTAGGCAAGTTGCCAAGACATCACAGACGGTCCACGGATGTCCGTGCCCCTCCCAGTTCCTACACAGGGTGGGACTGCCTTCCACCCACCTCACCCCGTAATTCCTCGCACAGTGTCTTATTCAGTAAATGTCTGTTGATTGGCTAGTAAAGTTATTAGACGGACACAAGCAGGTGCATTAACCACCTCTCAGGTCAGCAACTCTGCCGTACCCACATATGAGGTATTTGCCGTTCTGCATGACTCAAATAGATATTTCTTTTCCACTAAATGCATGAAAAAAAATGAGCTGAGCTTTCTTCCTGCCTCATAAGAAATGTGGTGCCGCTGTAAGTGGTTGTGCAAAGAGGAATAAATTCTAAGCAAATTAAAATATCCTTGATCTCTCCGGATGCCCTTGACTGTATAATGCTTACTATAGTCCTGAGTAAGTTAGTTCAGTTCCCTCCTCAGTTTCCACTTCTGTGAAAAATGGAAATAATCCTTTTCCCTTCTACCACTCAGTGTTTTTCTAAAGGTAAAGGGAGGTGATGGAGAACAATAACTATAATAACAAAATGATTATTTAAGATACTATCGTTGCATAATATCTTTATAAAGTAAGAAGAATTTTACATTGTGCTTAGAAGCAGATAAACGCAGTGATGTGAGTCCTGACAGTTTTCCAGCTGTAACCTTGAGCAACTTATTTAACATCACTAAGTCTATTTTCTCATCCATGAAATGGTTAGAATTATTATAGCAATTTTTTTTAAATTTATTTATTTATTTTTGGCTGTGTTGGGTCTTCGTTTCTGTGCGAGGGCTTTCTCTAGTTGCGGCAAGCGGGGGCCACTCTTCATCGCGGAGCGCGGGCCTCTCACTATTGCGGCCTCTCATTGCGGAGCACAGGCTGCAGACGCGCAGGCTCAGTAGTTGTGGCTCACGGGCCCAGTTGCTCCGCGGCATGTGGGATCTTCCCAGACCAGGGCTCGAACCCGTATCCCCTGCATTGGCAGGCAGATTCTCAACCACTGTGCCACCAGGGAAGCCCCGTATTACAGCAATTTTGTAGGGTTGTTGTGAGAGCTACAGGACTTAAAATGTGGAAAATCCCTAATACAGTGTCTGGCACATCATAGACTCTTATTAACTGATTCATTTATTCTTTCATTTGTTCAACAAATGGGCACCGTGGGCACAGAGCAAGCACTTGGTGAAGACTTGTTTACAGCACCAGCTTCGAAAATACAGCCCTCAAGTAAACAATATCATCACTGAAATGTACCCCTGTGGCAGATGTTCTTAGTCAACTACTACCTTTCTTCTTTCTTCTCGCATTACTAACGGACACCCAATTTCATCAAGAACAGCCCCAGACACTAACTCCATCAGCATCCCTGTAGATTGGGTGGTCACGTGACATAGTTCTGGCCACTGAGGTGTGGCAGGAAGGCTTTTGGCTTTTCCTTATAAAAGGCTTCCTGTGTCTTCCTTCTGTCCTGTACATGGGTTTAATACCTGTAGATGCTGTGTTTTATGATGATGAGACAACCAATATGAGGGAAAAGCCAAGACAATCATTCAGGCATTGGCTCTGGCATTGCTGAGTTGTTGAACAGATGTCAGCAGCTGCTTGCCTCATGTATCTTGCTATGTGAGAAAAATAAAATGTCCTCCTTTAATCCAGTCTTATCGGTGACCCAGAGTGTTCTCATGCTACCCTTATCCAGGAGGGAACACACTCATGGCACCAGCTGAGATAGCGGTAGTCTGTTCAAAAGTGAGAAGCAAAGCTACATCAGACATTAAAAACTCATATTTTCAAAATCATTTCCAGCCAAATACCAACCAGAAGCATATTCCATGACTTGATTTGAATTCTGTCAGTAGCAAATCTTCTTCTCTGTTTTCATTTTCCCTTGCTGTCTAATCCAGATTCCATGAGTCCATTTCATGAAATTATTTCTACTCAGACGCCGGAATAGAAAATGCTAAATCCTAGGTTTACGTGAGAATTGCCTGCTCAACCTCAATATTCTGCTAGGGCGAGTGGAAGGCCCAGTGCATTTAGGATACATTCTGGGTTATCTCTAAGCTGCAGGTTCAACATAAGCATAAAACCTGAGCTAATGAATCACCTGGACAGCCTACTCTAAAAGCATCCATGGAATTTTGGCTTCCCCCCTTAGACTTCTGATGGGAGGAAAAAGCAGAGACCTCCATCCTGCTTTCTTCCATTCATCTCACACACGAATACATCACTCTTCTTCACTGCTTAAGAGAGATACCAAGCTACACAGCTGTCTCCCCCCACCCCATTGCCCTCCGTTTCAGCCTGAGGACACAGAAAAAATGTTTGCCCTTATTACTAATTTACAGAAACTTAATATGGATATATAACATAAATTAGATACTTATACATAGGCAATGCAATTGCGTCTTATGCTGACTAGATTCTAAAGGTAGAAAAGCAGGCAGAGATTCCTTTGATAATTTAAAAAAGCACCCAACATCCAAAATTGCTCTTCAATTGTCAGAACCTGGCACTTTCAATATTTCAGCTGAAGCAATAAAGGAAAAGGTCTAACTTGACCTGCGGGAAAAGTAATGAAGTGAATAAATTGAGTGACCAAATAATTTGTTGTCCAAACCATACCACTTCTGATAGTGAAAGGCAGAGCTATTAATAATTATGCTGGCACAGCCAGAGTAAACCAGAACAGACCTGGACAAACCAGGATATGTGGTGACACTATAAATAAGGACTGTCACCTTTAGCCACCCCCGCCCCAGGCATACACAGCTGAACGCTGACAGAGGAGATGACTCCCTTTGTAAATGGGGAAACTGAGTCTCAGGAGAGTTGTGATTTGCCCAAGACTACACAGCTTGGAGGCAAGGGATTTCAGATTGTGACAGTTCTCCCATCTCCATGAAAAACGGTTTTCCCTTGGTGGGTGAAAGCCCCACAGTTCTTCCGTTCCAGGTTTGGGAAATTAACTCTGTGTAATGACAGCGGAATGCCTGAACAGAGTTCTTGAGACCCGACCTTAAGGTGGGGCTGCCTTTTGACGGTGAGACAGAAAGATCTCAAAACAGAAGAAAACTGATACTTACAGAACACACTACCTCCTGGGCATGGTGATAGGATGTATGTGCGTTTTATCTTGTTTGGTTTTCAGAGTAAACACATGAGATGGTTATTCATGTTCCCATTTGTCAGATTGGGAAACTGAGGCTCAGCTCAATTAAGTGATTTGCCCATGCTTAGGGCAGGTAGAAAGTGGCAGATCCAAAGCTAGGTTGTCCAGCCTCACAGTTTGTGCTCCTGTCACCACATCAGGTGTCTCGATTTGGAAAACAGAAAGCCTCAGGACCATCTGTTTTTCTCCATCACCACTGCTGCCCTGGTCCAGCCACCATCCAGTTCTTCCTGGACCACTGCAGGAGCTTCCTTGCCTCATGCCACACAGTCCATTCTCCACGCAATGGCCAGAACCATCATTTTAAAAAGTAAATCGGATCTAGTGGTGATGATTGCACAATCTTGACACCCGCCTGGAATGCTCTGCTGGGTTCCGTAGGGCTGGTTCCTTTGCATCACTTGGACCTCAGCCAAAATGCCATTCCTTGGATTGGCCTTCCTCCTGTCCCCAACTGAGTTAGCACCTTCCTAAGCCACTTCCAATGGCACCACCCTGTTCATTTCTTGATGGCACTTACCCTTGTCTGAAATCCTCTGATGTATGGGTCTATGTGTCATCGTCAGCCTCCCCTCTTGGCAGGTGCTCTGCTCAGTGGGGTCCACGCGGGGCTCCTTCCAGCTGTATCTCTGTGGCCCAGCACAAGGCCTGGCAGGAAGCAGTGGATGAATGAGACTCGTCTCTGGATGAATCCATCAGAAAAGCCCGATTCTTCTCCGTGCTGCCACCTACACTGGTGTGGTCAAACTAGAAAGAATGTAGGGTTATCTCCAAGCTCTTCCTTAACTCCACGACTACTGGGAAGAGTTTTCCAAGCCCAGTTACAGAATCACAATTGCAAAGGGCAAACTGTTTTCACCTGGAAAAATACTTGATTCTGCCTGAGAGTGAACATTTTGAAAATCTTTCCAATGGGACCTCTGTTTCCCAAATGGTTCCAGCTTAACCGTGACCTCCATCAGGTTATTCAATCCAAACATACAAAAGAATCCATAAATCTTTGATGCTTGCAGAGATTCAAGTGCCTTTTCTTGTAACTTAAAAAAAGAGAGAGAGAAAGCAGAGTTGATACTGAGAAAACAGAAGACTGATTGAGAACACGACTGAGATAAACACTGATAATGAAAACAAGAGAATAACCACTGGGTGAGCGCCTGCTCTGTGCCAAGTAGCACACAAGACGATGTTTATTCACATCATCTCTGTATAAGCCCGTGATGGCAGGTGAAGTTCCAAGGTGGCCCCCACCATTCCCTGGCCCCTGCCTAATTCCAGGGACTGTGGAATTAGGACATGATTTGGGTTATCTCATCTGGCACACTTGACTTTAAGAAAGGAAGATTATCTGGGTGGGCTTGACCTCATCATATGAGCCCTTTAAATCTGGGAACAAAGGTCAGAGAAAAACGGAGATTTGAAGCCTGGGAAGGATTCAGCACAAGTGAGATTCTCCATTGCTGGCTTCGAAGATGAAGGGGGGCACGCAGCAAGGAATGTGGGTGGCCCCTGAAAGCTGAGAATGGCTCCTGGCTGCCAGCCAGCAAGGGATCAGAGACTCCAGTCCTACAACCACAGGAGCTGAATTCTGCCAACAACCTGAATGGCCTCGGAAGAGGACCCCAAGATCCAGATGAGAATGCAGCTAGCCAACACCTGGACTTCAGCCTTGTGATGTCCTGAGCAGAGATGCTTCTGACCCAGAGATCTGTGAGCTAATAGATGGGCCTCATTTAAGCCACTAAGTTTGTGGTAGTCACACAGCAGTGGAAAAGTAATACACTCACAATAACGTTACAAAGTACATTGAGTCAGATGACACAACGGGCAGTGGATACTAGTGATAATGATGATGATGGGATCATGATGATGTTGATGGTGATGAAGATCATGATGATGGTGACATGATGGCATAGCTGACATCTACCGAGGACTCACTGTGTGCTCAGTGCTGAGTACGCGTGATCTCAGTTGCTCTTCACACCAAACTTTGCAAGACAGGAACTAGTATTTTCATCTCTGTTTGAAGCTGAGGAAAGTTAGGAATATTTACTTTAGTCATGTCACTGGCCCAAGGTTCGCCCTTAGTCAGAGCAGGATTCCAACTCAGGGTCTGCCTGGCCCCATCTTTGTGCACTTAAGCCGCTCACAGCACCACCTTCCATGGCCCACGCTGGGCAACAGGCAGGGGCTTCACAGAGTAGGAAGGGGCTTGGTCCAGTGGAGGAGGGTCAGGGAGCAGCTTGAATACTGTAGGCCTGGAGGCATACAGTCGGATGAAAAGTGTGGGAAATCAAAAGTTGGGTGAAACTGTTGGAGACCTGTTCTTTAAAAGTCAGGATTTCTTGATTGCAAATAAGAGAAACTCAAAGCTACCTAAGAAATAAAGAGAATTTATTATTAAAACAAAAACTGAAGATGAAACAAAACTAGGGTGTCTCCTGGATTACTGAGCTGAATCTAAGGTATTATAAGAACTAACCCTCGGGCTTCCCTGGTGGCGCAGTGGTTGAGAATCTGCCTGCCAACGCAGGGGACACGGGTTCGAGCCCTGGTCTGGGAAGATCCCACATGCCGCGGAGCAACTGGGCCCGTGAGCCACAATTACTGAGCCTGCGCGTCTGGAGCCTGTGCTCCACAACAAGAGAGGCCGCGATAGTGAGAGGCCCGCACACCGCGATGAAGAGTGGCCCCCGCTTGCCACAACTAGAGAAAGCCCTCGCACAGAAATGAAGACCCAACACAGCCCATAAATAAATAAATTAAAAAAAAAAAAAAAAAAAAGAACTAACCCTCCTTCTCTCCTTTCTCTTAAACACCTTCTTTCTTCTCTTTCTCTCTTTCCCTACATTCCCCCTTCTCCCCTGGACTCTTTGGGGATTGCCAAGAGCTTCCCAAAATACGTGTCATACCCCATGCTCCCAGAAAGAGAATGACAGCATCTCTCAGGCCCCAACACTAAATTCTCAGGGAAAGACTCCATTGGCCCAGCTTGGGTTAGGGACCCACCCCCAGCCCCATCAGCCTATTCCATGGGGTCATATGGTCCTCACTTGGAAGCGTCTACTGAATGAATGGGGAAGAAAGGGGGCAATTTGTACTAAAGGGGTGCTGAGGAAGCTACCTCCACAGCAGTGGGGCAAGGCAAGAAAAGACTGGAGGGAAACACAGAAGCAAAGTCATGAAGTACTTCAAGGGTCAGGCTAGTGAGCTTACCTAGCGACGAATTAATTGATGGATGGAAAGCCTTGGCAGAACCTTATTTATTAGGGGACTGACGTATTACGAAGAAAGCCCTGGGCCTCTTAAATCATTTTATTTGGAGAATCTGCTGCTCCTCCATAACTAAGTCCAGCCGTGAAATGGGGGGAGACTTTGGAAATGCTGGAAGAACTAAGGCTGCCCTATGACCTGCTCCATGACCTGGTCCAGCCCTCCCCGCTACTTAGTTTGATTCCGTGAACTCCTGCAAACACACCCTGCTCTTGGCAAGCTGCTAAATCCAAGAAGATATAATCAACGACATTCTAACACATGAATAAATAAAAGCCTTGTGAGAGACTGAGGGAATTTAACACCTCTGTAAGTACCTCTAAGGTTATTGCTTGGAGAATTAAAGCACATTTCATGAAAGCCACTGATTTAGGAAGCTGATACTGTAGGGGATGACAAAATGAGACTCAAAGTAATTTCAGGAAGGAGGAGGCTGGAGGGAGGTTGTCAGTTCTCCAGGAAGCCTTGGGTACTAACACTGAAACTGACAGATTGCAAAAGCTGGAAGACCACGCCCAGGGCTGTGATGTGCCAGTGCCATGGGTGACCCTTACAATGGCTTCCAGTGAAATGTGACATTTAAGACAGGCTCAACTGATGGCACTGGACCCTATAGATGGCCAGTTATAATCGATTATAGAAAAAGATAATACGGCAGTTCCTGATCTTAGCCAAGTCATTTAAACATTCTGAGCTTCACTTTCTACGTTGAGAAAATAATACCTTAGGTGTTGTGAATATTTAAAGGTCCGATATCATAACACAAAGAATAATCGTTGACACGAAGTAGGTAATCAAATATATGCTAGCTCTCTCATCCCCCATTTCCCTTCAAATCTTGGCCTTTGAGGCCCTCAGACTGACATTTGATACGGACTCTTTCACTTGTTTTATTACCCTGGAAATGACTTAAGTCTAAAGGAAATTTTGCAGCTTGAGTCTAAGGCACCATATCCAGGTGGGGTGGGAAACGCTGCAGGCGGGCTGTCTGAATGTTGACACACAGACTGAGAGACGGGAACCTGTAGCCACACCTCATGATTGTAAATTCCAGTCATCTCCATCCTTTACCATGCTCACATCCCCGGTGTGCCGATCCCAGAAAACAAAGCAGACTTTCCTCCAAACAGGCAACCAATACCTACCTTGATGCCGGGGCATCACAGGAGGTCACAGCCCTTGACAAGTAACAGCAAGAGGACAGAGACATTTGTTGGTGTTCTTCACTGATGTATTCCAAGCACTTAGCCTTGTGCCTGGTACACAGTAGGCTCTCAATAAATATTTGAAAGGCAGTCTCTCAGGCCCTGATCTCGGGTGGCCTCGGCCAGCAGTGGCTTGAAGCGGAGTTTTGGTTCCCAGACGGAGACTGAAGTCAGGCCTCAGCGGTGAGAGCGCTGAGCCCTAACCACTGGACCACCAGGGGCCAGTGGCCAGTGACGATGCCCTGGCCAGTCAGCTGTGTAGAAATGAATTTCCACGTAGAGACGGAAAGTAGTGAAACAAATAAGGGGTTTATTAGGAGGAAAAGGGTACCTATGGACAGACACACGGGAGGAGAGAGTCGTGCCCTCACGGAGTTTGAATCACTTTCATGGGGCATTCCTTCCGCCTTTCCTTTGGCCAGTCATCTTGCTTCGCCTGGCTCTGAGTCCATATTGGGTTTATCTCAGGAACCTCCCATGTGTGCGCGCATCTCTCAGCCAAGGTGGATTCTAGCGAAGAGGCCTATGGATAGTTGAGGTCACTTACTATCAAGGGGTGACGCCCACTCCCTTTTTGACCTCCAAGGAGCTTTTCTGCACCTGTGTAGTCAGGAAGCTCTCCTTGACTTTGAGAATGAGGACTATGTGGTCTTTTATCTCTTATCTGGGCGGGGCCAGCCTCCTCTCTCGATTGTCCTGCTATTGATATTTTGGAGTTTCTGTCCTCAAGGAATGAACTCCAGCTGCTTACCCTGGGGCCCATCTATCTCCTGCTTCAGCCCCACCCAAAACCTACTGAATCAGAATGTGCCACGTAACAAAATCCCCAGGGATTCGTGTGCACATTAACTCCTGAGACGCTCTGGGGTTATGGTAATGCTCCAAGTGGCTTGATCACATGTGCAGAAACAGGAATACAGACTCGGACAAGAAAAAGGGTAGGTTTTCCTGTGGTTCAGAGGGATGAACCTATGCTAAGGAGTCATTTGCCTATGATTTAAGCCCACATCCTGCCATGTCCCCAGTTAGATGACCTTCATCACCTTCCTAGTCTCTGAAGCTCAGTCACCTCTGCTGGAAATTACTGGAATGGTTGTCGCTATTTCCCACAGGGAGGTTGTGAGGAATGGGACATCCAGAGCGTGGAGCACCTCGTTTTATATGTTCTGGGAGCCCAGTCAGTACAAATTTCCTTTCTGAAAATATTCAAAATTAGAACTGCTGTGCCACCATCAGGATCACCACTGCTGAGGATTAGGGGAAGGAGCTAAAAGACCATTGTGCCTTGGAGCCATCATGCAGAGCACAGGTGTGGCCTGGAACAGGGCAGAGAATTGCGGTGGACGTCACAAGTCAAAGGAAAGGCTTAAAAGCAACTGCAAAGAGGCCCACGTATCTAAGTGCATGAGCTTCCCAGGGCTGCCGTAGCAAAGCACCGTGCACTGCGTGTAAAACAACAGATACTTGTTCCCTCACAGTTCTGGAGACGAGAGGTCCAAGATCAAGGTGTCCACAGCCTCTGTCTGAAGGCTCTAGGGAAGAATCCTTCCTTGCTTCTTCCAGCTCCTGGGGTTTCCCGGTAGTTCTTGGCATTCCTTCCTTGGCTTGTAGATACATCACTCCGGTCCCATGCCGTCTGCTCCCTGTGTCTTCACATCTTCTCCCCTCTGGGCATGTCTGTCTGTGTCCACATTTTCCCTTTTTATAAGGAAACCAGTCATATTGGATGAGGGCCCACCCTAATGACTTCATTTTAACTTTATCTCTAGGAAGACCCTCTTTCCAAATAAGGTCAACATATTGAGGAAGTGGAGGTTGGGACCTCAGCATATCCTTTGGAGGGGGACAAAATTCAACCCATAATACTAAACAAGGGTTCTTGGTGAGAAGTGGATGTAATTCTGGAGGAGGGGGAGGGGAGGGTTGAAGCTATATAACCTAATCTTGTATATAGGGCCACAGCATAATGGTAAAAAAGAAAAACAGGTTTGGAAGGCACCAGTAAAATATAGTGCTTTCTTGCCAAAATCTAGTGTGGCCATGACTTTCAGGAATCATGTCTTCCCATTGCTCTGGCACCTGTGGCTTGGGATCAGTTCTCATCTCTCTGCTTTCTGTAGAAAGTTTCAAAATAATGTCACAGGGACCTCCCTGAGTGGCAGGAAGGCGCATTGTAAGAAACTCTCCTGTGACTTAATCTGGAGAGAGGTCGGAGGGTTGCTGTGCTTTGTGTGTGTGTGTGTGTGTGTGTGTGTCAGGGTGGGGGAGCGGTTTCCTCTTCTGCCTGTGGTGGCAGCAGTAGCTGTGTCTTTCTCAGCAGTGACAGGCTGAGAAATTGGAAGATGAATTTCGACTGAGCGCGGGGGTGTGATTTCTCTTTTCTCTAGCGGAGGCTTCATCTTGGAAGGTAGGGAGCTGTTTTTATCCTGGCTTGGGAAACTGAAGAGGCAGCTGCCAGTGTGCAGATGAGGTCTTTGCAGCCTCCAGGGGTCCTTTCTGCTGGGAGCCCTGGGAAGGTGCCAGTTTGAATGCTGATTGGGCCTCACCCTGTACCAGTCTAAGGAGGCAGCCTTGGGGAGAAGCTGGGAGGGGCGTTTGGTCCTGTCACCTGTAAACAGGCGAGGTGGATCCAGCGTGGCCCTGAGGCAGAGGAGCGAACATGTTATTGACAAAATTGGTTTCCCAGATGGAAGGTGAGCCGTCAGACCCCATCGTGCCCTTCCCAGAGCGGGCAGCTTTTCTGCGCTGGAGTGTTCTGTGAAAGATGCCAATTATGTGGGTTGAGATATTTACCAAGCTCCCTCCCCTGCAAGTCTCCGTGTAGGAGATGGTGGCATATCCTTAGCCTTAATGCATTCAGCCTGGGGCTTCTCTCTGCCCTGTCGTGTTTCGTCCTGGGGCGATGCTGCATTTGCTTCCTTGTTCAGTATATTTAGTGACAAGAACGTGCCTCTTGGAAGGTCTAGGAATGACCCACCCCACACCCTCTGCGCTTCTCGAACTCTCTGTTCAATCCTATTTGTTCCCATGGTTTAACGGACCACCTGCTAGCTCACGACTCTCAAATCTCTAGCTCCAAATCAGACTGGCTTAGAAATTCCAGCCTGTGTTTGCTGACTAGCCATCACCACCTGGAAGCTGCCCACAGGCACCTCGAGTACAATCTTCAAAATTAATCTCAATAGCTTTCTTCCAAGGTTTCTTCTGTACCAAAAGCTCAGCAGCAAAGAGCAATGCCATCTTACTTGTGCTATCCTCCAAACCCTGTCACAGTTGACTCTCCATCCTTTTTACTGAAGTTCTGAAGTCAATTTAACTTTAAGACGTCGATGTATTTTGAGCCGCCTCCTCCTCCTGCTGCCCGTTGCCACTGGCTTGGTTGAGTCACTCGTCAGTAATCTCCTGGGAAAAGCTGCACCAGGAGCCCCTTTCATGCCATTCTTCACCCCACATCGAGAAAGATCTTTATGAAACACAGATGTGATCATGATTGCATTTAAAATCCTTTGTCGGGGGGAAAAACTCTTCCTCTGTCCTTTCAGGTTCTGTTCTTAGGACCTGCAAATTAAACTGACAAATGACAGATTAACAGGAGAAAAGACAAACTTCATTCACATATGTATGCAGGAGCTTGCAGAAAACGTGGCTCAAAGAAGTGATTAAAATTTGGGGCTTGACTTCCCTGGTGGCACAACAGTCAAGAATCCGCCTGCCAATGCAGGGGACACAGGTTCGAGCCCTGGTCTGGGAAGATCCCACATGCCGCGGAGCAACTAAGCCCGTGTGCCACAGCTACTGAGCCTGCGCTCTAGAGCCTGGGAGCCCCAACTACTGAGCCCACGTGCCACAGCTACTGAAGCCCGCGCACCTAGAGCCCATGCTCCGCAACGAGAAGCCACCGCAATGAGAAGCCCGCGCACCACAACGAAGAGCAGCCCCTGCTCGCCCCAACTAGAGGAAGCCCATGGGCAGCAAGGAAGACCCAACGCAGCCAAAAAATTATTTATTTATTTATTTATTTATTTATTTATTTATTTTAAAAATTGGGGGCTTATATACCAAGTTAATAGGAGAAGGAGAAGGGGAGAAAGGGCACTTATAAAAAAAGGAATGACTTTGGGGAAAGAAATGGGCCTTAGGAGAATCTATGCGAGTTACGATAGTTTTGTGACAATGTTTGTTTATGCAGTTTCTCATCCCAATACTGACTTCTAGTCTCTGGTGACGGGAATCAATCTTCCCCCTGTACAGGAAGCCTCCCTTAGAAGGGAGGACTTTATGGCAGCTGAATTCTCTTGGAAGGCTCTGCTTTTAGGCAGATGGGGGTGGGGAGTTCAGACAAGGCCCTTTTCTGCATCTTTTGATTCTCAAATGACTTCAGCTCAAAATAATTTTGAATGCCACGGTGGTATATTCTGGATGGCTTCACCTTCAATGGTGCCCTATTATCTGCAAGATAAACTCAGCTCCCTAACACAATACGTCAAGCTGGTTAGGATTTGGCCTCCATCTCTCTGGTTTCATCTCACAGAACTCCTTTCCTGTCTTCTCTGTCTGCCTCTCTTTCTTTCCTTTTAAGAGTCAGCTGACGGGCTATCTGTGGAAGGACACTTCCAGACATTCTGAGGCTGGGGTAGGTACCTCTCTGCACTACTACCCCAAGGTTACCCTTATCCTCAACTTTGACCACAGTGGACTGAAAATATGTTTTCTTTTCTCTCTATCAGATAACAATAAAAATAAAATCTACACTTTTTGAGTGTTCACCATGTTCTAGGCATTTTCCTAAGTGTTTCCATGAAGTAATTAATTTAAAATTCACAATAGCTCTCTGACACAGGTACTAGATTGTGAGATCCTCGAAAGAAAAGACTGTTTCTTTTGCAATTATGTATCTTCTGTGGCTAATTCTATACCAGACACATAATAGGTGCTCAATAAACATTTTCTTTAATAAATGAGTGAACAAATGGGTGCATAAGTGAATTATTCAGTGTAATAGGGTGGCTCTCTCTCTATATTCCTCAATAAAATTATTCATTTGTCACTTTGAGGCCTGAATAGTTTGAGTTCTTGGGGGAAAAAGCCCACTAGTTGAGAAATCACATGAACTTGATTTGTGTAAATCAAAAAAGTTTCCCCAGAGCCAAAACTGCCTTGGTCTTAACAAATGTATGAACAGCCAGTGGAAGCTCCCTGTGGCTAATTGCCACAGCTTTGATTTTGTCAGCACTATTTTCTACCAGCAGAGGAGTTCGCAGCAAAATCAGCTTACTCACTGTTGGAGGAACTAAACACAGTCTTATTGGGTTTTGTGTTTTTTGTTGTTTTTGTTAACGTCTGCGTGAACTCAGTAATGCTTCTTAATTTCTCACCTCTGAGTTTGAGCAATGTCTACAGTTTATGAGACACAGAAGACTCTGCAAGACAGAGGGCGATGGGAGGTGAGTTTGTAGTCTTCTTATGGGCAAATGAATAAATAGGAATGGCAGTGTAATCTACTACCCATAATATAAAGTCTCCCACAACATCACTGATACTGGGTTTGCGGAAAAGAGGAGTTCCCTTCTAATAACATGGAAGGCCAAGGTTTCAGTATCAGTCATCTTGATCAAGGGGAGAAAACTGACATTTCTTAAATACCCACAATGTGCCAAACACTGGGCTGGGCACTTTGGGGTATTTTATCTCATTTAAAAAATCACTCGGGCTTCCCTGGTAGTGCAGTGGTTAAGAATCTGCCTGCCAGTGCGGGAACACGGGTTGGAGCCCTGGTCCGGGGAGATCCCACATGCCGCAGAGCAACTAAGCCCGCGAGCCACAACTACTGAGCCTGCGCGTCTGGAGCCTGTGCTCCGCAACAAGAGAGGCCACGATAGTGAGAGGCCCGCGCACCACGATGAAGAGTGGCCCCCGCTCGCCGCAACTAGAGAAAGCCCTCGCACAGAAACGAAGACCCAACACAGCCAAAAATAAATAAATAAAATTTAAAAAAAGATGCTGTGATGGTCCAGTCAGATAATGGACGTGAAATTTTCAAAACCTTTGTATAAATGTCAGTGACTTTCATTTTTATCACTCAGAGAGTGTTGCCAAAATGTGGGCACAGAATTACATCCTCCTCAGACAGTTCACATTCATTGATTTGGTCTTGGCAGGATCTACAGTGAAATCTGTTTTCCTCTGTTTGGTCATAGACTTAGCTCCAGGAGATCATTGATAATTGATACCCCGCTGTATTTCTCAGGTGATCTTGCACCAGCCTCAACCCACCTCTCTTCACACTTCTGCAAAATGGTACTGTCTGTAATAGCTACAACTCAGGTTTATTTTTAAGAACACCATGCCTTGGACATATATACACTACCAAATGTAAAATGGATAGCTAGTGGGAAGCAGCCGCATAGCCCCGGGAGATCAGCTCGGTGCTTTGTGACCACCTAGAGGGGTGGGATAGGGAGGGTGGGAGGGAGACACAAGAGGGAAGAGATATGGGGATATATGTATATGTATAGCTGATTCACTTTGTTATACAGCAGAAACTAACACACCATTGTAAAGCAATTATACTCCAATAAAGATGTTAAAAAAAAAAAAAGAACACCATGCCTAGTGTGTAAATTCACGCATTCTGGCTTTGTGTTTCTGGCTCTGAAGTTACTCTAATTTGGGCTTTGGCCACTTGTCAATTCATGAGTTTATTTTAAATGTTACCACTAAGCCATGATTCCCTAACCTGCCTCTATGCTTGTAAACACACACACACACACACTCACACACACCCTTGTCCACCAGCAGTGGATGAAGACACCCCATAATATGGCATTTAATTCACCACTGCAGTCTTAAAATCCTCCATGACTATTTCTAGCATAGGGATGCAGACTCTCAGGGTAGAAAGCCGCCTTCGAGAGCACTTGTTCCAGGCCCCCATGTGAAAGTTGAATCTCCTTGCTGATGTCAGGGGAGGGGAAATGGCACTTCCAAGGCAGCCAGTGCCACCACCACCTGAGTACAGCTCTGGCTCTAAATTCCTGGTTTCACGCAGGTCCCTTTGGCTGTTAGCTTGGACTCTGTAACCAGTCGTGTGCTGGTAAATATTTGCTAACTTAAAGAAAAACACTGGTTTGTAGCATTTGCCTCTTCCTATAGTGTTAATACTCCCACCATGGGCAGTTTCAAGTAACCAATGTAAAGTGGCTGAAATCAGAGTCAGGAAGGGGTGCACGTAATTGGCTCTTGCAAAGCAGTGTGAACAGACCCCAGGACACCACTGTCATCCAGTTAGTGTCACATATAAGTAAAGATCTGCCTTGTCCTGCCAGGTCTTCATCCTGAAGCCCATGCACTCACCCACCCTGTCTTCTCTATCCTAAACTGCACCCGTTCCTACTTGCTACTGATGAGTTTTAGCAAAACCTGAGGCTCTGAACTGCCTTCCCAGCCACCATTTCCCTTTCACTCCCAGAATATGATTCCTATGATCTTTCTAGATTGACTACCTGACTTCCTCTGGCATATTTCAATTCTGGCTTCAAATCATGGAGGGACTCGGCTACTTTTATATTTATCTTATTCCCTCTCTATTAGAGGTGTGAAGATATTTTAAAAGTTCTTTTCATTTGGGCACAATATTCCTCACTGTTACTGCTACCAATAGAGTATATTTATTTTTTCCTCCTGGGGCTCACACAGAACAAGCCCTGCTGGGAATCCTCACTTCCTGATTTGCAAACCGGGGACAAACTGGTGGGTCTATTCTGTCTCAACTTTAACATAAATACTTTATTAATGCAGCCGCCTTCTACAAATTGTAAGCCCACAGAGGGTCCGTGTCTGCTCTGTTTATCATCGTACCAGTGCCTGGCATAATGCTTGAAGTACAGTAGACAATAATGAGACCTGACCATGCCTTCAAGCCTTCATTAATTCATTCATTCTTCCAGTTAATGGAATTGCCATTATGTAGCTCATGCTAGGCACAGCAGGTTATCATGAGAAGAATGGAAAATTAGGACAGAGCATTGTTGAAAGCTCAAAAAGTAGCAGAATCGAGGTATTTGGGTGGCACATGGACCAGCAATTGGCTTATTTTCCAGCCACTTAGAGAAAGGATTGTCCTGTTCCCTTTGGCTCAATTGGCCATAATGAATCTACTTTTAACACTTTTCAGAGATAGAGAAAATGGCAAAATGAGAAGGCCTGCCTTGAGTTTGGTTCTTGAGGGTACAGTATGTTCCTGCTGATTGACAAGCTGGTGCTTCAGACCCCATTAATTGAGACCAACTAGTAGAGGGGGGCAGGTCAGAATTAGGGAGGAGCAAGGCAGAATGTACTTGGAGAATGTTTCCTCACTTTCAAGGGCATCCAGACTCTCAGAGTCTCTACCGCCCAAAGGGAGGCCCAACAGCCATCAGCCTGAGCCTGGGCTAATCAATCCAAAAAATTAAATTTTAAAAAGCAATTAATCCTGTTTATATTTGTGTGTCTCTGAATTTTAATTATGGGCTATCTCCATTACTTTCTGGAAGGATGCAAGTGTAAATTTTAGGTCTATAAATTAAATCCATTGGAAAACAAAATATTATTCTGGAGCTCAGATTTGTTATTAGATTTTAATAATTTATTTTGTGTGTGTGTGTTTACCAAACATTTATTCAATGCTTGCTGTATGCCGGCATTGTTCTCAATACTGAGTTATCAAAAGTAAATAAGTTTCCTGCCTTCTATAAGTTAGTCTCAGAGTATATACCTACCACATCCAAATCTCCCAGGCTTTAGTAACATTTCAGATTAACCCAACAACATTCCAAGCATACTAATATCAGAGCCTATTAAGGGAGAGTCCCAAAATGTGCATTTTAAAATAAGTTCTGCAGGTCTTTCTCATGCATACTAAAGTTTGATGTCATTCATTGCAGTAAACACAATAGTAATAGCTTGCATTTATGCTTTTTTAATGATTGCAGTGTTTTGGGATTCCTACACTAGAATTCCTTCAGCACCTTACTTGTAAGTAACGCAAGTGATAGCCCCATCTGGCAAAAGGTGCTAAAGTCATCTACCACCACCTCTGCCAGCTGCCCCTACTCTGATGGCTCCTACATGTTCTTGTACTTTGTACACATCTCCGTGAAAATACTTCTCACGTGGGATTGCAGTTTACGTCCATAGTTGCCTGCCTTCCTGCTGGACAGCAGCCTCCTTGAGAAGGAAACCCGTCTTGTTTCTCTCTGAATCCCCAGGCTTTCGATGTTGTTTGATTCTTAGCAGGTCCATAAAGATACTGTCTCCTTCCTTCCTTGTCTGAGAAGTAAGTTATTCATTATTGTCTATAGTATCTCATTTAATCTGTTTTGTTGAATTATAAATTTTCACATTTGTGAATGAGTGAACGAAATCCACAAAACACTTTCACACACGGTATGCCCTTTGATGAGACAATGAATAACGATCATTGATACATAGCTTTCACGAAGTGTTTGTCAATTACCAGTCGCTCCTGTTCACCTTCATGATTTTTGTCACATCCAAGCTGGTATCGATTTAGTATTTTTCTCTTGAAGTAAACTCGCTGATTCTTGCTCCCATAAGTTTAGCCTGATCCTAAGCAATAGTATCTGTGAAGTCATGTTATCTGATGTGCTAAATTGCATGCTTTTTCAAATCCACATTAAGTACATAACTAAAGGTCCCTTGTATACCACCCACCCGTACATTGCACATCGTACAAAAGCCTTCCTGTGGCTGATGCACTAGACAGGGTTCCTGGTTCAGATTTTAACTGGCTCTTGGCTTTCTCCTCTACCATATATAGCAAAGGAGACACAACTCCCCACCTCCAGACTTTGATTCTCTTGGGACCCTCCTGAATGTTCTCTTCTCTACCAACCCAAAGCCACTCAGAGTACCTTCCCTTGCTCTTAGCCCACACTGAGCTGTCCCATCTCTGGATCTAACGAGACCATTCAACTTAGCAAGCAATGATGTACCAAGTATCTCTTTTCCCTGCAAACAGTCGGCTTCATTACATGCTTATTCACTCGAGGAATATTTATTAACCTACTGTGAATATGTTGTCCTGGGGACAATGGGCTGATGTGGAAATTAACCAATTTTAGGGAGCTTTGTTTGCTTGTATGGATTTGGTAATCAGGGGCTTTGGGGGGTGCACTTTTTGATTAAAGGAGGGATTTCCTTCATCATAAAATATTCTTGATGTTTTTTAAGAGAATAATACTTTAGGGAAAAATATCCATCAGCTCAGGGCCCAAAGTACTTATTTCAATCTGCTTCTGCATTCACTTTATCATGTCCTGAGAGTCAGCTTACCTTGGCCATGGTACCTCATAAGAGCCTTAAAGATTCTTCCTTCAATTTTGGGAGGGAGGTGGTAGCTTTGGTCATTGTTCCTTATTTATCCCTAACTGTCCCCAAGCTTCGGATCTCATGACCAAGCAATCAGTCTAGTCTGCGACAAGCTGCTTATAAAACCAATGGAAGAGTCTGCATGTCTTTCTGCTTTTCTTTTTTTTTTAATTTTTATTTATTTATTTATTTTTGGCTGTGTTGGGTCTTCGTTTCTGTGTGAGGGCTTTCTCTAGTTGTGGCAACTGGGGGCCACTCTTCATCGCGGTGCGCGGGCCTCTCACTATCGCGGCCTCTCTTGTTGCGGAGCACAGGCTCCAGACGCGCAGGCTCAGCAATTGTGGCTCACGGGCCCAGTCGCTCCGCGGCACGTGGGATCCTCCCAGACCAGGGCCCGAACCCGTGTCCCCTGCATTGGCAGGCGGACTCCCAACCACTGCGCCACCAGGGAAGCCCTTTCTGCTTTTCTTCATGCTTGGAATTGTAGGGAGCAGATTTGGAGAAGGCATTGCAGACGTGAGTGTTTTGCTCTCAGCCAGTAAAGGAACTCACTCAGTGGATCTTAGGAAAGCAATATCTGATGAAAAATAGAAAGTTGTTTGTGAGGAGGAGCGTGGTGCAATGGAAAGAGAAGGAGAAAACCAAAGAAAACTTCAGGAGGGTCTTGATATTTGTGCCAGCTCCACGATTTTCTTCCTGGGGGACCTCAGGGAAGGGGTTGGGCCTCTCTAGGACTCGTTCTCCTCATCTGTAAAAGGCAAAGAAATTGATTGGATTGGTCAAAGGGATTCTTGCTTTTCTTTAGCAGAATCATCTTTCATTTTATTTTTAATTACATTCTATGTTGAACCACAGTATCCACAAGCAGACAAACAGTAAGGTGCTCTGGTTAAAGAGGATTTGGGGCAGAGCAAGGGGGTTGGTGCTTCCCCTTTCTCGAAGGAATCTAAGAACTAGAGTGACGTCATCAGATTTACATTTAAAAAGCTCACAATGACTATTTTATGAAAAATAGTCTCAAGGGGCCAAGACTGCAGGCTCAGAGACCATTTATAGAGGTAGCTGGTGTGTGTGGGCAAAGAGGGAAGAGCCGGGAAGCTGTGCGGCTCCCGGGTAAATGGTGCTATTGCCCAGAGATGGAACGGATGTAAGGGGGAGGAAGTTAGTCAGGCTCCAGGGGGCACAGACTGCTGCCTTCCCTGTCCTGTCAGGTCCTCACTGTGGCTGATGAGTCGAAACTTCACCAAGACAAGAGGAAGGACTGAGAACTAACCCCAAACAGTGGGATTAGCTCTGAATTGACTAAGCAGTTGACCCGGGAACCTTCTCATCAAATGTGGCCTGAGACTTCGGCATCACCTGGGGGCTTATCAGGCCCCACCCCAGACCTGCTGAATCAAAATCTGTATTTAGTAAGGTCCCCAAGTAATTCCTGCACTCACTAGAGTTTGAGAAAACCGTTAATGGAAAAACACTTTCGTGACAGATAAGCCTGTGCTACATTCCTGGATGTTCCATTTACTGGTGTGGACTTTAGCCAAATCAACCGTTTCTGAATTTTCTCATCCACACCATGGAGGCGATAATACTCCCCTTACAGAGAGTTTTGTGGAACGGAGTTGCTCTAAGTAGAGTTTAGCACCCAACTCACTATTGAAGCAAAAGTTGATGATCAAGAAAATAAAGGAAAACAATAATAACACACACACACACACACACACACACACACACACACCCCATTCCTCTGTGGTCCAGGACAGAAGAAAGGAAGTGAGGAAGGGGTGCTAGGCCACCATTGTGTTTCTGGTGTGAGTTTTCAGTTTTCAATTTTCTCTCTTCTCCAATAAGGGAAATTCGTCATACTTTCTAGGGAGCAGGGGAAAGATTTTCTTTTTAAATTGATTATTTCCAGGAAGATTGTCACCATTTCATAATACATAGAAAGAGCATGGATTTTAAATTGAAACAGACCAGATTTTGACCTCCCTCTGTGCTTCCTACCTGTGAGATACTGGGTGCACTGATTAACCTTAGTTTATCTCATCTGTAAAATGGGGAGAATAAAACCTTGCAAGGAGTAAATGAGATATGATATGAAAAGAGTCTAACTCTTTTTATAAATCCCCCTTTCTCCATCCTTTTCTTCTATGATTTTTTTCTGTCTACCATTATTAGAGAACCCTTCCCTTCAAAACTGTGGTTAGAATTATGGCATGGGAACATTTATTCATTCCACAGAAATCTGGACGCTCGCCATGTGCCAGGCGCTATTTAGATGCTAGGGATGCAACACAACTGGGTTTGTTCATTTTTCTATTCTGTGCCTCACCTGTGGGTAACACCTGTGCTGGGTACTGTCCTAGGTGGGAGGCATGCAGCATGCCTGGAGTTTATTCATTTTTCTATGTTATTCCCCGTCCTGTAGGTTACGCCAGGGCTATCTGATCTGAATGGGGCAGAGATTTATTCTCCTCGGGAAACAGGCAAAGTCTGTGGTCATTTTGATGGCATTCATAAAACCTCCCTCATTTAGGTTTCAAGGATAAGGTTCATTTTGCAAGGTCTTTGCATCCTCTATTGAGAATGCACCCTCAACCACACTCTTGGCTAGGCAAATTAATACCACAAATAAGACTGAAAATATTTAACCTCCTTAGGAGAACAAACCGTTTTTCAAGGAGACTGGCAAGTCCATTTGCATGCAAACATTTAATGGGCTGCTTTTAAATGATACTTATCTATTTATTGAAGCAGGTCTGCCCAGACCCCTCCTTGGCAGTTAGCTCTTAGATGGAGCCGCCACCGCACGTGATTTGGAAATCATCAAAATGCACTTATTGAAAGATGCTCAGTAGTTGGAACTTCCAGTGGTTTGCTTGGACCTTTGCCCCAATTAGCTCCATCAGTCAGCTTTGACTGAGCTCCCTGTTAACAGCCAACCGTGAAGAAATTGTAACTACGTGTACACTGCACATAGTAGGTGATTAATAAGCCGTGTTGGATGAATGAATGAAGTCATGTGATTTATTTCCTCTGCACCCTGTCTGGACACTCTTAGATTCCTCTCCAATGGATGTGCTGCTAAACATTTAACAACCAGCCCTGAGCAGGGGGAGGGCGGGGCCCCGTGTTGCAGTGTTTGCTGGTTTCTGAGGTGTAAATAATCCCACTCTGGTGAATTTCAGACTACTAGCATGACATCACTGAACACAGGGAAGAGATGGGCACCCTTATATAATATTTCTACCAGACAGAAAACAAAAGATGTAAATAACCTCAAGGGCATAGATAACAGTGAAATATAAAATCATTAGGTAGTGATGAGTTTTGAGCATTTAGTACCTTTTTTCATATAATTTATTTCACTATAAGCTGATATAATTTAGTTTTTAATAACAGCTGAGTTTAACCGTAGCTTGAAAAATTACTGAGAATTTAACCATCGGCTCTCTGGAGTCCCATGAAGTGGTCCCAGCGCACCCCTGTTTCTTACACATTTCACATGTGCAAGCTCTGGAGTGACACCACCCCTTCTTCCCTCTCTGTGCTGTCTGGGAGGACTGGGAGCTAATAAGTGCTTCCTAAGATGCAAATAACCAGATGACGGGGTGTGCCCTCTCCCTCCTGAAGGTCCAAGAGCATGCTGTTTGCACCTCGCTAGTGGCATTTTTCACCTTCTTTTGTTTGTGTTAAGAGCTGTTCCTCTACTTGTCCCTTTCACTGGGGTCTATGCCATCAACAGTGTGAAACCTGGATGTCCTTTGGGATCCAAGTGGAACTGGTTCTCACACTATCGCACGCATGGTGGGAGGCTGCTTCCCGCCACCCAGTCTCCTTAAGCACTGGGCTGTGTGGAGCGAGGTCATGTTTGCCTGTGGCCCTCTGGCTTAGAAATCTTCCAGGATATCGTTCTGTGAAGGGCTTAGTACTTCCTCATTGATGCACATGGTGTCTCCAGGACACCACGTGGAGCACAGGCCCTTCCCCCGATGTCCCTCAGAATATCATGCACATAAGGCAGTTGTGCATGTAGCAAACTCTCCCCAAGCTTCTGGCCTATTGCAGAGGTGTGTTTTGTTATTGCCGTTGTGTTGTTGTCATTGTTTTTCATTCCCATGTGGTTTGGTCCCCTGGTCCTTTTCTCCTGAAAGCCTCCCATCTTCCACTTCTCTACCCAACACTCTTCCATGAAATGCAACTCCTCTCCGTGGATCATGAAAGGAGTTTATTATACAGAGAAATGTGGCTATTTATGCTTTTTTGCATATCCTCAGACTCATGTATACTGATAATCATGGACCCTTTTTTCCCAGTCTCCCCTTTGTCTCACTTCAGGTTTTCAAGAACCTGACTCTAAGCTATAGAATACAAACAAAGGGACGATTTCAGCGAAGTCCCAAGGAGGGCAGCTTCTACCTGACCCTACCGGGAGTCCCAGAATGTGAGCTGCAGTCCTGACCCAGGACCCATCAGTCATTGGCTAAGCCCCACCCCCATCTGGCCATACATCCTACCTTCTGCTCCTGGCCACAGATGAAGCATTTCCAGCAGCCCATGGGCTACTCCTTCCAAAGAAGAATAGCAGATAAAGCTTGTTGGAGGAAGGAAACTGAGGAGCAGTAAAAGGTCCTTGGTTAGAGGCTCTGGGCAGAGCATGGACAACGTCTGCTACAGTCTTTTAGGGCAAAATAGAACTGCCCAAAGCTTTAGAATCCCTGTCTTGCTCCCTTTTTCTTTAATCATCTCTATGAAGAGGAGAAGGCAGAATAGAGATTTATTTCCCTCTGCTATGAATGATGGACAGTCTTGAGATAACTACGTTGCTATGGTTCAGGGCGTGTGGGGGAGATAGACCTGTCCAACCAAAAATTCAAATTTACAGGGTGGAATTTGCAACTGATCATATGTTTCCAAGAAAGGAACCTCAGTGCCTGTGACCCAGAAGAGGGCGAAAAGACTTGGAGCTCCAACACTGGCAGGGATTGGTTAAGGAGGGTCAGCAAGTCCCACTCCCATTCATTCAATAACTATTTCCAGAGCACCTGCTATGCCCCAGGTACTGTCCCCAGGTGTCTGGGCTACAGCGATGACCAAGAATGACACGTTCCACCTGTCATGCATCTAAGCGCAGTCTCCTCTCCTGTAGCGTCGGGTAAATCACCCAGCCTGGCAGATTTGTAGAGAACAGCGATGAGGTAACGACAGGAAAGTGCTTTGTTAGCCCTCATGTGGCTGAGTCATGTTTGCTTTCCCAGGTAGAGCATTCATCAAAACAAGGACTCTTTTAAATAGGGGGATAGTTTAATTCAGTGCTCCACAAATGGTGCCAATTGCATGTGTGCACGGAGAGGGAGGGAAGTGAGGGGAGAGGAGGGGAGGGGAGGGGAGGGGAGGGGAGGGGGTGTTGCCAAGGGTGGACAAACATCCCTCCCCGTAAAGCCACTATCACTTTTTCAGGTATATTTATTTGACTTCTGCATAAGATTTTTTTTACCTAAGTATAGTTGATTTATAATATTGTGTTAAGTTTCAGTTGTACAGCAAAATGATTCAGTTTTATATATATATATTTTTTCAGATTCTTTTCCATTATAGGTTATTACAAGATATTGAATTTAGTTCCCTGTGCTATACAGTGAATCCTTGTTGTTTATCTATTTTATATATAGTAGTGTGTATCTGTTAATCCCAAATTCCAAATTTATCCCTCCTCTCTTTTCCCCTTTGGTAACCGTAAGCTTATTTTCGATGTCTGTGAGTCTATTTCTGTTTGTCAGTAAATTCATTTGCATTATTTTCTAGATTCCACATATAAGTTACATCATACAATATTTTGCTTTCTCTATCTGACTTACTTCACTTAGTATGATAGTCTTTAGGTCCATCCATATTGCTGCAAATGGCATTATTTCATTCTTTTTTACGGCTGAGTAGTATTCCATTGTATATAAACCACATCTTCTTTATCCATCATATATTGATGGACTCTTAGTTTGCTTCCATGTCTTGGCTGTTGTAAGTAGTGCTGCTGTGAACATTGGGGTGCATGTATCTTTTCGAATTGCAGTTTTTGTCTTTTCTGGATATATGCCCAGGAGTGGGATTGCTGAATCATATGGTAGCTCTGTTTAGTTTTTTGAGGAACCTCCATACTGTTCTCCATAGTGACTGTACCAGTTTACATTCCCACCAGCAGTGTAGGAGGGTTCCCTTTTCTCCACACCCTCTCCAGCATTTATTATTTGTAGACTTTTTGGTGATGGCCATTCTGACCGGTGTGAGAATGGCCGGTAGTTTTAAAGACTTGTTTAGTTTTAAAGACTTGTTTTTGAAGAAAGAACTCCACTCCTAAGTAAAGAAGAGGAAGAAAGAGAGAGGGAGGGAGTGACAGAGGGAAGAGAAAAAGAGAAGGAGATATTGGCGTGGTTTATTTAAAGTCTACTTCAGTTGGGAGCACAAAAGTCTGCCCATATATTTTCAGGAGCACGTCTATTGCTTAAATGATGGTCTGTATCTTAGTATTAGAATGGGAAATGATCTGCAGAAATTATCTAGTTACTAGAGGACATTGTCGCTCAGACAGGCAATGTGACTCACTCCCAGTCACCCAGGTAGTTGGGGGCAGATCCAGGACCAGAACCCAGGCCCTTGACTCCAGTCCTGGGTCTTTTCACCACCCCTTCCCGCCACGCCTTGCTTTATCTTTAAAGTGAGGACAGTCCCACATACTTACAATGCACTAGTTAGGTACCTTGGTTCTGAGTCATTCTGCATATTTTTCCTTCTCTCTTTGTGTTTTTTTCTTGTCCTCATTTCAAGGAGGAAACTTGGTGTCCTCATCTCTAAAGAGAGAGAGAGAAAAAAAATCCCATTTGAGATGCCACGCTCATGACACATTTCCCATGCAGCCCCACAGCTCGGCGTCAAGGAGCATTGATTACTCAGTCCCTGTTAGAGCCCCGTGAGAGCACAGGGACCTTGATAAATGGATCTGGGGTCTTCGTTACTGCGTCTAGGATCGTTTGCAAACCAGAGCTTGCAGTAGCCTACCAAGGCGGTGGCTGGCCTTCAGGTCGGCCCACGAAGGATGCTCTCTCTCTCTCCACATCCTCTGGGTCCGTGGCCTGTGAGTAAGAGAGGGACACACCAAGGACAAGCTTTGTCAGCATCTCAGGGTTGAAGGGGGTGATGTATGCCTGGGTGTAACTGGTGTTGATTTGGGTCTTTGAGCCCTTGACGCTGGCATGTTATCAGCAGCTACTCTCAGATATGGAAAGATGAAAATGCCAAACCAGCAAGCTGTCTCCAGGAGATGGGCTCCGGGGGACAGAGGGGAGTGGGAACCCTAAGCCAGAATCCCTGATCCCCCTGGGAGGGGGAAGTCATGGGAAGCTGTGGAAGGAGAGTAGCCCCTCCATCAATGAAGTCCGTGTGCCACTGGGAGGACTGTCAGACATTCAGATGGCAAAGCTGCAAAGGACAGTTAATGCTCCAGCAGCAGAACTCGGTGTCCGAGATGATCGTGGCAGCTAGAGATACGGGCTGGGTCTCAGAAGATGAAATGGAACAAAGATAAATGTAAGTGCCTGTACTTAGGTCCAAGAAGACGTCGATTACACAAGCACTGATAAACGATCTATGATTTTATAATAAATGTGGGGAAAAAAAATCTGTGTTTCAGTTTTCCATAAGTTCACTTTGAAAAGTCGACAGTGTCCTGTGCGTGCCCCAAACTCCGATGACTTCAGAGGCTGTCTGAGTCGGCGGTGGTGTGACCTGAAGGAGTTCTGCCTTCTCTATCCACAGCTCCAGGCAGCCTGCAAGGCTCTGTGTGGAGAAGAGCATCCCAGGGGTCCTCAGGCCTGGCGGGAGTTACCCCAAGTAGTTAATGCCTATGTAGGGAAGAGCCAACGTCATAGCCCTGGGGGATGGATGGTGACGTCAGTGGAGACAGAGCAGAGAGAGGAGATGAGGACTTGTCAGCAGGAGGAGCACAGGGTCTGCAGCCTGAGAACTGAAGCCTGACAAGGTACCCAAGTTGAGTCTTCACCTAAGAAGAGTCTTTCTTCTAAAAGGGGCCCTGCCTGGACATCCAGAAGGGGGCCTTGCACTTTACCTGGTCAGACCAGCCTTGTGTGTAGATCTAAGGACTTACTGAGGGTTCATGGGGAGTGGAACATGTCCAAAAGAGAATGATCAAGATGGCAAAGACACTCAAAAGTCTGTCATCAGAGGCCAGGTTTAAAGAGCATGATTCCAGACCAGAGAAGGGTTGGGGGGTGGGCGTGGAGAGCCGGCCTCCAGTACTCGAAGAGCCATTTGTGAATGAAAGGGAGTGTTGTGTATGTTCCCATAGTAGAGAAGCAAGACGACTGGGTAGAATTTATGGGGAGACAGGTGTCAGCTCCTTTTGGGGAAGGACTTGGGAGGCTCTTGGCGCCAAGGCCACTGGTGGGGCTTCTTAAGGGAATTTTGCAGGACCTGCAGGAATCAGACGGACTAGGGGAGATAGGAAAGTGAGTGTGGGAGCCTGTGCTCTGTATGTGATGAATAAAAGGAGGTCAAGGTCAGCCGGCCAGAGGGGCAAACAAGGCATCAGTGGGCACCCACCCTGCGTGTCGCACTGTAGTATACAGTCAAGAATGTGAGTTTTGATGCCAGATGAACATCAATGTTAGTTCTACCACTTAGAAGCCATGTGGCCTGGGAAATTTATGTAACCTTTGTTAAAAGATAATCTTTTAAAAAAGTAAACTCATGACTCCTATACATATATAAAATGAATATATGTTAAAGATTTTCTTTAATTCATCAATTAATGAAGGAACCAGGCAAATGTTACAAAAGACTCAAAAGGGAGAAAACAAACACATTCATAGATCAGGAATATTGAAATAAATGGACAACTGACAACACTGGTGTTTTTCACAAGAGGAAAAAGGGGAAAGAAATCAACTGAACCTATACTAGACAGGACAGAATTTGAATGTTTAGAGACAAGAATTAGTTGGCTTTGCCATCTCTTATTTACAATTTACAGTTATAAAGTAGCTCAAAGACAATGAGAGACTAAAGCCCCTAAGGACAATGAAAAACTTAAGAGAACCTGGAAGGGTATGATCTAAACAATGCAGAGTTTTCTTATACCTTTTAGAGTCTCTGTTGGCCCATCTTGAAAATGGCAGAGATTGTATATCAGTAGTTAGCTCTGAGGATTAAAGAAAATGATGCATGCCTAGGGCTTCCCTGATGGTTCAGTGGTTAAGAATCCGCCTGCCAATGCAGGGGACACGTGTTCAAGCCCTGGCCCGGGAAGATCCCACATGCCGTGGAGCAACTAAGCCCATGCGCCACAACTACTGAGCCTGTGCTCTAGAGTCCGTGAGCCACAACTACTGAGCCCACGTGCCACAACTGCTGAAGCCTGCACGCCTAGAGCCCATGCTCCCCATCAAGAGTAGCCACCACGATGAGAACCCCGTGCACCGCAACGAAGAATAGCCCCCACTAGCTGCAACTAGAGAAAGCCCGTGCGCAGCAATGAAGACCCAACGCAGCCAAAAAGAAAAAAGAAAATGATGCATGCCTTGCATTTTGACCATTGGCTGGCACATGACAAGATTTTAATGAGGTACCCGGCAGGCATGATGGTTGGATGGAAGACACACTGTAATAGGAGCCATAAGGCAGGTCTGTGCAGAGTGCTGTGGGCCCAGAGGAAGGCACCGCGATCTCTGATGGGGAAGCCGTGCGGCAGTGGCTTCTGTGCAGGCTGTTGATGAAAATTAACACTGAGCGTTTATGTGCCATTTTAGTGGATTGTCTTATTTAATTTTCACAACTACCCATAAGGTAAATATAATTTCCCCATTTTACAGATGATAATAGTGGCATAGTGTGGTGCACAGACTTTAAGGTGGACCTCACCATCCCCTCTACTGATATACATAATAACATAAAAGCTTAGCACCGTCTTGCTAGAGTCCCCCCTGCAACCTTACTCTCTCCCTCCCTTTCTCCCTCCCTCCCTCCTCTCTCCATTTCTGGCTTTAAAAAAGCAAGTTGCCATGAATCCCTTTGGCCACAGAGGGAGCTTGGACACAGGTTCATCCCCAGTCGAGCCTCTGATGAGAACCCAACCCTGGCTGACATTTGATACAGCCTTAAGCAGAAAACCTAGATAAGCTGTACCCTGACTTTTTTTTTTTTTTTTTTTTTTTGGCTGCATTGGGTCTTCTTTGCTGCTCGCGGGTTTTCTCTAGTTGCGTTGATCTGGGGCTACACTTTGTTACAGTGCATGGGCTTCTCATTCCAGTGGCTTCTCTTGTTACAGAGCATGGGCTCTAGGCACGCAGGCTTCAGTAGTTGCAGCGCATAAGCTCAGTAGTTGTGACTCGCGGACTCTAGAGCACAGGCTCGGTAGTTGCGGCACACGGGCTTAGTTGCTCCGCAGTATGTGGGATCTTCCCGGGCCAGGGCTCAAACCCGTGTCCCCTGCATTGGCAGATGGATTCTTAACCACTGTGCCACCATGTATGCTGACTTTTGACCTACAGATACTGTGAGATGATAAATGTGTGTTGTTTTAAGCTGCTAAACTTGTGACAGTGTGTTACATGGCATAGGAAACTCATTCATATAAGGAGCTTATAGATATCAAGTAACTTGCCCAGTGTATCTCACTAAAAAGTGTTAGAGCTATGATTCAGACACCATTCTTTCTGATTGCACAGACACAGCCCTGACCAAGGCAGGCACCCACCGCAAGCTTATGTGCTTCTTTGACTACTGACCAGCCAGAGACAGGATTCAAATCCATACGGTTCCACCCCAGAGCCCACAGTGTTAAGTGGTGGCGTATTCCTTCCAGAGGGTGACTTTCAACCCTGACTTCACATTATTATCATGTGGGGGAAGTTTAAAAACTAGATCAGCATTGGCTCACCCAGAGCAATTAAACTAGGAGATTCCTGGGTTGGGGGTAGCCCATGGTATTTTGTTTTTTAAGATCCACAGTGATTTTAATTCACAGCTAGCTTTACAAACCACTGTTCCAGGGCATAGGGGATGCCCAGGAAATCATATCATCATTACATCTGGGGAGAAGCCCTTTGCTAAAAGATAATTTAGGAAAAGGTGAGGTCATGACTGGCATCATAATTTCTCCATTGAAACACAAACATTGTTTTCAATACCCAGCTCTTCTTGCCTAAGAAGGGGAAAGCCTCATTCAGCTTGTGCTTGGCCGGCACCAAATATCTTCCCCAAGTGCTCTGACAAATGCTGGTAGACAGGAAGAAGAAAAGACAGAGAGGGGTGATACAAAGTCAGAGAATGAGGAGGACACCTCCTGGAGAGGTCAGAGAGTTATGACAAATGAGACAGACAAGGGCTAATGAACGTGAAACCCCATTGCCAATTATCTTCAATGAATATGGGGTGTGTCTAGAATTCAAAGCACCCACAAGTGGCCCATCTCTCTTTCCACACAGGTAAATGGTTCCCATAGTTCCTGAGAAAGAGCCTGTCTGCTTCCTGCTCATCACCATTCCCCTGTAACTGAACCCCGAGGGCCTGTTCTAAGCCACACTCTGCCTCGTCTGCCTCCTCTCCAGTGGCCTGAAGCCCAGGACATTCCCTGTTGCACCTCCTGATGCAAATAAGAATCACAAATCTATTCTAGATCCAGAAGGTGTCTTAGGAGGATGAAACGTGGAACGAACATGAGCTGAAGGCCTGCAATGTGCCAGAACTGTGCGTGCATGTTCTCACTGATTCTCCCAACCCACCTCTTACAAGCAACTGAGAGGTCAGTTGGTTAGACCCATTTTGCAGATGAGGGAATTGAGGCTCAGAGTCACCTTGCCCAAGATGGCCCAGGTAGTTGGTGGCAAAGTCTTAAAATGAGTTTTCCTATCCTAGTATTCCTTTTCCTCCCCATCCCTCTTTTCCTACATGTCCAAATACATGCAACTTTTGCTCCACTTCCTCAGCCTTCTCAGATAAATATTGTGACTCAATTTACAAAGTTTGATGCTGGTCCTAGGAATTGGGAACTGTAGAGCCAGTGAACCCCAGCTTGAGGTAACTCCCAACACCCATGGCTAGTGAATGGTCTTGCATTTTTCCCTCCAGTGACTGACCTTAGAAATGCGAGGAAGGGGGTCTCAAAGCTCCAAGATACTGTTGGGTTTTGAAATTGTAGCTAATAGCTGGTAACGCCTGAGAACTTATTAGGGTGCTCTTGACTGCCCTCTGTCCCCACACAGTGGCACGCGCTATGTCCACTTTAATGTCCACTGGAATAACTGGTTTCCTGATGATGCTGTAAGTATCTCAAAGGCAGACCTGATTCTTGGATCACCTCTGTACCTTGACAGGGGGCTCAGTACAGAGTAATTGCTCAGTAAACGTGTACTGAATGAAGGACTGAGTGAGTGAATATAAAATCCAGGAGCATTTAAAGATGAACACGGTACCCAGGGAAGGAAGGAAATTGCTCAATCAGCCATGATAGCTGTTGTTTCTACAAGTGCAGCTGTGCAAACAGATGTGTCTCCGTCATGCTAACGCCAGCATGGGACACACTTTTTTTTAAATCTCTCTCATTTTGGAAACTTGAAGCCACTAAATGTTTCCATTCTAATGAGATTTTCAAAAGCAGAGAAAAAAAAATCTGGAATAATCAGGGCTTGTGTCATGCTGGGGGGAAAACAGCAGGGGGCCCAGATCTTACTTTGTGTCTGTGTTTAGCTCTCAAAAGAAACACTAGAGCCATTTGTAGGAAGGTGCTAATGGAATAAGAAAATATAAGATGTTTACACCTTTTGGTTTGGGTTTGAGAGGACCAATTTTTATCTCTGAATGAGAAAAGTCTCCAGGGCATGGTAAGAAAAGTAATATGCCAATTACACATTGGCATTTTTCCCACTGTCTTCAGCCTGAAGGCAGTTGAAAGGCTGGCTTGGCCACTATGTAGGTGGGAAAGTGAATGCCTACTTGGGACAATTTCAGAGCTGTTGAGAAGACTTGCTCCCTTTTCTCCTAAAACCTCTGTTGTTCAGCTGGAGGTCCCACAAGAAGTAACTTAATCCTTGGGCGCAAGGCTTTATTCCCTTTTAAAATGCAAATCCTAGGTGCCATTTTATACCTATTAAACTAGCAAGTCAATTAGCAAACTGTATTAAATAGTCAATGCTGGTGAAATTGGGTGACAATGGGTGCTCCTGTGTTCCTGGGGACAGTGTAAATTGTGTGACCCTTCAGAAAAGTATCAAGAATCCATTCAGAATATCTGAATGTATCAAGAAGCCATTCAGATATTCAAAGCCCAGATATTCTAGAGATTTATTATGAGGAATTGGTTCTAAAGAAGGAAAAACTTCATGCACAAAAATATTTACCATCGTGTTACTTATAACAATACAGAATTGGTAGCAACCTAAATCTGAATATCCAGCAATAAGAGAATGGTTATATATATTTCAGTGCACTGATATCATAGAATGCAGCTCTTCCATTAAACATGATTGTTTTGAATATTTTATAGCTAAGTGGAAGAATATTTATGCTTTAATAAGATAAAAATGTAGACTATGCTGCTGAGACAAAGCAAATATTAAAAATTGTGTATGCCTGTGTCCTTGGGCTGCAAAAGGGCAGGAGAAAATGAAAATAGTTGATTTATTAGGCTTAGAATTAAATATGAGGATTCTTTTATTTTGGTTTCCATTGTTTGCTTTAGAATGTCTTCTGTGAATTGAGTCTTTTAAACCAAGAAGACTGGAGATGCACAGATGAAGGTATCTGATGGTAGGCATGCACAGTGACCAAGAACCAGTGAGGAGATGGGATGCTTTCGACCTGCAGTGAGAAATGCAGAAGAAAAGGCTATTGGGGCAGCAGTAGAGGCTGGAAGACGATGGGAACAGAGGTGACTTGGAGGGGAAGGAAAGGGATGCCCTAGAAGCACATGCTTAGACTCTAGGCTCTGGATTTCAAGCCCCAGCCAATTCCTTGCAAAAGATCCTTATGCCCAGATGGAAGAGACATGAGGTGGGACTGGAGAGAAAATGCTAGCCTCTACCGTGAACCTTTTAAGACACACCCCTCTCCTTCTGGAAAGTGGGAGGGGTGAAGGGGAACCATGCAGCCTATTTGCCATTCCTCCCATCACCTTGTCACCTCCCACCCTCATGGATCCAACCTGGATCTCTTCCAGCCTGGCCCTTTTGGGTGTTTATGGAAGCTTCACTACATAGACATAATTGATTGAATCATTGGCCATTGGCGATGGAACTCAAGCTCCAGCCCCTCTGCCCTCCCCAGAGGTCTGGGAATTGGGACTGGATGTTCCAACCCTCTAATCACTTGGTTACCTCTCCTGGTAATAGCCCCCATCCTGAGGTGCTTCCCAAAAGTCACCTCACTAACATAACGAAAGACACCTTGATTGGGCTCCTCACTAAGGAAATTCCAAAGGTTTTATGAACTCAGTACCAGAAGCTGGGACAAGACCACATATATATTTCTCATTATAAATCACAGTCTCACAGCACAGTAGGTGCTCTGCAACCGATTGTTAAATCAAGCGTCCTCTTAGGGTTCAGCATCATTCCAGTGGCAGAGTGGGTGTCTATGGAAGGATAGATTGAGACCTCAAAAGTACTACCTGGAGTCTGAAACAAAGAATATTTTGTTCACAAAGCTGACTGGACTTATAGTTGAGGCTTATGAATTTTTAATTACGCCTTTGTTTTTTCACGCCCACTCCTGCAACAAAGCCAAGGGAGCACCTACTGTTTCTCTTCTGATTTTTCAAGGTTCACTTTCTTGATTTCTTGATGGCAAGCACCACCCAACCCCATCCAGCTCTCCAATACAATGCGTCCTGTGACAAGGTCTTGAAGAAATTATGAAAAATTCCATAAAAATGGTCCTGGTGAGAGTGGGCCATGTGGGAATGTAGCTTTGTATTTTACCCAACCTTCCAGGATCAGCTGTCCTACATGGGCATGAAAGAATACTGTAACTTTTTTTCTGGGGGGTGTATGTGCACATGGGAAGTTCTGTACGACGATACACTCCTATCAACATGGTTGAAAGTTGACAGAGGATGAAATAACGCCATTGGCAGCAACATGGATGGACCTAGAGATTATCATACTAAGTGAAGTAAGCCAGACAGAGAAAAACAAATATCATATAGTTTATATGTAGAATCTTTAAAAATGGTACAAATGAACTTATTTATAAAACAGAAATGGACCCACAGACATAGAAAGCAAACTTATGGCGACCGAAAGGGAAGAAGGGGGAGAGATAAATAAAGAGTTTGGGATTAACAGATACACACTACTATATATAAAATAGATAAGCAACAAGGACCTACTGTAGAGCATAGGAAACTATACTCAATATTTTGTAAAAACCTATAAGGGAAAAGAATCTGAAAAAGAATATATATATATATATAGATAGATAGATAGAGATAGATATATAATGAATCACTGTGCTGTACACCTGAAACTAACACAACATTGTAAATCAACTATACTTCAATTGAAAAAAAAGAAAGAAAGAAAGAAAGAAAGAAATTTGACAAAGGCAATGGATGGGAGTCTGTGCTCCGGACACTGGGAATGGCTTGAAGGGGGTTGAAAGTTACCAACTTTCATTGGTGTTCACCCTCCATCTGCACTGGAATAGCAGCCTCTGTCCCATGTTTACACTGGTGTTTTATTAGCCTCATTTTAGAAATAAGGAGACTGAGGTTTCCAGAGGCAAGACAACGAGACCAAGTGCACATGGCTAGAAACATGATCCAGAAATCGAAACCAGATTCTGCCTTCCTGCTAAGACCTTTCTTTTTCTGATAAGCCAAATTGTCCAAACGATGCTTGACTCTGTATGTGTGGAGGTGGGGAGAGATAGTGGGTTAGGAGGAACAGGATGAGAGGAGATGGGGGCAAAACGAAAGCCTTTCTGTAGAATTGAAATGAGGAGTTGGGAAGACAGGGAGGGTGGGGAGTGATGGAAATGAGGCTGGGGGAAGATTCCTCTGGACTTTCCAGGATGGATTGGAGGCACAGGAGTGGAGGGCTGTAGGAGCCAGGTCAGGAGACCACTGGAGTGATCCAAGAGAAAACTGAGATAGCCTTTCTAAGGCATCAGTCCTAGAGATGGAGAGAAGTCGACCAGATGTCTGATATTATTTCAGAGGAAGAATGGGCATAATTTGCTGAAGGATTAGTATTCCTGTAGGGGTGGGGCACAGTTGCAGCATAGGAATAGGGGGGGTCCCTGCATCCTGGTGGGGGAGCCGGGGTGGGCACCTGGCAAAACCTTATCTCACTGAGTACTCGTCACAACTCTGTGAGCAGCCCTTCCTTTCCTAATCTTCCAGTAAATGAGCTGAGGCTCGGAAAGATGGGGTATCTTGCTGGAAGTCATACAGCTTGCAAGAAGGAGGATCCAGATTCAAACCTGGGTGCCCGTTATGGTCGTATCCAGGAAGGAAGGGCATAAAGCCTGTGGCACTTGGGAACACATATAGGATTGCTGATGCTCTCCACTCTGCTAGTTTAGGTGAGCCCCAGGAAGCGTCACTGAAAGAAAATGTGGGAGCTTTAGCTCCTGTGAAATAAAAGATGTGAAATGTTAGGAGATGCAAACAAACTCGGGCTATAACAGGTCCAATGAAAACAGGTCTTAGGCCAGATAAACCCTGGACCCACACTAATGCCTGTGCCCTGCTGGTGCTGGGGACACGGGATCTACTTCCAGGCCCTCAGACATCCCCGGAGTCCTATCATGACCCTTGTCCTGTCCAAGGGTTTGTCCTAAAGGACTTGGCTGTAAGGCAACTTTACCTACCTCTGCTTTGTCAATTCTAAATGCATGTTTTTCCCATTTTAACATCTCTAAAATGAGGATGTGGAATACAATCAATGGCTGTCATAATTTAACTGGCAGTTTCCCTTTCTTAGTAGTTTATACAATTATAATGGGTCTTACAATTAATTGTGTCTGAGAGATAATGAAACATAGTGTTTCTTGGTAGAGTTACCCAAAGATGATATATGTGTGATGAATTCCAAATGTCTTATAATAATAACAGTTGCTTCCAGTTATTGAGAAATTACAATTTTCCCAGGCACTGTATTTTATGGAATATTAAAAATAACAGTCATAATAATAATAATAATAATTGCCAACATTTATCAAGCACTAGCCTAAGCACTTTATTATCCCCATTTTACAGATAGAGAAACTGAGGCACATTTAGTCCTCACAACAACTCTGTGAGGTGTAATACAGGCATACCTCGTTTTACTGTGCTTCAATTTATTATACTTCACAGATGCTACTGTTTTTACAAATTGAAGGTTTGTGGCAATCTTGCTTTGAACAAGTCTATGAGTGCCATTTTTTTCAACAGCATTTTCTCACTTCCTGTCTCTGTGTCACATTTTGGTAATTCTGGCAATATTTCAAACTTTTTCATTATTATATTTGTTATAGTATCTGTGATCCTTGACCTTTGATGTTACTACTGTGACTCACAGAAGACTCAAATGATTGTTAGAATTTTTTAGCAATAAAGTACTTTTTAATTAAGGTACGAACATTGGTTTTTAGACATAATGCTATTGCACACTTAATAGTCTACAGTATAGTGTAAACATAACTTTCATGTGCTGTGGCAAACCAAAAAATTCACGTGACCTGCTTTATTGTGGTGGTCTGGAACCAAACCTGCAATATCTCCAAGGTATTGCTACATCTGCAGTTATCCCCAAAATGAATGAGAGGCATTGAAGGATCAGAGGGGTTGAGTTACTTGCCCAAAGTCACACAGCAGTAAATAGTGTAGTCAAAATTCAAATTCATTCCATGTCTGATTCCCAAATTTAGGTTCCCAATTATAAATATTTTGTAAATGGGCATGTACGTTGGCAAATTGGGAGGAAAGTACCAATTGCTGAGTGCTGAGTACTACCAGCCTGTGAGCATCTTATATCTGTTATCCCACTGAATCCTGTTGGCAGGTAGGCACTTCATCCCACTCTATAGATCAGGAACCAGAAGCCCAGTGGTGAGGCTGGCCTTGAAACCCTGATGTGTTTGGCTGTAGGGCCCAGGCTGTTCCCTGACAAGAGGTGCCCATGACACTTGGTCAGGTCGTGGAGAAGTTTCCTCGCAGCCTAAAGTAACACAGTCGGTGCCATCCACAAATATGCTCCTGGGGCAGCGACAGTGCCTTCAGAGAGAGCTGCTGATTTGTTTAAAAACCATTAGTGAGCAGACAGGACGCTCAAGAAGAAATGCATGGTAACATACCATGAAACTCAAATAGATGTTTCCAGAGACAAATTCACCATGAAACTAATGAAGCTTAAGCTGCAAGCCTGGTACTATTTTTTATCATACCTTGTATTCTTTTCCCTAAATTTGTATTTCTTTTCTTCCACAAACCTGGATTTTTTGACCCTATTTTATTCCTCTAATCTTGTTAAATATTCTGTCATCTATCTCAACCACGGTGAGATTAAATCCTTTACTTTCAAGTTTTAAATATTTTTTTCTGCACTGAAATTAGACATATCAGACATCTTGAGGTGGTACCGATTGAATTCAGTTGCCCTGGGCTCTTAGTTTAAATCAGAAGTTGGGAAACTTTTTCTTAAAAAGCCGAATAGCAAATATTTTAGGCTTGTGGGCCGGATGGTCTCTGCTGCAGCTACTCAGCTCTGCTGTTGTATCACAGAAGCAGCCACGGACAATATATAAACAAAGGAGAGTGGCTGTGGTGTAAGAAAATTTATTTACAAAAGTACCAGCTGGCTGGATTTGACCCCAGGGCCGCAGTTTGCTAACGCCCGGTTTAGATGGTCAAAATCTGCATCTGCGTTACACATCTGTAAATCGATAGATGGATATGGACAGGATATAGATAGATCAAGATATAGATACAGATTTGTCTGTGGTTCTTTGTGAATATGATTTTTTTGCCTCATTTCAAGAACGGAAGTTTTTTTAGGACAAAATGATTTTTTCTATATCCCATTAAAGTCATCTTTTTCCTCTCCTCTATGAGCATAAGATGAGAAGGAAGGAGGTAAGAAACTGGCATCTGATGAATGCCTGCTAATTACCAGGATTCTAGGCAGTTTACATATGTGGTTCTCTTTTCATCCACATGACCATGCCATGAGGTAGGTTTAGAGAGTCCATAATTCCACAGTTAATAGGAATCAGTGAATATCTACTTAAAGGGAATCTGCTGAAAATGGAAACCAAACTTCATACTAAACAGTGAAGGAAATTTCTCATTAGTACATAATCACAAAAATATAATTAAAAGACAAAAATGTGTTTATTGTATCTCATAGTTCACAAAATTGGGGTTATAATTGCAACTATGCTTTAATTTTTACAATGAACAAAGACTCAATTGAGTGTTAATTTGAGGTTATATTTTCTTTGCCAAAACTAGATGATAATACAATATAACTTCACATTTTATTTTCTCAACATTCTGGGGGAAGGATTGTATGGTATTTTTCCCACTTTGAAGTATCAATTGACTTGTCTTTCATTGTTCCAGTAAGATTGTCACTTGTTAATGGCTTTGGTGTATTTAGAACAGCTCTCCAGCATCATATCCATCAACTTCATGAAATCCTGCATCCTTTGTAAGCTTTGCCTTTTCACTTTGCAGATGGTTCACATTGTACTATTGGACGCTGTACCTGATAGGGAGGCAGAGACTGAAGTTCAAGGCCGTGATGCCCAGGGTATAGGCTGCTGTTAACTCATCAAGGATGTTTGCATGGAGACCTCATTAGAGAAGTGGTTTTTAGTTATGAGGATTTTTGCTGCCCTGTGCAATCTCTGAGCTACGAAGACTGGGATAAAGAAGAAGATAAGGAAGATCCCTTGATTTGTCACTCCTATATTGTAGATGAGAGGTTCTACAATACAGGTTAGAAGGTTCAGAAAAATAAACCTGCCCCAGGTCATCTGGTTTCTAGGTGGTGAGCCGAGATTCAGATCCTGGTTAACTAGTACTGGTTATCTATTACTGCATAACAAGCTACCACAAAACTTAGCAGCTTAACATAACACACGTTTATCATCTCAGTTGCTGTGGGTCAGGAATCCAGGCATGGCTTACCTGGGTCTCCTGCTCAGGGTGTCTCACAAAGCCTGTGATTAAGGTGTCAGCCAGGGCTGGGTTCTCATCTGAAGACTTCACTGGGGAAGGACTCTCTTTCAGGCTCCCTTTTGTAGTTATTGGAAGAATTTTGTTCCTTGAAGGCTCTTGGACTGAGGGTCTTGGTACCTTGCTAGCTATTGGCTGAAGGCCACATTGAGTTCCATCCCATGTGGGCCTCTCCAAGATGGAGGTATGAACAACTTGCTTCATCAAAGCCAGCAAAAGAGGGAGTTTCTGGTGGTCCAGTGGTTAGGATTCAGCACTGACACTGCCGTGGCCTGAGAACAGAGATCCCGCAAGCTTCACAGCGCACCCTGCCCCCCCACAAAAAAAAGCCAGCAAGAGAGAGTCTACTAGCAAGGTGGCAGTCACAGTCTTTTATAACCTAACTCCAGAAATGACATGCCACCTTTACTGTATTCTGTTGGTTAGAAACTAGCCGTAGGTCCCAGCCAACTTTCTGCAGAGGGAATTAACCACATGTGTGAATAGCAGGAGGCAAGATTCACTGGAGTCATCTTAAGATCTGACTGTTACACTAGATTCCAAAATCTTTACTCTTCTCCTTTTTGGTACTGGTTACCAGGGGAGCATGGTGGATTCTTGCACCACGAAGAAGAAGCTTAAAATATAACCTCACATCACTTTGTAGCACCGCTACCTTGGAATGCTTTTGGATGTTGACTAAAAATGCTTTGTCAATAACAAGGCTTTGCAGATACACCAGTCCCTAACACAGTGCCTGACACATGGGAAGCACACTGCAGATGATGAAATGAATGCCACTGAATGGGGAGAGGGGATTGGGGACCAGATTGACTTTAACATCTCAGGATGTATCAGAGATATGGCTTGTTCTGGAGAGGAAGAAAGGAAACATCCAGTAATGGACTGTTTCTCTCCACGGGCTTGGTTCAGATTCCCACTGTGTCTGCCACTCAGCGTGGCCCAGGAGTCCTGCTGGAGCCGGAAGTACAGAGCTCATGACTCCTGTCTCTAGCCTATAGGGGGAAAAGAATGTGACCTGCCAGCCCTAGGATAGCATCACCTTTATCAGGAAGTGTAAAATGAAAACCAGGGTACTGGAGAGGGCGTGTTGGTGGCACTGTTACTGGGACTGTTGTCTATTTCAGCTGATGATATTGTGAGTGTGGAGGGGGTCAGAGGCATGGAAGAGAACCGCTCGGTCTGGGGAAGGCCGATAACCCTGTCCCCAGGCAGAAGACTCCAACCCTCCCACCTCCCAAAAATAAATGTGGCCTCCTTTAGGGGGGCTGGATGGATCTGAGAATACTGACAGCCAGGATCCCTGCAGAAATAGACAAGTGATGACTCAGACTTGGTATAGACGGTGCAGGGCATGGTGGCACTCAGACATCTTCTTGCCAGGGCTTCTTCCAAGTTCTAGTTGATTTCCCTATTCTAAAGAACAATCTCAGGTCTGAAGAGATGGCAAAAAGTTCCATTAGCCACATGGCACTCAGCCATAGGCCCGACCCATCCAAGCTCAAATTCACTCCTGCAGTAGCTAACACGAATTGGCCTCTGTGCTGTGCCAGGCACGGTGTCACATAGCCTACGAGCATGGCCTTGTGTGCTTCTCATGCACAACAGCCCTGAATTAGGAACTGTGGTCATTCCCACTTACAGATGAGGAAACAGTCTCCTAGGTGGTAAGGGACAGAGTTGAGATCTGAACTCCTGAACTCAAGTCTGTGCTTCTCTGAAAGCTCCTCCAGGCCCTCCTGCCAGGGTTGTGGGCTGGAGGCCTGAACCCACAACAACTTCCCTTAAAGGCCTTTTGGATCTTGTAACCCACTCGTTTCACAGATGTGTACACTGAGGCCTGGGAAGAGGAAAAAGCTTCTCCAAGTGCCTACAATGAGTACACAACAGAGCTAGACATAGAACTCAGGTGTGTGTAGCTTCTTCAGAATCGCTTGGGCTGGGCACTGAGATTCTAAGAGGCCTTGGGGCTGACTCAGAGGGAATAAGAAAGCCCCTGACACACAGTGGGTGCTTTACCTCTGGGGCATTTCCATGGGGGGATCGGTAGGATCCTGATGTGGTCTGAAGGCTTGTAGCTTCTGCTGGAGAGCAAGGATCAGGGTGGTAGCTGAAGATCAGGACGTGGGCTAGCTGTGACCTCAGCACAGCTGCCACGTTAGGGGGGTCAGTTCTGCTGCGCCTGGCTAGGGAGCGTGATTCTACACATGCCCGTTTAATGGCACACGGATGGGGATTTAATGGCACACGGATGGTACACGGATGGGGATTTAATGGCACACGGATGGCACACGGATGGGGGGAGAGTCCAGTGGTCAACCGCCACCTTCCTCCCTCGGACCTTTGGTGAGCTGCAGGTACTCGAAAGATGCCTACCAGGACCCGGGAACCAGCCGGGGTCTCAGGGGACTACCTGGAAATGGAATTGAGCTTTTCTCCCCCAAACTGGAGTCCAGAGGAGAGGAGAAGCTGAACTGTGAACCTCAGCCCTCCCACTCTCTGGCTGGCTCTAACCTGGCCCCGTTCCCTGCAGAGTCTCACCCAAGTCCCTGTGACCGCTCTCAGCACAGGGTCCGGTCCCAGCAGCGCTGCCCACTTCCTTCCTTTGGTGACCCCGCTGCCTGAGCCTGGAAGCTGTGTTCCTCATCTGTAAAATGGGGGCACAGATATAACGGTGACAATGTCCCTGGCTGGCATTGCTGCTGTCTGGGGTAAAAGAGAAAATGATGTGCTAAGAAAACGACCAAGTAAGTGCTGGAGTTTTCACCCTCTTGGACTTACTTTGAATGAAGCCTGGGAGAGGATATTTGGCTGTGAAGCCTTGTCCTGATTTCCAGCAGGTCCGGCTTTGTTCCTGTCAGGGGACGCCCAGCTCGGGTGAGAAGAGGCGGGTAGGAGATGGTGTCTGGCTTAAGGGTATGTCAAGACCCTTGCCCTTAACTGGCCTCATTGGCAAAGACAGCCAGGACCCTGCAGACAGAAGGACAGCTGTTGACTCTCCCCAAGACTTCAGCAAGTCCCAGGAGGGGGGTCGGGGGGAGAAGTGCTAGGTGAGGAGCAGAGGGGAGAGGAAAAGAAATTAGGGAAGGGAGGGCAGTGAGAGAAGTGTGGGGTGAAGGAAACAGTCAGGGCTACAGAGAAGGAAACCACAGTGACAGAGGAAGTAAAAGAATAATTGGTGAGGCATGGGGAGAGAGAGAGAGAGAGACAAAACAAGATGAGAAGGGAAGACCCTGGCTAGCCACACCTATCTGGCTTCCATCTGTGAGACTGATAATCTGGTCCTCCTGTCTGAAATCAAGTTCATATCTTAAGAATAAACTGAACTATGCAAGAGACCAAAGGGTGTTTCCCCTTCTCAGGTGAAAGAGGGCTTCCCTGATGCTTTTCGCTTTATAAATTAATAATTGTTTTCAAATCCCAGCAAGTAAATTCCCCAGGTTGCCGGTGCTTTTAATTCCTGGAGATGCCAGGAAGTGCCACGTTCCGCCAGGTGTTTGCTGCCCTCTCCTGGCTAAAGCCCGGTTCTGCATGCCCCCTCCAGATGGGAACCACATTGAAACTGCGTTTTGGTGACAGGTTAAGGATGAGTTATCCCCTCACCTGGCTCTAAAATCACAATTGGAGATGAAAGGGACTTGGGTCTCTAGCCCCAACCTCTCCCCTAAGCTTTAGACTTGAATTTCGACCAGCCTGCTGAATATTTCCACTTGGACCTCAAACGGCAGGTGCGCAGCGTAGCTTATCTTTGCTGTCGTCCTGGCCCCAGGGCACATACTCTTGAAGTCTGTGAACACCACATGGTCCACCCTGTCACCCACCAACCCCACGACCCTCCAGATGCTCCTCCTGCTCTGCCTCCACATCCCAGCAGTCACAAGTCCCGCTGAAACTTCGGAAGGATTCTGTCTCGTGGAACCCCTGTCATCTCTGCAGGTCAGTCCTTGACAACAGCTTCCTGACTGCTGTCCTGTCAGAGAGCAGTCTTTCTAGACATAGGTGATACGGATGTGGATATTGATGATGATATAGATATAGGGAGAGATGACATGGATGTGGGTATCGATGATATAGATACAGATACAGATGACATGGATGTGGATCTTGATGATGATATAGATACAGATAAAGATGACATGGATGTGGATCTTGATGATGATATAGATACAGATATAGATGACATGGATGTGGATCTTGATGATGATATAGATACAGATAAAGATGACATGGATGTGGATATCGATGATATAGATACAGATATAGATGACATGGATGTGGATATCGATGATATAGATACAGATATAGATGACATGGATGTGGATATCGATGATATAGATACAGATATAGATGACATGGATGTGGATCTTGATGATGATATAGATACAGATAAAGATGATATGGATGTGCATATCGATGATATAGATACAGATATAGATGACATGGATGTGGATATCGATGATATAGATACAGATATAGATGACATGGATATGGATCTTGATGGTGATATAGATACAGATAAAGATGACATGGATGTGGATATAGAAATAGATAAAGATGATACAGATATGGATATGGCTATACCTACAGATGTAGTAGATATAGATCTTCTGCAGAATAAAGTCCAAACTCTCACTTGGCCAACAAAACTGTTCATACCCTACTCTGGCTTGTTCCTCCAGGCCCATCCTATATCCCTTGCCTTCTATTCCAACCACAGGGCAACTGCTCATCTCTGAAATTGTTTTTATCCATTCTCTAAACACATATGGGTTCTTCTTAAGTGCCAGGCTTTGGGATAGTCACTGGGATACAGAGAGGAACAAGATAGTTCACCCTCAAGGAGTGGAGCCTCGTAGACCAAACATACAAGTGCAGCCCAGACATCATCTGAAGAATGGGGGGGTGAGGTGGGGCTCTATAAAAACTGGATGCACTTGGTACAGATTCCCATCCACACTCTTAGCTTTCTGTTGCTGCGTAACAAATTGCCACTAACTTAGTGGCTTATAGCAACACATGTGAATCGTCTCACAGTTTCCACGGGTTAGGAGCCTGGGCATGTCTTAACTGGGCCCTCCTCTTGGGGTCTCACAAAGCAGCAGTCAAGGGGTGGGCTGGGCTGTACTCCTTTCTGGAGCTTGGGAGTCCTCCAAACTCACCTGACTGTTGGTCCTTGTGGTTGTAGGACTGAAGTCCCACTTTCATGCTGGTTGTCAGGTTTCATGCAGGGCTGCTTTCAGGTCCTAGAAGCCACCACAGTTTCTGGCCTTGTGACCCTCACAGACCCTTCCCAACATGGCAGCTCACTTCAAGGCCAGCAGGAGATTCTTGCTCCATTCAGCTAAGATGGAGTCTTATCTAAAGTAACATAATCACAGACGAATCTATCCCATTGCCTTTGCCACATAATGAAACCTAATCAAGGGAATGACATCCCATCACCTCTGCCATAATCTCTCGTTAGAACCAAGTCGAAGGTTCAGCCTGCACTCAAGTATGAGGATTATACAAGGGCATGGCTCGTTTGGGGTCACTTTATGGCATGGTCACCATGCACACACCTCGTAGACTCTTCCCAAGATTCACATACATTTCAAGTACAAGAGTGTGGGTCGAGTCCCAGAATCTGGCTAAGGATTCTTGTTCCTCCTGAATTAGTTTAGCTGTAGGACATCAAGCTTTCCCTTCTCCCCACACATATCCCTACCCAGGCCACAGGCTGTAGCTCCATGTTCAATGCCTGGTAAAGACAAAACCACTCCATAAGGCCATGGTTGATGATTGGCTTTGCAGGGCCACGAACTTGTAATTTTAGCCAGTCTTGTTCCTAACAGCCCTTCAGCATGTGGCCATATCCTCTCCTCTTTGTCATTCCCAGCCCTCAAGACCAACCCCCATCTCCAATTTCTGGCTACTTTTTCTTACTGAGAGGTTTAGCAGTCTTGTGCCTTTAGGGTTGCAACTTCCACCTCAACTGGATCAGTAAAATGTTTCACTAGGCAAAGGCAGTTCCTGCCCTAGGATGAATTCTCAAGTTGGGTGTTAAGATAGTGTGCTTTATTTATGACACAGTGCACGCAAACGATTACAAAATGATAATGGGTTAGGATCAGTACTGGAATAGAAATGCCTTGGGGTGCTCTGTGATCCTAAGGGAGGGATCACGTGAGGAAACCGACAGGCAGCAGCTGGGAGGCTCTGGAGGCAAAGCCATGACCTGCACTGTCCAGGTGTCAGCAGGACGACAAAGGGGCATGTGTGGGGAGTGGGCAGGGAAGAGGAGCATCGAGACAGACACCGATAGGATAAGAGAATCTGAGGAAATGCTGTGATTCAGTATGGCCAGCCTGGGAGTGGGAGAGCAAGAAGAGACGAGGCTGTGAGGAGGGCAAAGCCAGATCATAAAAGGCTCACATCCCTTGCTAAAGGAGAAGATTGAATGGGGTTTTGTGTCCATGAACTTCTGAACTCTCTGCACATACACGTGTTGTTCACAATGCCTAAGGGTCCATACTCCAGGTCAACACATAAAATGGGCAATGTCCTGGATAAAATGGAATATATGGTCAACCCTAGCTAAGCCTCAGATATCTTTCCAACCCTTTGGCCATAGCCTCTGGGATGCTTCCAGTATTGTACTCCCAAAGCATGTGGTGGACACTCAGATCATAACCTCAACCACACTCTCGTGTGATTATTTGTCCTCTGTTTCCCCCACTGGACTAGGAGAAATGACAGCTATGTTTTATTCATGTTTGTACCCTTAAAGTCATCTCTCTGCCTAGGACAGAAGAGGCATTGATATTAAATCACAATAAAATAATAGCTTACACTTAATGAAGGCTAATAAGTATCTGTCAGGCATTCTTCTAAGCCCATGACATGGATTATATCATTGAAAAATTGAGAACACTAGCACTTTTATTGGACTCATTTTACATTTGAGAAAATCAGGATGCAGAGAGGTTGTGTAACTTGCCTAAGATGACACAGCATGAGAGGAGGAAGAGGACTCTAATCCAGATCTTATCTCCAGAGGCTTTGAATGAATAAAGTCAAGTCTTGAGAGAACAAGAGCGTGGACTTGCAGAATCGTCTGAGAGCACGTTTCCCAGAGCCTGTCCGGCCAGTGATGCGTGTGTGTCTGGGCGAGCACCAGGCATCATTTGCTTGATCTTAAACAGTGGACCGAATGACTCTCCATCCATTACCTCCTGTGGTCCTCGCAATAACTGTGATCTCTAGGCAGGTTCGTTATCCTCGTTCTATGGATGTGATCATTGGGGTTCCCAGAATCAGTGAGCTTCTCAAGATCACATACCGGAGCCTCTTTCTAGTCCATATCTTTGGACTACAAACTGTATGGTCTTTTTACCGACCACACAGTTATCCTGAAGGTAATGATTCCTTCTGATGAATTTCTTCACTGCTAAAATGGGAATGATCATATCTACCTTGGGAGGCGGTTGTGAGGATAAATGAGCTGATGGATGTAGTAACTGCTCACTAAAGAGTGGTGGTGGGTGTTGACGTTGTTACAGTTGTCACTGTCATCGTCATCATCGTCATCACCACCTGAGAAGATTTGGGATGAAGAGTAGGCAGATTCCAGCTATGGGTCAGGAGTCATGAATTTAAAGTAAAATGGCCAAACACAGGAGGGAGTTGAAAATCTTGTTTGGGTTCATAGGCAGGGTTGGAAACATGGATTCAGGTCTGCAGATCAGCAGTGCTGTTGATCAGAAAATGTGATCAGGAAGGATCACCAAGGGCCGGAGGAGCCAGGACTCTGGTCCAATCCAGGGCCAGGAGCAGACATTTCCAAACCTCCTTACATCATGGTCCTTACCATCACACCATGAGATCGCTTCCTGTTTGTCTGAACTCTGAGCTCAGGAGGACAGATCCAGCTTATTCATCATTGAATTTCAGCTCTGTGTCCCCCAGTGCCTGCCATATAAATATTGGATGGATGGATGGATGGATGGATGAATGAATGAATGAATGAATGAATGTACAAGTGGGTACCCACTTACACAAACCAAAAAAACATGGATTGGAACCTAGCAGGGCACAGAGCCAAATTACATAGAGCAGGAGAGCTTGGAGTATGTGAGCAAGCCTCCTGCATGGACCCTCTCTTATAATTTCCCTCTTAGACACCCAGGGAACCTGGTGCTGAACATTGAACCAAAGACTCTCCACCAAGAGCGAGGGAGAACACTTTTTCTTTGCTGAAACAGTGAAGCGTGCACACACACACACTGTCCCTCCACCACCACCATCACCCCCTTCACACACAGGGAGTTTATAAATATAATAATCTCAAAGGATTGTTTGCAGTTAGCTTCTGCCTGAGGCAGGGGCATGAACCAGATGAGCTCTCAGTGACTTTTCAATGAGCAGCATTGTGCATCACGGTGGCTTCTATTCTTTCTAGCATGAAGCACACTTGGTAATTTCAAAAATGATTCTGAAGGCCCCCAATTGAAAGAGGTTGTTTCCTTTAGCAACTATTGACTGTAAAAAAAAAATAATATGAAGATATGGTGACAGACGCCATCACCAAATTTATCAATCGTTGGATGAATTTGTCTTTATACTAAGAATGTTTTCATATATTTGAAAAACATAGACCTATATGTGCAGGACACATTATTAACATATTCATATTCCCGTTGATTTAGCAAAGCTTGTGGTAACTTTGGTTTTTCAAGGCGTCTGCAGCCCTGCAGGGCTGGGACCCGATGATCTAATTCAAATTCTCACTGTTTCCACTAACTAGCTGGTAAAGTAAAAGTTATGCACATTGCTTCACCTCTCTCAGCCCTGTTTTCTTTAACTGGAGCAATAATTCCTACCTGCCTTTCAGGTGTGTTATGAGGTTACCTGGGATAACGGATAAAGCACACACCTATGTCTAACGGATGCTGTAGCTTCATCCCGTCTGACACCTTCCCAGTCTTGCCTCGGCGCAATCCAAGACTAGACGCTTCCTTAGTTTCCTTCTTTCTTCCCCTCTAGGTTCCTGATTGTCCTTGGGTGCTTGATTCTGGCCGTCCTGACCACCTTCAGGGAGTACGAGACTGTTTCGGGAGACTGGCTTCTGCTGCTGGTGAGATGGCGCGTGCACCGTGGTGCTGTGCTGCGGGGGTAGATCCTCTGGTGGGACCTCCAACGATGAAGACAAGGAGGCCCTTGGGTGCAATTCTGCCCAATTGGTTTTGGTTTCCTGGAGTCTCTGGCCAAGTCCAGGCCCAGGAGAAAGCATTGGTGGATCAGTTATGAGGTCTGCTGGGGGCACAGTTGGCGCAGGGAATGGCTGGTATATGTTATTCCAGATTAGAGGTAAGGGGACATAAACAAGGTCAAAGCAAACACCAATACCCACTGGTTAAATGATCAAATACAGCTTCCCAACTCTCTGACAGTAACACAAAGGCATGTTTCGTCCCAACCCTTCCTCTGCTTTTCCGCCCTAAACCCTGAGGATCTCTTCCTTCAAGGCCAAGCAACAAATCCCATTTCTGCATGAGCACTCCAGGTCCTCCCTTCTGGGCCTCTGCCTGTTTTTACTCTCCAGTCTGTATCCCGCGGTGCGGCAGAGAGAGCGTGCAGTTAGAATTCTCGGGCAAGTTACCTAACACCCCGACTCAGTCTCCTCCCATCCTCACCTAAAATATGTAGTAATGTACGGTGAGGAGCACATGCTGATAGGCTGGGTGAGGCCTCCACACCCGGCCAGGAGGAGGCTCCCAGGAGGGGCTGGATCCTTCTGCAGCCCCGGGCAGCACAGGCCAGCGGGCCCTTGAATGACCACGCCTTCCTGGGTTAGGATCAGCCCACCTCTCTAGGGGGAGGCCCCGCCCTCTGCACAGGGAAGGGATGCCAGCCCCCAATCAGGGTTTACGAAATAGCAGAACCTTTGCCCCCCACTGAGCTAACCACGTGTCCGTGGTGCCGGAATCAGCAGGTTCCTTCCAAGGGCAGGTGTTGACAGTCTACAGGGCAGGTCTGAAGCTAAGACCTGAGCAGATGACTCCTGGGAAGACATCCAGTTCCAGGAACTAAGTTTCGAGGATTGCTGCAACTCCCCAAGGGCCCCAGGGAGGTCAGTGGAGGCAAAGGTGTCTCCATCTGATCCACAAAGGAGGCTCAGGAGGGAAGATGCAAACCCGCTGTCCCGGGAGATGCCATAGCATGGTCCTGACGGGAAGATGCAAACCCGCTGTCCCGGAGACAGGCGCGGGCTCAGAGCCTGATCGCCTGCCTGGGGTGCCTTCGTTGCCACTTTTGGCCTTGAGACATTTGTTCAGCCACTCCTTGCCTGGCCTCGGTTTTTCAAAATACAAGATGAGGGCATATTATAAACTACTTCCGGTGGTGCCTGGCCCAGGAGCTGTGCTCAGTGACCATTGGCCACGATTAGCAATACCAGGGACCAGACACCGGCTGGGCAATATCACTGATTCCTCTCCTTTCAACCCAACTGAACTTCTTGGGGGCTTTTAGTACATTAAAGGGATTTTTTTTAATGAGCCATTAGAACAAAAACGTAGAAAAAAGGCTTAATGTTAGAGACAGTTAGCACATCAGAGTGAAGACAGGAACTGCCCCAAACTGAATGGAGGTGATCAGCCTGTCCTGCCCCCTCTACCACCAAACCAGCAACAACAGGAATCCAGCTCTTCAGAACTTCCGGACAGAAATCGCTAGTTCTGGACAGCTGGGTCCCGGTTAATGTGTCTCTCCACATGTTCTTCAACGCAGGAAACATTTGCTATTTTCATCTTCGGAGCCGAGTTTGCTTTGAGGATCTGGGCTGCTGGGTGTTGCTGCAGATACAAAGGCTGGCGGGGACGACTGAAGTTTGCCAGGAAGCCCTTGTGCATGTTGGGTAAGCCCTGACCCCGAGCCTGGGGTGCCTCATCCCCTTCTTTTGGTGCATTATTTCTCTGAGGCAATTTTAAGCAGATGCTGTTCTTGTGGGAGACCATGCAGCGCCTTGGGGGCCTGTCCCCGCCTCCGACCCTCCCTTCAATCCTCCAGCAGGTGGAATTCCTGCCCCCGTGGCTTCTCTTTATAATGAGTCCACAGGGCAGGAATTCTTAAGGCGGGTGGGGGACACTCTTGGCATTTGGGTCGTGAAGGAGCCAGCTCATGGCAGGATGTGGAGCAGCTCCAGTCCCTGGGCCAAAATTGCCCCTGCAATTCCAGACTGGCCACGGTGGGGATGGGAGACGGGACACCACTGCTGGTTGAGAATGACCTCTGTAGGACCGCAGAGGTAATTCTTCCATCCTAACACCCAGTCTGGAAGAATCTAGCACCTGTGACCCCCCTCGCCACCATAATGCTGTGTCCTGACCCACCTTGCTTTGGGGAGGTGTCACGGAGACCCCTCCATCCAGGTGTAGGCATTTTGATAGCAAAGAAGGTGGAAGCGCTCACACACACCTATTGGTGCACCCCACCATGTCCCATCTGAAGATCCTACTAAAATCATACAGTGACAGGACGAAATCTGCCTGCAGTGATGGTTAGGAGTCTTGGAGCTTCGACTTCCTAGGGATGGTTAAAGTCAGAGGATCACAGAATGTCAGGGCTGGAAGGGACCTTCAAAAGCGTTTGGTTGAAGATGCCCTCCTGTCTGATGCTCCAGCCCCCTTTGCAGCAACCATTAAGTGGTCTCCCAGACTCTACTTGCATACCTCCAGTCACGGGGCGCTCACCACCTCTCGAGGGTATTCATTCCATCTTAACTCCTCTGACTCTCTTCAGATATTCGAGTTCAGCCATCCTATTCCTCCTCTCCACTCCAGCAGTCTCCTTTCATCGGGAGGAATGTGCTTAGCGGCTTCAACTCCATCTTATAACCCATCTTCTTAGCATCATAGACCCTCTCCTCTGAGCTGCTGCTTATTCCTCACTCCCCTTTTAAAAAGTGACCTGCCGGGACTGGAAACAGCCCTGTGGGTACGAATGACCCAGCCAGGGAGGAAGAGCTGGACCCCTCCTTTGTCCTAGGTGCTGAGTCCTCTCCGTGCCTCCTGGGGCCGTGTTGCCACGTTTGCAGGTTGCCTCACACAAAGGACAGGTACCACCCTCACTGTTGGCTGAAGCCTCTCTTCCTTCTTCCCATTTGCTGCTGAGGTTGGAAATCAGAGGGTTTTGTTTATTGCACAGAATTTTGAATGCAAGTAGGATGGGTGTGTGTACGCACGCGTGCACACGTGCAATTTTGGAGAACTTTGTAGTTACTGATTTTTTTTCACATTTTTTTTCTCTCTTCCTTTGTCCTCTTTCCATGTCTATCTACCGTGTCTTAGTCCTTTCCAGCTGCTATAACAGTGTACCACAGACAGGGTAGCTTATAAACAACAGAAATTTATCTCTCACAGTTCTGGAGGCTGGACCTCTGAGATGGGGGTGCCAGCATGGCTGGGTTCTGGTGAGGGTCCACTTCCTAGTTCCTAGACAGCTGTCTTCTTGCTGTGTCCTCACATGATGGAAGGGGCAAGGGAGCACGCTGGGGTCTCTTTCATAAGGACACTAATGCCATGCATGGGGGGTCCACCCTCATGACCTAATCACCTCCCAAAGACCCCACCTCCCAATGCCATTACACAGGGGGTTAGGACTCAACATATGAATTTGAAAGGACCCAAACATTCAGTCCATGGCAACCCCCAACTTTCCTTCCCCTTCCTCTTTCCTTGTCTTTCTTTCAAGTCTTAAGCTGACTTCTTTTTCTTCTTTGGGGTGACCTATCCAGTGTGTGTGTGTGTGTGTGTGTGTGTGTGTGTGTGTGTGTTGGCAGGGGTTGGGGGAGATGACTTTGTGATCGACGGTGCCCAAATTCAGAGGTTCCTGCCAAGTTAGAGGATGTCGTAGCATATGGAACCCGGGCCCCTCGGAACAGGGGCGTTCCCCGTGGAACTGTCTCCGCTATTCCAGGATTGTACTGGAGCCCCAGATCACGTCCCCCTGCCGGCCTTCCTGGAGAGACAAGGCTGGACCTCAGCATCCACCATCCTTGCTGGCTTCTTTCCTGATGTTGCTGCATTTTATGTTCTACTCCTCTCAACTACTCCTGTAACGTGGCCCTTGTGGGAAATGTTGCTTTTCTCTGTGTGTCTGACAAGAGGATGGTTATCACGTCCACACATATCATGGCCTCCTTACTCGAAGCAGCCTCAGACCCTGCCATTTTGGGTGTGGATGGGTCCCTCTGGGCCCGAATTTGCTGTCCTGAGTGTCATAAACTTAAGTCACATTTACCCTGCACCTAGGTTTTGTTTTCTCTTTTACAAACGTGATCAATGGGTATCTTTGCACAGATAGACTGAGAAGCCTGGCCAAGGATATAGACATATTGGTATCCAGGTGTCTGAGCCCTACTTTTTCCCAAACGGTAGGCACACCTGGGAGATACTTTGACATGGTGGAAGGGGTGCCAGCTTTTTTGGCAGACGTACCTGGTGTAGATCAAGGAGCCTAATCCAAGCTGGGTGGCAGCACAAACAAAGGTGTAGAGGTGTGAGAGAACACTGTGGGCTCAGCAAACCACACATGCTTCTAGAAGGTTCCCAAGGGCCGGATCACAGAGGATTTTCAGAAGTTTGGACTTTGCCCAGTGGATAAACATTCCTACAATGTGTTCCTTGGAATCCTGATGCTCTTGCCAAAAAAACAAAAAAACAAAACAAAAAAGCAAAAACAGTTCATACAGGTCAAAATCTTTTGAGAAAGGCTGGACTTCACTGGTAAAATTGAGAGCCACAGGGCATATTAGCATATTAAAGGCTCTGAGAAGTCCTGCAGTAGCAAAACCTGTTTAATTGAATTTTTTTCAGACTTACTTGATCATGGGATCCTTTTTACTTGCTTAGCCCACTGCAGTACAGTGGGGAGATAACAGATCCGGGAGCTGGGGGCAGGGCGTTGAAGGGAATAAGAAAGAGACCAGGGCCCTCTTTCTTCCGTCCTCAGCCATTTAACTTCAGGAGCCAGCTTGGCCCTTTCAGAAGCGCCCCATCCCCTCGGCCTCTGCTTCCAGTCACAGCTCTGGTAGACGTTTCTAGGTCACCTCCTGACAGCAGCACCCCACTGCTGGGGTGGGCCCCATCTTTTCCCACAGTCTACCCCAGGGCCTTCTCTGAAGCTGAGGGAGGTCACAGGCAGTGCAGCTCGCGAGTGTGGGGACGTTACGACCCCCTCGGCCAGCAGGGAACAGGATCTGGTGGACAGATGGCCCAGCTCCCATCTTTCAGAGGGACAATGGTGGGAGGTGTTCTGCCTGCAGCTCAGAGGCTCCAGCAGCGGCCTTGACAGCACCCCTTGCACTGGCCTTTTCCCCGCCCCCCTCTCCCCTCACTTCTGCTTCCTGAGATCATTTCTCACTAAATCACCCACAGCCGCGTCCCTGTCTCAGGGGCTGTTTGCAGGGGAGACCCACAGTAAAGCAGCGTCTGAGCTTCAGGCTTCACCTCCACCACCTGGGCAACCCAGATCCCCTCTTGGCCGGAGAGGGACTCCCGAGTGCCACCCCTGGAGGGCCTTGGAGCATCACTTCCCTGGGATTTAGAGTCAGCGTCGGAGTCCAGCAGGCCTCCTGCATCCAATCCCCAGTCGGCCACATCCGGCCGCGTGGCCCTAGGAGGGCATTCACACTCAGAGCTCCTGTTTCCTCCCCTGTCACAGGAGAACGCGAATCCTGCGCGGTCCACGTCACGATTTAACACAGCAGCGTTTAGCGTGTGTTCGTCTGCCGCCGACACTGCCTGTGACGGCTCCCGTGCCTTGGCCTGACCTCCATTCCCCTCTCCCCTGCCACCCTCTGCCCTCTCTCCAGACATCTTCGTGCTGATTGCTTCTGTGCCGGTGGTTGCCGTGGGAAACCAGGGCAATGTCCTGGCCACGTCCCTGCGGAGCCTGCGCTTCCTGCAGATACTGCGGATGCTTCGCATGGATCGGAGGGGCGGCACCTGGAAGCTCCTGGGCTCGGCCATCTGCGCCCACAGCAAAGTGAGTGTCGCTGCGAAGGGGCCAGACCGCGCTGGCTTCCTGCCCGCCTAGGCCCGTCCGTGGCTTCTCCTCCCTGACAGCGTCCCCAGAGGGTGGTTGTCCTGCCACCACTGATGATGATGATGACGATGATGGGGAGCGGGGAGGAGGAGCAGGAAGGAGAGGCACACACAGGTGAGCTGCAGCCAGCAGACGCAGGTAGACCTGGGCTCAGGTCTCAGCCCCACCAAACGCGAACAACTCTGGCCAAGTCACTCAACCCTCTTTGACCTCAGTTTTTCCTCATTCCTAAAGCAGGGTTGATAATGCCTGTACCTCTGGATTGTTGAGAGGATGAAATGAGCTAATGCAAACCAGCATGGGGTGGGAGGGAAGGGTTCTGGAGTCAGGCAGACTGGTTTGAATCCAGACTCTACTGATGTGACTTTGGAGATTTCCTGTAATCCCTCTGGGTCTCCTCTCCTGCCATTTATAAAATGGACATGATAATGCGTTCACCTCAGGGTGAAAAGCACTTAGAATACACCCAGTTCACTGATGTGGTTCAGTGGCTATTGTTATTATGTAGCCAGAAGCACAGTGCCTAGAACTTAGTGTTTGGTACAGATGAGCTCGCCCCAAGGGTCAGGCACTGTTCTTACCCCATTTCAGTGCTAAAGAAGCAGATCTGGAAAGAGGACGTGAACTGCCCACCATCACAGACCCAGGCAGGCTGGCTTCAGAGCCTGTGTTCAGTGATTTGCTGCTGGTCGTGGTGGCTCTTGCCTCTCCAAGGGAGATGAGAAGCTGGGATGAGTGGGACTTGGCCGGATCTCTCCCAGAGTCCCACGTGCTGGAGCAGGTGTGGAAACCCAGGCAGGCAGAGTCCAGCGTGTCTGGAGCTGTCTCTGCCGTCCTCCCTGTGTTTCTTTCCTATTGTTAGCCCAGACCTTCGGTAGCACTTTGTGTTAACATCCCTGCCTCAGCTGGACCCTGGAGAAATGAAGGAAAAACCTCTGAGTGGCAGGAAAAATCTCTCTGAGGCCAGTTCAGGAGAAATCGGAGTGAAGGACCCCTGGGATGGGTGTTCTTCAGGGGATAAAGCCAAAGCTACCTTTGTCACTACAAGAGCATCTTCTTGTGCCAGGCTTGGTGGGTGCAATGGACGCGGTTGGTGCCCTGACCAGGCTACCTTTACCGGGAGGATGTGCTCAGCCCTCAGCTGCTATGAGAGTTAGCCGCTAATATTCCTAGCTGTCCCCTTCTCTGGAGACGTACAGGAACGCTGCCTTGCCCGGGAGCTTATATTGTTCTCATCTTCCTTCCCCCACATCAGGGAAGCACACCGCCAGTGACTAGCTGACACAAGTACCTTTCTTGTGTTGGGACCAGCCCTGTGGTGCAGTCCACACTCCAGAGCTCCCCGTGGGATCAGGCTGAAGGAGGCTCCAGCAGAGACCACATCCTTGCTGAGCTCTTTCTCCTGCCCTGTCTGGTTTCTTTCACTCCCTCTCTCCCGAGACCCTCCCTCCATCATCACATGCACCTAAGCCTCTGTGTCAGGCTCTGCTTCTGGGGAACTGCACCCAAGGCAGTGATCCTGGGGCAAGTTGCCATTGGGGAGCTCAGAGGTTTCCTTATATGTGTTAATAGCAGCGTGCCATCCCCACTTGGGCAACCCCAGAATGCCTCCACACAGCTAACTCCTGGGTTCTTCCAGCTCAGGGACACACCCAGATGTGCCGGCATGTCATCGTAGAATGAACAGGAGCTTAGGAGTCAGACAGCGGCTCAGTGCACATTTCAGCTCTGCCCCCTTCCAGCCGTAAGACTTTAAGAACATTGCTCTGTCTTTATACGAGCTTCCTCAGTGGTTAAAATGTGAATCCTTCCAGCGGCTCACATAAGAAAAGGTACATGTGAGTGCCTGGTGAATAATAAGTGCTCATTAATGGTAGCATGGATTATTTCAGACATGCTCTTCTTCATAAACGTACAAGTAAATATATAAAGAAAATGAAATACAAATTTAAAACACCCGGAGTCTCTCACTGGAGGATGCAGTTTCTTGCCATACATGTTTTATTCCCCATCTGTGCCACTTCTGGCCACAGGCTCGGGGAGCTCAGGGCTTTCTTTTCAGAGTTCTTTCTTCACCCGACCTTCTATTTTATCTTTTATCAGAGGACTTGTCTCCATGGAGCTGAGCTGATTCACAGCTCCAGTGGAAATCAGGGCTAAAAATGTCTGGTTACGGTCTTTGTCCTGTGTTCCCTCAGATTAGAATAGATGACAGTTGGATGTTTGCTATGTCATTCCTGGGAAAAGATGGTCCACGCCACCGCCAGACCCCACAACTGATGCCAGGCGGGCAGAACTTCAAGACGAAATCATGTATGTGGTAGGAGACCGACGGCAGACAAAACAACTGCTTGGCAAGCTCTGTTTCCCATCCTTCCCCGCAACAGTCCCACTAGACGAGCCTTTAGCCTTTCACTGTGCCGAAGCTGCAGAGCGGTTATAGGGCTGGCCTTCAGTTCCGGGGCAGGCAGTGTGTTCAGGAGGTAAGCACTTACCTGGATTTGAGTCCAGCATTCACTAACTGCAAGAGCTTAGACCAGTTCCTTCTCTGAGCCTGGTGAACAGGCACTTACCAATTCATTTCTTCATTCATTCATTCAGAAAACGTGTTCTCTGGGCCAAGTTCCATGCTTGATTCCCCTGGAAACTCCGAGATGAAGAGTGACGGACCCATACAGGGTTACACAGGGTTAGACTTTAAAGTTAACGCTCTTACTAAAGTTAGGCTCGGCCGGGCTCTGCTTCCAGAACAAATAGGCCCTGGAGTCTCTGTGACTTAGCACAAAAGCTGTGGGTGTCTTCTCGCTCACACAGTGTCTGATGTGGGCTGGGTGGTCCTCATCTGTCTTGGAAATGAGCCTTGAGTCACCAAGGCAAGGGAAGGGGGGCCCAGAGCATCCTCTAGAATGGATTTAAGGCAGGAAGTAGCTCCCATCACACCCCCCCACATTGGCTGGACCCCAGGCCCTCAGCCCGCACCTGACTGCAGCGGGGCTCAGGCGTGGGCAGGAGCCCGTGGATGTGGGGGAGCAACCACAGGTTCTGCCACAGAACTGCTGGCGAAGATTGCCTCCAGGCAGAATTACCTTGCATAGCCTTTGAGAAGACTGCAAGGCACAGAGTGGGGACACATTTCACTCCTCAGTGACGACCTTTATACCAGCTCTTAATCCCACACAGCCAGTACTTCTGTGTGCGCATGGACAGCTGTTTCTCTGCTTAAGTACCAGATGAAACTTCTGACTTGCACTTGGGGACCAGAGGGTATGAAAAAGCTTAGGCACGCTAGAACCACACTTAACAGAGCAAGAGGGTCATGCTCATACAGCCACTGGGGAAGGACGATCCAATTCATCTTCTCCTTCTCGAACCCCCGGCGGGGCAGACACTCATGGAGGGGAAGGGCCGGCTGGATTGCCTGCAGCATCTCAGCTAACCTGTCTCTGCTGTAAACACACGAGTGCACTGTGCACGTGACGCTGTGGGGAAGGTCAGGCCTCTAAGCAAATGAGCGTAAGAAAGTGTTAGAGATTTAAAGTTTGTTTAGAAAAAAATGAAGGCCTTGAAAGAAAGCTAGAAATGAGCCCTAGCTCTAGTTGGGGGAAGCAAACGTCCGGAAAGCTCTCATAATGGAGATGACGTGAGTCTGAAGATGACTCAGTGCTCTCTGGTTGGTCCCATGGGGAGGGACAGGGAGGACAGAGGACCAAGGTGAACAAAGGCACAGAAGCAGGCAGAAAGCAGCCCTGTCAGCAAGATGCGATTCACCCAGAAAGCCAGCTGACTGGCCGCAGATGGTCAAATAGATGAACTCTATCGATACGAACAGCTTCATTCTCTGTGATGACTCAGCAGGAATGACGGTCCTAATCTCCAGACTGTGTTCGCCCATGACTTTGACTTTCTTCTGCCCAACCTACCACAGTAACCACAGTAACCCTTGAAACTGGAGTAGAATGAAAGACATAGAAAGCACCTCAGGGATTGTCATGGTCAGGATGTTTGAAACCTCAATGCTTTGCCCATCTTTGCCGTATCTCTGCACCATCCTTACTATTCCTCAATGTTTTCCTTTAAATCAGCTTTCTCCTGTTTACGTATATGTCCTACTCTATCATGCAGTAATATCCATGAAATAATAGGTTTTAGTGTAATCTATGCTAATGTGTAATATGGATTAAATCAGTAGGTGACCACTTCACATAAAAAAACACCTATCTGCATTTGAAGTATCTGTGGCACTTTTTGGAACTCTCTGGTCCAGTCCCTTCATTTTAAAAATGAAGAAACTGAGGCTGGGGAGGAGGGGTCATTTGCCCAGAGTCACACAGTCAGTTAGTGGCGGGGCTGGGGCCCTGTCCACAGCTCCGTCCGCTCTGCCAGGACAGCTCCCCCTTGCTGTCCGTCAGTGTCCCAGCAGAACTGAACTTTGTCCTTGCTCTGCGCAGTCCTGCATAGGGTGGGGTCTCCTGAGTCCCGAGCCTTGTCTCAGAGGCAGTGGCCAGTCCCTCCTGCCTTCTTGCCTCCAGGGGAAGGCCCTTGAGCTGTGATGTAGAGATCACAGAAATCTTCCTCTCCTCCTAGAGCTGTATGCTTGTTCTGTTAATGATGAAAATAATGACCATATTACTGATCCTATTTTACAGTGATGGGAGATGAGGACCAGAGAAAGTAAGTAACTTGCCCGTGTCACAGAGCTGGTACACCTGGACTCCAGCTCCAGTGTGTCTGCTTCCAACCTCCACCCAGCCTCCACTCAGTGACCCCTTCCCTGTCTCTGCTTGCTCTCCCAGGAGCTCATCACCGCCTGGTACATCGGGTTCCTGACGCTCATCCTTTCTTCATTTCTCGTCTACCTGGTTGAGAAAGATGTGCCGGAGGTGGATGCCCAAGGACAAGAGATGAAAGAGGAGTTTGAGACCTACGCGGATGCCCTTTGGTGGGGTCTGGTGAGTCACCACCTTGAAGGCTGCCCGGTGAGGATTGGCTGTTAGGGACAGAGAGAAATGGAGGGCGTGGCAGGGATGCGCTCGGTCAGGCAACTGCATTCTGCAGCCACAGGGGAGAGGAGGCCTCCTCCATTTCTGAACCTGCCCCTGGGAGACGCCCCTTGCAGGGGAGGCCCTTGGAAGGGGCTTTTCCTTAGTGTTTATAAGAAGTCAGAGCTCTAAACAGTCTGGTCCTACGGCCACTCAGGGACCTCACCTCATTCATCGTAGGCTGTCATCAGCTAGGCCATGCTGTGTAAACAGACACAGTGGCAGATGTAGATGTGTGTACCCAGACCCTCAAACACACCTAGAGACACACAGCCCCACACCCACAGGACATGTGGTACTAAAGCATTGCTCTAAGCACTTTACATTTATAAATCTATTTTAAGCTGAAATAACTCTTATTATTAGCCTGCTTTTAAAAATGGGGAAACTGAGGCATGAAGTTGAGTAACTAATTCCAGGACGATCTCTGAGCCAGTTAGTGGTTGACTTCGGATTTGAACTCAGGCATTTGGGTTCTAGAAGCCAAACTCTCAACTGCTCCGAAAGCCTGCCTTCCATGTTTATAAGTACATGTGCGCTGATAACCTACACATGTAAACACACACAGGAATATTCAACTCATACCAGGACAAACACGGGCACAGACCTTAGCCATGCACACATATACACACAATACATATGAATATACCCACAAGAGCACATATATTTAGAATCATGGCTATACACAAAATCACACATAGGCAAATATACACATGAAGTGTGTCACATACACATGTTTGCAATTATTGAAATATTTGTTGACTGATTGACTATAGGGAGGAAATCCTTAACTTAGAAACAGGTGTGGTCTCAAGGCTCCCATATAAATTCGCTGGTACTTAGTACCTTCTCTCCCGTGGGAATCTTTTTTTTTTTTTTTTTAATTATTAGCACTTTTAATTATTATTTATTTATTTTTTTGACTGTGTTGGGTCTTCGTTTCTGTGCGAGGGCTTTCTCTAGTTGCGGCAAGTGGGAGCCACTCTTCATCGCGGTGCGCGGGCCTCTCACTATCGCGGCCTCTCTTGTTGCGGAGCACAGGCTCCAGATGCGCAGGCTCAGTAGTTGTGGCTCACGGGCCTAGTTGCTCCGCGGCATGTGGGATCTTCCCAGACCAGGGCTCGAACCCGTGTCCCCTGCATTGGCAGGCAGACTCTCAACCACTGCGCCACCAGGGAAGCCCTCCAGTGGGAATCTGATTCTAAACGGGAACAGCACCCCGGTCAGTACAAAGGCTTATAGGTGAAGCTCAGCTGATACATCAGTAATTTCCTCTCCCTGGGAAGCCGCGTGTCTGAACTCTTCTCTCTTCAGATCACACTGGCCACCATTGGCTACGGAGACAAGACGCCCAAAACGTGGGAGGGCCGTCTGATTGCAGCCACCTTTTCCTTAATTGGCGTCTCCTTTTTTGCCCTTCCAGCGGTGAGTATCTCGGGTGTTCTCCCCAGTGTGACGGGCAGGATCCCTCACCGCGTGGCCCCAGCTCTGCTTTCCAGCCTCATCTTCCATCGTCTCGTATCTTGAATTCCAGCTCTATCAACTCAATAACCATCCCCGTAGCATGGTTTCCCGTCTCTCTGCCATAGGCTGTGCTGATCCCTTCGCCAGGAGTGATCCCCCCAAACACCTACTCCTCTTTCAAGACCCAGTTTCTTTTTTTTTTTTATTTTTTTTAATTGAAGTATAGCTGATTTGCAATGCTGTGCCCATCTCTGCTGTACAGCAAAGTGACTCATAATTATACACATAGAGACATTCTTTTTTTTAATATTCTTTTCCCTTATGGTTTATCACAGGATATTGACTATAGTTCCCCGTGCTGTACAGTAGGACCTTGTTATTTATCCTCAAGACCCAGTTTCAATGCTGCCTTCTTTAGGCTGAGTTAGTCCTTCCCTCCTCTGGGCATAGCTCTGTAAAGGCATTTCAGACCCCATGCTGGGATTGCACATTTCCAAATCTGCCTGCCCAGAAGACTGTGAGCTCCTGGGGAGCTGAGATTATGTCTTTCACCCATGTATTCCTTGCACATAGCAGGTCCTTTGTATATGTGAGTTCCCTTCCCTTGCCCTGTCACTACTGGTTTATATAAAAAATGCATTTCCCTCAAGAATAAGTTTTGACCCCTGATAGAGTAACTTCCCCAAAGCCCAGTACCCATCAGTGTAATAACAGCAATAATAATAGATAGCACTTGTTGAACATACTGTGTACTAGATTCATGCCAAATGCTTTACCTACACCATCTCACTTAATCTTTGTGACAACATTAGGAGTTTGGCACTACATTTATCTCCATTTTCCAGATGAGAAGACCGAGGCTTAATTGGGTTAGTGAAGTTTCCACAGTCGCAGGCCTTTTGGGTTGTGGAGCCAGGGACCCAGGTCTGCTCATTCCAAGCCTGGCTCTTAATCACAAAGCTTGAAGAGAACCTTCTTGTGTAACAAACCCTCTTCCCTGCCCTTCACCTCCCATCCTTTGGTTGCTAATGTTCTTTGTCCACTGCAGCCCTACCTGGTCTATTTTTTTTCTAAGCTGTTTGACCTTGGGCATATGGCCTTTCTGATTCTCAGTTTCCTTATCTATAACAGGTGAGGGGCAGTGAGGGTGCGACTTGGTCTCTGAATTCTCTCTTGACTTGAAAAGGGTGTGTTCCTACCTGTGTAATTCACATGAGAGTCCGACCTGGGTATCAAAACAGATCACAATTCAGAGAGATTCCAGCCAGAGTAAAAGCCTCAAGTGACAATTCAAGCAACTAAAATATTTTTTAAATTCCCTTAATAGTAACTGGGAATCTATTCTGCATCCTACTCCTTACTAGGCAGTTCCTATTACATTATCTCACTTTTTTTCCTAACAGAATTATGAGGTAGGTACCTTTATCCTACTTCCGTGTGGAAGAAAGTGAGATGCAGCAGAGAGGAGGCTGGCCCAGGGTCTCACCGCTGGGAAGTGGCAGAGTCAGGAAGCCCTGGCTTCAAGGCTCCACTTAACCCAGCTCCTACTCCCTGGAAGGGAAAGAAGGGATCTTTCCTCCTCCCCTTGGCTCAGTGTTGTCCTGCTCCTGGGAGTCGCGGTGGTGGGGGGCGGGGGCGGGGGCTCCGGGAGAGTCTGGGTGGGGCTGACTTCAGGGCCTGACCTCTCCCTTCAGGGCATCCTGGGGTCCGGGCTGGCGCTCAAGGTGCAGGAACAGCACCGTCAGAAGCACTTTGAGAAAAGGAGGAAGCCCGCTGCTGAGCTCATCCAGGTCTGTCTGCCTGGGGATGAACTGGAATGGGACTCAGATCCCGGGTAGCTGCCTCTGCTTGTGTGTCTGTGTGTCTTTCTGTCTCTGTGTGTGTGTCTGTCTCTCTGTGTGTGTCTGTAGGCAGCCAGGCGGCAGTGGATGTTGGTCTCCTGCCAGCTCTCCATCCTTCTCTCTCCCCGAACCGTGGGCTGGGGGTTGGGGACCAGAGTGAGCGTTGGTGGGAGAGGCAGAAGGTTTCCTCTTTCACTTCAGAGAAAGTTCCTGCTTTGTGGTTTTATGGGCCACTGGGAGCGCAGAGAATAGGAAAAGAGAGAGAGCGTTCTGGCTCTAACTGCCTGGGACTGAGTGTCTGCGTGACCACCCACTCGTGAACTCGTGTCCAGTTGGAGCGGGTGTCTCTGTGGGTCAGATACAGGATGGTACATGATGTTACCCTCCATACTGTAGTTTCTAGGCCAGTGCTGATCTCTAAGAGCCTGCTCTATCTTCGCAAACCCCAAACCATCATGGTATACAGAAGACCTAGTATATTAGAATCTAAAACTCATCTCCCGGGCTGTCTCTTGTACCGGGAAATGCACAGAAGTGGCACAGAAGACTGTTTGTCTTCCTACCTGTTTGAGAAATCTCAAGGAATCTTGCAAAGAGAGTAATCCCTGCTCCTTTCAGGGATCTTCTACCCAGCACCCGCGTCCCCCGTCCACTGTAGTTCACCTCTGCACACCCCACACCATCAATTATAGCTCCGAGATGATGGGGTCAAGGAAGGTCTTCTTCCCATAGGAGCTACAGAAAGCCAAGAATCCGGCTTCTCTAGATATGACCTCACTGCACGTTTTACACTTAGGTGTCAAGGGCTTTCTGTTTTAATGTTGTGGGATTCCATGTGAAAGTCTCAGGTGACACCAGGTCATCCCTGCCCCTCTTTTCTCCTCCGCAGGCCGCCTGGAGGTACTATGCTACCAACCCCAACAGGATTGATCTCGTGGCGACATGGAGGTTCTATGAATCAGTCGTCTCTTTGCCGTTCTTCAGGCAAGTGGCCACTCATCTGAATGCTCAGAGCGTGACTGACCATCCCTCCCGTGGGTCTGTATTTGTGCCTGTGGCCTTCACGGTTTCCCGGAGGGCGTCCTTCAGGGCAGTGGTTCCCAATCTGGGCTGCAAGTTAGAATCATTAGAGCTTAAAATATCCCAATGCCCAGACCATACCCGGGCTGATTCAATCAGAATCCCCAGGGTTGCAGCCCAGGCATCAGTATTTTTTAAAGCTCCCCAGATGACCCCAGGGTGTCACCCAGCGTTTCCAGCTAGACAGTGTGGAGTGGCTGAAAGGGGAGGTCGGGCCAATGTTGGAGCAGGATTAGTGGCTGAGGAAGTGAGCAGCCAGTGCAGTGGGCCACCCTGGCGGTCCTGGAGGCCCCAGCACCTGCGCATGGCCTGCACCCCGAGACCACTCTGGACAGGGGGAAAGGGCACGGGAAAGAAGCAGCTGGGGGGTTCTCTGGGGGCCCAGAGATGTTGTTTTGTGTTCTCAGAGGTGGGAGATTAAACGAAAGCCTTCAGGAAAAAAAAAATTAAAACCTCTTCCTATGGCCAGCACCTAAGTTATTTTTTTTATTGTTTTTTTTAAATTTTCTTTTGGCCACGCCACACAGCTTGTGGGGTCTTAGTTCCCCGACCAGGGATCAAACCCGTGCCCCCTGCAGTGGAAGCGCAGAGTCCTAACCACTGGACCGCCAGGGAAGTCCCTGGCCAGCACCTATGAAAAGGGAGAGGGTAATGAATACTTATTGGATGTCCAATAGGTTCCTGGAATCCAAGTTCACATTTCATTTAATTCTCACAGGCATCCTATGAAATAAGTCAGAGGTTCTCAAATGTTAAGGTGTGTTAAAATCAGTGGGGGACTGTAAACACCAGATCCTGCATCCACCTTTAGCAGTTTCAATGGCGTTAGAGTAGCTAAAGCACCTCACACAGGCGCCCCTGTTGATTCTGACACAGTGGCCCATGGTGCATCCTTGGAGACAGGCTGGGTGGTCGGTACCACCAGGCTCCTCTCACGGATGAGCCAACTGGGGCTCTGGAACTTTGGTCATTTTTGCCAGTGTCAGCCACATCTAGAGGCCTCCAAAGCCCATGATCTTTTCACTACTTGGGCTTCTGAAATAGACCGCACCCTGCCAGATTTTTTTTTTTTTTAATTTTTGAATTTTATTTTTTTATACAGCAGGCCCTTATTAGTTATCCATTTTATACATATTAGTGTATACATGTCAATCCCAATCTCCCAATTCATCCCACCACCACCCCCACCCCTGCTGCTTTCCCCCCTTGGTGTCCATACGTTTGTTCTCTACATCTGTGTCTCAATTTCTGCCCTGCAAACCGGTTCATCTGTACCATTTTCTAGGTTCCACATATATGCATTAATATATGCTATTTATTTTTCTCTTTCTGACTTACTTCACTCTGTATAACAAGTCTCTAGATCCATCCACGTCTCTACAAATGACCCAATTTCGTTCCTTTTTATGGCTGAGTAATATTCCATTGTATATATGTACCACTTCCTCTTTATCCATTCGTCTGTCGATGGGCATTTAGGTTGCTTCCATGACCTGGCTATTGTAAATAGTACTGCAATGAGCACTGGGGAGCATGTGTCTTTTTGAATTATGCTTTTCTCTGGGTATATGCCCAATAGTGGGATTGCTGGATCATATGGTAATTCTATTTTTAGTTTTTTAAGGAACCTCCATACTGTTCTCCATAGTGGCTGTATCAATTTATATTCCCATCAGCAGTGCAAGAGGGTTCCCTTTTCTCCACACCCTCTCCAGCATTTGTTGTTTGTAGATTTTCTGATGATGCCCATTCTAACTGGTGTGAGGTGATACCTCATTGTAGTTTTGACTTGCATTTCTCTAATAATTAGTGATGTTGAGCAGCTTTTCATGTGCTTCTTGGCCATCTATATGTCTTCTTTGGAGAAATGTCTATTTAGGTCTTCTGCCCATTTTGGATTAGGTTCTTTGTTTCTTTAATATTGCACTGCATGAGCTGTTTATATATTTTGGAGATTAATCCTTTGTCCGTTGATTCGTTTGCAAATATTTTCTCCCATTCTGAGGACTATCTTTTCATCTTGTTTCTGGTTTCCTTTGCTGTGCAAAAGCTTTGAAGTTTCATTAGGTCCCATTTGTTTATTTTTGTTTTTATTTCCATTACTCTAGGAGGTGGATCAAAAAAGATCTTGCTGTGATTTATGTCAAAGAGTGTTCTTCCTATGTTTTCCTCTAACAGTTTGATAGTGTCCGGTCTTACATTTAGGTCTCTAATCCATTTTGAGTTTATTTTTGTGTATGGTGTTAGGGAGCGTTCTAATTTCATTCTTTTACATGTAGCTGTCCAGTTTTACCAGCACCACTTATTGAAGAGACTGTCTTTTCTCCATTGTATATCCTTGCCTCCTTTGTCATAGATTAGTTGACCATAGGTGCGTGGGTTTATCTCTGGGCTTTCTATCTTGTTCCATTGATCTTTGTTTCTGTTTTTGTGCCAGTACCATATTGTCTTGATTACTGTAGCTTTGTAGTATAGTCTGAAATCAGGGAGTCTGATTCCTCCAGCTCCGTTTTTTTCCCTCAGGACTGCTTTGGCTATTCAGGGTCTTTTGTGTCTCCATATAAATTTTAAGATGATTTGTTCTAGTTCCGTAAAAAATGCCATTGGTAATTTGATAGGGATTGCATTGAATCTGTAGATTGCTTTGGGTAGTATAGTCATTTTCACAATATTGATTCTTCCAATCCAAGAACATGGTATAGCTCTCCATCTGTTGGTATCATCTTTAATTTCTTTCATCAGTGTCTTATAGTTTTCTGCATACAGGTCTTTTGTCTCCCTAGGTAGGTTTCTTCCTAGGTATTTTATTCTTTTTGTTGCAGTGGTAAATGGGAGTGTTTCCTTAATTTCTCTTTCAGATTTTTCATCATTAGTGTATAGCAATGCAAGAGATTTCTGTGCATTAATTTTGTATCGTGCAACTTTACCAGATTCCTTGATTAGCTCTAGTAGTTTTCTGGTGGCATCTTTAGGATTCTCTATGTATAGTATCATGTCATCTGCAAACAGTGACAGTTTTACTTCTTCTTTTCCGATTTGTATTCCTTTTATTTCTTTTTCTTCTCTGATTGCCGTGGCTAGGACTTCCAAAACTATGTGGAATAATAGTGGTGAGAGTGGACATCCTTGTCTTGTTCCTGATATTAGAGGAAATGCTTTCAGTTTTTCACCATTGAGAATGATGTTTGCTGTGGGTTTGTCATATATGGCCTTTATTATGTTGAGGTAGGTTCCCTCTATGCCCACTTTCTGGAAAGTTTTTATCATAAATGGGTGTTGAATTTTGTCAAAAGCTTTTTCTGCATCTATTGAGATGATCATATGGTTTTTATTCTTCAATTTGTTAATATGGTTTATCACAGTGATTGATTTACATACATTGAAGAATCCTTGCATCCCTGGGATAAATCCCACTTGATCATGGTGTGTGATCCTTTTAATGTGATGTTGGATTCTGTTTGCTAGTATTTTGTTGAGGATTTTTGCATCTCTGTTCATCAGTGATATTGGCCTGTAATTTTCTTTTTTTGTAGTATCTTTGTGTGGTTTTGGTATCAGGGTGATGGTAGCCTCATAGAATGAGTTTGGGAGTGTTCCTTCCTCTGCAATTTTTTGGAAGAGTTTGAGAAGGATGGGTGTTAGCTCTTCTCTAAATGTTTGATAGAATTCACCTGTGAAGCCATCTGGTCCTGGACTTTTGTATGTTGGAAGATTTTTAATCACAGTTTCAATTTCATTACTTGTGATTTGTCTGTTCATATTTTCTATTTCTAACTGGTTCAGTCTTGGAAGGTTATACCTTTCTAAGAATTTGTCCATTTCTTCCAGGTTGTCCATTTTATTGGCATAGAGTTGCTTGTAGTAGTCTCTTAGTATGCTTTGTATTTCTGCGGTGTCTGTTGTAACTTCTCCTTTTTCATTTCTAATTTTATTGATTTGAGTCCTCTCCCTCTTTTTCTTGATGAGTCTGGCTAATGGTTTATCAATTCTGTTTATCTTCTCAAAGAACCAGCTTTTAGTTTTATTGATCTTTACTATTGTTTTCTTTGTTTCTATTTCATTTATTTCTGCTCTGATCTTTATGATTTCTTTCCTTCTGCTAACTTTGGGTTTTGGTTGTTCTTCTTTCTTTAGTTCCTTTAGGTGTAAGGTTAGGTTGTTTGAGATTTTTCTTGTTTCTTGAGGTAGGCTTGTATAGCTATAAACTTCCCTCTTGGAACTGCTTTTGCTGCATCCCGTAGGTTTTGGATTGTCGCGTTTTCATTGTCATTTGTCTCTAGGTATTTTTTTATTTCCTCTTTGATTTCTTCAGTGATCTCTTGGTTATTTAGTAACGTATTGTTTAGCCTCCATGTGTTTGTGTTTTTTACGTTTTTTTCCTGTAATTCATTTCTAATCTCATAGCTTTGTGGTCAGAAAAGATGCTTGATATGATTTCAATTTTCTTAAATTTACTGTGACTTGATTTGTGACCCAAGATGTGATCTATCCTGGAGAATGTTCCGTGCGCTCTCAAGAAGAAAGTGTAATCTGCTGTTTTTGGATGGAATGTCCTATAAATATCAATTAAATCTATCTGGTCTGTTGTGTCATTTAAAGCTTCTGTTTCCTTATTTATTTTCATTTTGGATGATCTGTCCATTGGTGTAAGTGAGGTGTTAAAGTCCCCCACTATTATTGTATTACTGTCGATTTCCTCTTTTATAGCTGTTAGCAGTTGCCTTATGTATTGAGGTGCTCCTATGTTGGGTGCATATATATTTATAATTGTTATATCTTCTTCTTGGATTGATCCCTTGATCATTATGTAGTGTCCTTCCTTGTCTCTTGTAACATTCTTTATTTTAAAGTCTATTTTATCTGATATGAGTATTGCTACTCCAGCTTTCTTTTGATTTCCATTTGCATGGAATATCTGTTTCCATCCCCTCACTTTCAGTCTGTATGTGTCCCTAGGTCTGAAGTGGGTCTCTTGTAGACAGCATATAGATGGGTCTTGTTTTTGTATCCATTCAGCAAGCCTGTGTCTTTTGGTTGGAGCATTTAATCCATTCATGTTTAAGGTAATTATCGATATGTATGTTCCTATGACCATTTTCTTAATTGTTTTGGGTTTGTTTTTGTAGGTCCTTTTCTTCTCTTGTGTTTCCCACTTAGAGAAGTTCCTTTAGCATTTGTTGAAGAGCTGGTTTGGTGGTGCTGAATTCTCTTAGCTTTTGCTTGTCTGTAAAGCTTTTGATTTCTCCATCGAATCTGAATGAGATCCTTGCTGGGTAGAGTAATCTTGGTTGTAGGTTTTTCCCTTTCTTCACTTTAAGTATATCATGCCACTCCCTTCTGGCTTGTAGAGTTTCTGCTGAGAAATCAGCTGTTAACCTTATGGGAGTTCCCTTGTATGTTATTTGTCGTTTTTCCCTTGCTGCTTTCAATAATTTTACTTTGTCTTTAATTTTTGCCAGTTTGATTACTATGTGTCTCGGCATGTTTCTCCTTGGGTTTATCCTGTATGGGACTCTCTGCACTTCCTGGACTTGGGTGGCTATTTCCTTTCCCATGTTAGGGAAGTTTTCGACTATAATCTCTTCAAATATTTTCTCAGGTCCTTTCTCTCTCTCTTCTCCTTCTGGGACCCCTATAATGTGAATGCTGTTGCATTTAATGTTGTCCCAGAGGTCTCTTATGCTGTCTTCATTTCTTTTCATTCTTTTTTCTTTATTCTGTTCCGCAGCAATGAATTCCACCATTCTGTCTTCCAGGTCACTTATCCGTTCTTCTGCCTCAGTTATTCTGCTATTGATTCCTTCTAGTGTATTTTTCATTTCAGTTATTGTATTGTTCATCTCTGTTTGTTTGTTCTTTAATTCTTCTAGGTCTTTTTTAAACATTTCTTGCATCTTCTCGGATCTTTGCCTCCATTCTTTTTCCGAGGTCCTGGATCATCTTCACTATCATTATTCTGAATTCTTTTTCTGGAAGGTTGCCTATCTCCACTTCATTTAGTTGTTTTCCTGTGGTTTTATCTTGTTCCTTCATCTGGTACATAGCCCTCTGCCTTTTCATCTTGTCTATCTTTCTGTGAATGTGGTTTTCTTTCTATAGGCTGCAGGACTGTAGTTCTTCTTGCTTCTGCTGTCTGCCCTCTGGTGGATGAGGCTATCTAAGAGGCTTGTGCATGTTTACTGATGGGAGGGACTGGTGGTGGGTAGAGGTGACTGTTGCTCTGGTGGGCAGAGCTCAGTAAAACTTTAATTCGCTTGACAGCTGATGGGTGGGGCTGGGTTCCCTCCCTGTTAGTTGTTTGGCCTGAGGCAACCCAACGATGGAGCCTACCTGGGCTGTTTGGTGGGGTTAATGGCAGACTCTGGGAGGGCTCACGCCAAGGAGTACTTCCCAGAACTTCTGCTGCCAGTGTCCTTGTCCTCACGGTGAGCCACAACTCCCCCCCCCCGCCCCCCCACCTCTGCAGGAGACCCTCCAACACTAGCAGGTAGGTCTGGTTCAGTCTCCCCTGGGGTCACTGCTCCTTCCCCTGGGTCCCGATGCACACACTACTTTGTGTGTGCCCTCCAAGAGTGGAGTCTCTGTTTCCCCCAGTCCTGTCGAAGTCCTGCAATCAAATCCCACTCGCCTTCAAAGTCTGATTCTCTAGGAATTCCTCCTCCCGTTGCTGGAACCCCAGGTTGGGAACTGACGTGGGGCTCAGAACCTTCACTCCAGTGGGTGGACTTCTGTGGTATAAGCGTTCTCCAGTCTGTGAGTCACCCACCCAGCAGTTCTGGGATTTGATTTTACTGGGATTGCGCCCCTCCTACCATCTCATTGTGGCTTCTCCTTTGTCTTTGGATGTGGGGTATCTTTTTTGGCGAGTTCCAGTGTCTTCTTGTCGATGATTGTCCAGCAGCCAGTTGTGATTCTGGTGTTCTTGCTAGAGGGAGTAAGAGCACGTCCTTCTACTCCGCCATCTTGGTTCCTAATCTCAATAATCTAAGCTTTCACCTTAGGAAACTGGAGGTGCCCGCGACTCGCCGCTAGTTGCACTCAGGCAGGAAACGTGCTCACCGACACCATCAGCAAAGCGCCCAAAATCCTTGCCAGATTTTAGACACTGTGGTCCGGAGCTTAGATTTTTAAGTGTGTGGATAGAAGGCTGGGTGGATAGGACCCTTGAGTTGGGAGAAGAAGTTGAGGGACACTCAGAACTCGTACCTGGAGTGGGGACCCTGCTCTGAAGTGTGTTTCTGCCACGTGTCTGGGTTCATGAACCATAGCATGACCCAGTGCTGGATGGGTGGCTCCCCCCAACCCCATCCCACTTTCCCACACTCTCGTTGTGGAACCTGCGACCAGGCTCTGAACTCGGCCTCAATTTTCCCTCCACTTCCATCACCGGACTGTGGTAAAGATTTAAGAAAATTCATGACATCATGACTGACTCATTTCCCTGCATAAAACCTTCCACTGGATAACCATGATGAAGAGAACAAGATCCAAAACCTGACCACGACCCGCAGGGCCCCAGAACCTCAGGGTCCTGCTTACCTCTCCCATCTCAGCATCTATGGTGCTGTTACTCCCAAGAGGGTCTAGTGGCACGTGGCACTTTCTAGTCCAGGCATTCGGTCCACCAATATTTTTGAGCCCCTTGTATATGCTAAGGATTGGACCAGACCATGCAGGTCACAAGTGACTTGTGAAGGACTCTGACCTTGATCCTGAAAGCGAAGAGAAGCTATTGGCGACAGAGAATGACATGATCAGATGTGTGTTTCAGGAAAGTGACAGGAGGGAGGATGGATTGGACAGGCTCAGGATTCTACACAAGGAGATCAGCTAACAAAGGAATGCAGGATTCAGGGGAAGAGGAAATGAGAGCTTAAACCAAGGTAACAGCAGTAGGAAGGGAGGATAGAGGGAGGACCTGAAAGGGAATAAGCAAAGGGAAAGAAACTCAGGGAGTGATGACTTGTGGGAGAGTTAACGAGATGAGAAGAAGCAAGGCTTCCGTAATGGAATGATAAATTTTGATTTACTAACTTTGTCTTCTTACTTGTAATTAGATTTACTCAGAAGATGATCTCTGTGATTCCTTTTGATTCTAACATTCGATTGTTGCTATAATCATTTTGGCTTTGGGGTAGTATCAGCCTTCCTTGGGATAACAAGGGTCTTAGAATGGGCAGGTGGCTTCTCCTGAAGAGAACAGAGTGACCTTGAACTCAAAAACAAGAACTTGTGCAACCACATTGAATTCTGAATCAAGAAGATTTCTGTTTGCTTTGCATCCCAAGGTCTTGGCAAGAGGACCATTCTTTTGGGTTGATTTATTATAAATAAGGCATTGTCCTAGCTGTCGGAGACTCCAAGGAATACATTGTGCTGCAGACAGCAGCCGTGATATGGGAATGGCTTTTAAGAGAGAACATTTCTTTCTTTTTTTCAAGGACAAAAGTATAAAGCCACTAGAGAATTCACTTGGCAACCATTCTGAAACAAGGCCATCCCTTGGGAAAAGAATGTCACCCCCATATTCCAACCCACTCCATATGTTTAATGGCAAAAAAAAAAAGTAGCTGATAATACACTGGTGTGTCCTCACCTGCTTCCTAAAAGCTTTTTATTTGATTTACTTTTTTGAAAAAACACTTTATTGAGATATATTTCATATACTACAAAAGGATTTCACATACCATAAAAGGTACCCTTTTAAAGTAACAATTTGGTAGGTTTTTAGTATATTCACAAAGTTGGGCATTGATCGCCACTATCTAATTCCAGAATATTTTCATTACCCCAAAAAGAAACCCTGTGCCCTTTAGCAGTTACTCTTGGTTCCCTCTTTTCCCCCAGCCCTTGCAACCACTAATATTTCCTCTCTCTATTCTGCCTATTCTGGACATTTCATATAAAAATAAAATCTTATAATATGATTTCTTTCACCCATCATAATATTTTCAAGTTGCATATATGTTGTCTTGTGTATCAGAACTTTATTCCTTTTATGGCTGAATAATATTCCATCATATATACCCCATTGTATTTATCCATTCATCAGTTGATGCATATTTGTGTTATTTCCACTTTTTGGCCCATGAACATTTAGGTACATGTTGTGTGGATATGTGTTTTCAATGCCCTTGGGTATATACCTAGGAGTGGAATAGGTAACTCTATGTTTAACATTTTGAGAAACTGCCAGACTGTTTTCCATGGTGGCTGAACCATTTTATAGTCCTCCAAAAGATTTTGAAGGATGAAGTTGTGTAGCCCATTTCTAAGAGTGGTGTCATATCAGTTTCCAGCAAGTGTAGTTCTTTGTTAATTTGCAAGTATATGTGTGTATGTATACGCACATGTGTACATATGTGTATGTATATACATGCATATTTTGGGCTAGCAGTGATGAGTGATGGTATTATTGCCTTCTTTGTTTTTCTTTTATGATTACTTAAAATTATAAAATCATTACTTTTGAATTGCAAAGAACCTCGGAGAGTTTCAAGTCCCACCCCAATTTTATATGAGAAGAAACTGAGGCCCCCAGCAGCTCAGGAACTTGCTCAAGGCCACACATCATGTTGGGCATAGCTGGGATCAAACCCAGGTCTTCTGATTTGCTGGCCAATGGAAACTGTGTAGACCTAGTAGAAGTAGGTGGTAGGAGGCTGAGAAGGTACAGGAAGATGCTGGGGGGATGGTAGAATGTACATCCTCATGCAGAAACAGAGAAGAGAGCAGACATTAAAAACAAGATGTTGCTTACCACCAACAAAAAAACATGCGCACAGATTTGTTCCCTAAAAGTGATAGTAGAATTGTCTATAGCTGCACTGCCCCATATGGTAACCACTAGTTACATGTGGCTGTTGAGCATCTATTACTAGTGCAACTGAGGAATTGAATTGTTAATTTTCTTTAATTTTAGTTTAAATAGCCATATGTGATTGATTAGTGGCTACCATTGGACAGTGCAGCTTTGGAATCATTAGATATTAGAACTAAAATGGAGCTGAGACTTAGGCCCAAGAAACAGAAGTTACTTGACCAAGAAGACCCAGTTAATTTATTGTAGAACCAGAACTTGTTCTTTTTATGACCAGGGTCAAGGTTATTGGAGTGCTAGAAATGGAGAAGGGGAACTTGCAGTAACCCTTTGCTACGGCCAAATAACATTGGATCTGTTTTCATACAGGCGATCTCATTTAATCTTTAGAATGTCCTGGGAGATAAGTAGAATGGGTAACTCCATTTTTCATAACCCCAAGCTTATAGGTGAAGAATCAGAGCATCAGTGAGATTAATCAGCTTGTCTAATGTCACGCAGCTAGTAAGCAATGGAGCAAAGATTGGAACCCAGGTCTTATGCCAAAGCCCATTATATCTCTGAAAAGAAAGAGTTTTTTAGGGAAAAAATTGGATAAAAGTAAGATGAGACAAGTTTTGTTGAGATAATAATACCCTTTTCTGAAGATTGTTGTTGTGAAGGTCAAACTGAATAAAATGTGCGAAAGTACCTGGCCCATCCTAGGTGTTTAGTCTCTGCTGGTTGAATCTGTGCTGGAAGGAAGCAGTGGGTTTATGGCACAGAGGAGAGAAGAGGGCAAGGAAGACACTAAACTCCCAAAGCACAGTCCTGGGAAGCCACTGTTAGTGACAGCAGGGCTAGAACATCCCCTCTGGAATGTGGTTACAAATCCTTTCTTCATTTATCCATACATTCGGCAAGTATTTAACTGAGCATCTCTTACATGCTAGACACTGGGCGTGGCATTGGGGATAGAACAGTGAACAGGAGAGGGTCAGCCGTGCTAGTCCTGTCACATGGTTGATGGAGACAGGGACAGAGAATTGCCCACTGGGTGTTATCTCTTGGAGTGTGTTGGGGCTTTGACTAGAGCAATTGCAGTGGAGCAGTGGGCAGAAAGCCAGCTTACACAGGCTAAAGGGTGACAAGGAAATGAGCACGTGGGGACAGTGAGTGCAGATGACACAGCTGCAAGGGATGTAGGGCTCAGGTTTTATCCTTGATGAGAACGGGATAATGGTATAATGGTAGAGAGGGGTATAGGCGGATGCAGTGGTGGTGGAGGGGAGGGCTAGAGGAGAGAGCAGGATGGAGGGCATGGGCTTCAAAGCACAAGTGAAGCCGTCAGCAGGAGCATGGACCCTTCATCCATCAGCACTGAAGGGAAGCCAGTGGGCGAGACCAGGTATAAGATTGTCAATATGGTGGTAAGACCATGAGGCAGATCTCTGCTGAGGTCAAGGTCACTGGCTGTGGGGGGAAGTGGGGAGGTGGGGGAGTTCTGATGATGGAGGGGGAGGCATGGAATCATTGTCCTGTAGCATGAGAAAGGAATGGAAGTGGTGCCTCTGATTCTTTTTTTAAATTGAAATATAGCTGATTTACAATATTGTGTTAGTTTCAGGTGTACAGCATAGTGACTCAGTTATATATTTTTTCAGATGATTTTCCATTATAGGTTACTACAAGATCTTCCCTGTGCTATACAATAAATCCTTGTTGCTTATCTATTTTATGTATAGTAGGGTGTACGTGATAGTCCCATGCTCCTAATTTATCCCTGCCTTTAGCACCGCCCCCCACATTGCCCTCTGCTCCCATCCTGCCCTCGGCCCACTCCCTCACCTTTCCTTCTCCTCTTACGGCCATCCCTACTTTTCCTGGAGCCAGAGACCCAGAGGATTCTAAAAAGTCAGAGCTTCTTCTGTCCACATGCTTCAGGAGGGGAAATAGGCCCAGAGGATGTGTCCAGCTCAAAGCCACACTAGACCCACAGGCTGAGCTGACGCATGAACTAGAAGTCCTTAACTCTCCAGCTGGTCCTTTTGCTCTTCTACCAAGACACCTCATATTCTCTCCCCATTTCTCCCACCCCTGGATCTCAACGATAGTCCGGGTATTCATTCAGTATTTCCTGTGCACTTATGAAGTTCCAGGGTATGGGGTGCTCAGGTTTTAATTAATTAATTTATTTTTATTTTTGGCTGCATTGGGTCTTCGTTTCTGTGCCAGGGCTTTCTCCAGTCCTGGTGAGCCGGGGCCACTCTTCATCACGGTGCGTGGGCCTCTCACTGTCGCGGCCCCTCTTGTTGCGGAGCACAGGCTCCAGACGCGCAGGCAGGCAGATTCCTAACCACTGCGCCACCAGGGAAGCCCCTGCTCAGGTTTTAGAGCTGAGAAAAGCAAAGGCTCTGCCCCCACACGACCACGTAATTCTAAGACAATGTGATCCAGTCCAATTCCACATACGAAGATATTAGCTCAGCCTCAACCCTGGGAATTTAGATAGAAACACCAGGAGGAGCCCCTCCAGCTGGAACTTAAAGGAAGAGTAAGACTCTTCTAGGCAGAGCCTGAGCAAAGTCTCGGTCATGCATGTGTGTAGACTGCGTGTGGCCTCATGGTTAGAAGTGTGGGCTCCGGAGCCAGGTCACCTAGGTTTGAATCCTGACTCGGCTGCTTCCTGGCTGCGAGACCTTGAGCAATGGACTGAATCCCTCTGTGTCTCAGTTTTCTCATCAGGAAAATGGGGGTGATAATAATACTTACCTCATAGGGTTGCTAGTGATGATTAAATAAGTGAATCCATAAAAAACACTTAAGGGCTTCCCTGGTGGCGCAGTGGTTGAGAATCTGCCTGCCAATGCAGGGGACACGGGTTCGAGCCCTGGTCTGGGAAGATCCCACATGCCGCGGAGCAACTAGGCCCGTGAGCCACAAGTACTGAGCCTGCGCGTCTGGAGCCTGTGCTCCGCAACAAGAGAGGCCGCGATGGTGAGAGGCCCGCGCACCGCGATGAGGAGTGGCCCCCACTTGTCGTAACTGGAGAAAGCCCTCTCACAGAAACGAAGACCCAACACAGCCATAAATAAATAAATAAAAATAAATAATTAAAAAAAAAAAAAAAAGAATGGGAGAGTTCTTAAAAAAAAAAAAAAAAGCACTTAAAAGAGTATCTGCCTACTAATTACCGCACAATAAATATTAGTGATGATGATGTCGACTGTAATGATGATGGTGGTGACAGAGTGATGGGGTGTGTGGCTGCTACGTTATGAAATTCCTGGTTTCCTGATCTGTCCCCACCGCTGAACAGATCACCTGAACCCAGCACAGGGTGTGGGGCAGAGTAGGTGCTCAGCAACCATTCTGGGGATGAATAAATGAATGCATGGCTGAGAAGAACCTTGGAGTTCAGAGCCAGACCTGTTAGGTCACAGGAGGGGTCTGGGGTCTGGCTGGGGAAACCCATGTCATTCACTGGCTCTCCTCCACTTGCACCATCTTGTCCCAGAGCTCCACCCTGCTCCTTCGTCTTCATGAAAGGGAAGCTTGGGGACAGATTTTGGGGAGAGGGGGAGCTGTTGCCTGTAATTTATGCTGTGTTTATTTTTTTCTCCCCCGTCTCCTCACAGGAAAGAACAGCTGGATGCAGCAGCCAGGTATGTTTGTGATTATGAAGCCTCTTCTTCCCACCACTGTGTCGGGACAGAGGGTCCAGTTGTGTACACTGTAGGGCCCCTGGGCAGTCCTGCTGGTCGTGAGATAGAGTTTTGGGGTTCACTGCTGTTGCTGGTCGCCATTTTCCTCTGCCAATTTCATGTTAATTTACTCAAGGACAACTTAACTGTGATCATAGCAACAGCCACATTTTGAGTGTTTCTCCTCTGGGCCTGGAGTCCTGCATGTGTTATCTCATGTGGTCCTCACATCCACAGTGAAAGATCGACTCTCGTGTCTTCATTTATGGATTGAGGAGACAGGGGCTCAGAGACGTTGAGTTACTCCGCCTGAGTCACACAGCTACTGAGGAGCAAGACCAAAATTCAAACTCAGGTCTGAATGTTAAGACCATGTTATTTCCATTATATCTTGCTTCGTTCGCTTCTTGGACTCACAGATGGTTCTTCGAAACGTGAATCAAGACTATAATTCATGATCCCCAGTAAACCATGCTCACTACAGGCTGCTGTAGAAACAGGTTGAGCTTCTGCATAAGTCCTCTCTCTTCCTTTTGGTTCCCTCTCAAGAAGATGTCACAGTATCAGGGAAACTATGGGCCCTGCTCGAGATTGTAAAGGAAGACCATCTCTTGCAAACAGTTTAACTGTTTGTATACAAGTCATCCCTCTATATCCACAGGGGATTGTTTCCAGGACCCTCAAGGATACCAAAGTCCGCAGATGCTCAAGTCCCTTATATAAAATGCCAGAGTATTTGCATACAACCTATGCGCATCCTTCTGTGTACTTTAAATCATCTCTAGATTAGTTATAATACCTAATACTTTGCAAGTGCTATATCAATAGTTGTAAACACAACATAAATGCTCTGTAAATAGTTGCCCGTATGTGGCAAATTCAACTTTTATGTTTTGAAACTTTCTGAAAAATTTTTTCGAATATTTTTGATCCTCACTTGACTGAACCTGTGAATGCGGAACCTGCAGATATGGAAAGCCACCTGTATTTATAAATAGAAATAATTATAAATGTAAATATACATTATGTATATAATATAGATTTAAAGTATTACTGTTGACAAACTACTTGTAAAGCCTCTCAGTCAATCTCCTGGACACCAACTCAGCTGTTGTCCTTCTAGAGCTGACAGATTGGGCAGAGGAGGTGGTGGGACCCCTAGACCATCTGTATGGGAACCACTTAATCCTGCCTGGAAGGAACAGACAGCACCAGTTAACTCACAGACAAAGACACAGTTTGGACTTTCTCCCTCCTTTATGCAGACTTTCAAATGGAGGGAGCATTTCTTGCTTGGAACCAGTCCGGACTCTAGGGGGCATCTGGGGAGATTGCAAAGGAGGGCTGACCACTGACAATGACAGTGTCAGGAGACATTTGCTAGAAGACCTGCAGCAGCTCATGCCTCACAGAGGCAGAGCGGGAAGATGCCTCAGAGATCCTCCTCTGGATGCTTTTACAGAAATGAGTCCCCCCCAAGAAGGCAGTCTCACCCCAACTTACAGAAATCATGAGCTCGAGGGGTTACGCAATCTCAAGACTCCCCATGGAGTTCTCTTTCCCCCTCATCTCATGACCAATGGGGTTTTAAATCATGCAGGTGTTGACATTGCAAGTGAATTACTGCATTGACCTTTATATCTTTTTCTATGCAGACACGAACAGAATTTAGCCAAATTGGAATGTATGTGCAAAATACCGCTGTGCACTGGACTGGGCACTTTGGTTTCATTTGGACTTAGATGCATTTTGCAGCTTTGCTGGCCATGCTTCTCCAGTTATTGAAAATGGGCTCTCTGAAATCTGCTCATCACCTTACTCATGCCTCTGTCAAGAACTCTCCACTCTGCCAGGGGTACACACAGAGGGAACGTACATTCCATGATTTCTTGGGGTTAGAGTTGCTGGGTGTTTTCTGGCTCATCCTCTTCAGGAAGAGCTAGGTCAGTTACATAAGCCACTCAGCCTCCCTCATCCAGGCTCAGGGTGCAGCGCTTCTGATTTGAACAACAAATAGGTTTGGCTGATGGATTGGCAGGGGAGATGGCAAGTGTGATTGTGGCCGTGAAGCTTGGAGGTGGTGCCGGAGATCTGGAGGAAGGATGGGTGAATTGTCGACAGAGGAATCAATTCTTTTACCGAAGAAGGCAGGGAGCAAGGAGACCAGAGAATGGTCAGCCATGTACGTGTGCATTAGATGAATACTTACTGGTATACCATTAGCTTCTTCAACAGGCTGTCTGCTAACTGGTGTTTCTATCTTACTTTATTGTTATTTCTAAATAGCCAGAATCAGATTTAGAGTTCATCTTTTTGACACCTTCTAACACAGGAGGCCCACACATCTGTTTGTCAGCCCAAGGAAAGAGTTATGTTCTCTTTAACTTAACAGCTCCTGGTTCTCTGTTGGGATAAGAAAGGGAACATTTTAGTCAGCTTGTTGGAAAGAGCTCATACCTATAGTTGCTTATAAAGCTAGTGCGTGTTCCCACCACCCCCCTCAAAGGGTCAAGAGAGCTGAGCTTCTTTGGTCCCAAGGATGGGACTGTCTTGACTGATTTGCTTTTATGCAAGCTTGTTTGAGGAACAGAAGCCCCCTGACTTCCTACAATGGCTAGGAGGTTGGCTTTGATCACTGTATGCTTCCTTCTCGGGATCTATAACTCTGAGAAGGAAGAGAGCCAACTTCCGTTGTGGGCTTGGTAGGGGCTGAGCACTTTCCATAGATCGTCTTAATTAATTCTTGTAAAGAGGGAGACAGTTGACAACCCACCGCCTCACCCCTTCTCACCTAGTTTAGATGCCCCACTCGTGGTGCCCTTACGTAGGACTCAGCACTTCCCCTAAGGAAGCGTTTACTTTATTCTTTTTTCTTTTTTAAAATTTATTTATTTATTTATTTTTGTCTGTGTTGGGTCTTCGTTGCTACGTGCAGGCTTTTCTCTAGTTGTGGTGCACAGGGGCTACTCTTCATTGCGGTGCGTGGGCTTCTCATTGCGGTGGCTTCTCTTGTTGCGGAGCACGGGCTTTAGGCGCGTGGGCTTCAGTAGTTGTGGCACGCGGGCTTCAGCGGTTGTGGCTCACGGGCTCTAGAGTGCAGGCTCAGTAGTTGTGGTGCACGGGCTTAGTTGCTCCGTGGCATGTGGGATCTTCCCGGACCAGGACTCGAACCCGTGTACCCTGCATTGGCAGGTGGGTTCTTAACCACTGTACCACCAGGGACGTCCCGCATTTACTTTATATACAGTCAAAACTTTTAAAATTCCCTCTTCCTCTCTACCCCATGAGTTTGATAGGGCTAACACTGTGCCTGAAATGTAGGATGTACTCCATAAATTTGCTGAATGTATAAATGATTTAATGAAAGAGATATTGTACAATCATTTTCCTTAGGAGGAAATTGAGCTCAAGCGTTTATGTAACTTACACCTAAGCCAAGGACAGAAATAGCCAAGATGAGGATTTCAGATATAGGTCTGTCCGACTGTATCAGACTATGCAGGCTGAGTCCCACCACAACACAGGTGGTCATCATGCCCTCTTTGTCCTCCAGGAGAAAAGAGTGAGGTCAGTTAATCTAGCAGACTCTTGATCCTGGCGCTTGTTCTCTCTCGGCCAGGAACTCTTATCTCTGTTCCGCTTGCTCCTTCACTTCATTTGAGACTCTGACAAATGTCACCTCCTGAGATAGACCCTCCTTGCCTCTCCACCACACCCCAGTCTCTACCCCTTGACCCTGCTTCAGTTTCCTTGTTAGCACTGATGGTTACCTAATAGATGATGCATTTGTTTCTTGTCTGCCTTATCCACTAGATCAAATGCCTCCAAGGGGCTAGACTCTGTCTGTTTTGCTCACTGCTTTTCTCCAGCACCTGAAACAGTGCCTAGAACAGAACCTGGCATGTGGTTGGCTTTAAGTAGATATTAATGTACTGAAAAAGTGGGTGGATGGATAAATGGTTGGATGGATGGATGGATGGATGGATGGACAAACCCTTTATTCCCCAAGTGTCAGAAACCCAACTTAAAGTACCTTGGACTCAGAAGGAAATACAATGGCTTTCATAGTCACCCATCAGCGAGGATGGGAACCCCTGGGTGGGAAACAAGGAACAGGACCCTTCCAGAATCTCTCTCTTCAACTCTTGTCTGTGCTTCTCTTTTTGGTTCCACTGTCTCAGCTGACTTTCTCCATACTGATAAGACTGTGGATGTTAGCAGCCCCAGGATCACATATTTTTTCCTCTTTCTTCTGTCCACCTGTTCTTCACCCAAGTCTAGTTTGAAAGATCCCAGGGAAGCATTTAGATTGGCCCAATTTGGGTCACATGGTCACACCTTGGTCTCTGTGGCTCAGAGAGTAAGAGGTTAGTAAGAGTGACCAAACTCTAGGTCATGTTTCCACCAGTTAGGGTGGGTGGGTGTAGGTTCAAGATACTGTGTTTGGCAGCCCCCATGAGAGTCACTTGGTTGAAGATGGGAGATCTGTTCTCCAATAGAATAGGGTTCTTTTTCCCAAAGAATAGGGGGTGACACATAGAGCAGACAGACATGATAGATGCCCATGACAGGCATAAATTCTACTCATAACTTTTCAAATTCCTAAAAATAATATTGCATTAAAGAACATCAACACTAAAACATACTGAGCCTCGTTTATTTTATAGAATATACCAGAGAAGACTTTGGTATTTTGGGTTAGGGATGTCATTTTGAACATCAATTATAACTATTCAGTAGACATGCAGCAGTGCTGATAATTAGGTTTTTGATAGAAACCAGCATTATTTTTTTTAAGGTCTTTATTGGAGTATAATTGCTTTGCAATGGTGTGTTTGTTAGTTTCTGCTTTATAACAAAGTGAATCAGCTATACATACAAGCAGCTTATGCAGCTCAATATCAAAAAAACAACCCAATCCAAAAATGGGCAGAAGACCTAAATAGACATTTCTCCAAAAAGACATACAGATGGCCAACAAACACATGAAAGAATGCTCAACATCATTAATCGTTAGAGAAATGCAAATCAAAACTACAATGAGGTATCACCTCATACCAGTCAGAATGGCCATCATCAGAAAATCTACAAACAACAAATGCTGGAGAGGGTGTGGAGAAAAGGGAACCCTCTTGCACTACTGGTGGGAATGTAAATTGATACAGCCACTATGGAGAACAGTATGGAGGTTCCTTAAAAAACTAAAAATAAGAAACCAGCATTTTTTGAATTTGCAGAACAGGTAACTGTGTTGACGATAACTGCTTGCCTGGGCCGAATCGCTCACTTTGTGTTTTCAGACGATTCAATATGAACAGCAGCCTTCAGGTTTCTTCTCCTCTGTATCAGTCTTTGGAGAGGGAAGAAATTTATCCCATGCATCTTTATCTCCTATCTCATTATTATGTCCTTCCCATTGCAAACCTGTCAACCTTAGTAAAGGATCATTCTTTGGATCAAAGAATTCAAGTTATGATAACCTTTATTTGTAAAGAATGCCTACTGTTTGCCAGCTATAGTTCTAAGCACATCTAGCCCCTCCTAGCCACCCCAGAAGGTAGGTAGTATTTTTAATCCCCATTTTACAGATGAGAAAACTGAGGCTCAATGAGGTAAGTGACTTGCACAAGGTCATACAGCTAATAAAGTAGCAAGAGCAGGACTTGGATCCAGCTGGTCTGGCTCCACAGTTCGTGGTCCCAACCACTCTGCTGGTCCTCACGGTTGTTGGGAACAGTCACATAATCAGTCACTGCAGGTGTCCGCTTTTGTGTGTTGTTTTCTTCTACGCTTTCTCGGCTCACGTAGCTGGAGTCCCAGCCATGCGAGGGGGCTGTGCAGGCAGGGAAAGGCACAGACCCAGAGTCTTCTACAGCATCAAGGAGTGTTTAGTCAGACCTTGTAATTCACATTTTTCCTTCTCCCTGTGACATCAGCCACATGAGTTTCATCTCACTGTGTGATGGATGATGTTGGCAATAAATCTTCCATGCCCTAGAATCAATGACTATTAAAGGTGTACAAGAATTTAGAGATCAATTAATCTAATCCCCCAATTTTACTGATGAGAAAATTATTACCCAGAGCAAAGTAAGAGCCTTGGACACGATCCCATAACTATATGTATTTTCTCCTGCCATCCAGACCCTGCAGCACTGCTCCCAGGCTACAGAGTAACTGAGATTTGGACCAGTTTTAATCTCAGAGTGATCCCTGGCGTGTCCTAAGGACTTCGTCTCAATTTTTTTTTAATATTGGGGGTTGCCTATTTATAACACCCTTTTCTCTCTGAATTATGAACTAGTTGAGACATAGAGGAGACAGGGAAGGATCGAAATATAGGCTACATTTGCTGGGTGAAGCAGGATCGGCTCTGGGGCAGCAGTGAGCTTTGTAACACTTCACGGTAAGTCTGGCCTTGGGACCAGCACATGCACAGAGCAGAGACTCTCCCAACCAGCCACCTGGGGCCATGGCCTACCTGACCCTGTGGGTCACTGAGGGCAGGAGAGAGAGACCATTCGTGACCTTGAATACAGTGCTGACCTTTAGTATGGAAGCCTACCCAATCAAGAAAATGGGCCCAGTGGCGATTACACGCTCAGTATAACCCAATCAGATAACTCACCTCCTGCCATGGGGAAAAGCCAGTAGAAGGCTAGAGGTTTATTAGTTCTTCTAAGAGTGTGGAAATCCCATTTTTATGATGTTGCCAAAATACAGGAAAGGGTGGTTCTCCCTCCCCTTCATGTAGCCTCCTGACTACCAATGAGCACATCATTCCTTAGCACACGAGGATGTGTCACGGGCTCTGATTTGGCTCCATCCGTCTGAAAACAGTGCACGTGTATCTACTAAGCCCTCATTGTCTGCTGTGTTAGTTTCCTGCAGCCGCCACAGGGAAGTATCACAAGCTGGGTGACTGAAATCAACAGAAATGTATTCTCTCACTGTTCTGGAGGCTGGACGTCCAAACTTAAAGTGTCATCAGGCCGTGCTCCTTGGAAGGCTCTGGGGAGAATCCTTCCTTGCTCCTTCCTCGCATGTGGTGGTTGCTGGTACTCCTTGGTGTCCCTTGACCTTGTAACCCATCACCTCCGTTCTCTGCCTCCATCTAAACATAGGCTTCTTCCTTCTGGGTATGTTCATGTCTCTGTAGCCAAACCTCCCTCTCCTTTCGCTTACAAAGACATTACTCATTGAATTAAGTGCCCACCCTACTCCAGTAGGAGTTTATCTTGAGTACATCGGCCAAGACTCTATTTCCAAGTAAGGTCACAATCACAGGTATCAGATGAGGGCTTGAACATAGCTTTTGCAGGGGGACATTCAACTCTCTACATTTGCAAAAGGTAAATGTGCTGGATCTGCATGTGGTGGGAAGCTGTCTGAGCAGACCTAGAATATGTGATTTTGAGATGGACGTTTATGAGAGCTAGATTTCAGTGTCCCCCATGCAGATGAAGGTGCCGGGGCTCAGCAAGGGGAAACAACATGCACAGGGGCTGAGATCTGATCCTCTGTGTGCCCGGCTCCCTCCAGATCTGTGGTCCTCTCTCCTCTTGAACAAGGGACCAAAAATAACCAGGTGGTAGAATTAGGAGATAGTCATAGCAATAGGGGCTGAGACAGACTCCAGAGTCTTCCTTCTGGGAGAAGTCCTATCAGACTTCAAAAACTGGCTGCTCTGCTTATTAGCTGTGTGATCTTGAGCAACTTATGCAACCTCTCTGTGTCCTCATGTCCTTATATGTGGAAGGGGATAATAATAGTACTAACCTCATAGGCTGCTTGGAATGACGCCTGTGGTCCAGCAGAAGTAAATGCTCACTAGAGATTAGTTCTGCTCATTTGGTATATTATTCATACACGAGATTTGGATACATGGGAAAAATAATTCTTTTAGGAAACCAACACAGAAAAATATATAGTTTCTCACTCTTGCATCAGTGTGTGAGTCTGTGTGTCCTTGGAGCACCAGCTGCAAATGTTCTGGAATCGTGCTCATTGATCTCCAGACATACTGGATCAGAGAAAAACAGTAGATCCTTGAGCTCAGCAGAGCTAACTTTGCAAACCTGTCCAGATGAGAGTGAACCAGATCAATATATCAGGGTTATTTTAAAATCACAATGTTCTTCCTACAGCCCAGGAGTCAGTCCTATCATGACCCTACCTCCTGGTCCCTGCTTTATCCACCGTTTTCCTTCCTCAGCCCAGACAGTCCATTAGGAACCACAAGCCCCCTGGCCCTCAGCTGCCTCATCACTAGAAGGCAGAAGTTGGACCAAGGGATTCCTAAGCCACTTCCTGTGTGTTGTGAGTTTGTGGCCACAGTAGCAGAATTGGTCCCACATTGTTTTGCCACATTAGACAATGTGAGTTACAGGCCACTTGGAAGATTTTTTGACTGTATGATTTGGGCACATTGCCAAAGCTTTGTGCCTCAGTTTTCTCATCTATATAATGGTTATAGTAAGAATACCTACCTCCTAGGGCTATTGTAAGGATTAGGTGTGAATAGAGCCTTAACCTGGAAAATACTACGTAAGGTTTGCTTTTTATTACTGTCATTATCCTGATTGACACCCACATTTCTGGGTTTTCTGTGCCGAGGATCTTTTCCACATGCTGTAAGGCCAGCTTAGGAGTCAGATCAGCATAGGTTTGAATCTTAGCTTGGCAATGGTTTTACCCTCCCTCCCTCCCTTCCTTCCTTCCTTCCATCCTTCTGTCCTTCCATAATCCAAGCATTAAGAGCCCTGCTTTGCCTCAGGCCCTAGAGATTCCCAGGGAATTGGGACTCACAGTGAAATGGAGAAGGCACTCACAGTCTGATGGGGGAGGTGGATATGTCAACCAGAAAAGAACAATGTAGTGTGGAGGGTGCTGGTATGGGGATATTACAGACACAGGAGTACAGAGAAGGAGAGCAGAGGAAGGGAAATCTAAGTTCTACCTGGGAAAACACATCAGGAGAGGATCCTTGAGGTGCTTTCCTTTGACTTGACTGTTAAGGGCTGAGTGGCTTTACACGGGGCTGAGGGAGGGATTAGGGCTCTAATTTTGTTCCTTCCCTCCTTCATTCTTTCATCCTTCAGACTTAACAAGCATTGAGTCCCTAGGCCTGTCATCTTTCCGTGGGCCATCTATTTCTGTGTGAGAAATCCCTAGAAACGCCAACTCATTAGGTCAGTAAAGAACAGCATGCAGATGCCCGAGAAAAATGTGCAAAATGCCGAAATAAATGTCTTCATTTCTCTATAGAGGAATTTATATCGTAGCTAGAAACAAAGGATTTGAGTTCTCCTAGCTCCACTGTGAAGTACCAGGATGCTGACGACCACTCCATGTTCATTGTCATCTAATTCCCAATTAAGATTTCTCATTTTAATGAAAAAGAAACATAGGTGAGATAGCAACTTTCATTCATAGTTTTTTTCTCAGAGAGAAAAACAGGGCACCAAAGCCTCAAAGGTTGGGCATGTGGATGGTGACAGATTTTTATTCTCTCTGTGCTTTCTCTGCCTTTTTCAGGGTAGACCATGGTGCTAAAGGAGCCTTCTAAAAGGGGGCTGCTGATCTTGTGTAGGGCTCTACCTTTCCCATGTGTAAAGATGGGAGGAAGAAAGAATGAAAAAGAGAAGGGACAAAATTAGGGCTTTAACTCCCGTAGGTGGGATTGGCTGCTCTGTGTGGGTTACCCAGTTTGTGCTCATTGAGCTGAACAAACAGAACAAGACAGATTGACCATTTCTTCAAAAGACTGTTCTCTTGGCTGCAGTGACACTGTACTCTTGGTTTATCCATCATCCATCATCCATCCATCATCCGTCCATCTGTCCATCCACCCATCCATCATTCATAATACATCATCCATCATCCATCCATCATCCGTCCATCTGTCCATCCACCCATCCATCATTCATAATACATCATCCGTCATCCATCCATCCGTCATCTATCATCCATCATCCATCCATCATCCATCATCCATCCATCATCATCCATCTGTTCATCCATCCAAACGCCTATTCAATGAATATTTATTAAGACCCTCCTGTGTACCAGAAGCCCTTTTAGGGAATATAGCTATGAATAAGAAAGATAAGGTCCCCAACTATTTATTTGACAGGATGCCTCTCAGTCTTCCTAAAAGTAGCTTGTCCCAAGCTCAAATTTTATTTTTTTGTTTTTTAAAAAAGACATTTTTAGCTTATCCAGGACACACATGTCCAACAAAGATGGCATAAGTAGGCAGAGAATATAGTCAAGTTGGTCCCAAACAAAGTTGTCTACTAAGCACTATTTGCCTCTGATATCTTTTAACCTTACCTATTGGGTTGTCTCCCTTCCAACTTCTCTCTGATATCACAGCCTCACTGACACCTCCTCCCCACGATCTCATCTTATTCTGTATCCTGGATGGGAAGGGCAAGAATTGTATTTAAAAGTACCACTCCTAGGGTTCTCTTTGTATTTTGTTCATATGAACACTTTTATGGGTTTTTAATGTGCAAAAGTGGGCCCAAGAGCTGAGTGTGAGAGTAGAGACAAAAGAGAGTTTAATTGAATTGGAAGTGAGAAGAATCTAGATTGGAACAGAGGAGGACTCAACCCTGGAGGGAGTATATAAGGAGGAGAAATGGGAGGGGAGAGGAGGATTCAGAATCCCGCAGGAAGGTATAACCACTGAGAAATTTTCCCAATGGAGAGAGTCTAAATGATTTTTTAATTTTAATTTTTTTAATTTTAAGTTTCTTAAAAAAAATTTACATGGTTCATTAGTCAAAATAATGTAGAGGCAAACAATGAAACATCTTAGTACAACTTCCATCCCTGTCTACCCCATTCCACCCTCCCACCCCCCAATAAATAATCTTTTTTGGTTTTTAGGTATCTTTCCAGTGTTTCTTTAACACATACAAACCAAAATTTATTTATATTTTTATATTCCGAATTCCAAAAGTATTTTAAGAGTGATGTCTAATATTCCACTTAAGCTGTTTGAGTTGTGAGGCAAATCCTCACCATTTACTAAAATCCGCTTCACACCACAGTCTTGTACCAAGTGTGTATGTGTGTGGTTGTATGTGTGTGAAGACAAGGGACTGCCAAACTCAACTTCTGATTTCTTCTCCAAACCTGTTTTTCTCCTTTTGCTCAACTGAAAAAAAATGGCATCACTGTAAAAAAAAAAAAATGATGTCCCCACCCACCCATTTGTGTAGCCAGAAACCCAGGAGTGGTGCCTTACCTGTCTCTTTCCCTCATGGCCACATAGAATCCATCAAGGAAGACTGTTGTGGTTCTTCCCCAAAATAAATGTCCAAGTGCTGGTCTCCTCCTTCTTCTCACTGCAGTCACCCAAGTCCAAGCCACCAGCTTAGAAAACTTCAGTGGCATCTTCTTTGGTCTTTCATTTTTTCCTTGCTTTCCTCCAATCCATTCTCCATGGAGCAGCCACTGTGTTCCCTTTTTTAAAACAAATGTTTTATTGTGGTAACATACACATAAAATTTACTGTCCTAACCATTTTTAAATGTACATTTCAGTACTCTTAAATATATTCATATTGTTGTGCAACCAATCTCCTGAACTTCTTTGTCTTATAAAACTGAAACTCTGTACCCATTAAACACCAGCTCGTTTCCTCCTCCCTCCAGCCCCTGATAACCACCATTCACCTTTCTGTTTCTGCAGGTTTGACTACTTTAGACACCTCATATGAGTGTAATCATACAGCATTTGTCCTTTTGTGACTGGCTTATTTCACTGAGCATAATATCCTCAAGGTTCATCCATGTTGTAGCAAGTGTCAGAATTTCCTTCCTTTTTAGGGCTCCATCGTATGTTTATACTGCGTTTTGTTTATTCATTCATTCTTCCATCCACGGACGTTTGGGTGGTTTCCGCCTTTTGGCTATTGTGAACAGTGCTGCTATGAACATGTGAATTCTTTTTAAAAGCAAAGTTGATATCCTCTTTCCTTCTTAAAACTCTTTGGGTGTCTCCAGGTAGACCTAGAATAAAATAGAAATTCCTATTTTCCTCTTCCTATTTTCGAATTCTATTTCTAAAAATCCCTGACCGGCCTGGCCTCTGATCCCATCTTGCCCTTTGTCCCCCATTCACGTATTTTTGGTCACGTGCGCTCCCCTCAGTGGCACAAACCAGTCCTCACACCCTTTGCGCCCACGTGCGAGTCTTCTGCCTGGAGAGCTCTCAACACCTTTTCTTTGAAGTCTTGCTTCTTCTTACTCTTCCAGGCTCAGCTTCCATGTCTGGAGCACCATCATTTTGAACCTGAACCACTGAAACTGGTTCTCTAATTCTTCTTCCCATCCACCCCAGAGGCCTTCCCTGACCACCCTACCTAAGGTGACCGCCTGATATTCTCTGTTACTGCGCTCTCTTTGTTTCCTGGTGTTGACTGAAAAAAATACACAACCTAAAAGTTGAGAATTACGTTTTATTCAGCAGACTTTCTGAGGACTTAAGCCCTGGATACAGCCTCTCAGATCGCTCTGAGGGACCGTTCCAAAGAGCATCCAGGATATATAGGAGTTTCTGACACAAAGACCAGGTGGTCAGAACATCGAAAGTTTACTGTTCATGAAAGAAAACCAGGTATCTCAGGTTAAGCAAGTTAGCGCTTTTCTATGTATGGGAAGATGCAAAAGTCTGGACTCATTGAAATCATTCCATTGATAGGCACCCCAGCTCTCTAGGGCCAGTATCTGGTGCTTTCTCACCCTGAATCCCCTCAGAGTGCACCTTGGGGGGCATCGTGTTTCTATCCTGAGTTCCCTCAGTGTTCACCTTTGGGGCAGCTGTAATGTGATGGCTTGATGGCTGCAACATCCTTTGTTTACTGATCTGACAGGCAACATTTTCTTCATTGACACTGGTCAGATTTCCAACTAGATATATATATCTGTTTGCCTATCGTGTGATTTCTTGACCTTATTGTAAGCTCACTGGAGGCTGAAAACCATGTCTGTTTTAGTCACAACTATTACCTTAGCAAGTTACCAAGAGCCTAGCATCTTCAAGGTGTAGAACACATTTTTGTGGAATAAATACATAACATTAGCTCTATTTTACAGGAGAAAAAAAAAACCGGAATCAGAAAGAGTTAACGCCTTGCCCAAGTTAAAAATTATTAACTGCAGGGCAGCGATTAGAACCCGGTTCTCTTCTCCCAAAGGCAACACTCTTTCCACTTTACAGCACATCCTCCCTCAGCTGAAGTTGGGTTCATTTTCTTAATCAGAAGGTCAAATAGTATTATGCCTTCCTTCTTTCACCCAACATCATAACAGTGTTTTCAGTGCTTACTATGTGCCAGGCACTGTGTTAGATGCTGGATCATCAGACAAAGTACAGTTTCTGAACAGATAGCTTACGCTTTTGGTTTCTTATGCTCAGCTCCGTTGACTCTTTGGGTGGGATAAGCTTTTGCTGTGGGGCTACCCTGTGTGCACTGTAGGAAGTTTAGCGGTATCCCTGGCCTTGACCCACTAGAAGCCAGTAGCACTCTCCAAGTTATGTCAATCAAGTGCGATTCCAGACATTGCCAAATGTCCACTGGGGGCAACATGAGAGAGAGAGAGAGTCCCTCGAAAGTCAGAGATTTCATTATGGTGGCCAAGTGCCATGGTTGAGGAAAGTCTTTAAGAAAGCACAGTGAATGGATATCTAATTGGACCAAGAGTGGAAGTGTGCCTTGGGACTGATGTTTGGACGAAGTTTCAGACAAAAAGTCGGTCTTTTGGATAAAAGAAGGGATGAAGGTTTTCCTAGATACAGGTCACCACTTGTGCCAAGGCTGGGAAGTGTGAAGTCAGGGAACTGCATGGAGTTTAACACAACTTAGAGTTCCCTGGGGCAGGAGCCCAGGGCAGGGACTGAACAACTTTACCAGGAAAGAACAGCCTTGATTTTACTTTTGCCATCCCTAGTCTCTATTTCCAGTTTTCCCAATTCGTGTTTGGAAATCATTTGTCTGCACTTAACAAATCAGGGATCCCGGCTTTCCAAGGGAATCTGATGTCAGCTTCAAGGAGAGCTTTTCTTGCGAGACCTGGCATAGCCTCCAAACGCACGGCCTGAATCATGCACTAGAAATCCATACGGAGAAGGGCAGAGATGGGTTTTGAGTTTCAAGGATGAACTTTGCCTTGCATTTGATTATCCTTTGGGGTCTTGGACTTCAGGCACCACAATTAAGAAGTAAACTGATCACCCACTTTGCTGGAGAAAGAATTCCGTAGCCTCTTAGGCTCGATGGCCGGGAGAAAGAATTCCGTAGCCTCTTAGGCTCGATGGCCGTAATTCAGAGCCGAGATTTCTGACTTGTGCCCGATGCATCTGGACTCCTAACGCTGTCAGAATCCATCTCTCATAAAACGATCCCTGGGACCAATGGGGTATTAAGCGAACGTAGCCAAAGCAATTCAGACTGTTAGAAGTTGCAGTGAAATATTTAAATGCCAAACAAGCGAATCCTAAATCCCAACAGAGATAGAACCAAGAGAGTTCTTTCATTATCTGATAGTCAGCAGTTATCCTGAGATTTCAAATCAGGACAAAGTGGCTGCCATTACTTTTTTGACTTTTGTCTTGCTTAGTTTAGAATTAAGCTTCTCATACACTTATCTCCTGCCAAGGTCAAGTTCTGTGACAATGGTGAGTGTTTGAGACTAGCATTAAGAAGAAGTACTGTAAAATAATATATAAATCCTGAGAACTCATCTCAGTTCATTAAAAAAAAAAACCAAAACACTTTTTTGTGGCTCAGGAAATTTTATCCATCCTTTTCACACGTCATTAGCTTTCTACTGCTTCTGTAGGAAGAGGATTATTTACCGAGATAATGGTGACAGCCAGCATTTATTGAAAGCTTCTCACATCCGCATCCCAGACAGCCGGCTAAGCATTTTACACGTATTCCCTCACTTAACCCTTCCACAACCACATGTAACGTGGGCTGGTCCTCATCATTGTGCCCGTGAAGAAGCTGAGGGCCAGACGGCATGAGTTCTGTGTCCTAGGTTACATGTTTTTTAGGACGTTTCCCCTCAGGCCAGTTTTGCCCCAAAGTCCTGACCATCAGGCTGTGCTGAGCAGGGATGTGGGGTGGGTTCAGAGATAACCAGCCAGAGTCCTTTCTTTGCCAGGACTACACAGTCGAGTGGGGCGGGCGGGTGTGGGAACGTACAGCCTCTACCCTGTGCACTAAACACGGAGACGGAGAAAAACACAGCCTGTCTTTGGAGCAGATGGGGAGAACTTAGTTTCCAAGAGGGGACCCTTGGGCAGTTTTTTTTTTTTTTTCCCTTGGGCAGTTTTAAAGGGCAGATGGGAATGAGGTCAACTGAGAAGGCAAGAAAGGGCATGGCTGAGTGCACCAAGGCATGCAGGAGGGGACTTGGGGATGGGCAAGGGGCTTGGTACCGACGGAATGACGGATCTGCTTGGTGGTATAGCAAGGCAGGTAGGCAGGGGCCAGGAAGCAGAGGGCCTGAGAAGTGACCGACCTAAAGTCCCCTCTTTCCTTAGCTCATGGCTAGGAAAGCCTTCTCTGTGTGTTCAGTTGACTTCCTGCCTTGTTCAGTATTTTTAGCCCCTGGACCCTAATATATTCTCATTAGTCATTCACCTAGTACTGGTCAGGAAACCACTCTGAAAACTTTGACCAGCTCAGGAAAGATGGAGTCATCTGAGTACTGGCATTTCTCTGAATTTACTCTGGGCAGGTACATGTATTCATGTAACAATGCCGGGCGAGAGAGAACAGTCCAGAAGGAGTCAGGTGTAACAATTACTCATCCACTTGTTCGTTCATTCATTAATCAAATACTTCTTAGTGCCTTCTCTATGCCGGGCTGAAGACAAGAAGCATTGCAGACATTATCATATGTAATGCTCCCCAAATCTCTCCGAAGCAAAGTGTTGTCAGGCCCACGTAACCGATGAGGACCCGGTTCTCAGAGAGCGTAAGGCACCTGCTCGGCACGAGGTGCTCCCGCCTCTGCAGCTCCAACGCCAGGACCTCCTCACCACCCCAAGCCACAAAGATGGCAGCAGCTTCTGGCACGAAGCACGTGGCTGTCATAACCAGACGCAGACTTTAGAAATACTCAGTTATCTCAGGATGATGCAAAGCTGACTTGACCACCCATATTCATTTGTTCACTCATTTCTCCCACAAGTACATGCACACCTGCTGGGTACCAAGCCCCGTGTGGGTGATGGAGAGAACGCAGCTGAGCTGAGTGTATTGATGTGTGAAACAAGCAATATGGGTCTCTCTGGTCCGTACCACACAAAAGGGCTTCCCTCCTGTGCCCACTCAGGTGAGGGGCAGAGGCTAAGAAACAGAGGGAGAAATTACTATTTATAGAGCAGCTACTGTATCCCAGGCTCCATGCCAAACCCTTGACAGGCATCATCCCACTGCAACCAAGTGAAGTGGGACGTGCTTATCCCTATTTTAAAGATGAGGTAACTGAGGCTGGCTAAGGTCACAGATTTGCCCGAGGACACCTAGATGGTTTCTGCACCAGGGCAACTTTCCGTTGGACTCATTAACTGTTTTTTTGTGCCAAGAAGACTTTTGGCAGAACGATGAAGTCCAGGGACCCTTTCTCAGAATAACAACTTTGAATCCATAAATAAAAGACAGACAGTTACAAAAGAAACTGATGATGTTGAAATGTAATTACCAAAATATTTAAACTTTTGAGATGCAGTCGTATACGTGCTTCTTTGTGATGAATCTAATGGCATGATGTAGTGGCAGGTTGAATACTACCATAATTTCAAAGCAGTGACGAGCATGGCAATACCTGGAGATAACAGGATATAAAATGACCTGTGATTTCTGTTGTGGAAAGTCACAGGATATGGCTGGGGCATTGAGGATATTACTGGGGTCTATTCATACATTCATAATTGAAAGACATGCTAATTTTCAGTTTGAGATAGTGAATTAAAATCTAATTAGTAAATTAAAACTGCGGTGTTTTTTCCATCCAAGCCCATGGATCTCCCCCAGAGTTCTGTCCATGGTGGGGTGTCTGTGGACACCAGGTTAGGGTACCTGCTTTGTGTCATTTATGTCATTCGGTTCTGTTCAAGGAACACTTGATAAAGCTTTGCCTCTGTGAGTCACTATCTGGGCACCATGGAGTGGTACAAGGGAATTTATTGATGCAGAGGAGATGGGAGTGGAGGAGGAATGAAGCTTTGCTGCCTGCTACTACGGGCTGGCATTTTATATCCTGGATCTCGTTTAAGCTGCACTTAAGCATATGAAGAAACTGAAATTCAGAGAAACGCGCCTGAGGTGTAATAGCTAGTCAGTTGCCGAGCTAGGATCTGAACCAAGCCCTGTCCCATTCCAAGCCGCTCAATCAGATTGAGCCTTGGAGGCACGAGTCCCACTCCCGCCCGCGTGGAGGAGGATGGGTGCGTCTTTATGGAGAGGGACGGGAAATTATGAAAGCCTGCACTCAAGGAGGAAAATTGTTCACTTTTGCTTATTTTGTAGCCAAAAGCTGGGTCTCTTGGATCGGGTTCGCCTTTCTAATCCTCGTGGTAGCAATACTAAAGGAAAGCTATTTACCCCTCTGAATGTAGATGCCATAGAAGAAAGTCCTTCTAAAGAACCAAAGCCTGTTGGCTCAAACAATAAAGAGCGTTTCCGCACCGCCTTCCGCATGAAAGCATACGCTTTCTGGCAGAGCTCTGAAGGTAACACCCTTCCTCTTCCTCAGCCTGTCTCCTCCATGTCACCTTCTCCCACCCTCTTCCTTCCTCTCCTCCCTCCTTCCCTCCCTCCCTCCTTCCCTCCCTCCCTCCTTCCCTCCCTCCCCTGTGGAAGAACCCTGCAGTCTACAAAGTAGCCCTTTCCTACTGCCCGAATCAGCTTCTCACTTGTCTTATCCTCAGCCCCTGGGCTGTGATAGGTCCCTGCACTCACTCCACGAGCAGAGGGCCCACGTTAGCTGTTCTCCTGGGCCAGGGTCACCACGTGTGTCTGCACAGCCCCTCCAGGGAGCCTTGGGACATACCGCCATGGATCCTAAGGGTGGCCCTGATGAGTGCATTGCCATGGAGGTCACCTTGAAGGATGGAGAGGGGCCAGGTGCAGAGTGATCTGGACACCTGGGGAACTCAGCACCCCCAGGGGTGGGAAGAGGTGTTGGAAAAGTGCCCCATGGGGGCTGTAGGAGCAATACATCTGTGTGCCCCTCTCACTTATGAAAAGGGAGGATGAGTAAGGCTCAGAAAGTGACCACCCCCCAGTCAAGGTCACAAGGATAATGACTGACAGAGCAAGAATCTAAACCCGGTCTGTCTGATAAACACCCACGTGTGTCCCTTTGCTGCCTCCAAAGGGCCACTCCGGAACCCTGGAATTCACATCACCTCCATCCTAGCCTTCTCCCCCAGCAACAGTCCTGACCTACAGGCACCTCTGACTCAGACTTCTGGATAACGGAAGGGAGATGAGGAGAAAGTCTGAATGACGTCACAACTGGAGAACGCATCGGGGTTTCTGAAATGGGAATGGAGATTCAGGAGGTTGAGTTTGGATGGCTCTGACCGAACCAGGTCCCCGAGCCTTTCTGAGTACTGTGGCCTGCCGTTGATATGTGTGTCTCCTTCCCTCCCAGATGCCGGGACGGGCGACCCCATAGCGGAAGACAGGGGCTACGGGAATGACTTTCTCATCGAAGACATGATCCCCACCCTGAAGGCCGCCATCCGAGCCGTCAGGTAACGCCCCCTCCTCCCTACCTGTGGGCTTCCCGAGGCCCCAGCTCAGCTCCCACAGGATGCGGTTTTGTAAAGTGCTCTTGGGCTTTGGGAAGGTGGGCAGAAGATCCCTCAAGTAACCCCTGAGTCAAGTCCAGACACTATGTCAATTCTAAGGGAGCGGCTACATTAGGAGGTCATCCTGGGAGATTCTTGCTCTCTGTTTTATAAAAATGCTTACACAGGCCCCTGACAGTGTTTCCAACTGTCACCCTCTTGTCTGGCTTCGGCCACCATTTATTTTAAAGGATGTTGGGGAGGCAGGGGTGTATTGACATGGAGTTTTCTTTTATAGGCTTCTTACTCAAAATAGCTTTTCTTCCGTCTGTCTTCATCCATCTAGTTCTTTTTTAATTAACATTTTCAAGAAGATAATCAAGGATAGGATTTTTTTGTCTGCTTCAGACAAGACTGTAATTCACCCTGGCTATTTCTGTTTTGTTTTGAATCCCACAAGAAAATAAAAATATGCTACTACTTCAAGAAACCTTTGACCAGGATATGGGCTTATAAGCACTCCGCCATAGTGGCAGTGAATTCTAGAAACTAAGTCGGAGTCTCTGAGAACTAGTCGTGATATTTTCAGAAGATTCCCAGTCCAATAGATCAGGGAGCACAATAGTTTATAATAGGTGGCCCTCAGCAAAGCCGCTGACCTGGTTCCTCCTGATCCCATCCTGTACAATGTCCCAGAAATGAGGCTGGGTAAAAACACAACTACCTGGATTCATAACTGGTTGAATGGTCTTATTCAAAGAAAACCAATGAATGAATCTGTGTCAAGCTCGAGGGAGGTCTTTGCTGGGATGCTTCATGGTCTGGCTTCTGCCCCATCCTTTTTAGCATTGTCCTTGATGCCTTAGTTCAGGGGCTGGCAAACTTTTTCTGTAAAGAGCCAGGTAGTAAATATGTCAGGATTTATGATCCATAGGTCTCCGCTGTATTCAACCTTGATTTTGTAGTGCAAAAGCAACTGTAAACAGTCTAGAAATGAATGACTGGGACCGTGTTCCAACATAACTTTACTTTCAAAAACAGGCAGTGGGCCAGATTTGTCCTGCAAGCCATGGTTCCTGATACCTACCTTAGATGGAGCTATGTAAAGGGCAGGCTTAGAAAATGACATACAATTGGCAAGGATGGTGAGTTGGATATACAATCAATAGGCAATAATAGTGTTTAGGGGCTGACGCCATGGGCTATGACAAACAAAATGAGCCTTGAATGCACCATAAAAAAGGCCTGTACATGGGACTTCCCTGGTGGTCCAGCGGTAAAGAACCCCCCTTACAGTGCAGGGGACTCAGGTTCGATCCCTGGTCAGGGAACTAAGATCCCACAGGCCACTGAGCTCGAGCGAGAAGAGAAAAGAAAGAGAAAACCCGAACGCCATAACTAGAGAGAAACCCAAATGCCACAACTAGAAGAAAAGAGAAAACCTGAACGCCACAACTAGAGAGAAACCCAAATGCCACAACTAGAAGAAAAGAGAAAACCCGAACGCCACAACTAGAGAGAAACCGGAACGCCACAACTAGAAGAAAGAGAAAACCCAAACACCACAACTAGAGAGAAACCCATTGCCGCAACGAAAGATCCCTCCTGCCTCAACAAAGATCCCGCGTGCCACAACTAAGACCCGATGCAGCCAAAAAATAAAAGACCTGTACAAGTATGAGATGGGATGACCTGGGTAGCTGTGTTTCCTACCTGGCCTATGATTAAAGGTTTTAATTGACACTATGTTCAGCAAGAGTTGAGCTCGTGATGGGAATTTCAAGGAGCATTAATCACCTAGGATGGCTTTACTGGTTCCCAGGAAGATGGGAGGGTTCAGCATCTCCAAATTCTGGGCACCCCACTTAATTGAGAACCTGAGAAAACTCGGGGAACAGAAGCTAGCTTTTCTCTTCCAGGAGCTTATAAACCAAAAGACTAAGGAGGCTATTGAGGAAGAGACATGTCAGCTGTCCTCAGATAGAAAGCAGTGTGACACAGGATTAGGACCGTGAGCCTTGTCCGCATACAAACCTGGGTTTGAAGGAAACTCTGACGTTATGAGCTAGGTGGCCCTGGGAAGATGCTGAAGCTGTCTCGGCCACAATTGCATCATCTGTGAATTGATCTATTAGCAAATTGTGAATGCACTTAGATCAGTGTCTGGCATGTAATGAATGTGAAATAAATGTTAGCTCTTACTGTTACTATGAATTTATTATTCAAATGAGTAAAAGGAGGTAGTCATGAAGGAGAGATGCCAGCCAGCCTAATTCAGTGTGTTTCCAAGAGGTAGAACCAGGACCAAGAGTTGAAACTTCTCATCAAGCTGTTTCTCTTTGGTTCTTTTATCCTCCCCCCTCCTCCGCCCCAGAGTTTGCTCATCTTGTATCATAATTTCTTTTACTCTCCACTCTTGACGTACAAATGTCTCTACTCTGCCTTGCAGAATTCTACAATTCCGTCTCTATAAAAAAAAATTCAAGGAGACTTTGAGGCCTTATGACGTGAAGGATGTGATTGAGCAGTATTCCGCCGGACATCTTGACATGCTTTCCAGGATAAAGTACCTTCAGACGAGGTAAGACAGCACACCTGGAAGGATGGTGCTCTCCTGACTGCCAAGGAATTAGAGCCAGGTAGACCTTAGAGCTGAGGGTGAAAGGCATTCACTAATCCACAATGCAGGGGAGAAATTTTAAGAACAAACATATTCATCAAACATGGATGTCAAGGCCAACCAACACCAGATCAGACAGGCTGGGAAGAATTTCTATGACATTGACACGGCCAAGATCAGCACCCTGATAAGGCCTCAGGGAGAAAAAAGGCATCTGTGCTACTGGCCCCTGACTGTGCTGCTTTGGATGTTGCCAACAAAATTGGGATTACCTAAAATGAATCCAGTTGACTAATTCTAAATATAAATTTTCACCCAATTAAAAATTCATCAAGTGTTATTTATACTAGTGAAAATATGGAAACAGCATTGATTCCCAATTCCCAATAATTGCCTCCATTTTTATTAAGCACCTGGGTGCTCTACATTTATGTCTCTAATCCCTTATAACCCCCTAAGTATTGCATTATAGCTGCCATTTTACCAGTGAGAAAACTGAAGCTCAGAGGACAATGGATTTGCCCAAAACTACCCAGCTAGTAGGTGGCAGAGCTGGAAGTTAAACCACATCCAACTGGTTACAAAACTCCCATTCTCTGTAACATACCACACTGCCTCAATTCTATAAATAGTGATTAAGAAAATAATGGCACCTGCTCTCATTAAAAAGTTATGCAGCCATCAAATGACATGTTAAAAATCTATATAGTGGGCTTCCCTGGTGGTGCAGTGGTTGAGAATCCGCCTGCCAATGCAGGGGACACAGGTTCGAGCCCTGGTCTGGGAAGATCCCACATGCTGCGGAGCAACTGGGCCCGTGAGCCACAACTACTGAGCCTGCGCGTCTGGAGCCTGTGCTCCGCAACAAGAGAGGCCGCGATAGTGAGAGGCCCGCGCACCGCGATGAAGAGGGGCCCCCACTTGCTGCAACTAGAGAAAGCCCTCGCACAGAAACGAAGACCCAACACAGCCAAAAATAAACAAATAATAAAATAAATAAATTTAAAAAAGAAAAGATGACTACTATCTTTAAAAAAAAAAATGTATATAGTGAAATAAAAATTTCTGTGATTAGTGAATATGTATATGCATAATATGATTACTAATAGTACACTTAGATACTTATATGGACATATATATGATTATATTTATATATAGTCTACCTAGACCTTGTGATGATATTAACTATGTTACTTGTATACTATGATTACAAAAATGTACACACGTACGTTTATTCAGAAATATACACAACACCTACACACTCTCCCTTACAGGGGCCTAAAGAAAAGAAATAAGACTTCCCCCAAGGGGTTACAGTAGCTCTACTGATGTGCTGAGTCCATGTGTGATTTTTTTTCTACTTTTTAAATTTATCAAATCTTCAATGAATTGTAAAAATATCCTTTTAAAAAGAAAATCATTTAAAACAACTAAAGGACACTTTGATGTCAAGTCATAGAACTGACATCAGGAAGCCAAAGCCCTGTCTGAGGCCCATTCTCAGACCTGTGTGAGATTTCAGATTGACATGAGTCAGGTCCTCTCTGGACCTCAGTTTTCTCATCTGAATATTTCACCATTGGGTTGTCCTGCAGAGTTTATAGGACCATCGTGTTGAATGAGTTGGCCATTAACGATGCTGTTGGGTTGGAAGAATGCTTATTTGTGACCTTCCTTTATCCATAAATGGAATACCAACTGTGACGGCCCAGCATAGTGGCAGGCACACGATCGGCGCTCAATGCCTGCCGAACAAAAGGATGTGTGAACAAGTTCTGAGCCTGAACTGTTATGCTGTTATTTATGCAAACATGTCTCTCTGAGAGATGGAAGGAGGGAGCATGATGTCTAGGACATACCAGACTCCAAAAATATCAGCCCATCTTAATGTGCATTGAGTGGACCTTTGTACAGTCATCATGTTTGGTATTTATCAGGCACATGAGTTTCTGAGTCTTAGCGGGAGGTGGACTGCCTAAGTGGGCTAATCACATACCCCCAGCCATGCTGATACTGCAGGAGGCCAGAGAGAAAGGAAGGGTGATTTAGTACATGGTGGGGTCACTGGAGGAGCAGTTGGGTTTGCAGAGAGACAGAGTGAGGCATGGCTTCTTCTGGGTGCATGGTCTTAGCGGTCCTAGGCCCGTGATAAGATTTCAAGGCTGCTCCCACACCCTGCCCCTGCCGTAGCCCTGCAACTTGATGAGGGGAGGGGGTGGGGGGGGCGTTTGTCTCCCGTTGTGCTGAGGGTGGTGCGGATAGGGAGCTAGTGGCTTGAGCAGAAGAGGAAGCAAGGTGTGGGAGCTAGTGTTGGATCCATCCCTCTAATGGTCGGAGAAGCCTGCAAAGCAGCAGAGAAAAGAGAGCACAGCTGAAAACAGAGCCTATGGTTTAGAAAGAAAAACTCCCTAACTAGATGTTTTGGGTGGAATAAAAGAGCTGGAAGACCAGATAGGCTGTAGCACATATGACATTTCCTATAAGAAATAACAAGACACAACTGTCACCCCGTCTCAGTGGTTTGGCTGCCTCTCTTCCCTGGGATAGAGAGATGCTCTCGGTACCCCTGGACCGAAAAAAGATAATAATACATTGAGATTATAAATTCTTTCTCTCTTTCTGTCTCTCTGTCTCTCCCTCCCTCTCTCTCTCTCTCTCTCTCTCTCTCTCTCTCTCTCTCTCTCTCTTCCTCTCCTTACCTCTTCCTTTCCCTTTCCCCCTTCCTCTCTCTTGTTTCTCCTCTCCTTTATATTCCAAACCCATAGCTGACTACAGAGGGAAGAGGATGAATTGCTTTCCTCTCTTTTCTTGTAAAGCTGTTTTTAATTTAATCCCCTCTCTTTGTGTGCTCTCTTTCAGAATAGATATGATTTTCACCCCTGGACCTCCATCTACTCCAAAACATAAGAAGTCTCAGAAAGGGGCAGCATTCACCTACCCAGCCCAGCAATCTCCCAGGTGGGGCTGTGGTCATGGGCTGACAGGCTGTGTGGCGCCAAAGCCCACGGAGCATCCCCAAATCTCAGCTGGGTTCCTTCACGGTGGGGTGAGGTTGCCATTCCCCTAAACCAGATGAAGAGAAAGAGTTTGAAGCCTACTGTGGCCTGTGGCCATTTGAGAGGTTTCTGTACAAAAGACTTGCAGCCCTTCCACCCAGACCCTATAGGTGACACTGCTTTTTATGGCTATTGAAAATGAAATTAATGGTTTCCTAGTTATAAAATAAGAGGAGGCTTATGAGCTTTATTGGAACCGAAAGAATACGTCATGTTAGCAGAGCCCAAGGCATTCCTGGTCAGCTGTCTTGGCTTTTCCTGCATCATCACCCACAGAGCCCAAGAAGGAAATCAGATGTCAGGTCCCCGACAACATTGTAACAGGTAGAGCTGTGTCCCTCAACAGAGCAGCTCTGCTCTCCCTCAAAAAATGTTTGAGAATTGTCCTTTGCTAGGTCCTCATGAACAAGGAGCAGTCCTTTAGAACAGCGGTCCCCAACCTTTTTGGCACCAGGGACCGGTTTCACGGAAGACAACTTTTCCACGGACTGGGGGTTAGCGGGGATGATTCAAACATATTACATTTATTGTGCACTTTATTTCTATTATTATTACATTGTAATATATAATGAAATAATTATACAACTCACCATAAGGCTGACAGGAGATGTAGCTCAGGTGGTAATGCGAGCGATGGGGAGCGGCTGTAAATACAGATGGAGCTTCGCTCGCTTACCCACCGCTCACCTGCTGTGCTGCCCAGTTCCTAACAGTAGCGGTCCATGGCCCAGGGGTTGGGGACCCCTGCTTTAGAAAGTCCACTATAAAAGAAATGTACACTTCTTTATTCCCAAATGTCTTCAAGGCAGGTAACATGAGTGAAGGGAGGTAGGCGTAAGAAATATTATGCACCTTATCATAATAAGGCTCCTTATTATTAAAGAAGGAAGAACGTAAGGAGGATAATATACAGCATCTAATCTTTGGCGTCAATCCTGGGGATAGAATAGCAAGGGGTGAACGTGCCCCATCCCTAGGAGGTAATTGTTACTTTGTTCTGCTGTTGCTAATTTTACCAATGAAAATCTCTGTTTCCAGAGAGTCTGATTTCTCAAGAAAAGCTACATATCCAGATTTGATGTACAATTCCCCATTTTTGAGATGGCTTAAATGTTTAGAACCCTGTGCAAGCCAAGGAAAACACTGGTGGGCTTGGGTTCAGCACAAGGTCACCAGTTTTTGACATCTGCTTTAATTCAAGATTGCTCAGCCCAAGACAGGCCAGGGTCTTAGCAGGAGTCAGTAGCCTAGAGAGAAAAACCAACTGCCTAGAAAGTGCCAGACATGAATGGTTTCAAGCAATAGCTAGGTGCCCTGAAAGGTCTCTTCTACATAGAACAGTATTGAAACTAACTGGAATTTAGACAGATATGAACTGTGCCTGGCCAAGGAGCAAATGCAGCACACGTCTCAATCCTGTTACCTACGAATATCATCTTTTGCATCATTTTCCAGATTTCACATCTGTTTTCCAGTCTTAACTAAACGGAACAGATGAAATATTGGAATATTGGTCCCCACTGTGTAGAATTTCAAAGATGAGACAAACCCTCCCCCACTCCATCCTCAACCAGTCGTCTGAGACGGAAAGGCCGAGGAGCATAATTTAAAGGAATCAAACACTCTGGGCACAGTTATTAACCTTGACACAAAGCTTCCTAAGAGCAGCTTAATATTCAGCTTCAGGACTTCCCTGGCAGTCCACTGGTTAAACTTCACACCTTCCTGCAGTAAACACGGTAAGCATGAGATGTCCCTGTTGAAGACAGGAAAATGCTGGCCTTTCCTGATGCCCGTTTGCCTCCAGAGTTGCGTGGCCTCTTCCAGGCTATGTCAGCCTGAACACGAGAAGGATAGTTCCAGGGGCCACAGCCCGTCTAGCTGAAATGACCTTGCAAGGCAAAAATAGATATCACGATCTTACAGCATTATGGGCTCTTTCCTAGGAATGAACCATATGTGGCCAGACCATCCACATCCGAAACTGAAGACCAAAGCATGATGGGGAAGTTTGTGAAAGTCGAAAGGCAGGTAGGTCCTTCCTTTCTCTCACCAAAAAACAAGTATGTGAAATTTATTTTCAAATGTCATTTTTTTCATAGGGAGATATAACATACTTGAGAATCTACCATTCATAAAAGGATCTGGAAATGAAATCGCCGATTTAGCACTTTACTGGTTGGGTGATCACATTCAAGTGAATAAATTGTTCTGAGTCTTAGTTCCTCGTATGTAAAATGGGGATTTTAATACCTCATAAGGTTGCCATGAGGATTAAATCAATTGATACCTGTAAATTATCTACAATAGTAGCTGGCACACAGTAAACACTCAACAGATGGTAGCTACTGTTATCATGAACTTCATGGTGTTTAAGGAATGTTGGTGACCTTCTCCACATTTATTCGTAATCCTCCTTCCCTGAAAGTTTGGGTCAGTGTGTGGCCTGTGTGAAGGGGCCTGGAGTAGGGCAGGCTATGGGGGTGGGGTTCATTCAGGACAGAAAGAAACCCATTCAGTCACAGTACCCTAGGTAGCCCACCTCTCATTTCTGCAGTAAAGCAGCTTATATTTCAGGATCGTTTGCCCAACTTTACACTAGATAAATAGCACTGTCAATTTCCTTTAGGATTCCTATCAATCCTTTTATTTTATTCAGAACCTAAAATTGGATCTGTGCAGAAGAAGCAAGAGAAAATGTGAATGATTCTTCTTTTTTGGTATATCAAGAATATCCTTTTCCATTTTAAATTTTTAATTTGTCATCTCAGCTCTTCCATTTACCTGCTCTGTGATGTTTGATGAGTTACTTCATCTCTCTGTGCCTCTATTTCCTCACCTGGAAAATAGAGAGAATATTAGTATCCACCTCATAGGGCTGTTATGAAAATTAAATAAGTTAATATCTTTAAAGTGCATACTAACTGCTAGAGAAGTATTAGTTATTGTTAAGGCTTGGGTACCAACTCAGCCATTACCTAGTTCTACGCTTTGTGTCTTCCTCTGTAAGAGAGGATGGTAGACCTGCCTGCAGTGCTTCCTGGTGAGTTATGAACTGTCAGGGAAAGAACATCCCGTACACACATGAATGCACACTTGTGTCTGTGCACTCAGAGATTTTGATACGTTCTCAATTTTGTAGGTAAGAGCAGATAGATGCAGCTTATCTCAGTGTATCTTCCACTGGCCTCCAAGACCCCTAGGCAGGGTCTCCAGTTCTGAGAAGCTCAATTCTTGCTAACCACTGCCCTTCTATCTTTGGGGCTTACATCACCAGGTAGGGGAAATGTGCACAAACAGTCTAGATGCTTCTGTAAGGGGATGTTTGCAAATCAAGAACTCCCGCTCCTAGACCCAAACAGCAGCAGCAAGGCCACCTCCTCCTCGGGTAAAACTTGTCCTCCACCCATCTCTCTGCTTCCGGCTGTCTGGAAAGTCCTTGCCCTGTTTTTTTTTTTTTTTTTTAGATTAGCACGAATCCATGCGCAAGGCTCAAAATCAAGAGGCACGAAATAATTAGCTGTTATGATGATTACGACTTGCAAGAACCCTCTTCCTTTCTGAAAAGTAAATGCTATAGTTTTTCCTCCCGACCAATAAAACTACCCGCAGGTCCGGAGAAAGCAGTGATTCACGGTTCCTCGTATTTTCCAGGTTCACGACATGGGGAAGAAACTGGATTTCCTGGTGGATATGCATTTGCAGCATGTGCAGCGGCTGCAGGTGCACGTCACCGACTTCTGCCCGACCAAGGGGACCTCCTCGCCAGCTGAGGTGGAGAAGGAAGAGGACCACAGGGATTCGGATTTGAAAACCATCATCTGTAACTACTCCGAGACCGGCGCCCCCAACGCCCCCTACAGCTTCCACCAGGTGCCCATTGACAAAGCCGGCCCCTATGGGTTTTTTGCCCACGACCCCGTGAACCTGTCCCGAGGGGCGCCCAGTTCCGGCAAGGTTCACGCCACCCTTTCCTCCTCGGCGACCACCTATGCGGAAAGGCCCACCGTCCTGCCTATCTTGACTCTTCTCGACTCCCGAGGGAGCTACCACTCCCAGGCTGAACTGCACAGTCCCTGCTCGGACCGGCTCTCCCCCCAGCAGAGACGCAGCATCACCCGGGACAGTGACACGCCCCTGTCCCTGATGTCCGTCAACCACGAGGAGCTGGAACGCTCTCCAAGTGGCTTCAGCATCTCCCAAGACAGAGACGATTATGTGTTTGGCCCGAGCGGGGGGTCCAGCTGGATGAGGGAGAAACGGTACCTCGCCGAGGGTGAGACAGACACGGACACAGACCCCTTCACGCCCAGTGGCTCCATGCCTTTGTCGTCCACGGGGGATGGCATTTCTGATTCGATATGGACCCCTTCCAACAAGCCCACTTAAATGGGGTCGTGGGCTGGCTCCTCCTTGTAATGTAGACAGACTTTGTATAGCTCACTTGCTCTCACACCCGCCATGTACCTGTGAGATTCCCAGCGGCTGCATCAAACGCATGCATGTGCGTGGTAGCCCCACCTGGGCTGGGGCTTCTCGTGGCCTTTTTCTTCTCCAGGTCACCACAGTGAAGCCGCTTCCTTTCAAGCATGGTTTGCATGACTTTACACTATATAAATGGTACCGCTAACCTCTTTAGGATACACATTTATCCGCTGTTCTTACTTTGAATCATGACTGGACCAGTCCAGGGAGAAATGACTGGTGAGCCGTGCCATGTGTCTGTGTGGTTGACTGGCTGGGTTTTGGCTGGGCGAGCAGAGAAAGTCGTCTACGTTGTTTCTAGCATCACTGCCCCTTTGTGTAAAACAGTCCAACAATTAACCGTTTTCTAAAGCAAGCAAATAATTCTCTCAACAAAAATACATTGTGTACCAATGAGGTTGCCTCCTGAGCTAAAAACATGAGGGCAGGAACGAGATAGTCATCACATCTTCAAAACCAATAATTTAAAACATTATTTTATTAAGGAAAGGCTGGAAAACCCTTCCAAAAGCTCTCAAAGGGACCTCACTTAGTCTGTCATTGTCAACTATCATGCCCCGGTTTCCTCATCTATGAAGGGTGGTAGCAGGTGTAACATGTCGGATGAGTTGTGACTAGGCAGGGAGAAAACACACACACATGCACATTAAGATAGTTCCCAAATTATGTAGCCAAAGATAACAAGATTTATCAGCAGCGGGGTGCCCCTCAGGGCAGGAGTTCAGTGCCTTCAAAATGAGGTTCCAATTCACATTCTTCCCCGTGATACTTGTATAAAATATCCATCTCAAATAGGAGCTAGAGCCAAGAGGGCACACAGAAATTATCCAGTCCACGTCCTTCCTTGTAAAAATGAGAAAGCTTAGGCCCAGGTAAAGACATATGCCCAGGGCCACTCCATTGTTCCCCAGAGAACTGGGACTCAAAACCCGGTCAGCTGACTCACTCCAGGCCCCGGTCCCTCCTGCCACACCACTCTACAGTTTACACAACAGGACCGAGATGCCTGTACTCTGTTGTGTGGAAAGCACTCGTGACACTGTTTATCCAGCGGGAGGAGGAGGTCTGCTTTTATTGCAAAACATGTTTGTCGGATGCTTTGCATTTTGGATCCAGAAAAAAGTAATAATACAAGTGAGCTACAACATTCATTAATATGCAAAGAGACAAAATTTCCAGAACCATCCATTTTTCCTCCTCTAGATTTTTTTAAACCACACATAGCTGTAAGACTAGCTGAGCTCACCGTCCTACTATATAAGCATTAATATGAAGCAGAAGCCATCCTGCTAGGAGACATTGCTACTCTCTGAAACACACTGATGGGAAAGGTTTCCGTTAGGCTTGAGGTAATTAGCTAAATGACTACACTGCAGTGTTATTGTCTCACTCTTTTCATACGTCTAAGCACAGGTTGTGGATGGTTGCCTTGATGACAATCAGGATGTTTGAAACGGCCTAAGCGAGTGTCTACATCCCACCGATGTTCTCCCTTGCGGTCTTGTCAAGAGCCATAATGGCTGTGGCAGACATGATGGCTGATGGTTTCATCGTTACCTAATGCAGGGATCTTGCACTATATTGGAGAGAGGAGCTCCTTCCTCAGAGATTGGTTTCTTTCAACCTATGTGTCAACAGGTACCATGTAAAAGGCTCAGAGTACAGTAATAATGAAGGGTCAGCCCCTGACTTTAGGAACTTACAACCAAAGCCTGAAGTCCTTGGCTTTGTGAGTGGTAAAAAAGGAGTTTTACTTGGTGAGCCCCACGAATGGATGGGTGTTGACTTTGAAGTCCGAGGTAGGAAATACACAAGAGTGCGCACATACATCAGACGTGAAACCCCCTCCCCCATGGTTTGCCATTTGACTTTCTGGCTATCTGAAGGGCAAAGGGCGTGTGATCCTCCTGACTCCCTTCAGTATGGCTGCAAGTGCCACTGGAGTTGATGACCTAAGAAACCTTATGCCCCTTCCTTAGAGTTCGGTTCTTGATTCTGAACTTCCTGGAATCTTTTGTCAAAAATGATTGAGCCATCTAACATACCAATTATTTTTCTAACTTATTAATATTCTTGCAGAACCTACTGGCCTCAGTATCTTACAAATAGAGGCATTTTCCAAGAACTCAATGGAGTTCCCAGCTGGAAGAGTGAGACTTTCTCATCCTCAGGTTAAAAATAGTTACCGTGGCTCCAAAGTTAGAGGATTACCTTAGGTTCTTTTAGTAACTGATGAAGAATTGGAGTTTGTATTATTTTCCAAACCATTAGAGGACAGTCTAGCTTCCCTGCTGGATCATAAGGCCAGGACGGCAGGGATTGGGTTTGTGTTGATTACGTACCTCCAATGCAGTATGTTGTCTTTATCAGTGTAGACAAAGGCAAACTACATCTTCATGAATGAATAAATGATAAGAATCGTAAGAGCTGTTCTTTCCCATCTAAGAAAACAAAAAAGAAAGAAAAATCATCTGGAATATTCTGCTTTGATATTCCTTTAAAAAAAACCACATTCCAGAAATGCAAACCAAACCTACTCAAGTTGCCTGCCCACAGACGACATCATCAACATGGCTGGCATTGATGAAGTAGAAATTCAGAGTCTGGGATTGAACATAAGTTATTAGGAGAAACAGTGTGTGCTTCCACAAACATCTTTTTGTCAAACAAAAAAAAAAACAGCATGATGAAATAATCCAGCAGAATTGGTAAATAACACAGCCCAAGATTATTCTACTTCAGATAAACCAGTGGTTCTGAAGCTTGCCCAGGAAATTGCAATAGTTTCAGCAGAACTCCATGAAATAATGACAAATGAAGGATGATATTCTCAAGGGAAACTATGATATATGTATTCAGTCTCTGTGTCACAACATGATATATGCAAAATTGAAGAGGTCGTCTTTTAGCAGGATCAACATTAATGAGATAAATACACTTTCCAAATGTTAGGTGAAGGGTGATCCTACTGGGCTGAGAAGAAAATACTTGAGATCAGTTTTGAGTTTTGACTATCAGAGACTAGCACACAAGCAAATACTGAAAGTTTTTTTGTTCTTTTTATTGTGAGAGAAAAGAAAAATCAAATTGAGAAAGTACTATTCACTAACTGTGTTTGTTCTGGAAACTGAGAGATTAGACTTATTAGACATGGCGTTGATATTATAAAGCTCTAGTTGTCATGAAAACATAGCCAGAAAACCCCAAGGTATATACTGTACATCAAATGAGCTCATTAATCAACAGTATGCATTTAATGCCTATTTTGTGCAAGACAGTTCCTAGACACTAAGTTGAAAGAATAATTACTTATGGAAAATGTTAACATAACAGGAGCTACTCATAACTGGCCAAGATCATTGTCATAATTCCATGCCACTCTAATGAGCGTGATAAAAACGTTCCTTTGTTTATTCATTTACAAGATTTATTAAGCACCACTGTCTTCTAGGCACTGCACAATGCACCAGAAATTTGGAGATAAGAAAAATACAGACTGCTATCAAAAAGCTAGGAATCTGGTGGCCTTGAATTATTAAAGGTCCCTTTAAATTATGTCTACCAGAAGTGGAAAGAACCTGATTTCATCCCTGCAGACAACTATACAGACAGGAATGCTTCCTAGGTTGGAATCAGTGAGAGACTGAACATGGAAGAAAGTGAAAGCAAAAATTCTGCATCAAAATCGTAATGACCCCATCAGCTCAGGGACAGCTGATTGGATTGTATGGGGACTTTGAGTTTGGGTTCAATGCTTTAGACATTATAGCTCCAGACAAGCTGTGGAAGAAGGAGTTTCTGGAGTATCTGAGAAGGCTCTTGGAGAAATCAGCTTTCTCTTCCTCTCCAAATCCCTACCATGATTGAGACCAGGCAAGGAGCTGAGCTACTTCCATTTCATTGTGTTGACCAAGAGAAGCTTATAGTAAAGACCAATATACAGTATCTATTTAGAGAAAAGTGTCACTCTGCTTCTGGAAACCTGCACATCAGATTCTCCTGGGACAAGAGAATAAATGTGTCCAGTGTCCTAAGAAGCCAACTTCACTTTGGAAAGTGCACCCCAGCTTCCTCCAGAAGATGCCCCATAGCTACTCTTTGTTTTCCTTGAATACATATCCAGGGCACCTAGAACCCCAAGGATTATCTTTGCTTTCTGAACCCTGGGCATCCTGAGGAATCTTCCCATGTCCTCACTTGTCTTTGAAGGCTTGCTTGTTTCAGGATGAACTTTTAAACAGACTGTAAGTCCTTTCTTTGTATTCAAATCAACCCAAAGTTCTGTGTTACTGATATTACACTATTTAAAACTGAGCCAACAGTCCCCTAAATCAGGTAGCAAGTATCACGATGCCCAGGTCAGAACATGTTAGGAACCAGCCTATCTGCATAGCTTTAGTGCTTTAGGAAACCAGTAATGAAAAATACCAAAGAGCTCAGAAGGATATAGAGATGCCCTGGATGAAAATTTGAGTTATATTCAAACGTCTTTGGCTTTCCTGATGTGTTTTGATTTTCAAAGACACAATCCATATAGATAAAGCCCCTACTACAATGACTGCCATATCCGGGGTACTGTTATTCATGTCCTTTTTTTACAGTATGTATGGACTCCATTGCCTGAGTCTTGGTATTACTCATGAACTCTAAATTTACACTAGAAAATCTTTTTCAGAAAAAGAGTGGTGAAGATACAATCCCAATTTTTACACAACAAAATCAGGCACTTTCACAATTGCTATTTAAATAAGGACATCTCTAGAAATAGAAATGCTTACTTTTTCCATCAAAATAAGGAAGAGCAGGAATGTCGGAATGAGGAGAGCAAGACTGTTGGATCCCAGTGGTTGGGCTGCGGCAGTTCCATGGGACTGTACCAGATCTGTACCAGATACTGCACCGTTGTCTCGAAGGATGATTTGTAGGAGGTAAAGCCAAATAGAAGGAATAATTAAATATAAAGAAATGAGTGTTTTCAACGAGGAAATTCAACCGTGCCATGATGTCTGTCAGACAGATGCTAGCAATGAGTGGAGAACTTCCAAGAAAGAGTTTTAAGTTTGCTGAAACCCTCCTCAGGGGGATTTGTTCCCAGCTTTGAACAGCCTCAACTCTGGCATTCCTGCAGGAAAACTGTGACTAGTGTTTTGCTTTATTATCATAGACACAGGGAGGTATAATTTCATAGATTCTTAGATGCTCAGAGCAAGAAGAGACCTTAATCACCCAGACCACCTCTCTTTTTATATCAGGAAGCAGAGGCTCAGAGCAAAGGGAGTCACACTTAGTCGATCAGTGATTAAATGAGTGGTTGTGTAGCAGAATCTAGAACTCAGGTCTCCTAACTCCTGGACCAGCTGTTGGAGATCAAAAACTAAAAGTAAAATACCCAGTGAGAATAAAGTATTTCTGTTGAGCCCAGGAGATGAGAGAGAACTTCCTGGTCCACTGGAGAAACTGCAAAACCAGACACATGTGTTGGGACATCTTCCCATCTCTGGAATATGATTGATGATCCCATGCCTTGAAAGATGACATCGCTCTTTCTTCCAAAATCCTGCTGTGTTCCAAAGCTGTAGACATACCACTGCTGCTGTGTGCGGTTGAGAGAAGGAATGAAGAAGAGCACTCCTCCCCTCCGCTCCCCTGGCCTCTCCCCCAAGCTTAGACTGGTTCAGCTCTTTGGTCCATCACTTGGACTCATTCAGCTCCAGAGTGATGCCTCAGGTTATATCCTTACCTATAAGCCAATTTACCAGGATTTCTCCTTGAAAAAAATGTATGGGCTTGATTTTAGGAAATGGGATGTGATTTCTTTGGGGAAGTATATGACCCCAAGTCAGCAGGTCTACTAAAGTTGTCCCTATGCCCTGGGATCTCTGGGTCCCACCTGGGCACAGCCTGGCTCCTCCTGCTTTGTCCCAGAGAATGTCTGTCTGGGTCATATCACAGCCAGGTATTCTAGTCTTCACCAAAAGCTACAAAGAAGCAAACAGGATTCAACTGAAGATATCTTATGTTCCTGTAACTAGAAAATTATTTTAGGAAGTCAACAGGCCTCCATTGGCTCAAATGAGGATTTCCATAATTGGTTTCCACTTATATTGTGCTTGGGATAGATTTTCCAGAATTTTGCAGGGCTCCCCTTGTTAAAGCCAGTAGCAGGATGTTCAGTTCTCCTGAGTCAGGAGCTCCTAAGAGATAGAAAGAAAGGTGGTCAAGTTCTTGGATGGCAATAGGTGACCCAGTGACTTCAATGACTGTCATTCTGTCAGCCTTCACATAGCACCGTTCTAAGCTTAAAATAAGTTTCAGAGGGAAATAAGTCAAAAATGGGGTCTATGTAAGAATAACCTGAGTGTGACTTATAATTAAGCGGTCAAAAGCCTTGCCCAGGGGTTAGGAATATATTTGTAATTCCTCTTAGACTTGTCACGTGGACTCTACAATTTGTTGCCTAAGAGTAATGCAAAATGAGAGCATGTTTTCCCTCAGTGTTCTATTCTCTTCCTCTGTCCACAAGACTGAGGTCAGGGAAGGGGAGGAGAACCCACCCTAAGCTCTCTTTATGAGCAGCACGTGATGTCATAGTTCTCTCCCTCGACTTCATGCAATCCTCATCACAACCCCACTGAGAACGTATTACTGTTTCCATCTTATAGAAAGCCGAAGCTGAGAGGGAGAAGCCGTTAACCAAAACCCATGCACCTCCAAAGCCCATTCTTCCTCCCCACCCCAAGTCTCCCAGGTCAATGGAAATGCTCCCAAATCATGTGTTGTGGGCTTCCACAAAGCCTTGCCCTCCCACACCCCATCACCTTTAAGTAAAATGGTCACAGTCCTGTCGGTTCCCTGGAGAGAAGAGTGATTCTTGCATTGACTGTTCCCCTTGCTATTCGGCGGGTCCTGCCTGCTCCTTTGCGTGGTTTCACGATCCAGCTGTCGGTGGCAGAGAATAATGCCACCTGAATTGTCCATCTGCTTCATGTTGGAATCCGTCAGCTCTGGGAGTTTGGGGTGGCTACAGATTATCCCACAAGTGCCCCTTGTTCTTTGCCCCCAAGGATTTCCTTTCATTGTTTTAACCAAACAAGTTCAAATGTCCCTCCTGACTAGTCTTTTGTCTCTAGACTGTACCTTTATTTCAGAGCTTAGAGATCCTGCAGAAACAGGTGAGTCTTCAAAAACATCCTCTGGGAGGCCAAAGGCTCAGAACAGTTGTGTTTCTCTTTCTCGATGTGAAAAGATCGAGGTTCCCAGTGGAAGCCAACCTGATCTGATAATTGGGCTCTTCTTTTCCCTCCGAATCCTTTTCCAAGGGAGGGGAGCGCAGCTCCACCCTCCGAAGTTCCTGTGAGGGTTCAGGGAGTCCAGATGGGATGCCAAGTTCGGAGACTGGCAGCCACCTTGTTGTCAAGTGTCAGAGGCTTTGCTGTTGGAGATGTGAGGTGGGCCCTGCCCCATCCTGAAAATCACCTTAGAAAGATGCACCAACTTCATCAGATTCGTCAATCATTCCCTGTTTTAAAGAGGAAAAGGCTTTCCACATTGCTTCCAATGGGGTATGGCTATTCTTCTCTTTCTTTTTTCTCTTTGTGATGTAGCAGTGATGGAAAACACCAATCTGAACAGCAAACTGAGGTTTCCAGTGACATGAATCCGTTGTATCTGATTTGGGATTGTATTTTCTTTAACCCCCCTTTACGGCATAGAATTCTGGTGCCTTGCTCCCTGAATTTGTCTCCATGCTACAGTAGGCTTTCTTCACATTCTGGCTTACATGGGAACACAACTCTTCCACAAGTGGCCTTTAGTGCTCTTTATAATATGATTTCCTGTAATTTTTAAACTGTATGTGTAATTTATATTCTGGCTCTGTCCAATATTTGAACAACTTTAATAAGTTGATTTCCATATATATTATGCAAACAATTCTTACCTGATTTTTTATGTTCTATCTTAAAACAAATAAATACCGCACCACTTATTAATAAATAGACATTTCAATGATTGTGTGGCAAAATGTTCTTTGCTTCATTAACAACACAGAGTGACAAGGAAAGACAGTTCATTATCAGTTGCGGGCAGGAGGAATAGGAGGGGATTTGAGTATGTTTGTAAGAAGTGGTTGAGAGGCAGAGAATAAAGACACAAGAAAGAAAACATAATTCAATGTTTTCATAGCTACAAAGTACATGATGTGGATTGCACACCTCCTTAGAAACAGCCACTGTACAGGTTGTAGATGTACAGAGTTTAGTAAAACATTATCTAATCGTTACAGTTTTAAGACATTATTACTCCATTTTTATAGGTGAGAAAATTCAGACCCAGAAACATAAGAGACCTGCCCAAGGACAGACATTAATAAGTGAACAGTCACAGGTAGGGCCCAGGACCATCTACCCCCAAGACTCATGTTACCTCCTTTGGAGAAGCTTCTCCTCCTAGACCATGTTGGGGGGAAGACCACATGGGTGACTCAGAGAGAATGTAAGTCAACGGAGAGGAAATTAGTAAAGCTCATATCAGATGGCCTCTCTCTGTTGTCAGTACAGCAGGAAGGGATGTTTTCTCATGAGAAAGAGGGAGTTGGAGCAGGGAACCTTGGGAGAGTTACTCAACTTTTTCTGTCTTGGTTTATCATCTGTAAAGTGGGGAGAAAATTGTGTGCCTTGAAGGGTCATTATCCTAGCCAAGGATCTGGCACTCAGCGAATGTTCAGTGAATGACAGCTTTTGACTCTATCCTGTGCCCACATGCCTGGCTGCCTTAATTTGGGTTTCCGCAAGAACAGAGACAGAATGTTGGATGCAGGTAGTATATTTGGAAAGTGATCCCAGAAAACACAGCTGAGAAAGAGTGGAGAGACTGGAACAGGGAGGGAGAAAAGCCAGTAAAGAATGAGGTAATCCTTGCGGGTAACTGGGCTCAATTCCACCAGGAGCCCCCCGAGAACCCATGTGAAATACACCAGAGAATCATTCCACCTTGGGACGGGCATCTGGGGCATTCATCCACGGAGCCCTGTTCTTCCCGGGTTGAGAGTTGCCCCTGGGATATAAATTCCCTCCTCTGTCAGTTTTCCTGTGCTACAGCTGAGCAAGCTCCCAGGTGCAAAAGCTCTGAGGCAGAGAAGCAGAGAGACGTGGCCAGAGAAGCTGTCTGCCTGCTGTGACCTGTGTACTGTGACCACAGGTGAGCTCGCAGCTGGGCAGAGGGAAAACAGCATGGAGAAAAATCAGCATGTGGTACATAAGCCCACTTGAAAACCCTGCATACACACAGGGAAGCAAAAACCCAGCCAGGTTGCCACAAATCACTCTGCAAGTCAAAGGACAGAGCTGGCCAACACTGGGCAAGCTGGTCGTGGTGCCCATGAACGTGTTCATTATTAAAACAGTGCCTGTAACCACTAGGAAACAGTGTAGAAGGTCTGCTAGAAGATCAGGCCCACATTTGTCATTGTGAAGGCCTGTGGCTGACAGGTGAGAAGAGCATCCACTCAGCAAACATACGTCCCTCCCCCAATAAAACATACCCACCTCCGGTCTCAGATGACTGCCTGCCAGACAGAAAAAGAGCCTAAAAATTATATCCCTGAGAAAATCCCTTTCCATCTGCACAAATGGAGCAAAAGCCCGTTCATAACCTCGCATCCCAGATCCTCCTGGGAGCCAGTTATTGTTCTTAACAATGTCGGCTTCCAACAATGAGCTCGGGCATCCAGTTGACCTGAGACCCTGTGGCTTCCCCACAGTGAAGACGTGTAAGGTGTCTCCCCTGAGAAAAGTCCAATTGTCCTTGTATCCTGCCTCCACATCAAATATGAAAACATTCCCAGCAATTTATCTTCTGGTTAAATTGGGCAGGTCAGCCCCAGGCCAGTGCAGGGCAGGTGAAGTTAGCAGAGAGAAGCAGAAATGAAATTAGAGAAGTAACAGAGGTCAGGTCATGAACAGCCTCCTGGGTCATGATAAGAACATTTGCTTTTACTCTGAGTCAGACAGGAAGTCATGCAGGGCTTTGAGTAGAGAGGTGAGAAGATCTGATGGGTGCTAACAAGGGCTTCTCTAGCTGCTGGATTGAGAATACACTGAAGGAGGCAAAGGCAGAGGCAAGGCGATTAATCAGGAACACTAGTGCATTAGCAATAATCCAAGTGAGAGCCAAGAGTGGCTTGGACCAGGGTGATGGAGGTGGTGAGGAATCTTAATATTTAGAATCTAGATACCTTTTAAGAGTAGAAATGACAGCTATAGGTATACATATATCCCCTCCCTCTTGGATCTCCCCCCTGCTGCCCCTTCCCACCCATATAAGTCACCACAGAGCACCGAGCTGAGCTCCCTGAGTTATACAGCAGGTTCCCACTAGCTATCTGTTTTACACATGGTACTGATTCACTTCATTGTACAGCAGAAACTAACATGACACTGTAAAGCAACTATATCCCAATAAAAATAATTTAAAAAAAGAACCCAGCCACAGACAATTAAAACAAGAATAAGAGTAGAAATGACAGGATTTTCTGATAGATTGAATGTGAGATGTGGAAGAAGGAGAAGAATCCAGGAAGATTATGCAGTATTTTGAGTACGTGGAAGAATGAAGGTATCATTAATTGAGATGGGAGTAGATTAGGGAAGGTGCAGGTTTTTGCAAAAGGACGTGAATTTGGCTTTTTAAATGTTAAATCTGAGATGCATATGAGGCATCTAGTGGAAATGTTCTGTAGATAGCTGAGTGTGGAGTTAAGATTATTTAGGGCTGAAGGTACCTATCTATCTGTCTGTCTGTCTGTCTATCTATCTATGGATTTGACAAGTTATAGATAACCTTTAAAACCATGAGACAAGATGCGATCTCCAAGTGAACAAGTATAGAGAAAAAAGAGGAGACACCTGAGGACTATACCCAGCAACCTCAAGAGGTCAAGGAGACGAGGAGGAACCAGCAAAAGAGGCTGAGCAGAAGCAGTTGATGAAATAGAAGGCAATCAGAAGAGTATGGCGTTGGGGATGCCAAGTGCAGACCTCATTGCATGGAGGGAATGACCTATTGCAGGCACAGAGCGCTACTGAGAGGTCGAGTGAGCGGAGCAGTTAGCCACATGGGAGTCATGGAGACCTTGACAGAGGCGGTTTGGGTGGGGTGCTGCTGTGATGCCTGATTGGCGTGGCCTTGAGAGAGAGGAGAGGAGAGGAATTGGGGGCATTGAGTAGGGAAACTCATAGTGACCATGTTAAGCATACAGTTCCATGGTATTGAATAAATTCATAACAGTGTGCAACTATCCCTAACTTCCATCTCCATAACTCTTTCCTTCCTGTAAAATTGAAACTCTGCACCACCCATTCAAGAGTAACTCCCCATTCTCCCGTCCCCCCCATCCCTGGCAACTACCATTCTACTTTCTGTCTCTATGATTGTGACTATTAGGTACCTCGTACAAGTGGAAGCCTGCAGCATTTGTCTTTTTGTACCTGCATTTTTAAGTACAAGGAAAATGAGCCTCAGAGAGGTCAAGCAGTTTGCCCAAGGCCACACAGCTAGCCAGTCACTGAAGCAGAACCAGGGCTGTGGCTTTTGTTCCTGCTGCTTCATCCAGAAATGTTACTGTTAGCACAATAGGTATATTTCACAAGAGTCAACCAAAAGTTCAGAAATGCAATCTTTCTAGGCAGACAATGGGTAACAATTCTCAAATGTCTACCTTGAACCAGGTGCTGTAAGCCCTTTCCTTATGACCATTCTATCCTTCTGACAGCCTTCTGCGGTGGCTACTCTTGCGATCTTCATTTCATAGATGAGAAAAGTAACGTTGAGATAACTGATCTCCCTAAACTGAAATGTACAGGCCATGAGGGCAGGGATCCAGACTGGCTTATTTGGAGCTGAGTCCCCAGCACCCTGAAAAGGTCTGGCACACAAATGGCTCTCCTCTACCATTCCCGGAGACAGTGTTTGGCCCCTGCCTCCTCTTCTGACAATATCCTCACTGTCCGCACCTCCTGCGTGGGTCCCAGCTGGCCTGAACCATTGTAGGTGCTGGGATGCAGGATGCTTGAGGTACAAGGGTACCTGCCCTGAAGTTACACACATACACACAACCTACTGAGGGAGACAGACAAGCAAAGAGATCATCCCAATACAGCACAATAAGACAAATACAGAAATATTACCCTTAATGGGATGGGAGGGTATCAGAGAAGGCTTCCTGGTGACGGGGAAGTCTGAGGTGAGAATAAAAAGGATGAGTTAAAGTTTGGGGTGTGGGTAGCTGAAGGGAGCATATCACAGCCAAAGAGATCTTCACATGTGGATAATGAAATTAAATTTTATATCATTTTTACACATCATGAAATACTCTTCTTCTTTTGCTTTTTTACAACTGTTTAAAAATGTAGAACCATTTTCGGCTTTATAAGAACAGGCAATGGGGCCAGGCTTGCCCACCCTGCTAAAATTCACGAGCAACCCCTAGCCAGTTCTTCAGAAGACTTCTACTGGCTCACAGGACAGGTGATGCTTGGCTCACAGACCTTTACAGCAGGAAGGGGAAATCATCACCTTGTGATCCTGTTCTGCTCCTTCAATACACGTAATTACTGTCAGAAGAGGTTTCCCATCCCACGCTGAATCAGTGCTTTGTCATTCTGTTCATGGATGCTATTCAGTTCATAGCAAAGGCATTTTTCTCTGTTTCTCTGATCCTGTTTCACCGCTGTGACTTCTTGGTAGGATTATTATTCCATTTTTTTTTTCCAGAGGACTTAAAGCAAAGTTATCAAGCCTTTCCCCACCTCCACCCTCTGTATCTTTCACTAAGAACTCATATAAACCCCACAGCTCTGACTTAGCTGTTAATCTTTCAGGCTGCTTAAATTCTTTGAAGTCATTTATCCTGCTCGGGAGACAGGTAAGTCACATACCGTAGAGATTTGCAAACCCTTCGGTTCCCTCTACTCCCCAAAGCATGAAGCCAGATAAGAAATGCATCTGCTCTAATTCCCAAGCTCTGGGCTCCTGGTTGCCGAATGATAGGAGAGGAGTTTCTATCACCCAGTCCCTACGCTGCACTTAAGCTAAGACTCACCCCTTGATCACAGTCTGTTTCTTTCCATTTTTCCCCTTAAGCTATCGATTAGCATCTTAATGCAGCCCTCAGCCGGGGTGGGGGGCGGGGAATGGCTTGTCCTCACATCTGTGATAAAGGAAACATGATCTTTAATCCGAAGAATTGGAATGAGAAGAAAAGAACGCCCTGAAAAATGGCTGGCAGCAAGGCAACAGCTCAGAAACTATACTTTCTCAGAGGCCAATCCATCACGGATTTTGGCGGCAAACAGACTGGGATTCCACTCCTGGCTCTTCAGCTGCGTTCCCGGGGGCCGGTTGCTTGTCTGGGCCTTGCTTTCCTCCAACTATAAAATAAGGATGACAACCCCTAAGTAGCGTTACTTCCAGGACCAGTGGATATCACATGTAAAATTCCTGGCACCTCAGATAGTCAAGAAATGATAGATTCTTTGCTTCTTTTTCTGAATGAACTTTTTTTTAAATTAATTAATTAATTAATTTTTGGCTGTGTTGGGTCTTCGTTTCTGTGCGAGGGCTTTCTCTAGTTGCGGCAAGCGGGGACCACTCTTCATCGAGGTGCGCGGGCCTCTCACTATCGCGGCCTCTCTTGTTGCGGAGCGCAGGCTCCAGACGCGCAGGCTCAGTAGTTGTGGCTCACGGGCCCAGCTGCTCCGCGGCACGTGGGATCCTCCCAGACCAGGGCTCGAACCCGTGTGCCCTGCATTGGCAGGCAGACTCTCAACCACTGCGCCACCAGGGAAGCCCCTGAATGAACTATTTTTGAAAAGCCAGAACCTCCCCTTTCAGTGTCTCCCGGGCAGCAGAGCCGACTGCCGCGGTGTGAAGGCCGGGGCTGCTCCTCTTCAGCTGAAGGAACTTGGGCCGGTTGTCTGACAGCCTTAGGCCTCTGGGCCCTCCTCACAGAGAGGGAGCTGGTCCTCACTAGGAAGGTTGCTTAGTGCAAGCATTACTGGGCCCTCTCCAGATTATTGGATGCAATACCATAGACATGAATGTCACTTCCACAAGACCCTTAGGTAAGCAAAGCTCTCTCTTTTATTAAAAGAGAGAGCTTGTGCACAAGGGAGAGGGTGGAAAAAAGTGTCAGCTCCCTGAGAAGGGGCGAGTTGCTTTTATAACAGTAGGGAGGGTTTGTCTCATGATCACTGGTTAATTTCCAGAAATCATCAAACTTCTTTGATCAGCACCAGGTAGCTGCATGATGGCTGTCGGGAATAGGGAGTGCTCTGGTGAGGGAAAAGGAGTGCATGAGAATTTTCTGCAAGAAGACACCGGAACAGATAAGGTTAAAATTGATAGTTGAGCTTCTTGTCTTGTGGCCACTAGGTATACTCCTTAGTGTAACAGAGATAAAGTTAATCTTGTATTCCTATGAGCCTGGTTTTTGTCTCTGGGACTCAGGACCCCAGAGCCTTTGTTCTTTAGCTTCCAAGTCCCGTTTGGCCCAAGGTCGTTCCCCGGCCCTTTTTCAAAATGGCTGTACTCTTGTCTTCCTGTCTCAAATGCGCTGTTACAATGTATTGAGAACATATGCTGCTCTGACTGTGGCTGGTCCACCCGAGATGGACTTCAGTGTGAGTTTTCACCCTGACACTGACATTTTCATTATTCTGTATCTGACTGGCCATCTTTCGGCTGCAAAGTCCAGTGAGAAAGGTAGGTTTCCTTGGCAGGCTAGACTAGTCTTTGTTGATTGGTGATTCCCATTAATTGGAAGTAATACAATGTTTAATTAAGGCTCCAGCAGCTTTGTTCTGACCGCTCACATTTCCAGCTCCAGGTGTACTGCCAATCAGACACAGACAGACTGTGAATTCATTTCACAAGCCTCTTGGGCTGATTCACGGATCATGGGTCCCAACGACACTTCTCAGCGCTTCTCCTGGGGGTGTGATTGGACTTCTTACCCTTCCACCCACAAAAATGCTTTGAAATAATCATCAATTCTGTTCGTTTCCAACCTCAGGCCCTTTTGTAGCACTCTGGGCTGGTATTCTGAAGGGAGGGAGAACAGAGCGGAACATGGTAAAAAAAAGGACACAAACTTTATTATCTGGGAGACCATGGTTCAAACCCCAGTTCTCCCAGTTAGAGCCACATGACCACAAGTAGGGGCCTCTTCCACTGATCCCCGGGGCCCTCTCTTGTATAATTGAAATATCAGTGTCTCTCTCATGGGATGCTTGAGAAGGCAAAATAACAGAGATAATAGCCAAAAGTAGAGGCTCAATACATTATACTGTTGGAGAGGGAAAAAAAACTGTTTCCTCCACCCTCTTAGGTTCAGTATCTGGGGCCCTGCAAATTGAAATGCCAAAAAATTAACAGGAAAAAAGGTTTATTTCATATACCTATGGGATGGGAGCACCACAGAAATAAATGAAAACCTCAAAAAGGTGGTCAGATCCTGAAGCTTCTATATCATTTTAACAGAAGGATGTTAAGTTTGTGGGGAAGTGACAAGAAATAAAAAGAGTTTTGAGTTTCTAGGGTGCTAAATCGTGGGAAGGTAAATATATGGGGAAACTAGTGGAAGATAAGGGTTATTTTAGTAAGGTTCGTTTGTGCAGTCCCATTTTGGTGCCAACTTTCCATTCCCTTCATGGCCATAACACTCCCCCTCCCCCCACCAGGAAGGAGAATTTATGGCAGACCGTCTGCTCTTAGTCAGAGAGACGAGGCTCCAAGAAGGCTTCTTTCTGCACCTGTTGATTCTCAACGGGCTTTAGATCAAAATAATCCATATGCCAAAGTGGTATATTTGGGGGCAGCATGTTTTGACCCCACTGAGTACGTTATTATTGTCATCACATCATTACATGACTAGCTTTTACGCCAGTGTCACTGGCTGTTTATTCAAAAATAGCCATGGGAAACAACAAGGTCCTACTGTATAGCACAGGGAACTACATTCAAACTCCTGTGATAAACCATAATGGAAAAGAATATGTATATGTATAACTGAATCACTTTGCCATACAGCAGAAATTAACACAATATTGCAAATCAACTATACTTAAAAAAAAAAAGAATTAAAAAATGGCCATGGGAATTGCAGTGAAATAATGATGACTCCGTTTCAGGGTAAATTTTTGGGCGTCTGATCCAGTCTTTGTAGAATATAACTTTGAAGATTGTAATTCCATCCATATGGGGAATATCGTTGCTCTTTCTTACTATTAGAGTACCACCATCTTTTTCAGTACCAACACTTTTATTTATTTGTTAAGAATTTACATAGCCTTTGCTCTGCACCATATACCATTCACTGTATTTTATAAACATAACAGCCTTGGGTGAGGAAACTAAGGCAGAGAGAGGTTTAATAACTTGCACAGCAGGAGTGACCAAACCAAGAAGCAAAGCCAGGCAGCTGGGCTCCAGGGTCTGTGCTTGTAACACCAATGCCATGAGCTCAACAAAGATTTTTTGAGTGAATGCACGTTAAGTATCTTGACCCAGACAACACTGTCAAGATGCAAATCAAGTCTGTGGGACCTTAACCCCTGCTCCTCCCTCTGCCCTAGAGTGTCCCACGGTGGCCCAGGCTCTTAAGGGGGACTTTGCCTGCCCATGATGACTGGTGTATGTACCGAGCACCTATACGTGCCAGGCACTGGGTTAAGTACTTTAGCTTCATTATCTTAAATCCTCACAAAGACCTTACGAGCTAAGTTCTCTTATCCCCATTTTGCTGATGAGGAAAACCAAGCTTCAAAGAGTAGACAGATTTATGAGAATAAGAGGACTCCAAGAAAGCCCCCACCCCCACCCCCAGCTTTGTGAGGCCTATCTCTGTCCAGGGTGACATCCAGAAGAAACACCACTTAAGTATCTACCAATAATTAAAAAGCAATTTAAATGTTTACGAGGATCTTTCAAGAAAATTCCAAAGGTGGTTCTATCCCTAATGGGTAGCAAAACTTCTTAAAATATAATTTTCCATGAAGATGCTCAATTCCTGAGAAAATTTTCACCCCAGTGCACTTGCTCTTGACATTTCTCCTCTTCCCCAAGTCACCTTCCAGATCCATTCCATTCTCTACCACTGGCAAATTTCTACTCTTTTCAAATCAAGTCTGCGCAGCCCGTATTAAATGGGTAATACATTAATACCTACACATCAAGATTGTGTAGTTATGATGTGACAGTGTGCGTCAGGCAGCAGTCTGTGTGGTGTCTGGCACACAGAAAGCACTCAATAAATTTTCACCATCCTTCCTATTAGTCTCAGCTTTGCGGCTTTTAACTGTCATACTGATTCTGTGCAGCAGATGCCCAGGGGAAAGGCTGGCACACAGTGTTGCAGTGAAGGAAAGAGAGTGTGAACACTCAAATGTACATGTGTATTAATATTCTTTTCTTATTTATAAGCAGCAGCGATGCTGTATTTGAAGGGTATTTTCCATCTAAACAGCGGGAAAACCCATGGAAGAGACACTGATTCTCCCTGCATATGCATGCACCCCTCCCATATTCCCAGACTTCCTGCAGTCATTCAGGACCACATGAGTAATTCTGGTGGAGGCTGTAAATGAATGTAAGCGTGTCACTTCCTGCCAGAGCATTTAAGAGTTGGTGCATAATCCTCCAGGTCTCTCCCTTCTGCTGCCACTGTGAGTCAATGACTAAGGAGGCCACAGGGATGGAGAACTACCAGAAGGTAGAACCTCCATTATCCAGGGCCCCTGAGTGAACATGAAGAGCAGTTCCCCACCAATGCTCAGCGAGTACAGACTATCAACAAGAAATCGACTTTTATGGTTGAATTAAGCCAGTGAGATTGTGGAGTTAATTTGTTACCTCAGCATAACCTAACCTATCCTAACTATACAATGGCTTTCACCAATCGTATTTCTAATGAGTCCCCATGCAGTATTCTCAAGGATGTTCTGCATCAATGTGGTTAGTAATCAGCTGGTTTCCTCCAAGTGCTTGCTTGCTTGCTTCCAGGTGGGCCAGAGTATCCAAGACATGCCAGCCTTCCTGCTACATGGTCCACTGGTAAGGCTGTGCATGGGCCTCGCATGTGTCCTGTCCCTTTACAACACAGGTGGGTCTGGTCGAAGTTGAAGTGTCTGTTCTGTATACTATGTTTGGGTATTCATTGTGCTTTAGAGAATTGTAGCAGCCAGCGTTTCAGCCCAGAATCCAAACGAGTTTGATAAAAATGGCAATAATAAATTCCCCATTTATTCTGTCGCAGTTGAGTCCCATTTATGCAACAGAATTATCTTCACCTCCACTGTTACCATCCTTATCCAAAGCATCATCTTCTCTTTGGTGGACCACCAGGAGAGCTTCCCAAAGCAGCTCCTTGCTTCTCCTCTCGTCTCTCAATGATCCATTCTCCACTCACCAGCCTGAGCCATCTTTTCATACATTTCATTAAGCCACCCTCCCAGTCCTCCCTCATTTCTCCCTCCTCCTCCCCAAAAGTATTCAATGACTTTCTACTTTTCTTTGGATAGTCTCCTAAGTCCTTTACGTGCTCTCCATGACCCAGCCCACCTCCCCATCGTCTACAATCCCTCATATCCTTCATTCCTTATGCTCCATCACATTGGCCTTCTTTCAGTTCATAAAATAATACTCATGCCCATCTCAGACCCCGGGCTCAGGCTGTTACCTGTACACAGAATACCCCTTCAGCCAGTTACGTCCTGCTCACACACTACTCGTCTTTCAGATCTCAGCTGAAAGTCACCTCCCAGGGACGGCTTTCAGATCCCTGAGATTAGTTCAGGCTCCCTGTTCCATACACTCAAAACGTTTTCAAAGTACCTAACATTGTTTGTAATAATATCCATGGGTCTTAATTTCCTTCATGTTTGCCTTCCCAACTAGACTATAAGCTCCATAAGGATGGAATCTGTATCTATCTGCTCATATTATACCAGCATCTAACACACACAATGCCTATTAAAGTCTAGAGGCTTAGTAACATGATCAACTATTAGTATTATTAGAGTTAGTCAATAAATATTTAGTGACTAAATGATTAAATGAATGAGCAAACTACATGTGGGATTTTAAGCAAGTCCACATCATAATTTTCTCATCTTTAAAAGGATTATTTTGGATTAAATTTTCTCTGATGTTATGTCTGGGTTATAATTTCTCTGATGAAATCTTTTCTTCCTTTAGAGTCTGCCTTTAAAGGGGAAGCCAAGAAGGAAAATTTCATGACCTTCCTACTTACAGCATGTAAATGGGCAGGTGGTCCTTCTTAGTTTACTCTGTCTTGGGTAAATTCCTTGGCTTCTCTGAGCCTCACTTTCTCTGTCTGTAAGATGGAGATTGTACCTGTACCTCCAGCTCTAACAGTCATGGTAATAGTTCCCATGAGCTGCTCATTGCTTTATGGTTCATGGTACACCCGGATTCTCATGACCTTATTAAATCCACAAAAACTGTGACCTTCTATTAGCAATAGAACATTTCATAAAGGGAGATGTTGTTATTTGACATCATCACTTTTGTAATAATCCCACCTTTCTTTGACTTTTTTTCTGATGGTATGAATTTGGTTGTAAAGCAAGACAATGAATGCATGACAAGGTAAAAGACACAGAGGAGTCAGGTGCTGGGTTTCTGTTCCTAACGTTTTGGCAAACCAGCAGGATAATTTTTTAAATACTTTTGAATTTGGGGATGGAAGTGGTAGCAGGAATCACTCTTTATGCTAAATTTTTTATTTACTTTTAATTAGTTAGTGCATTCATATAGTTCAAAATGCAGAAGGTACAAAGGTGTAAAAGTTAAATGCTCCACCAGTCAGCCACTTCCCTTCTCCAGAAGACACCAGTTGTACCAATTTCTTCTCTATAAGCAGGGTAATTTTCAGTAAATATTTCCCCTGTTTGGGTCTTTAATTTTCTCTTTAAGTGGGAACAATTCCTGTTTCACAGGTACTCATAAACCATGAAAATCGATAAAATACTAAACATGACTAAGTATGAAGAGTGCTAATACCATCTACCTTAAAGATACTACTATGGTGGTCATTTTATCCAAAAAGAGAGCAATAGCTTTATGTTATCTGCCCAACAATTTACTTGAAAAATGTCTATAGCATCCTATTCAGAAATCCCTGCTTCTGGGGTATTTAGCTCACACTTCAAATATTGTTACCAAAATCCACCCATGGGTTTGTAATTATAAAAAGAAGTGGTGGAAATAATTTTTCCTTAATGAAATGAGCAGTGTTAAGAAAGGTTCTTGGTTAGGAAGACTGCAGCCCAGGGCCCATCATTCGGATTTGACAGGTGTAAGAATCCCACAAACCCAGCAGCTTAGAGCATCCCTGGAGCCTGGCAATCCAGAGCCCAGATGATTCCGGCCCCTCACGCTGACAGAGGGCTCTGCTTCCTGGGCAGGTAACAGGCGAGGTCGGCTGGTATCTCCTACACATCTCACTGCAGCTGCTTCAGAGTAGATTGTGGGCGTCAAGGGCCCCTCAGGGTGCCTGAGAGGGGAGAGCCGGACGGACTCTCCCAAGCCAGAGGGCGGGGCTTGTTTGACAGCTTCAGGCCTGCTTGGTAATAAACATCTGTCTCAGACTTCCTTTAATTGTAACGAGAACATGACCGCCACCTCCAGTAGCCGTGTTGTGTTGTAAAGAAGGGCATCCACAGACTCGCCCTACCTCTAACCCCAAAGCTCTGATATTTAACCAAAAAGCCCGATCGTCTGTGAAAGGCCAAATTGGCTGACAACGGTTGACTGAACCTAAGTTCCAACAGGGTACATAAAAAGCAGAGGGAACAACCTAAATGTTCATCCACGGGCGAATGGATAAAGAAAATGTAGTATATACATACAGTGAAATATTATGCAGCCTTAAAAAAGAAGGGAATTCTGCCATTTGCCACATTGTGGATAAACCTTCTGCGAAGTGAGATAAACAGTCACAGAAGGACAAATACCACATGATGCTGCTTCTATGAGGAATCTAAAATCGTCAGACTCATAGAAGCAGAGAGAAGAAAGGTGGTTGCCAGGGTCTGGGAGGAGGTGGACACAGGGAGACTGGCCAGATGTGGGATACATCACGTAACATTCTGGGTCTCAGTTTCTCATCCTTCAAAGGTAGTATTGGATAAGATGAGTTATAAGGATATTATAAATTGCTGAGGCTCTGCTTCCACGGTACTATTTTATTCATGAAAACTTTTATTTCAGTGTCTGGATATAAAGAAGTTAAGAAGGAAAAACATGGGGCTTTCCTTGGTGCAATGGTAACTAGACCGGTCCTAAATCCTGACTTACTCTGTGACACTATAACACATTTTTCAGCCTCTCTGTGCCTTGGTTTTTCCATCTATAAAATGGACATAAATCACCTTCTCCATTGGAATGTGACATGAAAAAATAATCACTGCAACAATAATAGTAACGGATGCAGTATGAGTAAATGGCATCTAATCCAAAAGAGCTGACTTTTCAGGTCTTGGCTTTCCGTCACTTCCGCAGTGAGGTCTCCTCCATCCCCCTAGACCAGGTTGGGTTCTCTGATAGAGGTGCTCCCAGCATCCTGCTGGTCCCTGTTTGACACTCTTCCCGTGGGATTACACGTGAATCTCCCTCCTCCCTCTGAGCCACAGACGGTAGGCTCTGCGGCCGTGGAGATTCAGTCCCTTCCTGTTGACCTCTTTATACCAAACACCTACCATACTGCTTAGCCCTAGGTGAGCATTTATCGAATGAATAAAGAATGAATGAACGCCTTTGGTATTTCATAATTTCCTTTGACATTGTCTTCTTTGGCAGCATGAAATTTGCTGAGTGGGCAAGTGGCCTGATATTTTGGAAGTAGGTTCTGGCCCTTCATTACCAGGACTCAGTTGTGCAAATTTAGGCAAGTTTCTTCTCCTCTCTGAGCCTCGGTTTCCCAGTCCAGTAAAGAGATGGGGTGGATTAGACCCCCTGCATGGGAATCACCTTGTCTATTTATTAAAATATGCATTTCTAGACCACGTCCAGTTCAAGGAGACTAGAATCTCAGGGGGAGGGGTCACAGTGCCCCCGGTGATGCTGACCTTCACTAAACCGGAGGGCAGCTGCAGTACAGACCTCAAGGCCCCTCCAGCAACGTGGGGCTGGGGTCGAAGGCTCTACTTCTCTCCTGAAGCCTTTTCTCTTCCCAGTGTCTGGCCTCCGAGGAGAAGAGAGTAGAGAAAAGGGGGTCGCTTTTCTGGATACCACAGGTGAGTGCCGCCCACCCCACCCCCAATGCTCCATGGGTGGCCTGCGCCGCTGAGATTACTTCTCCCACCTCTTTGGACCTCCATTCTCACCCCCGCAGCGGGGCAACTGCATCCCTGCAATCCTCAGATTGCTTTAGCCACAATTATCTGAACGTTAAGTAAGAGATGGAAAAGACAGTGTTTGCAAAACCATGAAGAGCAGCGTCAAGCTCTTATGTCCCCTTCGTCAACTGTTGTTTCCAAGTCTTCGGGGAATAGCTGGGAGAAGCAGCGTCTCTCCACTTGGCTGCACACTACCAGTATCTGGGCAGTTGGATGGATGGATGGATGGATGGATGGATGGATGGATGGATGGATAGATGGATGGATGGATGGATGGATGGATGGATGGATGGATGGATGGATAGATGGATGGATGGATGGATGGATGGATGGATGGATAGATGGATGGATGGATAGATGGATGGATAGATGGATGGATGGATGGATGGATGGATGGTGGATGGATGGATGGATGGATAGATGGATGGATGGATGGATGGATGGATGGATAGATGGATGGATGGATGGATGGATGGATGGATAGATGGATGGATAGATGGATGGATGGATGGATGGATGGATGGTGGATGGATGGATGGATGGATAGATGGATGGATGGATGGATGGATGGATGGATAGATGGATGGATGGATGGATGGATGGATGGATAGATGGATGGATGGATGGATGGATGGATGGATGGATGGATGGATGGATAGATGGATGGATAGATGGATGGATGGATGGATGGATGGATGGATGGATAGATGGATGGATGGATGGATGAATGGATGGATGGATGGATAGATGGATGGATGGATGGATGGATGGATGGATGGATGGATGGATGGATTTAGGTAGTAATGTCCGTGACACATCCCAGACCTATTAAATCTGAATCTCTGAGGACGGAGCCCAAGCATCAGAATTGTGGAACTGGAAAAAAAATCTTTCCAGTGATGCCAAGGGCCAGCCAGGATCCGAGCTCCTCTGTTAGACAATGTCATTATTTATATTAGACAGCACGTTGAGAACTCCTGCAACTTCCTAGGGCTTATATCGTATATTATATATAAGCATCTCCCACCAATCTCTACTCTCTCCAAATGCAGAGATAAAATATTCCCTAAAATATGCATTCCTTGTGTTTCACCCGAACTTCTTCTACCTACTGTTGCTTGTCACAGTATATGCCATTAGCTGTCACCTCCTGAGGACAGGAACTGCCTTTTATCTTCCAAATCCTTGTGCCTAGCACAGGGTGTGAGTTCATGTCCAAAGAGGAGGCACATCTGCCTGAATGTCGGAAATGAGGAACTTTTCCTTTTGCTAAGAAAGGCCTGCTGATGACGTTATCTTTGAATCTCTTTCAGAGCTGCCTGCAATGTCGGTTGATCTGTCTGCACTTAACCTGACAGAGCTGGTGAACGGGATGCTGATCAGAGCTTTAAAAGGTAACCAATTTTTTAAAAAGCACAATCCAGGCCCATTTTTATCTTGTTCTTGCTTCGCCTCTGGACTCTCCATGACCTGGGCAAGACCCGTCACGTCTCTGTGTGTCTCAGCTCCTCTGTGTTCAGAGCAGAAGATGTGTGTCCTACCTAACTCATGATGAGATTGAAAACGTCCAGATGAAGTAGGAGGTTTGCCAGCATTTTGAGAGCAAGCTGCGCTCCAAACACAGCATCTGTGTAGGCATCTCTACTCATAACTATATTGTGAGACAATTGCAAGAGTTTAAGGACAGATTAGGAAATATAGCCAAGGGACATGTACTTTTGCCTTTTTTGTCTGTTTGTTTTTGGTTTGCTTTGATTTGATTTTTGTTTTTTATTTTCAGTGTTTATTATTATATTTTTATTTGTTCATCGTATTATTAATTTCCATGATCAGTTTGCTAATTTCTATTACTACTATTATTGTTAGTGGGCATTTACTGTTCCTTTATCTCAATGTCTTTGACAGATAGCAAGAAATTTTTCTCCTTGCTGAGTGTTACTTCCTATAGCTCCTTTGCCTTCCACAAGTTTTCTGTGGCCATTTACAACAGTAAGTGCTGGCTCTCCTTCTTTTCTTTTTTTAAAATTTATTTTATTGTAGTATAGTTGATTTACAATGTTGTGTTAATTTCTGCTGTACAGCAAAGTGACTCAGTTATACATATATACATTCTTTTTCATATTCTTTTCCATTATGGTTTATCACAGGATATTGAGTAGAGTTCCCTGTGCTATACAGTAGGGCCTTGTTGCTTATCCATTCTAAATATAATAGTTTGCATCTGCTAATCCCAAATTCCCAATCCATCCCTCTCCCAATCCCCCTCCTCCAGCTTTTCTTGGCGGCAAGAACGGTAAGCGATGGGTAGGCAGGCCAGGCTATGTGCCAGGGGTGCTAGGTGCTTCGTTTCTCTTCACAGTTTCTAACCTGAAGACTGTGGACCCGGCCAAATTCCCCACACGGTACTGCTACTGCTTAAACAACCGGACCAACGATTTATCAGGTGGGTAGAACTCACTTTGAGGCTTGCAGGCTGCCCTGATTTTGCTTGTGCCCTTTTAAATAAGGTTGAATTATTTTTTTTTTCTCCTTAGACTAAGATCAGAAAATGTAATGATATCTATTATGCTTAAATATGTGCACATCCATTGTCCTGGAAAGTTCCTTTCTTGGTTTTCTACCCTAGAGAAATAGTTACATCTGCGCAGAGGGGCAAGAACAAAAGGTAGCATTGTTTGAGAGCAAAAGCTGAGAACAACCTAAATATCCATCATTAGGAAAATGGCTGAATAGTCTACTGTATAGTCAAATCTTGGAAGACAGCCATAGAGAGTACATAAATGAATGCGTGTGGCCAGGTTTGGTCTATGTATGGAAATATTTCCATGACGTTTTCAATTAGAAAAAGGGAGTTCAAAAATAAATAGAGTAAAATGGCATTGATGAAAAAATATATACATATTTGAACACTGGGTAGGTGATTACCTCTGAAAAGAAGATTGGAGTCTGAATGTGAAATAGAAGGGTGATGATTAAGGGGACCTGATATTATCTGATTTTTTTTTCAAAGACAGTATATTCATGTATTACTTTTATAATTAAAAATTAAAAGTACAACATGTTCCTTATATTTAGAGAATCCTGAAAAATAAAAGTGAAAATTACTCTCTCACCACTGATTCATCCATTCAGCAGTTCTTTGTTGAGCGCACACTATTAGCCGGATGCTCTTCTAGGTGTGAGGGTATCACCCACACTGAAGTGGACACACCCCCTGCTCTCATGGACTTAGATTCTGTTGGAAGGGAGAGGGAGTACACGAATAAACTGAAAACACACAGTATGTTGCTAATGGCATGACTGTGAGAACAATAAAGCAGGGGACAGGGTGATGGTGGAGGTGGCTGCTATGTGCAGGGTGGTCAGGGAAGTCTTCTCTAGTGAGGTGAGGGTTGAGGGGCTACCTGCAGGCAACCTGAGAGACAGCCTTGTGGTACCTGGAGACAGAGTGTTCCAGGCAAAGGCAGGGTGAGGACCAGAAAGGCCAGCAAGTGAGCCAGAGAGCCGTGAGAAATGAGCTCAGAATTGTGGGGGCAAGGCAGGAAGGGTGTTGCAGATCATGTAGAAGTTTATAGTCTGCCACAAAGATTTCCACTTTTACTATGAATAAGAAGGAAGCCATTGTGATTGTCCACACAGAGGAGTGACGTGATCTAACTTACATTTTAAAAGGATCCCTTTGGCTGCTTGTTAAAGAATAGTCTGTAAGGGAAGCAAAGACTCAAGGTGAAAAAGTCTCCTCCTTTTTTTTCCCCCTCGCTTAACCTAATATTAAAAATATTTTCCATGATATTACAAACTCTTTGCAAACATGTGTAATGGTTACATAACCTATGAATGTGAGCATTTTCTTAGCTAATATGCTGTTGAACTTTTGGGTGGATTCTAGGTTTTTCTTAATATAAAAAAATCCTGTATTAGAGATCTTCGTGTCTAAAACGTTTCCCTGTTTTAGATTACTTTCTGAGGATAGATTCCCCAAGGTGGAATTTATGGACCAAATATTGTGCACCTTTTAAAGAGGATAATGATTATTGTTTAATAAATACTGGATGCCAGACTGCAATAAGTACCATCTTCTTATTTAACTCACCCTCTGAATCTCATCAACAAATTACATTTGGGAGGGAAAATGTTCTTCATAATCACATCTTTCTCACCATCTCATTAGCCTCGGCTAGAGGCCAAGTTTTGTCTGGTGTTGAGTCCCTGCCCTGATTGTGTGAAAGATAAAAATAAAATTTAAAAATTGGAGTCACATCTGCTGGGGAATTTTGTAATTCTGTTTGGTGAGCTGAAGTGTGTTTTCATACACATGCAATGCTTATTTGAAAAGAATTGATCCATGGATCGTTACCACTGATAAAATAGCATCTTGCTCCCCTGGTAAACCACAGAGATTTTCACAAGGTTTAACATGTCCCAACGTGCCTAATGCTGATTCCCCTCAAATTGCTACCATGAGAGGCTGTACACTTCGGCCAACATCTTGCCATGGTTCAAAACCTTTGGGGAAGATGTGTTTGTGGATAATCTTCAGACATGGATTGTTTTCTGAATATTCTCAACTCTGATATATAGCCTTCCTCTGAGTGTGTTTTTCCTTAATGAAAATAGCTTAAATTTTCTTTTTTTTTTTAAATTTTTATTTATTTATTTATTTATTTATTTATTTATTTATTTATTTATTTATTTTTGGCTGTGTTGGGTCTTCGTTTCTGTGCGAGGGCTTTCTCTAGTTGCGGCGAGCGGGGGCCACTCTTCATTGCAGTGCGCGGGTCTCTCACTATCGCGGCCTCTCTTGTTGCGGAGCACAGGCTCCAGATGCGCAGGCTCAGTAGTTGTGGCTCACGGGCCTGGTTGCTCCGCGGCATGTGGAATCTTCCCAGACCAGGGCTCGAACCCGTGTGCCCTGCATTGGCAGGCAGATTCTCAACCACTGCGCCACCAGGGAAGCCCTTAAATTTTTTTGATTTAAAAAATAATATATTGTGATGATAAAATATATTGTGATGTTGATATATTGTGAATATATTGTGGAAACCTTTCACATTGCTTCTTTTCACGTCCTATTGTCTAGAACTGAGTCACATGGCCACACCCACCTGCAAAGCAGGCTTGAAAATATAATTTTCAATTACGTTAAACTACCATGTGCCCAACTGAAATTTCATGTTTTCTTACTAAAGGAAAATGAGAGGATGGATATTGGGAGACAGCTGTCAGTATCTACCATGTTTTCTATGAAATTTGGTATTCCATTTTCAACTAATCAGCATGTCTTAAAAAACATTCCATTCAATGATATAAATATGCTTCATCCTTCATATGAATTCATAGTATTCATTGAAAGAATGTACCATAATATAATTTATCTCCTCCTGATGGAAACGTTTTTTTTTACAATTATCAGCAATGCTGTGATGAGTACCTGTGTACAATCACTTGCAGCATTTGCCCAATTATCACTGTAGGATAAAGTCCTCAAAATAGAACTGTTGTCTGACAGGAAGAGGATTTTGTGATGCTTCAAATTGCTAAAATTTCCTCTAGAAGTCTTGCATAAGTTCACACTCTTACCAGTAATGTTTGAAAGTGTGTGTTTTTCCACACCCTTGCCAACACTGAGTACCAAGAGACATTCTTAAATCATTACCAATTAAGACAGACAAAAAGGGTTTTTTCCCTATTTTCTATTTATATATGAAAGTAGTCAGAAGTCATTCATCTGTGTGTTGCTAGTAAATTAGATTGTTCATATTGTCATCAAAACAAAGAATATATTTGAGGCAGTGATAACTGATTTTCTTCCAAGCCTAGGACTCGATTGTGAAAGCAGTTCTAAAAGGAGAGTTGACAAATGTATTGAGTATGAGATTTGTATGAGCAGTGGTAGAAATTTTGGGAAGAATAGGAGCTTTAGCACAAGGCAGACCTCAGCTCAAATTCAAGCCCTGCCACATGCTCTGGGACCTAGGGAAAGTTCCATCATTTCTCTGAAGCTTGGGCAGAATCTGGACTCCATGCTTGGTGTCTGAGCTGCAAAGCCATGCTCATAGCTTCTATGTAATATAAATAGTGGATTGCAGTTTCTTGGTCTATCTATGAATCTCTCTCTCTCTCACTAATCTCAGCTTCAGGTAGGCAGAGATGGTGTCTTAGTCCTCCAGTGCCTACAAGATGTCTGGCATACTCCAACACTCCATGAATGTTTATTAGATGAATGAATTAATAAACAAAGGAGACTTTTGAGAATTAGAAAGAAAATAGATGGCATAAGTAATGAAATACTACCCCTCTTCAGTTTCTACAATGTGACTATAAACAGATTGGTCTAAAGAGACATAAAGAAGGATGCCTACCTTCTGCATGGCCACGTGTCCACACCTGTACAGGTGGCCCACCACATCTTCCTCTAGGAGACTAACCACGCACCCGTGCAAGTGTGGTAAGATGGCATGTCACCATGGCTCCGGCTCACATAGGGTAGCGCCCACCTCCTGTTGGCCTTGCATGCTATACATTCCACTGGTTGTCACATCACGTTTTCATGCCTCTCTGGGTTCTATATTTTCAATGGTCTGGGTTCTATATTTTCAAGTCAGCTTGCCCCTGACCCCAGCTCATAACCCCGTTACTGAGTAAAAGATGCATTTAGACAAGGCATGATGGGAAACTCTCCGTGGGACCTCAGAAGCTTCTTTAGAAATTGACAGTTTGGGGCTCCTAGAATAAGTACTCCTTGTTTTAGAAGCCAAGAACTTGCTGGGTCCTGGAAAACCATAACTGAACAGCAGAAGAGGCAGCAGCTGTCTGAGTAGGAAGTGCATTAGGACCTTTCATTGGTCAATGGCACCCACCATGGCAAGACCTGTTCAGAACGTGCTGAGAGACAAAGTCCTCAAAGATTTTATAGCTTGAAATGTTGTAAAATTATCTCAATCTCCTCCCATCAGACTTCTGAACATGGAGGGCAGGAGAAGAGCTTCCTTGTTCTATTTTGTGTAAAGTCCTTGTCTCCTTTGATAGTTCATAGTTTATAATCCACCACTAAATTTGATGTCATTTTGAAAATCTGAAGTTATGTAAATTTACATCCCATGTCTGCAGGGCTGCTTCCTATCCAATGAATTTGGTATTCTAAATCAATTAGATGAAATAATTGGGGGAGGGGGGAACAAATCAGAAAAACCATTATTCAACACTATGGTTTTGCACAGCTCTTTGGTGCTGGCAGAGAAGGATCTGGGGTGGGGGGAGGGAAATGGAGGAGAAAGGAGATTATGATGGTGGATCCAAAAGTTTTCTGCCTGCCTGAAATTAAGACTTGAAAAATAACTAGTAGTATTTCTTTTTATGATTCTTAATAATCCCCAATACACGGAACTAAATCAAACTTGTAAAATCTACTCTGAAAAATCCAAATACAATATACATTTCCCTTCAAGTCTCTGAAATTTAAACCAAGTCTCAGAAATTTAAACCTCCTCAATCTATCTTACAGATTTCACAGCCCTACTGGTGGACATCGTTGGAAATTCTACCAGCTACCTCACAGAGATTTTTAAGTCAACCTCCATCCTCTCAGGTGTGCTCTTCTTGAAAATGCTTGGCAAATTTGAGACTTGGCATTCATCATGGAATAAAACCTAGTCAACTTCCCACCCCGATCCCTACCATAGGCCGGGCTGCCAGGAACTTTAATGTAAGTTTTATTTAGACAATCAGCGTGGTACAGTTTCAACCACCAGTACAGTATTTGAAGTTTCCATCTTCCTATCAAAGCTATTCCTGGGGTCCAAAAAGTTGGAGGAAGAATCCAAGGCTCAACACTGGGGGGAGTTAGGCAGACTCAAAAAAACAGCTTCTATTGGACAGCTATACTCCCATTTTAAAGATGAGAAAACTGAGATTCAGAGAGGTTGAATATTTTGCTCAAGGTTGGTTCAGAATTCAGATTTAGATCTCTATGGAGCCTAAACTCATGTCTGACATACAATTGAGAAAGATATGCTTCAGTTATAAGGTGGTTTCATATAACCCCAGGCAATTCACATTCCCCTGGGGACCTACTTTGAAAAGCACAGATCCAGTCAATAGCCCAACTCTTGGTCTCATCAGAAAGGTGGTGTCCTATACTGTGGAGCAACTACTGTTTTAGGAGCAGTGGGGGAGGAAGAAAGAGAAATAATAGATATATTCAGGTGCCCGGGACTCTTCGAAGGGCCACCCTCATTGCATCCTCACCATAACCATATGGGGTAGCTACTATATTTATCTCCACTTTACAGGTGAGGAAACTGTGGCACTGAGAGGTTAAGGAACTAGCCCAAGATCATTCTGCAGAGATAGAATTCTAACCCAGGTGATCTGGCTCTGAAGTCCATGCTCTTGGTCACTATTAATACATATAGTAATAGGACCACATTAACAAGAGCCATTATTACTATTATGCCTATTTACTGAGCTCTTCTACCTGCCAAGCACCATACTTAGAGTTTCACGTACATCGTCTCATTGGATCATCATAGCCACCCTACCAGAGATTTCCAACCACACATCCACAGTCCTTCAGGCAGCATCTTCAGGGACAAGTATGCTTAGGAACTCAGAAGTTTTCGGATTTTTGATGGCGTAATAGGGTGTCTACCCTATACCTGACAGAACACCTCCAGCAGCATCCAGGACAGCCTGCTGTAAATCAAACACGCTCATATTCATTTAGCCAAATGGTTGACCCTTTACACTAAGAAGGATAGATAAACTACAATAGCCTCGCATCTGTCAATTCAGGTTTTGCCACTGAATGAGTCGGTACCAAACTCACACAAAAACCTTCCATATTACGGAGATTTGGGGATTTGGAAAGTGCAAATAAGGTACTGTGGGATTTGAATTTTCACCGTTTTAAAGATAGGTGAACTGAGTCTTAGAGAGGTCAAGCAGTTCATTTATGCTCACTTAACTAATCAGTGCCAGAGCTAATGTTGTAATCCTGGACGCTGACCCCAGAGGCTCTGCCCTTAGCCATTACATTATACTGCATCTTTCCTCCATCAAAAAAATTAAAACCAGAAACTCGGGGCTGACTGAAAATCAGGGCTCCTAAATAAGGAGTTAGCCTTATTTTCCTATAGCATCCAGAGCTAGAGATTTCCAACTTCATTTTCATTTCAACCAAAGACTTAACAGCTTCAGACCCATTGCTAAGTCCTGTTGTATCCTGGTCTGTCTTGCAGTGAGTCAAGCGAATGAATCTGACTGCATCTTCATCTGTGTGATGTCAGGAAAGTCAGGTGAACCACCAGCCATTCTTTGACAAGCTCTCTGAGCTGAGAATTAAACACAGCCCTCCAGCAGGTGAGCCCAAGATTTGACCTTGTTGGTGTGGTTCTTGCAGGAAGGAATATTTCTGACTTCTGGGAGATGGCGGAAAAATCTCCTGTTATCAATTACACATTTACCAGCAGCATGTCTGGTGTTCTGGGTGAGTGTAACCCTCCCAAACTCCTACTATAGAGTCTCCAGACCAGGGTCCCAGCTAGCAAGCTGAAGACTGAATGTTGCCCTCAGGTATTTTATTTAGCTGTACTGTGTTAAAATCAGAGGATTTCGTCATTAAAATTTTTTGAATTTATAGATTTTTTTTTTTTTTTTTGCAGAAGATCTGGCAGCCCTGGACCCTCCCCCTTCCCCATGGCAACTGGGGTTGAGTAGCCATCCTCCCCATTAGGAGAGACACGTTTCTCCTCTTTTCCATAGCCCTCACTTCTCCCTGTTGCCTTGCACTTTTTTCTCATATCAACTACCTGGTTTTTGTAGGTATTTGAATTTGTGACCCTGTTGTAGACATTGCCACTCCATAATACTCAGACCGTACCCAACCATCCTCTACCCCTCCACACACATCTACCCATCTTCCTGCCTTTTCTCTGGCATCAGGTGGCATTTTTTGGAACCACCTTAAAGCCATCTTTCTCCCCTATACTTATGTGTCATTTCTAGCTGAATAAAGTTTCTGGAATCTGGCTGGTCTTCCAAGATCATCATCTGTTGCTATGATTATCTTAGTTCAAGTCCTTGTCATCTATCTTTACTATAATAGCCTCTGAACCAATCTCCTTTGACCTAGTCTCTTATTTCTCTGAAATACCCATCCATTGTCATAAGAGTGATAAAATAATTAGGTTATGTCTCTTCATTGCTCAGAACTCCTAAGTCGGCAGCAGGGGGTCTGAAGTCCTTAACATCGAGTATACATTTGTCTGTCATCAAGCCCACCCTACCTACTCTCTTTTACATAAATCTTCTGCTAAAACTCCACTGAAATCCCTGCCCTTCTTGCAGACGGCATACATCTCCATGCCCCTGCAACCTTGCTCATGCTATTATACCAGAATGGAACTTCCCTACTTTTCCATATTTCAGAATCCAATTTGTCTGTCAATGGCCAGCACAGCTGCTGCCTCCTCTTTCCAAAGAATCCCCCAGTCAAAATTAGTCTTCTGTCTTCTATGATTCTACAACACACACTTATAAGTCATTTGGACTGTTACTCCAGGTTGTATCACAGATGACTTTATCTGTGTGTCTCCTCACTGAATCATACTTGAAGGCAGAGACCGTCTCCTTCATCTCCATAGTCTGCTTTCCCCTCAGTGCCTCACACTGTACTTTGCACATAGTAGGTTCTTTATCCGTGTTTATTGGAGTGAAATGAAGTTTACAATCAACCTCCAATTCCACTCCAGAGGGCTGCCTTGGTTGGTATTTATTGTAGGGCATCTCTTAGTTATGCTGAGGAAGGGACTTCAACTGTATGGAATAAGGCTGCTTGATAAGGAGATGAAATGGGCATTTGGTGGGTTCCCCTCACCTACCCAATTCTGAGGACAGATCTGAAGGTTGAGTCAATCTCACTTCTTCAGAGAGTCCTTTCATGACTTTCTGACCCCCAGTCTCAATTATGTCTCCCCTTTTGTGCTCCTGTAAAGTTTTCCCAGCAACAACTGCTTGAGAAGAGAGAACATACGAACAAGTTGACACAAAGGTGATGTGTTTGATAGCCAGTCACCTGGCTGAGTGATAGTTTGATTGGCAGGCACTCAGTCCCACGTCCATTAATTTGAGAGCAAGGACCGGGCTTCTGGTGCATGTGGGGTGATATTGAGCTCAGAAGTAAGGCAGGAGAGAGGAACTGAGGCTGCAGGGCCACCTTCTGCAATTGCACTGGTTGTGCCCGACACACAGTTACCTGCCTAAGGGGCAAGTAGGGGCCGAAATCCCACCTGTCTGCAGGCCAGGCTTTGTCCACCCAGAGGAGGGGACCTTATGGGCTAGTGAGAGCCTGTCCTATCCTAACATGCAGCCTCCATCCCCTAAGCCTTCCTGAGGTAGGCTTAATGAACACTTGGACCTCTTCCTCCTTTTCCTCATGGAACATCCAAGAGCACTGTGTAGATCTCCTTCTGTCTTCGCTTCTGTGCGAGGGCTTTCTCCAGTTGCGGCAAGCGGGGGCCACTCTTCATCGCGGTGCGCGGGCCTCTCACTATCGCAGCCTCTCTAGTTGCGGAGCACAGGCTCCAGATGCGCAGGCTCAGTAGTTGTGGCTCACGGGCCTTGTTGCTCCGCGGCACGTGGGATCTTCCCAGACCAGGGCTCGAACCCGTGTCCCCTGCATTGGCAGGCAGATTCTCAACCACTGCGCCACCAGGGAAGCCCGGGACCCATCTTTCAAGTGAGTTTCTTACAGGCAGCCCCTAGTTCCCCCAAATTTCACCTCTGGCCCCTAGTCATACCCAGAGGGCACATGAGCAAATCTAATCCCTCTTCTTGGGACCAGTGCCAGAGCTGTGGAGGGGTTGAGGGTTGCGAAGTGGGCAAGGACCCTGACAGGATCCAGGTTCTGTTCAGGAAACACCTCAAGTGTCTGATGCTTTTTGCCTGGCAGCTTTGCATTCTGTGCACATTGCTTTTGTCCGTGGCATTTTCACCCCTCGATATTTTAGCTTGATCTGTCATTCAAGGAGAAACCTTCCTCTCGGTGATGTAACGTACTGCTCCGAGTAAGGTTGGAATCTCTGCATTCTGTATATTTGCTGTCCAGTGACCTTTCAGTGGCTCGACAGTTCTCTGTGTGCAAAGTGTCAAGCATAGTAAAGCTGCCATTGACTGTCTCCTTGAATGTGCAGCTACCAGGGGGACGGCCCTGACTTCACAGCTCACACCCACAAGCCAGCAAACACTACCAAGGACAAGTCCCCCACGTGGATCCCAGAACGCGGGAGTGTCTGCTCTGAGAAGCTCTCCCGGGACAGAGTCAACCCCTCCTTCAGAGGGAGAGCAGACCATGAACACAAACAAGCGTCCTGAGGGTCACAGCAGAGCCCCGGCCAGAGCTACCGCCACCCTGGACAGCGCCTCTCCCACCCTCCCAGCCTGGGGTGAGATTTCTCACCCCTTCCTCTCCCGTCCTGTTTCTCCCCGCACTTCCCTCTAGGCTCAGATAAATAAGTGAAATCCTTCCTTTATCCCTTCTCCACCAACCTCTTTGTTCAGCAGCCCTTTAATAAGAGATAGATGTGAACCAGTATGGGTGTGATACCTATAAGCAAAGGCAACAAATGTCCACTGGCATAATGTCTTTCTAACATTTAATTTTATAATTTTTTATTTTGAAATAGTTTAAGACTCACAGGAAGCTGCAAAAATAGTACAAAATTCCCTCATACCCTTCACCCAGCATCCCACAGTAGTAATATAAATGTGGTATATGGTAACATCAGGTATTTTTATTTTAACAGAGCTGGTAGCAATATCTCTCCTGAAATTCACACTAAATGGTGAAATGCAGTCAACATTTTATGGCAGGCAGGGTTAGGTTAATTTGTAGCTGGCTGGATAATGTTGCCAAGAATATGTTAATGACTTGCTGCCAGTGTAAAAAGCTGCTGCTGCTGACCTGCTGAGAAGTTCTTCTTTTCCCATCATTTTTGTGAACACTGATCAGTGGTGTTGTCACTGAAGATGTAAAAGGCACGCTTACTCTATTTGCAATAAGAGACAGCTGAGATAACTCTTTCATTAAAAGACGATTATGTCTCAATGAGTTCCAACAATGGACCACAGTCATCAGAATACAGTCATTCATTCATTCACTCATCAATACGTATATTTAATATCAGACCCCAGGCTAGCTGTCAAAAAACACAGCTCTATCAATGTTCCCTTTCCTTCCTGAGCTCTCAGATCTGGGAGAGAGACATAGACAAGTAAACTGATAGTTTATTATCCAGCCTACAAAGAGCTATTGTCCTGGAAAGCCCAGAGAGGGGGGCTCCCCTGAGGGGGTTGAGGACTGATAACAGTCAAGCAGACAGGGAAACAAGAACGAGGAAAAGGAATCAGATTCACTAACTAGAAATTTTTTAGTAATATATCCGCATCAAGACAATTATACAAAATTAGAAAGCTTTCCAGTATAATATGAAAAAAGATGTGATTGCTAGTGGCAAGAAAAGTCATAAAATATCTCGCTATCACTCTGAGAGGGAAAGTGCTAGTTCTGCATGAGAAAAACTACAAAACTTTCAAGAGAGTAATAAAAGCACATTTAAATAAATAAAGGGTTATACCATGTTCTGGATGAGAAATTGGAATAGTTTTAAAATGGCAACTGCTCCCAACTTAACTTATAGATTTAAAATCCTCCCGGGGATAAGTTTTGTAAAACCTGAAAAAAATTTATTTTAATTCTTAACATGGGAATGAACAAGTGAAAACATCTGGCAATTGTTTAAAAGACCAGCGAGGGAAGACTTGTCTTGATAACCGTTCTGTGATATTGTCAGTCAGGCATCATCATGATCGTCACTGCCATTTCAGTGGTAAAGCTGAAAAGAGTTTAGTAACTTGCCCCAGAGTTCACAGCATGGAGGAGGTGGGGGCAGAACTTACACCTCCAGGTCCCCTTACCTGAAACCTTTCCATTGTATCACATGATTAGAATTGTATTTCTTAAATTTGACAATGTCCACTGTCCTCTGGACACACACCCTAGCTGATTGTTCAGCGTCCTAGGAATTTGGAGAATTTTTTAAAATTAGTAGTTAGGAAAACAAAGTTTAGTGTGGTCCCCTTATGGCAATTCAGGGTAGGGTTGAAGTCCCTGGATTATCTATATTACGCATGCGCATTGCATGTACCCTTTGATTATATGTCAATGTCTTGTCAATTTTACACCTGAATCAAAGCGGTCAAGCATGTAAGTGCCCTGTTACTGTCACTTGTGCAGCTACCAGGAAGGTGGCTGGAACTCCATGGGTGACAGCCCACAGGCAGGCGTGGGCTTCCACACTACCTGTGCCCTGGGCTCAGGCCACCAGTGAGAAAACACCTGGAGGGCTTCCCTGGGAAACACTTTCCTCCCCGCCGACGTCTCCTGCAGAGGCCGAGGAGGCCACGAACACGCGGAGCTTTTCCGAGACTCCTGCCAAGACAGCGGTCACGCCTGGCAGCCCGTCAGGGACCAGCCCAACCTCAGGTAAGAGAGGTTCTCACTCCTACTGCACTAATTACAGATGCAAATGTAGTGATATGCACGTTAAAATGTAATCACATAATATGAGGAAGGCCTGAGCTCTGAAAAACTGTGTGGTTCCAATTTTGTGTTTGTCTATGTATTTATGTGTGTGTGCGTGTGCGTGTGTGATACAGATACACAGAAAATAAAAAATAAACCAAAATAAGACTGAAAAGAAATTCACAACATGTTAACCTTGACTATATCTGGGAAGTATCAATAGATAAGATTTGATTTTTCTTCACTTCAGTGTCATGAATTTTCCATATTTTCTACTCCTATAATCAGACACAAATGGTTTACGTGTTTTTAAAATCACTTCCTCTGATCTCTGCAGCCAGAGGCCCTTCTTCTATGCTTGTGTTTTCAATGGATCGTAACATTCATCACTGCTGTGCTGTTAGGGGCCACGAACTTGACCTTTCTCCCCTCTGGACCATGCTCTCTTTAAAGGCCTGTGTCTTTACTCTCCAGTTCCCATGAAACACAGCAGACATTCAGTAAAAGCTTGCTGAATTACCTGAATTTCTGAAGAAGTAGAGAGGAAGAAGTAAATGAGTTTCAAAGGGTGCAAATGTAAAGTCTTAACTTTAGGTGCAAAATCTCAATTGCACAAACAGGTCTGGGAGTGCAACTGATAGCTTAAATCGGAGAAACACCTGACATAATGGCATCGGGAAAAATACAGGCTAACATACTTGGGTTTGGCCAACAGGCAACAGCAGCCAGCAGAGCCCTGAGGCTTTGAGCTCTGGCCTTTATTTCAGACACAGTAGCGTTGAAATCTTGACTCCACCACTGCTGTCTCCTTAGGCAGTTCTTCTGATTTCTCTGAGTCCTGGTTTTCTCATCTTCGAAATGGGGAAGGTGATGCTTACTTTTCAGAGTGGTTGTGCTGATTCAGTTAAGTGATGTCTGTAAGGTGTTCAGCTCCACACGGAGCACCTTGGAATCCCTCAATCAATGGCAACGCCTACTGCCCTGTCCTACTGCCCCCAGGGCGACAGCGTAGCAGCCAGCTTCAGGACACACGCTCAGGAGGGTAGTGGCAAAGCGGATGTCAACCAGAGGAGAGCGTGTGTCTGCTTTTGCCCTCGGCCCCTTGCAGCTCTAATCCTCTGCGATTCTGCAGTCATTTAGTTAAACTGTGAACAGTGACCACAGACAAGTCAGCTCTGTGTTTGGGTTAGAGTTAAGGCTGCTCATCTTCCAGAACTACATAGAAACACACCCAGGCAGCAAGCGTCAGCGGTGCCTTCTGTGTTCAGGGGCTTACAGTCAGTGCCTGGAAGGGAATCCAAAGAGGATGCTGAGGACTTCCCTGGTGGCACAGTGGTTAAGAATCCACCAGCCAATGCAGGGGACACGGGTTCGAGCCCTGGTCGGGGAAGATCCCACATGCCACGGAGCAACAAAGCCCGTGCGCCACAACTGCTGAAGCCCGCGTGCCTAGAGCCTGTGAGCCACAACTACTGAGCCCACATGCCACAGCTACTGAAGCCCATGCGCCTAGAGCCTGTGAGCCACAACTACTGAGCCCACGTGCCACAACTACTGAAGCCCGCGCACCTAGAGCCCGTGCTCCGGCAACAAGAGAAGCCACCGCAATGAGAAGCCTGCGCACCGCAACGAAGGGTAGCCCCCGCTCGCCGCAACTAGAGAAAATCCCGCACACAGCAACAAAGACCCAACGCAGCCAAAAATAAATAATAAATAAATAAATAAATAACAAAAAACACAAAAAACCAAAGAGGATGCTGACCGGCTCTGAGAAAACGACCAGGTTGCCCGCTGGAGTTGGGCCTCCTGCCCATAGTTATCTGTTTGTAAATGTGTCATGCTGCCCATCTCTGCTACTGAGGCAGTTGAACTCAATGCTGCCACACCCACCATCCCAGCAGAGGAGCCTAATAAGGAACAAGCAGGATTGCAACACTGCACTGGGTCCAGCCCAGGCTCTGAGACCTCACCCCACCCCTCCACGTCTTCCTTCAGACTCCAGCCATAGCAAAAGGCCTTCCACTCACGTCTCTGAGTCTTTGCTTATTACGCGCTTTCCTCTGCTTGGAAGGCCTGTTCCCCTCACCTACGGCTACGCTTCTCCATCCCAGAGAAGATGTCACCTGCCCCATCCCCCATCCCCGTGCTCCTGTTGCACCCCCAGCCTCACCCCTTTCCTTCCGCTTAACCACACAAGTGAAAGTGCCTGTTTCCTCTTCCTCTCCCTCATTTTCTATAAGAAGGCTGCTTTGCTGGTTTTGCCAGAGGCATGCATCTTGACAGCAGGATCACTTGCCAAAGTGGTCCTTAAATCAGGACTTCATGAACAGGATCAAAAGAATTGTTGAGATGAGCCTACATTCTATGATGATGGTGCTGGGCAGTGCATAGGGGTGGGGATGGGGTAAGCGTGCACACCAGACTCAGGTGAATGAAGAGCATCTCGTGTCCTCTTTGCCTGGGAGCACCGCGCCCGGACATGGCCCACGCAAGTCCACTCCTCTCCCATTTCATACCAGTGTTAGCGGGTTTCCAATGGCACCAACACACTGTATCACAGTTACTGATGGGACTCGCCCATTTCCTCAACACTGGGGGTGCCTCCATTGTAGAGTCTATTTCTTACTCATTTCTGCATCCTCAGCAACCCCCAGCTACCTGGCTTGATAAGCAGCAGTGGATGAACAGGGCAGGACTGGTGGCAGGGGGCCTCTTCTGCTCATGCATCCTTAGAAGAAACTCAAGCTCACCTCTCTCTCCTCTCATCCCAGGCCCACTCACCCCTGGCACACAGACTCCAAGCCCTACCAAGGCTCCGGCCCCCAGATATCCACAGGCAGGTAAGAATGTGGCCCTGGAAAGAGGAACCCAACACCCCAGGTGGAAAATATCGTTTAGGGGCAGGGGTGTGACGGGACAGGGGTGCCTGTAGGCAGACTAAGCTTGTTATTGTATTTTATTGGTTCTAGCAGGCGGAGAGGCAGGAGAACTAAGTCTTGCTGTCCTATTAAATCACCCTATGATCTTGCATAAATCACTTTCTCTTTCTTGACTACAATTTCCCTATGGATTTATAGAACTCTTTATCTTTAAGATGCCATGATTCTCTGCTTGTGTGTATACCCCAGGTCCATTTCATTTTGAACTTTGCGAGGCCATTGTTGTCCTTGCAGGTGATCTCCCTGCTGCGTGGTCCTTTACCCCTGCAGAAGAGCCAGCCCTCGTCCCAGGACCCCACCAGGTTTCAAGTACGTACCAGTGCCCTGTCGCTCCTATAGCTTTTGTTTGTTTTGGACGAAGTTGTGTAGTATAATAAAAAGAGGTTTGTTTGATAAATTTAGATTCAGACTGCTGGAATCTGAATCCTAGCTCTGCTATTTACTGGTGAGGTAACCTCCTGCGCTCAAATTCCAGAATTCAGTTTCCTCCGCTGTAAAGCAAGAATAATAACAATTATCGTGGGCACTAAAAATGTCTTATCTCTGCAGGGTTTTGTATTACGTAAGATAATGTGTGCGGAAGTGATTTGGAACTGGAGAGCTCCATATAACTTAATTCAATCAACTTTTATTGAATGGACACCCATTGAGAATGTGCTGTACACTTTGTAAACGGAAGCTGTTCTTACAATGAGCATGATGTTAGCAGAAAGAGGGGAAGGAAAAAAGGATGACTCCAAAAGTCCACCCCCAGCCACTGGGTGCCATTTACTTCTATTCCGTGTGAAAGGACATTCCTGTACACTTCATTCTTACAGAATTCTAGGGGAATCCCTCTCCTGGGCTTGGACATGGGCTTTCAGGACTCTTGACAGAGGCTAAGGACTTGGAGTTTCTGTGGTTTACGCTGCATTTTTCCAATTTTTGGATGTCAAACTCTCCTTTTTTCCTGTGGAGCCACTTTCCATGAGAGAGAAATTGACACAAAGTGAGTCCTTCAAAGCTGGTTGAGTCCTCAGGTCCCTCCCACTCCTAGATGCCTTTCAATATTATTTTCCTGAATGTTCCTGGACCTGAGTGTTCTAGTCATATGTCAATGGGGCATTATTAAATTGCTGGACCCTGCACCGTCTCCTTTTTCATATCACCTAAGATCTGCCTCAGCCCCATTCTCAACCTCCAGTGAATGATGAATGGGCCTTTCAGACACAAAGACGTGATTATGCTACCATAGGAAATTATAGCCCTGTTTTCTCCAGGTTTCTAAAGAAACACAGGAGTGGTGCAGATGGGGGCAGTCGTCAGACTGAGTTTTAGAAAACAAGTTGACTATATTTATCTGTATCTTTATCTATATCTTTATCTGTATCTATATCTATATATCTATCTCTATATGGCTCCATCCATCCATCCATCGTTCCATCCATCTAATGAGAAATAGAAAATTTCTCATTAGAACTTTTATTTTTAATAAAACTTCAGTGAGACCATCTCTGATTTCTTCCAGGAACCAGACCCCCTCCTTTCTCTACCTATCTCTGGAAAGTCTCACAGCAGCTTTACCAGACATGGTGAAGCAAGGCCATGTGTACCTGTTGGTCTCGAGCTACCTGAGATCAGGGGCAAGACAGTATTCACTCAGCACAGTCCCTGACAAAGGGAAGATGCTTGCTAAATTCTTGTTGATGTGAATGGTCTGGGATTGCATCTTCTAGGGTGTCCTGAGCCGCTCCTCAAGGAGGGGGCCATGACCCCTGTTCCTCTCACGCTGGCCATCCAGAAGCTCAACCCTTGCCTGATGGAGCTGTGCCGCTTTTTCCAGCAATGCCTCTGCATGAGCCAGAAGAGAGACCCCAGGATGGAGGCAGTGAGGTAACCTGAGCCGCTCACTGCTTTTTACATCCAGTATTTACAGGCTTCTGATTCACCTTGGCTCCTCTGCAGGCCACTAAGTGATGAGGCATTAAGTAATCCACACACAGATGACAGGGGTACCTCAAGGAATGCACACGCCAGTGAGTCCTCTATTGCACTGTCACCTCCTTGAGAACCAGGATGAAACCTCATTCATCTCTGGGTCCCCAGAGCCAAGGGCGGGCCATGACACAGTCAGTGCTGTCAAGCTGACTTGTGTTGTGTCACATCTGCTGGAGTAATTACAGAGGATTTTGAGTGGTCCCGGAACCCCAATGCCCTCAGCCTCGCACGATTTGCCGGAAGAGACTAATCAGAGGTTATGTCCACCTAAATTCCAGTTTTTTCATAAATCCCTAAGCAGTCATTTGCTGACTCAATAATAAAGATGTAAAAGGAAAATTAGAAGGCAGACCCCATCTTATATTAAGAAGGACTAGGTGTGGACGTTTTCCTGCCCAGGAAAGCTGACACACTGTCCTTTCTTCTGGGATTTATCCTTGGCTGTAAGCCCAGAGCCAAACAAGGTAGATGAATATTTCTGCTCCAATAGTAGGAGGCCAGTCTCTCAGATCTTTAAAGTTATTTTCAAAGTCTACTTACGAGATCTTTCAGCTTTTTAAATGCCCATTATCCACGGGCTCTGAGCCCCTAGTTCAGGTTGGTAGCCTTTTTCCATCACTCTTTTCTGGCCCTGGTCTTGGATCTCTCAATCAGAGTAGATGCTTCTTCCACCCAGAGAGGGAAATAAGCAAGATTCGTAGACCTGAAGGTGTTAGCCAGCAAGGTGGAGGCATTTCTCCACAGCACAGGCTGATCCTAAAGAAGAGGACATTTTGCAACAATACTTTCCTACTTGATCAGCCCACTATTCCTTCCTTCTTTCTCTATCGAGCTCTTTGTATCAATAACAAGTGTCAAGTCTCCACTATGTATCAATTTAACACTGAGCCGAGCCAGCAGGATATAGAGACAAATCAGAAATAAACCCGGAAACTGAGGATTTCATAGCTGGGGGGAATAAATGGTCATAAACACACATTAAAATATGACATAGTAAGTGACAAAATCAAGTCACGCACACAGACAAAACCTATTAATCTCATACCCTCGGAAGAAAGCCAGATTTGAACAATCCATATTGCATATTTGCTGGAAGGATAATGAGGAAGGCAGACATTTCCAGAAAGAAATTTAAAATTAAAATTTAAATTTAGAGAAATGAAGCATCTGTAAAACTGAGCGTATCCCTTCTTTTCCCTTTAAGTTAACAGTGAATTGTTCTATAATCGTATAGTAAGCATTGAATATGGGATAAGAGTAACAGAGTAGGAGGCTGGCATTACTCAGTGTGCTTGTTGAATAGGACAGCCCTTGTGGTCAAAAAAAAATCGTGGTTTAGTGGGGCAGTTGGCCATGTGAAGAGACAAATTACAAAGAAGTGTGACAGATGCTATAGCAGATACAAGCTCTGCTATACAAGCTCGTATAGCAGAATACGAGCCATGGGACCCCAGAGGAAATAGCTAATAGGGCTTATGGAGGAATAGGGGTTTGTTAGGCAAAAAATGGGAGAGGCCACTCCAGGCAAAAGGTGGAGAGTGAGAGGCAGACTGGAACATCTCAGGACCACGGAGAGTTCCATGTGGCTACAGCAAAAATGGGAGGCCACTGTCCCAGCATATGTCCCTATTCAGGAAACCTTGCCCTTCCCAACATCTACTTGGGCCTTGCAAATGAGTTTTGACTTTTCCCAGAGTTCCAGCAGCAACATCTCTGTGCCTCGGTTTCCAGAGTTTTATAGTGTCCTGTAAATTGAGGGTGACAGAACCTGGGAAATCTTTACAGCCAGCTTTACATGAGCAATTGGTTGCTCCCTAGAATATGCGAGAATCACAGAATGATACAGATGGAAGAGAAGTTAGAGAATATTTAGCCCAACCTCCTCATAGCTCAGGAGAAGGATTGAAAGGGAATTGGGTTCCCAAGAGTCCTATGTGAAGCCAGTGACACAGCCTGTCCTGAAAACTCTTCTTCCTAATGACACGCGTGGCCTTTTCACTGAAGCCTTTTGAAGCAATCCCTGTGGCCACCAGCCAAGAGCAGGATATTATTTTGCTAAGTATTTGCTGCATTGTTAACTATAACAGCCCTGCACTCTTACTCCACCTCACACAAAAATAAACAAATGAATATCATTGATCCAGCACCTATGATAAGCCCCGCACCGCTGGGGAACTTTGCAAATGTTATCGCATGTCATCCTCAGGATACCCTTTGAGTGTAGATTCTATTATTGCCTCTCGTTTACATACGAAAAAACCAAGGCCCAGAGAATTAATTAATCAGCCTGAAAGTCATACATTCTAGTAAGTAATGACGGTAGAACTAAAAATAAGTCTTTCTGACTCTGAAGTCTAAGCTTTTTCCTACTCAGACTCATTCTCTCCCTCTCCTCCCACAGCCTATAAAGATGGAGAGGGAGTTCCTTGCTATGAATAATTAGCCATTATGATTTTTTTTTTTTTAGTATGGTTCTCTTCTTATAGCCACAAAGGATAGTAATTGCGTTCAACTCTGATTTAAATCTTTAGGTATTGTCTTGAATACTATTCCTGGTTTCTGAAGAATGCAACATACATCTGTCAGAGGGTGAAAAGGGTGTTCCAATCGCACAGTAAGTACACAGCCGGACTGTATTGTAAATCGCGTTCTATGAAAAGGTTCTAGAACTCTGAGTGATGTTCCTGCCTTAGCACGGGGTCAGTAGGAGGAAGTATAACTCATCTAGTGATCATGGATCCTAGACAAAAAGAGTCTAGGGTATTTCTGAGTCCCCTTCACCTAACAGTTTGAAAAAAAAAAAAAGCAGGAGTCAGCCCAGCCAAACACTGTTGCTTTCTCTGTGCTTTTGGGCAAGCTTCTTACCCTCTCTGAGTCCCCATGTAAGCTAAAAAGACAAAGACAAATGAAACAGGAGACAATCACCATGTAAGCACTCAAATTCCTGACCAAAGCAAAACGTATACAAATAATTCAAGAAGAAGAAGGCAGCTTGAAGTGCTAGAAGTGGATGCGTATGGTACCTCTGTCCTTGTCCTCATGGCATCTGAGCCCCATTTATTCTCAGAGATGCCAGACATCTTCTTTTTTTCTTCTACTCCTGCTGACAAAAGTGGCTGACATAGTCTGTCCGTTCCCAAAACCAATAGTTTGGCCATTTTATTGTGCCATCTTCCTGAACTGTCTGGTCAAGGACTCTGGCTTTCTGAAAAGCACGGAACCAGGTTGAAGTCTGTGAAAAATCCTTTCTAAGTATAACCCAAATATAAGCCAGCTGGTCACATGGCCACGCTTTACATAACAACAAACAATCAAACAAAAAACAATTCAGCTGCCCAGTCCTTCCTTGTGGCTTTTGAAGAATATCAAATGAGATCCATGATAACACTTCTTAGAAACTCTTCTTATTCTTTTTGCCCCTCCATTATCTCTCACTTCCCACAAGCTACCATCTCAAAACCTCTCTTTAGGCTTTATTTTCCAACGCATCACTCAATAACTTTCCTAAAATCAAGCTTTCTGGCTCTTTCTCTGTTTCCATATATCTCCTCTGATTACTTTCTTTTCCTTTTGCCTTTCACTTTTTTATCTCTCAAAAACAGCTTCCTTATTTCTTATACAAATCCATCACCCCACTTCCGCTGTCTTTTCCTTCCACCGTCACCTTTATCCTGCATCATAAAAACCAAGCATTTGGACTGGGGGTGTTGGAGGGGCTCAGGAGTCAAAAATAGAAATCTATTTACCTGATGTGGGGAGAGGGAATAGGAAATCTTGCAAACTGCTTATTGACTAGCTCCTCTATTGTCCTCACCACATTAAAATCTCCACACAAACAGCATTTTACATTTATGGAACATCATAATGAGTTCAGATTAGCATTGTGCAAACTGGGGAGATGAGGCTGGTACAGCTGGGTGTTAGAAAAACATCTCTGGGCAGAGACTGGCGAAACGAGGCTTGCTCTCAACACGACTTTTCTGCTAACTAGCGAGGGGGTCTTGCACAAGTTCCTTCATTCTCTGACGTTGACTCTGAGTAACACCCTGTCCTGTGCACTGCCATATACTGGCCCCCTGGGAAGAGCCTGAGCCATCGCTGGTGCTGTCAGAATTTATGTCTCTGTAGCATTTCCTTCTCCATACCGTGAGTTCCCTCTCTTTTTTTTTTTCCAGCCTTAAAACAAAAATGCCTCGAGAATATCTGCAAGTCTGTTTGAGGTCTTGAAAAAGCAATGGGACCTAACAGTAAGCTGGGCAACATCTGTTCACCCTGGCCCCTGGCCCAAGTTGGCTGCATTTGCAGAATTCACCCAGGCTACAGCCAGATTATCAATTAATTGAATGTGGGTCTTTTTGGAAGTAGCCATTCTTTCTCTCCTGTGAATCTGTGAAAGGTATTGAATGTGGAAGACCACACGTTAGAGCTCTCACAGTCAATGCAATGATGCTCACTCCCTTGCCTGCTCCAAGGTCATGGACACCTAGTAGCTACGCTCGAGGGACTCCCAGGATGACTGAGACTGAAGAACTGGGATGTGGGGTGCCATGCTAGCATGAACAAACCAGTCCAGGCACTGAGACTCTGACCTAGTCCCTGAAGTGGCTTAAACTTGGGACTTCAGGAAGACAACACAAGGATAAATGAGGAAAGCTGAACCCATCCTCTGGAGAGAGTCACATATGATTTCTCTATACAGTTTATTCAAACTTGCTTATCTACAACTCATCAGACTTGATGTACTATCGATCCAGATAACCTTCCCAGCCCCCTAAACAGGAGGTGATGAGAACCTTCCCTCACGAGGAGGTAGAGAGTGTTGTTTTGTTGATGTCTGGTCTGGATTTCTCTTCTGTGTGTCCCACTGGATTTGGGGGTGCCCAAGGGCGCTCTCAGGTTTGATGATGTACTGATAGGCCTCACAGAAGTCAGAGAACTTCTTATAGTCACCTTTACCATTGACGGCAGCAAAAAGATAGAGATTAAGGTCGGCCAAGGGAAAAGGTGCAGAGGGCAGAGTCCAGGCACAAGCTTCTGGTTGTCTTCTCCAAGTGGACTCACGTGGACAGCACTGAATTCCTCCAGCAGTGATGTGTGACAGCGTGTATGGAGTACTGTCAACCAGGAAACTCATCTGAGCCATGGACTCCAGGGGTTTTATTGAGGGTAAGCCATGCGGGGACATGAAGTGAGCTGAGCTTAGTTACTCAGGCTCCAGCCCCTCCAGAGGTCAAGCTGACACTGTGTGACTCATGGCACCCACTACAAATCACCTTGTTAGCTTAGACTACCTGGCATGGTCCAAAGCCCCAGGTATACAAAGACACTTATCAAGCAATATATTCCAAGGGTTTAGAGGTTATGTCCTAGGAACTGTTCAAGGACCAGACCTTTCTTTGGCAGTTGCATGGTTTGAATGCCCTCCTGAGTCAACCCTCTACGGCACACTCACACAATAAGTCATCCCCCTTATGGGATCAGGTCCCTGTACGCTATTTCCATGTCTGTGGTTGCTCCAGTATCTCTGTAAATGTTGAGTGTCTATGCAGAGCGTTACTAAGCTCTCTCCAGCGGCCCCGCCTGGACCCCCTCGTTCCTCACTGCAGGGACGGCTTCCCTCCACTCACCTTGCACGCTGCCGAACATCAGCTTTCCCTCCTTTATGATCTATGCCCGCCACTTTCCAAGTAGCAGCCAAGTGGAGACAGTTTTCCCCCATCGGAAGACCCTGCGTGTCCTTGCACGTGAACATCAGGTTCTTTCGTGAGGGAAGTAGCCCGATGCTTCCCTCTCTGGTCAAACACAGAAAGATTTATTGTTAATCCCCAGGACACTTGAGGGGCCCTCAACCTTACGCAAATGTCAAGCTCATAAACAGCTGTGGTCGGGCCTCCTAGGGCCTGCAAAGGGCCCCTTGTTTGCAAAGCTGAGGAGGATACAGTAAATTTGCTAAGGCAAAGGGATTTGTACCTGGATAGGAATCAAGAAAACAGCATCATTCATGAAGTGTGGGTTAATCTGACCCGACCCTCTGCAATGGATCAAATTGATATTACTTAGGGACCTTTGGCAGGAAATGATCCCTGAGGTTCCACAGAGAGTAATTTATCATCAGGGAAAGTAGAGGATGGACTGATGAAAGACTTGGTCCCAACCCCCGGCTATCCGCTTGTGTGGAACCCGCCAACCATCCTTTAGGGATAATGATTACGCACGACCACAACTTTTAAAAGCCCGAGTGTGAGGGACGTCTGAGGCCCACGCAGCGGGGACAAAGGCTCAGAGCACCACATGGGACTGGTTTTGTAGGGTCACACTATCCCAACAGCAGCCATGGCGGGAAGTAAATGGGGCCCACGGAAAACTGACCGGAGCCTGGAGTCCACGGTCTCCTGGAGTGTAAGGGGAGGTTGACCCCTCCTGGGCTGAATAAGTCCAGATGTGGCAGATGCCTAGGGCGATGAGGAGGCCTCAGGGGGTGCTTCCACCCTGGCGTTCCTACTCATTTGTGCATATGTGGCCACCAGTGGTTTACTGATGAGGTAAAGAGATAGGACAGTTACGGTGCCCCAGCCAATGAAGGGGACCATGCAGCTACACAGGTAACATCATTAACCAGGATTCTTCCTGGAGGCAAAGCACAGGTGCATTTCTGTCTATTTCACTCAAGTCCAAAAGACTAGCTAAACTAGCAAGAGAAAGAAAGGAAGGGGGAAGGAGAGGGGGAGGGGAAAAGGGAGCAAAAGGGATTCCATGTGTGTTTCCTAGTCCCGTTGCGTGTCTCTATGTGTTCGTGTGTGCATGTTGCTATGTCCACCTATTCTGAATAGGTGCCCTGTGTTGGGGGCTCGTGTGAGTGAGGAAATAGGGTGCTATCATAATGCAATCTTAAATTTTAAACTCCCATACAACAGCCTTTATTCTCTTATGTCTGAGTTCTTGTGAAAACTTTGATTCTCACCCTGTTCCATCAACAGAGAAGGAAAAGGCCAAGGTTCCAGGGATATTGTAGGCCAGTGGTTCTCAATCAGAGGTGATCTGGACCCCCAGGGATGTTTGTTTGGCAATATCTAGAGACATTTTTGTTTGTCACAACTTGGGGAGGGAGACTGCTACTGGTATCTAGTGGGTAGAGCCCCAAGATGCCGCTAAACACCTTACAATGCACAGGAGACCCCAACAGCGAAAACTTATTTGGACGAAAATATCAATAGTGCTAAGGTTGAGATACCCTGTTGTTGGCTATGGGAAGAAGATGAGCTTCTCAAATCCCAAGAAATGTCTAGAACAACACACTTATGTAGATTGTTATTACCCCTTGGCATTGAGCAGAACTTAGGCTCTGGAGATGCTGAAAAGATGAATTTTGCCACATTGATCCATCTACCCCCCTTGACGTAATCGTTTTAGAGATGGTGCGTCTTCTGTATTAGTGAGAAAGGATGGGCACGGCATAGCTTCATTCCTCTGTGCACGTGAGATACTGAACAATAATTAATGATCTATAAACAAAGCTTCGATGCACAAGGACAACTAATGATTTGAAGAAACCCTTCAGTGGGCTCTGTAAAGGCTCAGCTCTTCCTGGATTTGATCACTGGATGAGCCCTGGTTCTCCAGGAGGCAGTGGTGGAGGGAACAGCTCACAGCCAAGTTCACCTGTAAGCCAAGAATGGTCCCATCACACGTGAGCTCGGATTCACTCCTCAAACCTCGACGACCCCTGTTTGTCTCATCTGTAAAATGGAGCTAGTGCTGCATCCTACCACTGTCAGGATGATACGGACAAAATCCTGTCAAAACATTTGTGGTGCACAATAGGCTTTCAATAAATGTTGTCTCTCCTCGTTAAATCTGCAAAGGAAACAATTCCCGAGGGGGCTATCAAGGAAAGAGGAAGAACTAGGATTTAATGGGCCCCGCTACCATCCAGGCACTTTACCTGGCTCACCTCATTCTCACGGTCCTCGTGGGATTACTCCCCATGGCTGCGGAGTCAAAGCTGAGCAGTGACAAGCTCCAAGCTCCATATCCCTCTGGCAAGGAGTAAGCAGGACGGGCACGGGAACCTAGGGTGTCTGATTTCAAAGCCCCATCTCGCCCTACCCCCCAGCTTGGGCAGAAAACCCCTGAAGGAAAGAGGTATCAAATTCCCAGGCCCGAGGCCAGGCACATATAAGAAGAATCACCCCAGAGATCCTCTTGCTGGAAAATTAACTAGACTAGACAAAGCCAGCCCTTTTCCTGGAGGGAGAGCTCTTGTGAATTTCATTGGCGCTCCCCTGATGACCCCGAGACATAATCTCTGGGCCTCCAAGCCTTTGAGATGAGGAGGGGTGAGTGGAACAGGGGAGCCATTGTTCTCTAATTAGAGCCTGGGTCTCCTCTGAGGCTCAAGATGGGCCTCTTAATATGGAGGCTTCACCTGCTCCAAGCCAGAGCGTTATGATGCCTCCTCCCCCTCAGAGGCAGCCCACCTGCCAAATTCAGGAAAGGCTGTCCTCTTGATGTGAAGAGGGGGAGGGGGAGCGCATGACTAAGGGTTTTCCCTGGGGTATAAAGGGCTCGGTCCCCATCTTGTTCAAAGCCAAAGACCGTTCATCCAGCAGCTTTCGAGTGGGACCTTCACGGTAGGCACCCCCTTCTCCTGATTGTGGAGGGGGCCAAAGAGGAAGGAAGGGCGGGATGGAGGGAGGGGGTTAAGAATGGAGGAAGGGGGAGGGAGGGAGAAAAAGAGGGCGGAAAGGATGGAGGGATGGTAAGGGTGGGAGGAACAAAGGGAGGGAGGGAGGCTGCTCTCGAGGGGCACCTGAGACCAGGATGCTACTCCAAGATGTAGCGAGAAACTCAAAGGCACTCTGAGCTCTTGGACAAAGAGATGCAGTGCCAGAGGACAACATCTGGTGCATTTACCCGGGGAAAAAATCCAGCACGACACATCAGTGAGAGTCCTACAAACCTGTGTGGGCCAATGTCTCTCCCTAGGGCACCTGGTGTGGAAATATAACCATCATTAGTCATGGGCCGGCCTTACTAAGCACCTAGTTCACGCTATGCAGGCCCCACCTTGAAGGATTACTCCATTCAATCCTCGTGACACCCTGAGGAAGATAAATGGGCATCTTACTGCCCAGGAAAATGAGTACAAGACAGTTTCAGTGTCTGGCTCCGGGCACTCATCAAGGGAAAGGCAGAGCCTGAGCCCCCTGCCCTGCTCCGCCCCCCAACCCGACTCCACCCCAGGTCTGTCCAGCTAGAAAGGCCTTGCTTTTAGAAACGTCCTAGATGAGGTGGAATCAGTCTTCAGGGAACATCTTGGTGAGCCAGGCCTCCAGTGCACGCAGACCAAGGCGAGGCTTGGGGACCCTCAGTCCCACAAGATGGCACTGCCACAGGGTCCCTGACAGCCCTGGAGGCCTCCTTAGGAAAAGGCAGTTCTCCTCCAGGTGGACACAGCCCCAGCCCCAAGGGCACCTGACTCTGCCAGCAGAAGGATGCTGGATTTCGGCAGCGGCCCTGAGCCCTCCCACCCCCAGATCCTAATGTGCATGTCCCCCCGCCCCCCACCGCCGCTTCAAGTCTCTTTCCCCATTGTTCAAGGCTGAGCGCTTGCTGCCAGCTCTGGCTGCCGCCGCAATTTCCCTTTTCTTGGCTCCCAGCTGGGGATTGTCAACTGCAGTGCCACACCACACCCCAGCGAGCCGCTGGCCACCCTGGGGGCCTCTCAAGCAAGTATTGCCAAAACTCTCAACAGTTATACAGTGAATAAAATTACTAGGCTGCTTGTTTGGGATTTAATGATCAGCAGCGCAGTTGAGGGTAAAACACCTTGTTACCGAGTCCAAGCTCGCTCTGCTCTCTACAGGACAGGCCAATGAATCGGGAGGCGAGGTGTTGAGGCAGGGAAGACGACCTTATTCGTTAAGCCGTCAGATTGAGAAGATGACAGACTAGTGTCTCCGAAAAACCATCTTATTGGGGTTTGGATGCCAATTTCTCTTATAGCACAGAGAGGGGGAGGAGACGAGGAAGTAAAGTAAGAAGGCCATGACATTTGCAAATATCCCCTGGAATGGTCAGCCTCGGGCAGGGGATGTGTTAATTTCTTCTTTCTTGTAGCCATCCACACGTGGACAGGGTCCGGATGTTTCCCTGAACAAAGGCACTTTGGTTTAACATTCAGGCAGAGGGGCAGGGTTCCCCTAGGCAGGCCATTATGTATACACAGTATCCTTTTAGTAAACAAAAGCAGCGGAAAGCAAAGGTTAAAGTAAAATGAAACAGATCCAGCATGTAGTCAGATTTGTCTCTTCCCTGTTACAACCTGGACCAAAGACTTAAGTCGGACTGGCTGACCGCAGTTTGAATCTTGTGCCTGGTGCTGCCATGGTCCCCCTGCCGTGGTGCCTTTTGGCAAAGGTGGCCTTGCATGTTACTGGACCTCTCTGAGCCTTGGTTCCAGCGTGCCCTTATGAGCCAGTATAGGGAGATGCTTGGTGAAGACCCAAGACAAAGAATGACCCAATCACTGAAAGGTAGTGTTTAAATGAATGAGGTCCTGGAGTTTATAACATCTCTTTTAATTGTGGTAAAATATACATAATATAAAAGTTACCATTTAAACCATTTTTAAGTGAGCAGTCCAGTAGCGTTAAGTGCATTCACATTGTTGTGCTAACATTACCTCCATCATCTCTAAAACTTTTTCATTTTCCCCAACTGAAACTCTGTCCCATTAAACGCGAACTCCCCATCGCCCCGCCCCCGTCCCTAAAACTTACTTTTTATTTATTTATTCTTTTAAAGAATCAATTTTATTTGTTTTTTTATTTTTGGCTGCGTTGGGTCTTCGTTGTTGCGCGCGGGCTTTCTCTAGCCGCGGCGAGCGGGGGCTACTCTTCGTTGCGGCGCTCGGGCTTTTCATTGCAATGGCTTCTCTTGTTGCAGAGCACGGGCTCTAGGCGCGTGGGCTTCAGTAGTTGCGGCACACGGGCTCAGTAGTTGTGGCGCACGGGCTTAGTTGCTCCGCGGCATGTGGGATCTTCCCCGACCAGGGATTGAACCTGCGTCCCCTGCACTAGCAGGTGGATTCTTAACCACTGCGCCACTGGGGAAGTCCCCCTATAACCTACTTTAAAAAAATATTAGACCCGAGTCAAGATTATGTCTGTAATAAGGTCACTTCTGCTCATTTGCATTCTAATAAAATATATGCTTGAAAGTCCAATAAACATTATTTGCTATTCCTATAAACACCACCCTCAGCCTGTTCTTCCCTGAGCGTCAGGATGACCTAAGGGAACATCTCCCTGAAATGCGTATCACAAGAGAAAAAGAACAACATCCATGGTGCTCAACTGGATCCTCTCCTGCATTTCATCCAACAGGGGCTTCTACTCCAACAGGGAATTGGAGCCTTCATTGTAGTAGCTGCTTTTTCTTGAGCCTTTCCTGGTGCCGGATGCTATCATTGTAATTACTGCTGATTCTGAGCCATTTCTCTCCATCAGGCACGTGTACGTGCCCTGCATGGATTAACTCATTCCGTCCTCACAACACCTCCTAATTTATGTTGTTAATATCATGAGCACGAGATCTGGGAGTGGGGCATTTTTACCGTAAATTGCTAGTCTCTGAGCCTCCCTGACCTCATTCGTACAAAGAGACAAAGAGACTAGATGATTCTGCTGCCTCTTCTGAGCTCAAACAGCTGGCATCCTCGCGCTGTGTGATGGTAACAATTAAAAATCTGACTCAGTAAGTGCCAGGTTGTGCCACCGGTCTCGGTCATGAGGGTACGACTTCAATAGGGTCCCCTGAAATGCCTTTAGCTGCCACCCACGGAGTTCCCAGGCCATGCCACTTTCCAGCGGGAGAGCCTGTGCCATCAGAGAGCCTGCCTAACCTTGAAAGTTAACCTGCTGTAAGAACTTATGTGGTTAAAAATTGTTATAAGCAGAGCCTCATGTCTGGCAGATAATAAGCAGAGTATTAGAGAATGCTTCAGCTGAGTGTGAATCTCAAAGATCTCACACCCTCTTCTTGTGTATTCATTCAACAAACAGGTATCTTCCAGCCAGCAGAGGTGTGCTGGGCCCTGGAGCAAGTTCACAGAATAGAGATCCTACAACCTACAAATGTCTTCTCCCCCGGGACACCTTCCCCAGTACCAAGCCCTGTTCACTTGCAGAGCGGCCCACCAGGGACCTGGGTACCTATGCTGGGCCACCAGGACACAGGGCAGCCTTTGCCTCTGGGAGAACAAATTGCAGAAATTGCCCCTTCCTCCAGGTTGACACAGCCCTGCAGAGGGCAAGCGTGGGAGCTGAGCACTGGCTGCATTTCAGCCCCTACTTGCCCACTCAGCACAACACCTTTGCAAAGTGCACAACATATACAACCGTATTCAGCGGCCCTGCGTGTGCCGCTGGGGTAGCATAATCACTCTGTATTATCATTCAAACTGTGTCCTAAAAACATGTTCTAAAACAGAATATGTATAAGTCAATCATCCGTCTCACATTCCTTTGGGAGTTAAGATTCCCAGGGAGCTAAAACTATTCTATTCTAAATCCCTCTGGTCTTTAAATTGTTCCTTCCCTATTAAATACATGGTTGACCTGCTTGAGTCAGTAGACCCTAAGTGACTGTTGAAGTTCAATATTGACTGCTCAGAACCCAGGGCAGCTACAGTTGAAATGTGGCAGGTTCTTGACCCCACCCACCTCGCCGCTTCCCCCAAGGCCCTTCCAAAGGCACATTCCTTGAACCGCTAGGACTGCCACAAAGTATGCAAAAGCATTGTTTGCTAGCAGGGAGCGCTGCCACGCGATGGCCAGATTTATTCTGTGATGTTGGTACAAAGTTCAGAGCCAGCCCACTCAAGAATATCCTGTGATATCACTTATGGGTGGAATCTAAAAAATGATATAAATGAACTTATTTACAAAACAGAAATCGACTCACAGATATAGAGAAAAAACTTGTGGTTTCCAAAGGGGATGGGGTGAGATAAATTAAGAGTTTGGGATTAACAGATACACACTATGTATAAAATAGCTAAACAACAGGGACCTACTGTACAGTACAGGGAACTATACTCAGTATCTTGTAATACCCTATAATGAAAAAGAATCTGTAAAAGTATATATATATACGCACACACACACACACACACACACACACACACACACACACACATATATATATCTGAATCACTTTGCTGTACACCCGAAACTAATACAACATTGTAAATTAACTATACTTCAATTAAAAAATGGTTTAAAAGATTTTAAGGGCTTCCCTGGTGGCGCAGTGGTTGAGAGTCTGCCTGCTAATGCAGGGGACACGGGTTCGAGCCCTGGTCTGGGAAGATCCCACATGCCGCAGAGCAACTGGGCCCGTGAGCCACAACTACTGAGCCTGCGCGTCTGGAGCCTGTGCTCCGCAACAAGAGAGGCCGCGATAGTGAGAGGCCCGCGCACCACGATGAAGAGTGGCCCCCGCTTGCCACAACTAGAGAAAGCCCTCGCACAGAAACGAAGACCCAACACAGCCATAAATAAATAAATAAAAATTAAAAAAAAAATTTTAAGAAAAGAATGCTGCTCGGAATCCTGGTGGGTCATAACGTATGGGTTGCTCAAAATTCAATTTACAAAAGTCAAACTATAGCACTTGTTAAATTACCACCCTTTCCCATTCGTCTGTGAACCACTCACAGGTAGGGTGTGTTTTCCTCACTTTGCTTTCCTGGATCCTTGCAATGTGCCTGACCCATAATAAATGACCATTGATTTAGCGAGTAAATAAATGAGACCAGAACTATGTCCTCAAGGAGCGCACGGTGAGGTGTCCATTTTACAGATGGATAAACTGAGTCTCAAAGAGGGAACATAATCTCCTTACTGTCGTATTGCTAATAAAGCCGCTGGCAAAGCTGGGACAGAGACACTTTCGGGGCTTTCTCTTTTTCTTGCACTGCATTACGGGACAAACAGCTCCTGTGGGGTCTCGTGTCATGGTTTCTGAAAGCACACTTGCCATATTCCGCTGACTTCTCTCCCAGGACGCTGTTCCAGCTGATGCCAGGATCCCACTGTTTGCTCTGCTACCATGATCGTGCTTCTGCTCGTAGGAATGCTGATGGCCTCACATGGCAGTGAGTAACGGTATTTTACTGTATTTCTGGCTTAGTATATAATTACATACAATGAACCCTCGGCTGTCTTGTCAAATTCCATCTGATTTGCTTACTAGTAGTTTTATCACCTTGCCTAATGAGTGGTGGAAATCAAACATGAATGATAAGCTCGAGGGTTAATACCGATATTAAAGTTGATATTTTGAGCATGGACATGTGGGATGGGGGTCAGTGGGCACCAAGGAGAGCAAAGGGCAAGGGTTAGCAAGGTCCTCTCCACCCGGTAGCGCATCTCCTCCCCAGCTGCTCAGGGGCTGCTGTCCCTTGCTTTGCTGATTCCCTTGGAGTGTGTTGGCCTTCCTGACATGCAACAGCTCCCTTGCCCCTTCTGGAGGCATCTCTGGTGTAAAAGCAAACACTTCCAACCCCACATTCGAAAGTTGGGGCCCACGCCACCAAACCCGAAAGCCATCTAAGTAAGCTCCTTGGCAGCCGGGGTAATAATTCCGAGTTCACTTGGGATCTTAGCTGTGAATCTGAGTCTTCCGGCTCCTTCCTATGCTCTTTCTTATTTGCATATTTATGCAGCTAAACATCCCAAATCACTTCTTTCCTTCCTGCAACTGCTTGGGCACTGTCGTTACTGAGATCACTCATTTATCTTGTCATTTTTCTCCTTCTTTTCCTATATTCAGGTAAACTCTGGACCAACCCACTGACCCTCCCCTCTCTATGTTCCCTTCCAATCCCAATAGTGACAGTGAAGCAAAGGGAACCCACAATATTATTGATCGTTTATCTTGACCAGGACCTGAGTTAGGAGATAATTCAAGAGGTTTGCATGTCGTCCAGAAGCTTGTAGGTTGAAATTAGAATATAACCACTTTCCATAAGATGCAAAGTCTTCCCTTCAAGTTCAAATCCTTCCAAACACCACCTCGGATCTTTCCTCTGAGACAGAGTGGGTCAACCACTTCCAGAATGTGCTGGGCTTCTATTGATTATTTACTTCCTTCATATGTGGCTTTTTCTTATTAAAAGTTTTTGGTCGTGACTGGGGTCCCATTGTTAGTGCAACTGGGGCTGATGTATCAGCCCCTCAACCTTTCTCAAGAACTTAAGTGGTCTTGATCAAATACCAACTATGGAACTTCCCTGGTGGTCCAGTGTTTAGGACTACTTGCTCCCGATGCAAGGGGCGCAGATTCGATCCCTGGTTGGGGAACGAAGATCCCGCATGCTGCGCGGCGTGGCAAAAAAAAAAAAAGATCCCAGCTATGATCTTGACTCACCTCATCTTTGGTGACAAAATTGTGAAATGTTCTACAGTTTTTCCCTAATATTTTTCCTTTTAAATGAAATCTCATTTACCAAAACCCATTTTTATAATTTTTAAACTTCTTTTCTTGTCTAACATTTTCTTCTTCCAAAATGATACATTTCCCTTTGATCAAAATTGTCCTTTTACATCCTCCCACCCCCACTTACATGCCTTTTAAAGTTTTTAATTTCTTTATAAAATTGAGGCCACTAAACATTTTTCTATCTGTCCTTCTTGCTTTATCTCTGTTTCCCCTTAGTTTACTACTACATTGTGATACTAAAAATGATCATGATATCCTGTTATGATAACCTGTCACAAACATTTGTGCTTGTCCTGAGAGATTTTATTTTCAAACACAAACACCTAGAGTTAAAAAAAAAAAAAGTGTAACCATAGAAAGTTTAAGTGCAAACATACCCTTTTATATATGGGTTTAGATGTGCCATGCCTACAGCTCCAGTTTTGCAGGGGTGAGTGTGTGGTCACCATAGAGACTGCCCACCTCCCCAATTCGCCAATTCTTGGTCGTAACATTGTAGGAGGAAAGGTCTGTTTTTGAGGCCTCTGCCTGCACGCTACTCTCAAAGAAGTCTGGGTCTTCTTTGATGACAGGACAGGTTTAAGTGTGGAAAGGTTTCAACTGTAATTAAAAAAATGGAGTGTCAACCAGGAAAGTCTGGGAGAGGTCATACAGCTCTGCAAGTGAAGGAGAGACCGGGGAGGGGTGGTGGTGAACGCATCCTAGACAAGACACAGGTGTGTCTAAGGAAATTTGGCAAGGCCCCCAGGGAGGAGTCCGTCAGAAGAGTCCCGCGTCCCCCAGGAGCCCAGCCCACCGTGAACACCTGCCCGTGCTGAGCCGTTGGCTAGGAGCAGCCGTGAGGGATGCGGGTTGTGGCTTCTGGGCAAACACTGCCTTAGACTTCAGGGCACAGCACTTGCTGGAGTTGGAGTTTCTTAAGGAGCCTCCATACTGTTCTCCATAGTGGTTGCACCAATTTACATTCCCACCAACAGTGCAAGAGGGTTCCCTTCTCTCCACACCCTCTCCAGCATTTATTATTTGTGGATTTTTTGGTGATGGCCGTTCTGACCGGTGTGAGGTGGTACCTCATTGCAGTTGTGATTTGCATTTCTCTAATGATTAGCGATGTTGAGCACGTTTTCATGTGCCTCTTGGCCATCTGTACATCTTCTTTGGAGAAATGTCTATTTAGGTCTAGAAAGTTGCTTTTCTAAGTGCCAAATCAAGCTTCTTGCTATAGTTCACTTCTGGGCCAGTTTCCTATTAGCTCAGAGAAAACCTCTCTCTCCACTACGTTCACTGGTTAAAACAATTCCCTGCAGAAAGTAGGGTTTTCGTAAAGACTTTTGGAATAAATATTGCAGCATGTAAAGAAAAAATAAAACGAAATATAGTAAAATAAAATCCAGGGTGACTTTTTTTAGCTGCTCATGAAAATGCGTGGGCACCGATATCTGGAAAGTAAGTGGGAGTGTAGAGGAGCAAACACACCTGATTAGCCCATGTCAGTAATAAGATCATTCCCCACCCTCCAGAGCAGAAATTTTATTATCAGTTGCACAAAGGAAATACCAGTGCAGTAATGACCAAGGAGCAGGCCATATTTTACAATCGCTGCTTAAGTGGGCAGTAGATATTCTTAGCTGTTGGCTGGTATGCTAATTAAACAGTTCCTGAAGCAGTTGTGCCCAGTGTAGAAAGCGCCAGAGCAGTTACATGGGCTCTGTGGTAAGGGCTTGAACGGAACTGAAGTTGTGAGTCTCCCTCCTGGTCTGAAAGTCTACACTGTGCAGGGCACTGTGGCCGTACAGCCCATGGCGCTCAGTCAGGAGGGAACTCCTCTCCCTGGGAACCATCCCGAGAACCTGGAAGAGAGGAGCCGTGGTTGGAACCAAAAGCTGAGACGTGTACGTCAGCTCAAGCCCTGCCTGGCTGGCCTAGGTGGAGTACTGACCCCACCAAGCCCCTCTGCACACACCCAAAGTATCTTCCTTTCACCCTCAAACTAAAATCAGCCTGCAACCTGCTTTTGTTGCTGTTTTAATTTAAAATTTGAGCCAAGAGTTTAAAATGGGAAAAAAAATTTTACAAAAAATTCAGACTTCCAACAAATTTTTAAAAATTTGAGCCAAGAGTTTAAAATGGAAAAAAAATTTTTATAAAAAATTCAGACTTCCAACACATTTTTTAAAATCTGGATTGTGAGACTCCTTCCCCAAGGCCTGGGGCTGAGTGACAGCTGTCCCTCCCACTGTGACCTGGGGCTCTCAAGTTCTCCACAGTCTCCACCAATCCTTATTGTTTCCCAGCACTGGACCACTTCTCATGTTTACATCGTCTGCCTGACCCCTGGAGAGATGTGGGTGTGCAGTCTTGAGTCTTAAGAAAGACCCCTGTTTTCTCTGTCCTGGACCAGTACAGTCAGTCTAAACCTTACTGGGCTCTGGGCCTCCCATCTCAGCCCTTCCAAGTCATTCTTCATGGTTTCCTTTAATCCACTCAGCAAACAGTACGCCAAGGGAGGTGCTAGGCTTTGGAACTATGATGAGGTTCCTGCCCTCAGGTGTTCAAAGTCTAATGCCAGAGACCCACAGGTAAGGAGACCCTGAGAATCAGCGTGAATAGTACCACGGTAGAGGTCACCAGAAGGTGGGAGTGGGCATGAGAGCTCAGAGGGCAGGCAACTAGCCAGAGTCTTCCGACATGGAGGGAGGGAGAGAGGAAAGACTTCCACATGGTATTGTTAAAACTAAGCTTAAGTGGTGAGTAGGGGGTCAGCCAGGCTGAGTCATGGACAAAGTACTCCAGCAGAGGACATGGCCTGTGCAAAGGCCCAGGGGTCAGGGCACACTCATGGAACTGAGAGCAATTCTGGATGGTTGGAGTGTGGCATCCAAGAGGGATTGATCCCGGCTGTCCCAGCTCACTGCAGTCCCCCAGATATCAACCAGGGGTACAAAATGCACAGGACAGCCACAACAGAAAATTATCCAGCCCAAATGTCAATAGTCTTAGGCCGTGAAACCTGCTCTAAGCCAAACAGGGCCAACTGGGGGCATCTTCCTGAGTAAATTTAATCTAACATGCTTCTTTGAAGGACAACCCTTTGTGGCTTTCAGATTTGCAGGTTTCCAAACAATGTCAAACTTATGCGCCTGACTAAATTGACCACTTTGTGAAGAAAGACAAAAATCTTTCAACATTTCAGGCTACTCACATGCTGCTCATAACTGGGGGGGAAAGCAATGTGAGCGTGGACAAGTCTGTAAGCCCTCTGAGCCTCTAGGGAGCTGGTCCCTGGTTGAACTAAGATTCCAGTTCCCACCCATTTGTCCCCATTGCCCTAGGCTGCATCCCCATCCTCCCACCTCGATGAAACACTAACTGAAGTTGGTGGTAATATTTGGGTACTGTAGAAATCATCATTTTTTCCCCAAGCAACATTTCTCAAAGTGCAGTTTCTAGGCCATTAACTTTAAAACCAGCTGAGGAGCTTGTTAAAAATATCTATTTCTGAGCCTTACTCCAGACCTGCTGGATCAGACTTGAGTGAGGGCACAAGGATGGTACTTTTTACTGAGCCTGCATCCCAGGTGAGTTTGATGCTGATAGTCTGGGGGAAACCCCTGTCCTCAGTTATAAACTACTTGGCGTTTGGGGTCCTTTCCATGTCTGTTTTTTTTTTCTTTTTTTTTCTTTTATTATTTATTTATTTATTTTTTGGCTGTGTTGGGTCTTCGTTTCTGTGCTAGGGCTTTCTCTAGTTGCGGCGAGCGGGGGCCACTCTTCATCGCGGTGAGCGGGCCTCTCACTGTCGTGGCTTCTCTTGTTGCGGAGCACAAGCTCCAGACGCGCAGGCTCAGTAGTTGTGGCTCACGCGCCTAATTGCTCCGCGGCATGTGGGATCTTCCCAGACCAGGGCTCGAACCCGTGTCCCCTGCATTGGCAGGCAGATTCTCAACCACTGCGCCACCAGGGAAGCCCTCCATGTCTGTTTTTATTTCCACCAATCCTTCATCTCAAGTAACTCCAAACAAACATGCAATATAAGTTAAAATTGTATGCTTCATATGCAACAACAGCTTCAAGATAAGTCCCCAGATCTCCCCATCCCAAACCAGAAAGTCATTCCCTTAAGGCCAACTAATATAAAACACTGTGTTACCCTGCCACTCCTTTATTTTCTTCAAGAGGTGACCGCAGAGATCTGGCGCATAGCAGGCACTAGAAAAATCTGTCTAGAATTGAATTTCTCTGCATCCTCATTGCTTTCCCGGCCACCCCTTCTCAGCTCTAGCCCAGCACGTGGGCGGCAGCAGTGTGGGTGCTAAGCCTGCTCTCCTCCTCGATTATAGGGGCCCACCCTCTGGACACCCCACATCTTCCATGGGAGCTGCCTCCAGGACTCTCAGAAAATATCAGTAAGCATCCTTTGATCTTTTCTTAGGAGACCTAGCTGGGTAGAAAGCTGTCTAGGATATCGGCAGAGAAATTGATCCCTTCTGAATATACCCTAGAGCCGTTTACTGCTGTGGCATTTGTAGGTAAAAGTGATTTGAATAAGACTCAGAAGCCTCTCTCTCACAGTTTACTCTGGTGTCTGACCCACTGTTGGTCTCTCCTTTGAGATAAAGCACTAAAAACTCTCATCAAAGACACAGGTCAGCTGAAAGGGGAAACTAGAAGAGGGAAGTAAATGGGCTGATGAATGAGGGTTATGTAGTAACTGCATTAAACGGCAGGACGAAAAGAAAACTATGATGTATTTCAGTCCTCTGGTTATTCGAAGGGAGGGATCTGTAATTGTTCCTTGGGGAACGGAAGGTTTTCCTGGTGATGGATTGTAAATATTTCTCAGGTGGGTTCTTATACAGGCAACGCTGAAGAATAGAATACATCGTGAACTAGCTGACGAGGTTAACCCTGAGTTAAGTGTTCGTTTCTGACCTTTCAGAGAGGCGAGCTGAGTCAGCCAAACTATTTGTGCATGAGCCCACGCAAGCTAAGTGATCGGTCCCATCCAGACACAAATGTTAGTGGCCTCTCTCCAAATGGCATCACCCCCATGGGGAGTGCAGTGCCCACTAGGAGGTCTTCTTCAGGTAGATATTTAGACTCACAGGCCACACTTGGCTTTTAGAAGGATCAAGGCCAGGAAGCACTGTGTGCGAGCAGGCCATGCCGGCCATTCTTCTTTATCAAGACGAGCTCTGGCAGCAACCCACGCAGTAGTCCAGGAGCGCCTAGGTAACAACTCAGGTTCAAGGGAACGGGGCTCATGTGGAGCAGCCCCAGGACCCGCCCTGGCCTAGAAGCTTCACTCTCCAAAGGAGTCAGTATCCCTAGTAACCACCGCATAGGTGTAATTTCTAGGATGCCAGAATGGACATGCCCAGCTGAATGAGTCGTCACACTGATGGAGACCCAAAATGATGGCCTCCCACCAGGTGTTTGTAGTTCATCCGCAGTTCCTGCAGTCCAGATACACCTCACCATCCACGGGCCTTTTTTTTTACCGTTGAGCATTGTTGTCTAGCAACACAGTTCACGGTTTTTATCTTACCAGGTTTCCATGGTAACCTGTGTTACTAGAAAGTTAGCCCAAGGTCAAATCTATCCTTAGAGAAGGGGTTTTACTCACTCTTCCTGAAGGGGATGGACCGGGAAGGGAAAAGGGTAGACCTCAAGCCTCGCTAATTTATTTTCTCTTCCTTCCACTTAGACATGACTTTCTTCAATGGGGTGTTTAAAAATGTGGGAGGAGTGGCCGAAATTTTTGGTAAGTTAAATCTGAACTTGCTTTTATCCCCCAGGTGTCAGGGCATGGGGGGTGTGTGGGAAATCTAAGGAAATGACCAGGGCCTTGGGCTCTGCCCTCTGAGCTCCCGCAGCCTCGCCAGCAAGCTCCGAACAATGTGATCCGGGTCCTGATGAGAGTAGCGGGGCCCTTTATTGCAGGGTGAGTCACTGAGTGGCCAGGTGGCTTCGTTGTCCTTCCTTCATTCATCCTGGCCTCAACCTGGCCAGGAGGGGAATGGCATCCTTACTTTACAGGCAAGAAAACTGAGCCAAAGGAGTTAGGGACTTGCCCAATGCCACACAGCTAGAAGGGACAAGGTCTCCTCTGAGTCCAGAGCTTGGTCCCCTTCCACAAAAGTGGTTTTATTTTTCCTTCTCAACTAGTGAATATACATAAAGTTAAAGAAGCATTCCATTGATCAGTTATATATCTATTATTTGACTGTTAATCGCACGACATTACGATGATTCCCATCACTGATGACTAAAAGTACCCAAAATAAGATTATAGCAAGATGGACATGAGCAAGGTGACTCTGAACTGCTATGGGATTAGACAATGCTGCGCGTAAAACTGCACTTCAAATGTATGTATGACTAAGTGCAGGTGCCCTGGAAGCTCTTGAATGAAAATGCATGTTTCTATAAACACATACACATACACATAAACCTTAGGGTGGCTTTTTCCATCAGCGTAGAACCATTTATTCATGTTTCTGATTAGGCTGTGTGGAAACAAAAGGTGGGAAGGGAAGTGTGAATGAGGTAGGAAGAAACTAGAAGAGCAGTGAACAGTTGAGGTGGACGTGGTCCTCACAAACAACTTTGGATCTCCCCAAGCTCCCTACGACGACCCTGTGTGTTTAAATCGGTGCTATGGGGTCACCGCATTAAGCACCTGACGATCGTCCAATCAGAAAGGCAGAGAGCAGAGAGGGCGACCATGAGTTGTAGAGTCAAAAAGGTGGAATACTGTTTTCTTGCCAATTTTGTTTGCAAGAGCATTTTTGTTTAGGATAAGTCATTGTTGCTGGTGGATACCTCGGGCATGTCTCTGACCTTCTATTTCTTTATCCATGAAAGGGAGGTGACAGAATAGCATCTGCCTTACAGGATTAACAAGAAGTTTATGGGGGGGGAATTCCCTGGTGGTCCAGTGGTTAGGACTCCGAGCTTTCACTGCCAAGGGCGCGAGTTCAATCCCTGGTCAGGGAACTAAGATCTGGCATGCCCCATGGTGCTGCCAAAAAAAAGCAAAGCAAAGCAAACAAACAAACAAAAAACCCAAGAAGTTTATGGGATCATAGACCAAATGAAAGCTTTATAAAGCATTACTCACTCAATCAGTTTTAACTATTGTGCTGTTTAAAGCACTAACACACCATCGTAAAGCAATTATACTTCAATAAAGATGTTAAAAATAAAATAAAAAATTAAAATAAAGCACTTAACACAGTTTCTGGCACATAGCAGGTGCCCGCAAATTATTAGTGTCTGTACCCCTTCTCTTCCTGCACTGATTCATACTTCTTTATTGCCAGGACTGTATCATTAGGAATCCATTCAGCAAACTAATAGTGACTTAAAGAATAAAGACGTTTAATGATCTCACATAAGCCATCTGAAGGCACCAGCATTGGTGCAGTAGCTCAACACAGGTATTAGAGACCCAGCAGGTTTGTTCTATATTACCCCACTGCTACCCTGGACATAATAGTTTTTCAGCTTTAGGCTTGGGGCCTCATGGCTGCAAGGTGGTTGCTGCAATTCCAGCCAGCATATCCTCCCCATATTCAAGGAAGGAGAAAGGTGTAGCTCAGAAGGGCCCTCTCACATGCCTTTATGCTTTATTAAGAAAGAAATATTTCCCAAAAGCTTCTAACAGACTCACCCTTAGGGTTTTGGGGCCATATTTGGGTTTCATGCTCAGCCCTAGACTAGCCCTTGTCATGGAAGCATGGGATTACCATGATGAACTGAGAATGACTATTAAACATTCCCAGGGACTTGGGGAGGAGGTTACCTTCCTTGAGTGCTTTTCAGTTTTGTTGGTAAGGAAGAGGGATGAATGGCTGTCAGGTGGGCAACCAACAGGAACCACAGCTAGTAAACCTGCTTCCCTTCAATTGTCTAGAATTGTCCTAAGTACACAGTAGGTGCTTAGTAGGTGACAAGGCACCATCTACCCGAGAAGGGGGCTCCCTCCTCAACTCTGGCTCCTGGTGCACCCTCCTCCCCTCCCCCAGACTGCCTGGGCTCCCACTTCACCTGGCTGCAGGATGTCTTCACCAACTTCCCCGCGCTGCTCCAGTTCGTGAGTGGTATGAAGTGTGTGGCTGGTCTCTGCCCCCGGGACTTCGAAGACTACGGCTGTGCCTGCAGGTTTGAGATGGAAGGGCTGCCTGTGGACGAGTCTGACAGGTGAGCATGACCAAAAGGTGAGCTCGTGGAGGCCCGGCTGAGGCTTGGGCAGAGCACAGATGCGGAAAACTCCCTTGGCTTCGTTTGTGTGTGCAGGTGTATGTGGGTGTGTGCAATAAAATTTAAAATCTTAGAAGCATCCGGGGTTGGCAAGGATATGGCAAATAGCTACGGGTAGCAGGAGGGTCAATTAGGACAAGTTGGTGGTATCTGTTAGAGTTTTATGCATGTCACCTATAACCCAGTAACTCCAATTCTCTGTTCCTAAGGAACTCTGTGATCTTAGGCACGTTCTTTTACTTCTTTGTGTTCCATTTATTCATCTATTAAATGGCGGTAATAATAACACCTACCTCATAGAGTTATTGTTTAGGATTACATGACCAAATACAAGTTAAAGTGATTGGGATTCTGCCTGGCTTATTAAGTCTTCAAGAGTATTTGCAATTGATAACAATATTAGTAGGGCTGTAGTAGTAGTAGTGATAGTAGTAATAGTATTGTGGGAGTCATAGGCTGTAATAGTAGTAGTAATAGTAACAACATTAGTAGTTAACAATTGTCTAGGTAGCTATAGTAGTATTAATAGTAATAGTGGTAATAATAGTAGTGACAGCAGCAGCAGCAGTACTAGTAAACCGGTGGTGGTGGTGGTGCTGTTAGTAGTAGTAGTAACAGTAGTAGTAGAATAGTTGTCACAGTAGCTGTAGTAATAGTAATAATAATAATAGTAGTAATAGCATCAGTGCTAATAAAACTGTAATGGTGGTGGTGGTAGTAGTAGTAGTAGTAGCAGCAGTAGGAGTAGTAGTAATAGCAGTAATTGGAGCTATAGTAACTGCAGCAGCAACAGGAGTGTGGAACCAGGAAATTGAACCCACATCTCACCCCTACTCCAGGACCATGTCTATACCTCACTGGTATTATATTTGTGCCCAAATCCAGTGTGATAAAGTGTGTGCTTTCATCTACACAGACTCCCAGAAGATAGGGAAGGATTCCCATTGGTGTAAGTTGTTTCTGCACCAAAAAGGCAGTTTGTCATTTCTGGGACCATAAGCCAGCTCATTGACATTCAGAAAGGGGGAGGCTGATTCTGTTCCGGGCACGGTGCCAGAACCATTTCTGGGAATGTGTTTTCCTTTCAGGTCCTCCCTTACCACTTCCTTTAGTTATTAAAACACCCACAAACCTAGAAGTCAAAGAAATGAAGCAGTAATTCATCCCTGTCTGAATGATCAAAGCATTGATGGCCAGAACTGGCAGAATGGTGGGCCTACCCAATTTCAATTACTTTACACATTGCAGTTGATGGAGGTGGGAATTTCCAGACTCCTGGAGGACAGATTATTTCCACCTCGAACTTGCACGCCAGATTCCAGAAACAATTGCCATAGTTTATTGAGTGTCAACCACATGACAGGGTCTTTATAGACATTCTCTTGACTCCCCCAAATTCTTACGAGTTAGGTAATGTGAGAAACTTAGCTTGCCCATACAGCTGCCTGTATGTCTTCTTCTTTACATTGGTTTTCACTGCTTGCTGCATGCACTGCAAGAGCCACCTGACTCCCTTGTTTAGTGTCAGCCTCTCTCTGTGATCAACCTTGACCTTGGCAAGTTACAGAGCTTTATGTGTTTCACTTTTCACACATGTAAATGCTCATAAGAATAATAGCACTTGCTGCATAGGTAATATAATTCAAATTCAAATATCGTGTGTGTGTGGGGGGGTGGGGTGGGTGTGTGTGTGTGTGTGTATACACTAAGCATTTGGAACAGGCCACTGCCAGAAACCAACCAGAGACACAGAATGATCATGTGCTGCCTGCCCCTCTTCTGACCCTAACTCACACTCTCACCCTGACCCGTCCCCATCCTGCCACAGCTGTTGCTTCCAGCATCGCAGGTGTTATGAGGAGGCTGCAGAGATGGACTGTCTACAAGACCCCGCCAAGCTTAGCACAGATGTCAACTGTGTCAGCAAGAGTATCACCTGTGGTGAGCATCTCCAGGTGTCCCAGGAGGCTGGGCTGAGAAATGACAGTTCAGAGATCGCAGGCCGGGGCTCCCAGGGTCCGCCCTCATCATCATCACCATTGGCAACATCACTGTGTGTACTTAGAGCACTACAAGGGCCAGATCTATGGCATCTGTACCTTGCATGGAGTAGAGGCACAACAAATTCTTTTTGAATTGAAACAATGGCTGCTCAGCAGATTATCTGATCTACAATTTTATGCTTGTACCAAGCCTGGGCGCTTGAGAAGAGCAAATAGCTTACTACTT